>NC_138903.1:133493379-134093379 GCF_965194825.1 Balaenoptera physalus | reverse complement strand
ACTCAATTTCCAGGGTCTCCAGCTGTAGGGGTCACATGCCAAGCACTCTGGGTTTGAGGGGTCCAGGAGTGGTGCAACTGACTTGGGTAGATCTCCTTTGATATTCTGCATAAGCCAGTGTATCTTATGCCCATTTGTGTGAAAAGAAATAATTTTTGTTCCTTTTGGCTTTGATAAGGTGTTTTTGAGACAGTGGAAATGCTACCATCCAAAGTTGGAATCTGGCGGATAGAATGTCTTATTGGCGAACACCTGCAAGCTGGGATGAGCACTCTCTTCCTGGTGTACAGCAAGAGTGAGTGGCACCTACCTCTGTACCTCTTTCCCCCTTCCTAGGACGGTTGCTTTTGTCAGGAAATGAATACAAGCTCACAGTCATTACCAAATCTAAAATGAATATTGCTGGTAGAAATCATCAGAGTCCTCACAGGAGGGCAGATATGCTTGAAGCTTTGAACACTTTCACCCTGAAGCTCCAAGAGCAAATTTTGAAACTTAGTTTTGGTTCAGTTACCAAAGATAACTTACAAATATCACTTGGAAGAATTTGAGTTTTAACCCTAAACAAGTAAGAGAACCACTGGTCTACTTATGTATGGACCCTAGTTTCCTCAGCTGCAAAATGTGAGTAGTACTAGCACCTACCTGTTGGAGTGAATTAAATGATATAGTACAATAAAATATTTAGTACGGTTCTTGGCACATAGTAAACACTAAGACATATGAGCATTTGTTGGTGTTCTCATTGACTTGCATTTGTGAAGCTATATTTTCTGCACTTCTAACTATTGTGCTCCCTTCATGTGATTTCAGAATGTCAGACTCCACTGGGAATGGCTTCTGGACGCATTAGAGATTTTCAGATTACAGCTTCAGGACAATATGGTAAATACTATTCCTTTCTCTTAAAGCACTGGGATGATTATATCTTTTTTATTTCTATGGGAAAGATTCAGATAACCAATCCGTCTCCATAGGTGCCTTTCAAATCTATTTTCTCTTCTCCATTTCCCAGTGTGAGCATCTTAATTCAGGCCATCATCACTTCTCACCTGAGTAACGCCACTGCCGCCTTAAATGTCCTGCCTGCCTTCCATATGGCTTCCCTTGAGTCCATTCTTGTCACTGTAGCAAGAAGCTACATTTTTCTGTGAGCAGTGATAGAAAGCTTGAACTGGATCTAGAGAGAGTTCTCAAACTACAGCCTGCAGGCCACATCCAGCCCATTACTTGATTTTGTATGGCCTTCAAGCTAAGAATCATTTTTCTATTCTTAAATGATTGGGGAAAAAAAACAAAAGAAGAAGAATATTTCATGACATGTGAAAGTTATATGAAATTCTAATTTCACTGTCCATATAGAAGCCACACTCTTTCATTTACAATCATCTGTGGCTGCTTTTGCTCTACAACAGCATTTAAGTAATTGCAACAAAGACCAGATGATCTGCAAAGGTTAAATTATTTATAGAAAAAAGTTGGCCAAACTCTGTTTTAGAGGGAAAAAATTGCATTTGAAAAAGAGGCTTGAAAAACAAACAAACAAACAAATTGCTGGAGGAATTACCAAATTGTAAGGCCACTTTGAAAAAAAAAAAAGAAAAAGAGGCTTGAAAGTTATATACTAAAATAGTATTATTTTTCTCTGGGCAGAAGTGTGGTGTTTTTTACTTCTTTTATTTTTATTTTTACTTATGTTTTATTTTTATATTTTATTTTCTAATTTTTCTCCAGTGAACATACATTATGTAATAAAGAAATAATAATATTATTTGATAGTGATGTAACACATTCCAGTATTAGCTAACTAGAGGTACTAACAATCAACAAAGTGATTAAATTTTAGAAAATACGATGGACAACAAGGACAAGCCAAACACTTTGGTAGTCATCGATACCAACATGGTTTATGCCTTTAACTTCTCCACAGCTAGGATTAACCTTTCTCAAAAGAGTAATTTTATTCCTAAGTGTCTAGGACCAACCCAGCTGAATCTAATCTCTCTCCCCTTTCTTGGGCAAAGGACAGTGGGCCCCAAAGCTGGCCAGACTTCATTATTCTGGATCAATCAATGCCTGGAGCACCAAGGACCCCTTTTCCTGGATCAAGGTTAGAAAATGCGTCGCATTCCATCACATCACACATTCCTCTTGCAAGCTCAAAGCATTTTATATCTCCCTTATACCGAAGTCATTTTCATCAAACTCCATGGAATAGACGAGGAAAGAACTGAAGAATAGAGTGGCTTATGATTTGTACCAAAAGACTCAGGAATGAAAGACTCAGGAATAGAACTGAGTACACTGTGTTTTTAATCTTTCTGTTGGGATTAGAATCTCTGAATATTTTCTAGAACATTGAACTTACCACCTCCCAAGACTGTATTCTATCTTTAGATGCCTTCAACTGCCTAGATGTCCTGGAGTCCTCCAGTCCCTTCATTTTAATACAAAAACAAGTGGCTCAATCCCCCATCCCACAAGCCAAGAAAATGTGGCTTCTTCATTTTCTAAAACTGAATCTGTCTTCTTCACAATTTCTACACCACCGAGTAGTAAGAAACACCTACTGAAGTTAGTCCAATCTGATAAACCAACTTGGAGCCATAACTGAAAGTGTCCTAGATTAACTCAATTTCTTTTTAAATGAGCCAGTCTTTCATATTTTCTCACTTCCCCATTTCCTCTGGAGCAGCGCTGTCCAATAGAAATGTAATGTGACCCACAAATGCAAACCACACATGTAATTTTACATTTTCTAGTAGCTGCATTAAAAAAGGAACACGTGAAAATCATTTTAATAATACATTTTCTTGGGAATTCCCTGGTGGTCCAGTGGTTAGGACTCAGCGCTTTCACTGCCATGGGCCTGGGTTCAATCCCTGGTCGGGGAACTAAGATCCCGCAAGCTACACGGCACAGCCAAAAAAAATAACAATAATAATAATACATTTTCTTTAACCCGAAATGTCCAAAAATATTTTCATGTCAACATGTGATCAGTCAGGACTAATTTACACACGTTTTACCACCTACTTCCCCCACCTGCATCCTCTTCTCATAGTCCATCAGCTTTCATCTTCTTCTCAGTCAGCTGAGGAAATTCCCCTACATACTTTCCTCCTTTGCAAGATTGCATCTACTCTCCTATTTTCCCTGAGGTTAAAATGATAAATAGGGGACTTCCCTGGTGGTGCAGTGGTTAAGAATCCGCCTGCCAATGAAGGGGACACGGGTTTGAGCCCTGGTCCGGGAAGATCCCACATGCCGCGGAGCAACTAAGCCCGTGCGCCACAGCTATTGAGCCTGCGCTCTAGAGCCCATGAGCCACAACTACTGAAGCCCGCGCGCCTAGAGCCCATGCTCCGCAACAAGAAGCCACCGCAATGAGAAGCCCGCGCACCACAATGAAGAGTAGCCCCCGCTCCATGCAACTAGAGAAAGCCCGCATGCAGCCACAAAGACCCACCACAGCTAAAGATAAATTAATTAATTAATCTTAAAAAATAAAATAAAATAATAAATAGGGATCAGGGAAAGATGAGCTAGCTTACCAGCAAGCAGACACAAAGAGCGCATCTGTTAATGCCACACCAGCTCATTGTTTTGTTCTGTAGGCACTGCCAGTTATGACTCAATGTGAGCTGACTGTTCGCTAATTCCTAAGGATTGTTTTTGTTTGTGAAGCTGCCAGACCAGATGCTCTCACCTTGTGTTTCTGTGGTTATCACTTTCAACTTTATACGTATCACCGCATAGTGGACATTTTAATCTATTTGGCTGCCCTGCATCTGTTCTATGTATTTCCTTTTTGTAATAGCATCCTCATTTCTATTTGGGGAAATCTATCTGCCTCACTGGATGCAATCTGATCAGACTAGTAAACAGAGCACCTTTTCCAAGCGTAGCCAAAGAACCCTGAGTGACACAGCCCATTAAATTTCCACTTCCTAAATTTGGCCATTGTTCCAGCTTGCCAAGCTCTGTCTCCCAAAGTATTCTCTAGTCTTCCCAGTTTCACACAGTTTACTGACTTGATCAGTAAACTTTTTTATACTTTATCAAAATCATGATCAAAATATTAAAGTATCCAGGGCTTCCTTACTATGTACTGAAAACAAATCAAGCGATTAAATCCCTACCACAACGTTTGATATTATCATCTTCATTTCAGATAAGGAAGGTGAAGCACAGAAAAGTTAAATAACTTGTCCCATGTCACACAGCCAATAAGTGGCATAAACAACTGAAAATACTGGGTACAAAATCATGACTTATGTTGAACTGTACTGTTTCTTTGTGTAGCTGTAAACAAATAAAACATATATATAATATATAGTCTGTTTCCCCAACTCAAATTTAAGTTCCATGAGGGCAGGACTCTTTTTTTAATTGTTCATGACTCTATTCCCAGTACCTAGAACAGTGCTTGACACATAACAAATGCTAAAAATATATTCTTTGAATGAATGAATGTATGTATAGATGGAGCTTACAGTCAACTGAAAAAGATAGTCATTAAGCACAAGAGTCATGACCAGTCCAATCTGAGTGTGCCAGGCATCTGGGAGAAGTTAAGTTTGACTGGCTTGTTAGGGCAGTAACAGATGTCAAAATTCCTGTAATAGCTACTGCCTTGTAATGCTTGCGTGACCCATGCCCCCCTCTTTAAGACCCACCGTTATTCACTCATTCCAAAACATGTGCTAAGCATCAGTATTATATCAGATGCCACGTTAGGTGCTGGGGCTAGAGAGAATATAAAAGCTAACAGGTATTAACTGTTTAGTATGTGCCAGCAGTGAACTCAGCACATGTAATATATTGTATTAACCCTTTAATCCTTCTGGTAACCTTTTGAGATAAATGCCATTATTCCCTCCACTTTACAGATAAAGAAATTGAGACATAGAGAGGTTAGGTGACTCAAACAGGTTTACTGCATTAAGGATCTCAGTCTAACAAGGAAGGCAAAAAGCAAAGAAAACTTTACAATTTGGTGCAATAATTTACTATAATGAAATAATATATAAAGTGAAATGGAAACATAGAAGAAGCCGCACTAAATTTGTGCAGCACAAAGGATGTGTGTAGAGGAAATTGGGGCTCAATGATGTGGCAGTGATTTCCTTTGTCAGGAAGTAGTCTGGGAACTCATGAGCACATTTCCTATGCGTTCCCATCATTTATTCCACAGCTTCACGTGCATCCGCATTTCAGCATTGGTCTCTGCTTCACCTGCACCTCCAAGGTAATACTGGGTGTATCTGTATCGATGTAGATTCTGCTTAAGCTGATAAATGATTTCAGAAGGTGGTTCATACATTTAAAATAAAGGGTTGTTTTCATCTGTAGGTGGATCTGTTGGCACCAATGATTATTCACAGCATCATGACCCAGGGTGCCCGTCAGAAGTTGTCCAGCCTGTACATCTCTCAGTTTATCATCATGTATAGCCTTGATGGAAAGCAGTGGCGGAGTTACCGAGGGAATTCCACTGGGACCTTAATGGTATGTAATTAGTCCTTTTAAGAGAATGCATGAATCTTTTAAAGAGCTTTTGACAGATTTCAGGTATGGAACAAACACTCATAGCTTCTACAAATTTAACCCCCCGAAAAAGAATTTTCCACTCATGGGCAATAGGAGTGATTATGGACATATGGACAAAAAAGTGGTAGCATCAAGGATCTCATAGGTAATAGAAATGAGCAGGTGCTCTATTGAGAGAAACGTGATTCCTGACTGGGTGGATTGATAAGATTGTCAGTTTGCTTATGGATATTCTAGGTTTGAAGTAACAAAAGGGCGAACGGGCTCAAAACCTAGCTTCATCATCTACTCTTCCCTCATGCTTGCGCCCCCTGATGGACAGCCACACACCCAGCCACCTCTTCGTTGGTAACACCTCTCCCATCTCTTCTGTTTCATTTATACAGTTGTTACTACAGCCCGAGGCCCCATCACCTCACACTTGACGTATTATGTTACATTCCTAGTCTTCTCCTGTTTCTAGTCTCTTCTCTAATAAAAGCTGCACGTCATTTTTGGGATCATACTATCAGTCCCCTGCCTAAACCTTTCAATGTCTCCCTCTTGTCTTCAGAATAAGGTTCAAATCCTAAAATGGCCCCATGCAAGATGACTTGTTTGCCCCTTCAGATCCGTTTTCCTGCTTCGCTACTGCGCCTCTTCTTCTGTGAGCCTGGCATGTGTGGAATATCAGGGTATTTCTTCTCTTGGCTCCTCCTTGTAGAGGAGTTGGCTGTAACTCTCCACTGAAGGTCACTGCTCCCCTCAAAGTGGCTTTCTCTACATGTTCCAGTTACTATCGCTGAGTTGCCAATGACCCCAAAACTTAGCGTCATAAGAAAAAACCATTTTCTTCTGTTCTTGGATTCTGTGGGTCAGGACTTTGAACAGGGCACAGCAGGGATGGCCGGTCTCTCTGCTCCATAATATCTGGGGCCTCAGCTGGGAAGATGCGACAGCTGGGGGCTGGAATCATTTGGAAGCATCTTTACTTGTATGTCTGGTGGTTGGTGCTGAGTGACCTCTGGGGCTGTTGACTGAAGTAGCTTCTCCTAGCATGACTGTCTCAAGGCATCTTAGGGACTCCAGCATGACTGTCCCAGCTAGCAAGGTGGAGATGACATCACCTTTTCTGATTTAGTCTTTTAAGTCATGTAGTATCACTTCCAATACATTCTGTTGGTTATAAGCAGGTCACACATCCACCCACGTTCAAGGGGAAGGGACCTAGACCCCACTTCTCAATGGGAGGAATGTACAGAATTTCTGCTCATTTTGTCTACCTAATCTTCTCCTCATCCTTCCAGACCTAGGGATGGCAGTACCCTGCCCCCACCTTCTTAACTAGTACCTTTATTAACCTTTCCTCAAATTATACGAATTTTAGTGTTCCATGTTTCTTGCTGGAACCCTGCCTCATACAGTAATTGGTGCCAAAAGTAGCCCCAGGAAACAGACCTTCAAAATGGAATTCTAGGATTATGTTGCTAATATAGTCAAGGAACACAGGTATAATTCCTTGCTTGGGGAGAAGACTGGATGCTGAGTAACCTATGACATGTGGTGGCATCACAATTTCTCAGATTATCACAAGTGATACAATGGGATGAGTTACAGATGGTGAGGAGGACATTGGGAGATTAAATTGACAGTGGCATTTAGTTGCTATGGCAACAAGTTTAGCATACCTGATTGTAGAGTGACCTGTCTTCTTTTTATGGCCCTTCTCTTTACGGCATACATAGGGAAAAAAAATTAAATGTTATGAATATATGCAAAGAACACCCATGAACATACATAGAGAATCAGGATGCATCCATGGAGCTCTGGAGGAGCCTTCCGTGTCCTGTGGTTATAGGCAGATACTTGGACTTAATGTCAAATCTAGGAGCTGAGCATGTGAACTGCAGAGTCGCAGTGACAATTAAATGGTCAGTCCCACCAGGCCTGTTATGCTAAGGTAAGGGCACTGGTGGAAAGGAATGGAACTCTGAGACCAGGGATGGGTACATTTTTTTTTAATTGACTGTGCCGCACAGCATGCAGGATGTTAGCTCCCCGACCAGGGATCCAACCTGTGCCTCCTGTAGTGGAAGCCTGGAGTCTTAACCACTAAACCACCAGGGAAGTCCCGGGATGGGTACATGTAGGCAGACATGCATGAGGCTGAGAACCGCAAACCTCCAAATTGCCCTGAACCTCCTTTGCCTGAAGAGGCAACCCTTCCCCAGTCTCTGAAGCAGTCATCATGCTCTGCATACAAGTCTCTCGGTGACTACAGCTTGAATAGTTGCTTCCCAAGCCAGTGGCTAGTGTCCTTAGGGCCCCTGTTTGGCCACTACAAAAGCCAGACGAGTCAGGGAAAAATGACAGATCATCACAAATTTAATCAGGTGGTGATGACAAAAACCCTGCAGTTCCAGGTGTAGTATCTCCTCTGGAGCACATTAACACAGCCCCAGGCACCTGATACGGAACTACAGACCTGGAAAATGCTTTCTTCTTCATTTGCATTGACAACCAAAATCAGAATAGATTTGCATTTACGAAGCAGGAACAAGAGTATTAACTTTACTGTCCATGCCTCAAGGCAATGCCACTTCCCTTGTTCCTTATCATAATATAGACCCTAGGGACCCCAAACATCTTGACATCCCACAGAACACCATACTGGTCCATTACATGGATGACATTATGCTGATAGGACCTGGTAAACAGGAAATAGTGATCTAAATGCCTTTGTGATTAATACACGCACACACAGACACATATACAAACACATAAATATTATATATTGTGTTGTCAACTAAAAGAAAAATACACAACGTGAGAGCTGTGAATCAAGTTTTATTCAGGGTCTTACTGATGACTATAGCCTGGGAGACAGCCTCTCAGATGGCTCTGGGGGACTGCTCCAAAGAGGTTGGGGGGAGGCTAGTTTACATATGATGTTTTTGTTAAGGAATACATGCAGTCAAGCATACATCTTGGTAAAATATTACTGCTATTCACAAAGAACAGATACCTCAAGTTCACGATTATAGTGTTTTTCTATGTATGGGAAGATGCAAGAAGCAGGGTTCATTAAAATTCTTCCTGAAATGCATATTAACTACCTAACGGCCTGTTCGTCCAAAGCACAGAGCATCCTGTTATCATCTTTAACTTCCTGTCTAAAGCACAGAGTGCCTCAGCCTGTTACCCCATTCATCTCTTCCTCTGAACACCAAGTGTACTGTCCATCAGCGGCTGCAGCAGATTAGTCTCTGTAGACTTGGATGGTGACCAAAATGCTCTTTCTTTGCTCTTTTGTTTGCAGTGTGATATATGTGTATAGATATAGATATGTTAGCATGTGTTTACTAAATATTAGCAGATCTTGCTTCTGACTTTAATGGGAATGGATCCCATATTTTGCTGTTTAACATGCTGTTTCAAATATTTTTATCATATTTACAGTTTCTTGCTACTCCTACTTTATTTGGAATGGCTGTAGAATTTCATCAAATGCTTTCTCAGCATCTTGGATATGATCACATTTCTTCTCTTTGCTATTGTCAGATTATACTCACACTCAGTGGTGGGCTGGCAAATGTTTAACAACCAGCTCTGGGGCAAAGTGGGGGGCAGTCAGCACAAAGGCCTTTATTTGTGGTGTTTGCTGATTTCCATGACGTAAATATTCCCATCACACCTGATTTCAAGCTGCTGACACAATGTCATTGAATGCAGAGTTGGGAGCAGACGCCCACAGTTGGCTCTCACAAGCCAGTCCTAGCTGGGGCTCCAGCACAACGTGGTGCTGCATTCCTGGGAAAACTGCCCTTAAGTCATAGTGTATCAGTCATTTAAAGTTTAGCTGGATCCAATTTGCTAACATTTTGTTTAGAATTTTTCTATCTGTACCAATCAATAAAGTTGTTTTACCTCTTTGGGGGGCTGTATTTCTCAGGCTTTGGCATTAGAGTTATACTAACCTTGAAAATAGTATAAAGGCTTCCATCTTTTTCCATTAAACTATTGCTCTAGAATAGTTTAATTAATGTAGCAATCATCTGTTTAATGAACATTGGATGGAAAAGCCACTGTGCCTTGTTTAGTGGTAGATACTTGAACTATCTTTTCCGTTCCTTATCTGATTACTGGCATTCTCATTTTCTGTTACCTATAGTTAATTGCTGTAAATGTGTACATTAAAGTTCTATCTCCCTTTCCATGCCATATATCTTTACCTACATACACACATGTATCTCTCTTTTTCCCCCTTTATCAGAGTTGGTTAGTGTTTATCTGTTCTATTGGATTTTCAAAGAATCAACTCTTGGTCTTAAAATCAAACATAGATTCGAAGGTGTTGTTTTCGAATTCATTAATTTCTGTTTAAAATTTTAAAAATTCACTTTCATTTCTTTTCTTGTTTCTTAGAATCTGGAGTTAAATGACTAGTTCATTTATTTTCAGTCTTTCTTGTTCAGTGACAAAGATAAAACAGTTATTAACTACCCTCATGAGGGTCATTCCTTTAAGAGTTGTTGAGTAACTACTATGTTCTAGGCTCTAGTGAAGGGCTGCACAAGCTAGAGCCCATGGGCTTGGACTGCAGCCTGCTTTTGCAAGGACTGGGAGTGAAGAATGGTTTTCACATGTTTAAAGTTTCAAAAACAAACAAACAAGGAAGATTATGTGGTGTGAAAAGACTGAAATATTTCCCTCTCCTCCTTTACACAAAGTGTTTGTGGACTGCCGGTCTAGTCTAACGGCAGTAGAGATGCCTAGACAGTTCACATTAACCAGAACCCTTCTATCCCAGAGCTTTGTCCAGTTCACAAATTTCAGTCTTAGTCATCTTCCTCCAGTACAGTGGTTCTCAAATGCTTTAATATCTTTGTACCATTCATATACAAAATATTTTTTTCATAAGCAACATTTCTCATCATAGAAGTCCCTTATAAAGGGGAGCCCAAGCACCCTTTCAGGAGCATTGCTTCACTGCCACTATTTTCAATATTCCATAATATTTTGAATGTTAATTTTGAATCGTCAATGAACATTTCAGTGATGCAGGTCTTTCCCTCTGGTTTTCAAGTTAAAAAGAACACTAATCACATCCTGTCAACATAAGTTGATATATAGCAAAGAGATTTCTGTCAAAATCACTGAAATGTGGCCTTGGCCCAGCTCTCCGTGCTACGAAGTTTCTGAGGGAGATACATAAATGAACCAATGGCAAACGGAAAACAGTCTTTAGCGTTTTCTATAGTTATGCTCGTATACCCAATACCAGGCTCTCTGGTACTCCCTCCCCCCACCTCCTCAAAGCAAGGAGTTCAGACCAGAGGTCTAAGGAGGCTTTTCCTTGCGCCCAAACCCAAATGCTGGCACCAGCCACAGCCCATAATTCCGAAGCATTCTTGTCACAAGGACAGTAAGGAAGGCGGCCAGGGCTGCAGCCCAGGTTGACAAGAGTGTACCAGAAAAAGCAAAAGCACAAGGGAGCGAGCACCCTTACCACTTCGGCAACAAGCTGCACTAGGCCTTTAGGGCTCGGAAAGACCCTTCCCGGCAGCCAAGTGAGAGCACAGGAAGGGTGGCCGAATCTGTCCCAAACGGGCCTCCCCTACACTTCCTTAGCCACTGCTTCCACACTGCTGCAACAGAAGTAGAAAAGAATACCCTAAAAGTCCCATCCATTTGGGGACACTTAACCCATAGTGACAACACTCCACATATTCCCCCTCCCCCCCAAATACACAAAACCAAGATCTGTTCCCAAACTGTGTCCTTAAATCTCACCTCAAAAGATTAGTGCTGTCTACAACTTCAGCCTAAAGGATGCGTTTTCCCAAGCCGAATGAATGAGAATGAGATTATATTCTGAAGAGTTCCTACCATCACTCTCAACACTAAAGAAAATAAAATTGAATTTGAGAAAGCTAAGTCGGTTTGCATGCAACGTTTGGACCAAAACGCCTTGGAAATTTAGTGTTTAAAAATGGAACGCCATCCTGCTTTTGGGGAACAAGGGCACAGTCTGGCACACACACGATCACACAATACCAAAGCAGCGTGCTGATTTTACACATTTGAGTTAACTAAGATTTGCAGAAGGATCCGCACTACAAATGAAAGCTGCCACGTGGACTACCCGCACCTCTCGAAACGGAGCCAGAACTGAAAACTCCAATGCACAGCTGACACCTCTGCTCTGGAGCCCACCCCGCCCTCACCCTCACCCCCACTCCCACCCCGCTCTGCACCGAACACATTCGCACTGCAGCTGAGAAAGGCCACATCGCAAATGGCCTCTGTAGATTCATAGGCACGCTGTCCACTTCGAATGAACGAATCCATCTTGGAGCTAAAAGGGAGCTATCTGCTTCTGCTTGCCGCCTCCTGCCAGGGAGATAAGCTATTCCCATTTCATAGATGAGGTAAATCCGAACCACAAGCTAGGAGGGTCAGAATGGCTTTATCATGGACTGAGGGCTGTAGCGACAACAGCCTAGCACTGAATCCAGTGATTCCCACCAACACGTACGGGGCGCGTGAAACACAGGGGGAACTGGGCGATCACGCAGGCGGACATCGAAATACGCTAAGCAATCAAGAGTCACCGTGAAAAAATCATGCAGCTTAAGTAGCGAGCCAGAGCTGTGCAAATTAATCCTCAGTCGGAAAGAAGGACGCGGGGGGAGGGGAGCCTTGCGGGGGAAGAGGGGTGGGTGGGGACAGTTGGGTGAAAACAGAAGAGGAAAGGGGGCGGAAGGGGCTCTCATGGTTCTGTTGCCGTTTCTGGGGAAGAGAATCGGAGACTCTACTCCGATTCTACCATATGGTTTCTTTTCTGCCACTATTGTGGAAACAACGTAACTTGTAGTCAACCGCATTCTTCTGGTGGCAACAGGGGTAAGATACACTGCAAAGGCAGAAGCGCCGGGTCAACGCCTCTTGTGTCCCCGTAAACGCGCAGGCGGGTGCGTGAGGTTCGGGGACAGGCACAGAGTCGCTGGGAGTGACTCGTCAGATCCCCTGGCCCGACGGGGAGATGGTTTCCTGCAGAACGAGGTGCAGGAGGTGGTTCTGCTCGGCGCTCAACAGGGGCCACATCTCCACCTGCAGCGACTTGACGGCTTCCGTGTCCTTCTCGTGGGTGGCCATGACCAAGGACTGCAGCAGCAGGAAGAGCTCCTCGGGAAGCGGGCCGCTGCCGTCCTGCCCGTGGCCGTCGAAGGCCTCCCAGGAGTACTTCTCCAGGGTGTGCGCGTGCTCCGGCAGGAGCTTGGCGGGCGGCGGCTGCAGGAGCAGCAGCAGCAGCACGCGGGACACCTCGCAGCGGACCAGCACGTCGGCGAAGGCGCCCAGCGCGGCGGGGGAGGGCGCGGCCGCGGAGCCCGCGCCGGGCGGGAGCAGCGCGAGCGGTGGGGCGGAGGCCGCGCCGGCCCCGGGCTGCGGCCCCGGCGGCTTGGGCTGCGGCTGCGGCGGGGGCTGCGGCCCCGGCGGCGGCAGCGGGTGGGCGCCGTGCTCCAGCGCCAGGCGCTGCATGCGCGTGAAGAGCGCCAGGGCGCCGCTGTAGTCGCGCGCCAGCAGCTGGCAGGACGCGGCGTCGCCGAGCGCCTGCAGGGCGGCCAGGGGCAGCTGGGGCAGCTGCAGCTGCGCGGCGCGTTGGAAGTGGCCGGCGGCGGCGGCCGGCTGGCCCAGGTCGCGCAGGGCGGCCGCCAGCTCGAGGCAGAGCGCGGCGGCGGCAGCCGGCTGGCCTAGCTCCAGGTGCAGGCGCACGGCGGCGCCCAGGGCGGCGGCGGCGGCCTGCAGCGGCTCCCCGTAGGCGGCGGGGCAGGCCAAGCGCTGGCGCGCGTCGCGCTCCTGCCGCAGGAAGAGGCGCGCGGCCTCGGTCAGCGCCAGCGCCTCCCCGGGCCCGTGGAAGAGCGCCTGCTGGCAGCGGGCCACGGCCAGCTGGCACCAGGCCGCGTACGGCAGGCACTCCTGGGCGCGCAGCTCGCGCCCCAGCTGGCTGAACTGCTCGCCGGCCTCCGCCACGTTCGGCTTCCGCAGGAACCGCTTCTTCAGCTTGTTGCACACCTGGCGGTAGCGCGCCAGGAAGTCCCCGGCCTCAGGCCCGGGACCCGAACCGCCGCCCAGGCCGGCCGCGGAAGCCGCCATGTTCGCCGCCTAGGAATTTCCGGGCGCGCTGACGCAAGTGGGCGCAAGTGCTGGGCGACGGCGGCGGGCTGAGACGCGCACTGCGTCGGGCTCCGCGCGACCGCGCAGGCTCGGCCGCCCGGAGCTCTCGTCCTCCTGGTGATACACAAAATAGCAAGCGCGGAGGCCCGTCCGGGACTGGCTGCGGGTGGCGTATGCAAATCGAGGGCCCTGGGGCGGGGCCTGGCCCGCCGTCCGGGGTTCCGTGAGCAGACCAAGGGTGCTGGGGCGGGGCCTGGCTGGGCGCCCCCTGTTGCTAGGTGACAGCTTTTAAAAAAAAATTATTTATTTTATTTTTTTATTTTTGGCAGTGTTGGGTCTTTGTCGCTGTGCAGGGGCTTTCTCTAGTTGCGGCGAGCGGGGGCTACTCTTCCTTGCCGTGCGCGGGCTTCTCATTGCGGTGGCTTCTCGTTGTGGAGCACGGCTTCTAGGCGCGCGGGCTTCAGTAGTTGCGGCACACGGGCTCAGTAGTTGTGGCTCTCGGGCTCTAGAGCACAGGCTCAGTAGTTGTGGCGCACGGCCTTCCTTGCTCCGCGGCATGTGGGATCTTCCCAGACCAGGGCTCCAACCGGTAGGTGACAGCTTGTTTACGCAGGTTGCCAAGCAGGGCATCTCTTGGCATCTCTAGGGGAACACAGCCAAAAACTCTTGACCCCGCGTGACCCTAATTCCGACTTTGCCTTTGTGTTGATCGTGTCCCGCCCACCCCAATCCCCATCACGCCTCCATCTTCCCGTCAAAGCCCCTGCCCCATGGGAGTCCATGCCAAGCGCTCTGTCCACCCACCCCTGCATCCCGCACCCAGGGCGGTCGGTCGCCTTGGCACCTTCACCCTATCACGACGCTGCCCTCACGGTGTCGAGCGCCGCCGCAAGGAACCCCGTCCCTCCGGGGACTTTGGCCTGGCTCCGACTTGCTCAGAGCCAGCGGGGGAGCCTTCCGTTGTCCGGCCTCACCCGAGGCCCCAGTCCGCCCCCACCCCCGCCGCAGCCAGCCTCTCCCACCCAGGGCCACCCCATGCACTGTCACCGTGAGAGACCGCTCCTCTCTGTCTGTCACCCCCGACTCCACCCCCCCCACCCCCCAACTCCGGCCAGACCCCCGCCCTCCATCCCTCCGACGAGGGGTGTCCCACCACCACCACCTCCCACGCCAAGTGAGTGAAGCACGCGCAGGGCGTCTCTTGAAACACTTGATTGACTCGCGATGACTGTGCCCAAGGGGGCGGGCAGGCCGGGGCTGCCCGGGCTGTGCGGTCGGTCGGTGAGCGGGCCTGGCGCCTGACGGCCGCGCCCCCCGCCCCGCCCCTCCCCCCCCCCCGGAGGCCGGGGACCCAGGTGTCGCTGGGCAGCTAGTGTAGTGCTGGGCCGGGGCCGCCTGGGAGATGGTGCTAGTGCTGAAGAAGCCGCTGAGCAGCGCGTTGTTGCGGGCCGCCACGTCCACCAGCTCCGGAGTGAGGCGCCTCCTGCCGCTGTTCTGGGCCTCATGGCCCGCCCGCTCCAGGACCCTGGCCGTCAGGTACTGGATGATGGCCCCTAGGGAGACGGGTGCGGATGAGCTCAGGCGCTGGGCGTAGTGGCCCTCCCGCAGGAGGCGCTCCATGTGGCTCACGGAGCAGGACCGCTCAGCTCGGGCGGTGCGGGAGCGGCGACCGGGTGACCCTCCACGGCCCCTCTTCCCCGGCATGCTGGCCGTTGGGCAGCTTTCTGCGATGGCCTCGCTCTGCGGTGCGCTGGGATGAGGGGCGGTCGGTTGTGCCTGCTGGTCCCAACATCTCAAGACAACCGGTGTTCTCAGGCCCCTACTCCGTATCCTAGCGACCACAGGCCGGGCCCTCATTGGTTGGGGGGGGGGCGAGCACGCCCCGTAACACGTAGACCCTGTGAGGTCACTGCTTTCCCATAACCCCTCCCCCACCCCACCTCACCCCGCCCCCACCCCCACCGCTGGGGTCCTGGGCCTGCAAAGAAATGGCGCTGGCAGGACCCTGCTCGCCGTGCTCGCTGCACCCTCTCTTTGCTGGAACTCTCACTGTCCACCGGACGGGAACTTTGTACAGAGAAGGCAGCTAATGGCGGACCATCCAGGGGCACCAAGTATACACTGGCGGTGCTGGGCCACCATCACGACTATATATCTACTTCCAAGACGTTGGCACCAGCCCAAAGAGAAACCCCTGTACCCGCCAGGCAGTCTCTCCCCACTGCCCCCTCCTGCAGTGTCCCCCACCCCACCCCACCCCACCCCCCATAGTCCCCAGGCAACCACTCATCTGCTTCCTGTGCACAGACATTTGCCTGCTCTGGAGACTTCCTAGAGATGGAAGCAGACAATAAATAGGTGGCCTTTTGTGTCCGGCTGCTTTCACTTATGTTTGCGTTAGGGTTCATCCACGCGGTAGCACCAATCAGCACTTCATGCCTTTTCCTGGCTGAATAATATTCCAATGCGTGGCTAGGCCACACATGTTGTGTATCCGCTCAGCAGCTGATGTACATTTGGGTGACTTCCACCTTGTGCCTGTTGGGCATAGTGCTGTGGTGAACATTCCTGTGCAGGGTTCTGCTTGAACGCCTGTTTTCAACTCATTTGGGTTTACAACCCATGGGATAGATCTATGGGTTTATTTCTGGACTCGTAGTTCTACTACACTGATCTATGTGTCTATTCTTATGCTAGTGCCACATAGTTTTGATAACTGTAGCTTTGGACTAAGTTTTGAAATAGGGACGTGTGAGTCCTCCAACGTTTTTCTTCTTTTCCAAGATTATTTTGGCTATTCAAGGTCACTTGAAATTCCGTATGCATTTAGGATTGGCTTTTACCTTTCTGTAAAACAGAGCATTACGATTTCCATAGGGATTGCATTAAATCTCTAGATAACTTTGGGTGGGATTGCCATCTTAAAAATATTAAGTCTTGCAGTCCACAAAATCTGCTATCTTTCCTTTTTTTTTTTTTAAGGTCATCATTAATTTCTTTCAGCAGTGCTTTGTAGTTTTTGGTGCACAAGGCTTGCACCTCCTTGGCTAAATTTATCCGTGTGTATTTTATTCCTTTTGATGTTGTCTGAAATAGAACTGTTGTCAATTTCATTTTGGATTTTTTTTTTTCATTGCTGGGATATGGATACACAACAGATTTTTGTGTGTTGATCTTGTATACTGCAACTTGGTTGAATTCGTTTGTTAACTCTAATAGTGTTTTGTGGATTCTTTAGGGTTTCCTATACAGAAGAGTATGTCATCTGAGAATAGAAGTAGTTTAACTTCCTTTCCAACTTGGATGCTTTTCATTTCTTTTTCTTGCCTCATTGCTCTGACTAGGACTTCCATTACAGTCTTGAGTAGAAGCAATGAAAGCAAGCATTCTTCTCTTGTTCCTGATGTTAGGGAAAATGCTTACAGTCTTCCACCGTTGAGTATGACATTAGCTAGGGTATTTCATAAATGCCTTTTATTTTGTTGAGGAATTTCCCTTCTATTCTTAGTTTGCTGGGTGTATTTTGTTTGTTTTTTAATCATGAAAAGTTGTTAGATTTTATTGAATGCTTTCTCTGCATAACTAAGATGATCATGAGGGTGTTTTCCCCCTTCATTTTATCAATGTGGTTTTGATTAATCAGTTTTCTTATGTTGAGCCATCCTTGCATTCCTGCGATAATTCCTATTTGGACATGGAATGTAATATTTATAATATGCTGCTGGATTCAGCTTGCTAGAATTCTTCTGAGAATTTTTGCATCTATATTCATAAAGGCTATTGGTCTGTAATTTTCTTTATTCTGGTATATATGTCTGGCTTTGGTATCAAGGTAATGCTGGCCCTATAGTATGAGTTAGGATGTTTTTCCTCTTTTTCTATCTTTTGGAAGAGTTTGGGAAAGGATTGGCATTAATTCTTTAAACATTTATTAGAATTCACCAGTGAAGCCACCTAGTACATAGTTTCTGGCACATAATACATGGAATCTAGGATTTGTGTAGTCATTAACTATTTGTTGAATCAATACATTGTCTTCCTAAGAAGGTATCTGATCAAGACACAATAATTGAGTTAAAAATGAAGCAGATCTATTTATCAAAAATAATGCTGTGCCTATAGATTGTCATACTGAGTGAAGTAAGTCAGACAGAGAAAGACAAATACATGATATCACTTATATGTGAAATCGAAAAAAAAGTGTACAAATGAACTTATGTACAAAACAGAAGTAGAGTCACAGATGTAGAAAACAAACTTATGGTTACCAGGGGGGTAAGGGGGGGATAAATTGGGAGATTGGGATAGACATATACACACTACTATATAGAAAATAGATAACTAATAAGGACCTACTATATAGCACAGGGAACTCTACTCAATACTCTGTAATGACCTATGTGGGAAAAGAATCTAAAAAAGAGTGGATACATGTATGTGTATAACTGATTCACTTTGCTGTACAGCAGAAGCTAACACAACATTGTAAATCAACTATACTCCAATAAAAATATTTTTTAAATGCTGTGATTTCTGGGGCAATGCTATACATTTATTAACATTTTTATCCCATAGGAAGAAAAAATTGTTACATGGAAGAACAATTTTTTTAAATTCCCCATAATACTATAACTCTGATGTCTGATTATATAACAGCCGTACATTGATTCCTGTTTCAGTGTATTCAAGCAGATACAGAATCCCAGGTGTTTTATGAGAGAGGATTTTCAACTTTCTTTTTACTATATACCATGATTTAAATCTAGGCCTTTTGAATTGGAATTACTACCATATTTCTCAAACTGTGTTCCTTATTCCTTAAATATGTCATGTACTTTTCTGTAGAACCTAGACATGTCAAGTTCCTAAACCCCAGAAGTTGGATATTAACATGTGTCTCATGAATTCATACACAAGGAGTCATTAATTAATGCCCCACAGTACACACACACACACACACACACACACACACACACACACACACATATTATTGGAAGATCATTCTGAGACCAGTATGGTAAGCTGCCTACTCCCAGTTCCCTTTCACAGCTGCAGCTGACTCTGCCCTAAGCTAGTGTTTCTCAAACTTTATGGTTTGATTCAGTAGATCTGGAACAGGGCTCAAGATGTTGCATTTCTAATTGCTCCCAGGTGATTCTAATGCAGCTGGTCTGTGGCCCATACTGGATTAGCAAAGGCCTAAATGGCTTCCGCAACTTTGATGAATGACCGTTTTACTGGACCCCAAAGTAGACTACTTAACCTGCTCAGACCTAATCTCCCTTGTTCCATTCTTCTCCCTGTGATTTTCTCCTTCGCATATTACATTCTAACATCTGGCTAGCCAGAATGGTTTTATTTGGGTGTTCGGTGCTGTTGAGAAATGCACAGAGCAAATTAGAAGAAAGATATGATTGGGAGGAATTGCTTCTTATTCTTTCTTCATTTTACATGTATCTGTGCTAATACCTCCCTACAGGTCTTCTTTGGCAATGTGGATTCATCTGGGATAAAACACAATATTTTTAATCCTCCAATTATTGCTCGGTATGTCCGTTTGCACCCAACGCATTACAGCATCCGCAGCACTCTTCGCATGGAGTTGATGGGCTGTGATTTAAACAGTAAGTTTCAAGTCATCCCATGTCCTTACCTCTCCCAACCATGGGGAGGATGACTAACCATCCTAGTTTTTCCGAGACTGGGGGGATTTCCCAGGACACAACTATCAATGCTAAAACCAGTACAGTCCTGGGCAAACCCATGACTTGGTCATCCTAACCATGGGATTCCCCAGGGGCAGCCACCTCCTACACTACTATTAACAAGGCAATCAAAGTCCAACAGAGCTGAGCAGAGCTGACCAGAAAACAGGGGGCATCTTAACAATAACATGCAAAAGTTAGTGCCTGGGAAATGACTTCGTGATGACAGTAGCCCTAGAATATATCAGTGGAGACAGGCCAGCAGAACCTCAGCTTCAACTTGTTCTTGTGATTACATTCTTCTTTCATTTCTCTGAGGTTGCAACATGGCACTGGGAATGGAGAGTAAAGCAATATCAGATGCACAGATTACTGCCTCATCCCACTTAAGCAATGTGTTTGCCACCTGGTCTCCTTCACAAGCCCGACTTCACCTCCAAGGGAGGACTAATGCCTGGAGACCCCGGGTAAGAGGGAACAAATTTGCCGTATAACTGATGCAGAAGAAGGAGTAGTGGTTGGGAAAGAATAGGGTAAGCTCTTGACTGTTTCTTCAGTTACTTCTATCACCTGGTTGTTCCCACAAAGAGTGTCAAGGAAAGTTGACTATGCACAGAAAACCCCACAGATATTTATTTAGTGGGTGTGCCATGTGAATTCACACAGCATTCATTGGGGGAAAATGATCCCTAATTGAACCTCCTAGAAACAGAATATCTATATGTAGTACTGGGCTAATATTTGTCAAAGAATTGGAGTGGCTGAAATCCAGTTTTACAGAGGAATATCAACAAAGCAAAGGGTCATAGTTATGTACAGTTCACTGGGCACAGTTCTTTTCTGGAACCACTCAGTTTGTGATTTTCAATCACTGACTAGCTTGGGGAAATGGATGGAGTTAATGGTCTCCGTTCCTCCAGGGGCTTATTTTAAACAAAATAGGTTGTATAACACATTGCCAAACTTTTAATACTCTAGTCAGTCTGTATATTACTCATATATTCATTCAGCAAACCTTTACTGGGCCCCTATTAAATGGCTAACTCTGGGGATACAGAGATGAATCATGAAAAATTTCGGCCCTCAATTTGCTTTGAGTCTAATAAGGGAGACTGACAAACAGGTAATTAATATGCAGAGTGAGAAGTGCTGTGATACGATTAAGAAGGGATTTGGGGATTTCTGGGAGCAAATAGTGACCAAAAAGATACTACTCTAACTAACTTCCCCAGGCAAATAATCGAAAAGAGTGGCTGCAAGTGGACTTCCAGAAGACAATGAGAGTCACAGGAGTAACCACCCAGGGGGTGAAATCTCTGCTTACCAGCATGTATGTGAAGGAGTTCCTCATATCCAGTAGTCAAGATGGCCATAACTGGACTCTGTTTCTTCAGAATGGCAAAGTAAAGGTACGCTAATCTCACAGGAAAGGCACAAAGCCTGTCTTAGAGCTTGACATTTAGAAACATAACAAGGTTGATATATGACGAGACTTTCAGGATAAACTTTACTGAGTATCTATAGTAATAGGGCACTGTGAAAGGCATTCTGGGAGGACAAGTGACTCCAAGCAAGAATGTATCATCCCAGGAAAGAGCAGAGTAGAGCCCAAAGCTGCTTATCCTCATAGATGTTGATGTCATTCAGGATGGTGGCCCTTACCGATCTCTCTAGCGTAGTCTCTTGCTACTTGCTCCTTTGCTTTCTAAGTTCCACCCATACTAAGAAACCCTCAACTCCCTAAAAACAGC
Organism: Balaenoptera physalus; assembly: GCF_965194825.1. NCBI lineage: Eukaryota > Metazoa > Chordata > Mammalia > Artiodactyla > Balaenopteridae > Balaenoptera > Balaenoptera physalus. Next base: position 134,072,213 of record NC_138903.1, on the reverse strand, counting down.
ATGTTCTTTCTCACACTAGGCTTTTATATGTACTGTTTCTTCTACCTAGAACATTTTTTCTGGGTACTTCTTATTGACCCTTTCACCTGGTGCATTCTTCAAGTCTCAGGTAAACATCATCTCCTCCAAGAAGAATTCCTTGTTCCCTCAAGGCTGGATTAAACATTTTTGCTTCTGGCAGTTTAGTGAACCAGAGTACTGATAATGTATGTCCTAGAGGACATTCCCATTTTAAAAAGGGCATATCGCTGATACATGCTGTAACATGCATGGCTAAATTAATTAGAGCAGACATAAAAGGACAAATATTGTATAATTCCACTTATATGAGTATATTAGTCAGCGTTCTCCAGAGAAACAGAACCAATTGACTCACATGATTATGGAGGCTGACAAGTCTCAAGATCTGCAGGGTGAATCAGCAAGCTGGAGAGCCAATGGCATAAGTTTCAGTCTGAGTGTGAAGGTCTGGAAACGAGGAGAGCCAGTGGTGTAGTTCCTGTCTGAACCCAGGAAGTGCCAACATTTGAGTTTGAGCCCAAAGGCTAGAAAAAAACCCAATGTCCCAATTCAAATGGGCCATGCAAAAAGAATTCTCTCTTACTCAGACGAAGGTCAGCCTTTTTGTTCTATTCAGGCCTTCAACTGATTGCATAAGGCCCACCCACTTTGGGGACGGCCATCTGCTGTACTCACTCTACTATTAAATGTTCATCTCATCCAAAAACATACTCACCAACACACCCAGAATAATGTTTGACCAAATATCTGGACACCATATGGCCTAGACAAGTTGACACATAAAATTTAACAATTACAATGAGCCTGAAATTCGAATAGAGGTTACCAGAGGCTGGGAGCTGGGGAGAATGGAGAGTTATTGTTTGATGGAGACAGAGTTTCAGTTTTGTTTTTGTTTTTATTTTTTGGTTTTTCGTTTTGTTTTGTTTTGTTTTGGCCGCGCTGTGTGGCTTGTGGGATGTGGGATCTTCGTTCCCTGACCAGTGATTGAACCCGTGTCCTCAGCAGTGAGAGCACAGAGTCCGAACCACTGGAGCACCAGGGAACTCCCCAGAGTTTCAGTTTTGCAAGATGAAGCGTTTTGGATGGTTGGTGGTGATAGCTGCACAACATTGTGAATGTACTTGTTATATACTTGTTGTCAAACGTACTTGTACGCTTAAAAACAGTTAAAATGTTAAAATATATGGTATGTATATATTACCAAAATTTAAAAAAGGCTATAGCACTGATAGTACATACTTCTTAATGCACTGCTGCACTCAGTGAAGAAAGGGGACTCTCCAGCCTCCTCACCACCAACAGCAAAAAAACAAAACAAACAAACAAACAAAACAATGAGCTTTTATTTTAAAATAATGAGCTTAAATCAGAGCAAAGAGAGGTGAAAAATGAGAAAATGTAAAATGGAGGAACTTTCCTAAAGGGAACTGCTTATATTAGTGTTGTTCTCAGGACACCAAGCTTTCAGCAAAATGCAAGAATGGAATGTGAGACTTCTGCATTAAGTAATGAAACCCAGAAAGGAGCAGAACTAGTTGCAGATAAGTAGCACCTCCTGGCTTCTGGAAGAATGATTTCTCTAGAGAAAAAGCATTCCCAGTTTAGGTCTCCAGGATTCCTACATATTAAAATGATAAGATCATGAACATAGATCAGCAAACATACAAGATAACAAGCCAACTTGACTACAAATGGGCAGAAACAATCAATACAAATTTAGAATCTGAAGAATATCAGATATTGACATTATCAGATATATATCATAAAATAATTATGCACGAAATATTTAAAGCAATGAGCTATGGAAACATAAAAATAAATGACAAATTATTAGGCAGTTTTGGAAAAAACAGTACTTTTAGAAATTAAAAAACATCATTGTTGAAGTTTAAAAATCAAAGACAGACTTAATAGTGAATTGGGCACAGCCAAAGAGAATTTAGTCACCGGAACATATATCTGAAGAAATTACCCAGAATGGAGCACAGAAGGTGAAACATATGAAAAAGAAATTGAGACATAATGCTATACAGAGAAAGCCATATATATATATATATATATATATATATATATATATATATATATATATATATATGTGGAATCCAGAATGAATGCAGGAAATAGTGGAGAAGTGGCAAACAAACAAGGATGACCACTTTCGCCACTTCTGTTCAACACTGTACTGGAAGTTATAGCCAGAGAAATTACAAAAAATAAAAAGTAAACAAAAGGCATTCAGATTGGAAGGGAAGAAGTAAAACTCTCTCTCTTCACCAATGATATGATTTTATCGTAGAAAATCCTAAAGAACCCACAAAAAACTATTAGAACTAATAGATGAATTCAGTAAAGTTGTAGGATACATGATCAACACACAAAAATCTGTTGTGTTTCCATACACTAGTAGTGAAAAATCTGAAAAGAAAATTAAGAAAAAAATTTCATTTAAAATATCATCCAAAAGAATAAAATATTTAGGAATAAACTTAACCAAGGAGGTACAAGACTTGTACACTCAAAACTACAAAACACTGCTTGAAAAATTAAAGAAGACCTAAATGAATGGAGAGACATCCTGGGTTAATGGATTGGAACACATTATTAAGATGACACTACTAACCAAAGCTTTCTACAGATTCAGTGCAATCCCTATCAAAATCCCAATGGCCATTTTTGCAGAAATGGCCAAGCTGATCTTAAAATTCATCTGTAATTGTAAGGGACCCAAAATAGCAAAAACAATCTTGAAAAAACAGTTACTGGATTCACACTTCCCAATTTCAAAACTTACTGCAAAGCTACAGTAATCCAAACACTGTGGTAGTGACATAAAGATAGAATTCAAGTCCAGAAATAAGGCTATACATCTATAGTAAATTGATTTTCGATAAGGGTGCCAAGACCATTCAATGGGAAAAGAATAGTCTCTTCAACAAATAATGCTGGGAAAACTGGATAGCCACATGCAAAAGAATGAAGTCACCACACACCATATACAAAAATTAATTCAAAATAGATCAAATACCTAAATATAAGAACTAAAACTTTAAAACTCTTGGAAGAAAATATAGAGGTAAATCTTCATGACCTTGGATTTTACAAATGGTTTTTTAGATGTGAACCATAATCACAAACAACAGAAGAAAAATAGATATGAAAAGAATTCTTAAACTCAACAGAAAGACAACCAAATTTAAAAATAGGCAAAGGACTTCCATAGGCATTTCTCCAAAGAAGATATACAAATGGCCAACAAGCACATCAACACCAACATCATTAGTCATTAGAAAAATGCAAATCAAAACCACAATGAGATATTACTTCACACTTACTAGGATGGCTGTAATTTTTTTAATACAGAAAGTAAGAAGTGTTAGCAAGGATGTAGAAAAATTGGAACCCATACTGCTGATGGCAATGCAAAATAGGCAGCCACTGTAGAAACCATAGAATTACCATATGATCCCAGCAATTCTGCTACTGGGTGTGTACCCAAAAGAATTGAAAATAGGCAATTAACAAAAACTTGCAGGCAAATGCTCATAGCAGCACTATTCACAATAGCCAATGGGTGAAAATGACCCATATGTCCATCAACTGGTGGATAAACAAATTCTGGTCTATCCATACAGCTGAATATTATTCAGCCATTAAAAAACATAGACATGCTGATGCATGCTACAATATGGATGAACCTTGAAAATATGCTAAGTGAAAGAAGTCAGACACAAAAGACTACATATTGTATGATTCCATTTATATGAAATATCCAGAATAGGCAAATATAGAGAGACAGGAAACAGATTAGTGATTACCAGAGATTGGAGAGAAGGGTAAACGGGGAGTGCCTTCCTGATGGGTACTGGATTTCCTTTTGCAGTGATAGAAATATTCTGGAACTAGATAATGGTGAATGTAGTAAATGCCACTGAATTTTACAATTTAAAATGGTTAAGATGATAAATTTTATGTTATGTACATTTTACCACAATAAAAAGGAACCAGAAGACACATACATTACCATAATAAGAGTGACAAGCTGACAGACGATTTGTAAGCAATAATGAAAATCAGAAGATAATTAATGATATCCATGTGATGCTAAAAGGAAAAATCTGAAACCTGCCCCCAAAAGAAAGAAAATCTGGTGAAATATTTTTCATGCATTTAAGCAAAAACTAAAAAAAAATTTTCAGGGACTTCCCTGGCAGTCCAGTGGTTAAGGCTCTGAGCTTCCATTGCAGGGGGCCCGGGTTCAATCCCTGGTGGGGGAACTAAGATCCCGCAAGCTGTGCAGCCACAGCCAAAAAAAAAAAAAAATTTCCAACTTGCATGACTGATTTTACCACCCAGTAAAATCCTGCCAACATAAAAAAATGAGGATATTTATTAACCTTATGACAGTAAATTTGGAAAATTAGGTAAAATGGATAATTTCTAGTAAATATAACTTACTCAAGAAGGAATCGAAAACCCTGAAACTCCTACAACCATTTTTTTTTTATTGGCCGCGCCCCACAACTTGCGGGATCTTAGTTCCCCGACGAGGGATGGAACCTGGGCCCCCTGCAGTGGAAGTGCGGAAACTCCTACAACCTTTGAAAAATTGAATTGGTGTTCAAAAATCTTCCTACAAAGAAAACTCCAGATTCAGATGGCTATACTAAATACTCTACCAAATTTTCAAGGGAGAAATAATACCATTATTACAAAGATTCTTCCAGAAAAATGGAAAAAGCTTGTATTTACATTATCCAACTCTTTAAATGATGACAACAAATCACAACAAGGACAAGTTTATTAGAAAGGAAAATAATAGGCCAACTTTACTCATGAACATAGATCCGAAACAAAATATTAGCAATATGTATGTGTTAGATTTATCCTAGGAATGCAAGGTTGGCTTAACATTAGAAATTAATGCAATCCATCACATTAATGAACTTCAGGATTATACAGCCAATAAATGCTGAGAAAAAGATTCATAAAATTCAATATCTATTCTTAATGGGAGAATTTAACAAACTAAGACTAGTAGGGAAACTACGCAATCTGATAAAGGATATTCACAAAAATTTTACAGCAAATATACTATTTTAGGTGAAACACAGAAAGGTTTCCCTTTGAGATTAAAAATAAGATACCATTTATCTATTGCTGCATCACAGACTACCCTGAAACTTGGCCACAATTTTGTGGATCAGGAATTTAGGTTGATCTGGCTGGCTGGTTTGTCTGTGATCCATGGGGTGTCAGTGGGTATGGATGGCTGGATCTACTTCCTAGATGGCTTCTTTGCTCACTTGCCTGGTATCTTGTTTCTCCTTGACCTTTTCATCCACTGATGTCTCTTCAGGGCCTCTCAGCATGGTGGTCTTAGGATAGTCACTCTTCTTACATAAAAGCTAGATTCCAAGAAACCAAGGTGGAAGCTGTCAGTCCTGTTGAACTTGGCACAGCACCACCTCTGCCGCCATACTCTATCAGCCCACAGAATCAATTGCCCACCCCAACTCAAAACAAATCAAAAGACATATGCGCCCCAATGTTCACTGCGGCAGTATTTACAATAGCCAGGACATGGAAGCAACCTAAGTGTCCAAGGACAGAGGAATGGATAAAGATGATGTGGTACATATATACAATGGAATACTACTCAGCCATAAAAAAGAATGAAACCATGCCATTTGCAGCAACATGGATGGACCTAGAGATTATCATACTAAGTGAAGTAAGTCAGACACAGAAAGACAAATATCATATGATATCACTTATATGTGGAATCTAAAAGAAATGATACAAATGAACTCATTTACAAAACAGAAATAGACTCACAGACATAGAAAATAAACTTATGGTTACCAAAGGGGAAGGGTGGGGGGAAGAGAGATAAATTAGGAGTTTGGGATTAACAGATATACACTACTATACATAAAATAGATAAGCAACAAGGATTTACTGTATAGCACTGGGAACTATATTCAGTATCTTGTAATAACCTATAATGGAAAATAATCTGGAAAAAAATATGTATATATAACTGAATCACTTTGCTGTATATCTGAAACTAACACAATATTGTAAATCAGCTATACTTCAATTTAAAAAAAAAACAAGGGAATTCCCTGGAGGTCCAGTGATTAGGACTTGGTGCTTTCACTGCAGTGGCCTGGGTTCAATCCCTGGTCGGTAAGCTAAGATCCTGCAAGCTGCGTGACACGGCCAAAAAAAAAAAGTCAAAATACACCTACCTCTCCATGGGAGGAGTATCAAAAAAATTCATAGCCATCTTTAATCTGCCCCGTCCACTTTTATTAAAAACTGTATTGGAGGTCCTAAGCAATGCAGTAAGGTAAGAAAAAGAAATAAAATGTATTAGGATTGGAAAAAAAAAAACTCTCATAATATGTGGAAGATATGATGGCATACATAGAAAATCCAAAAGAATCTATCTATCTAAATTATTAGAATTACTAAGATAAGTTTGCAAGCTTGCTGAAAACAAAATCAATAGAAAATTTTATTGTATTTCTACATGCCAGAAACAAATAGAAAAATAATTTAAAATAGCATTTTAAAATTCCAAATACTGAGTTGTACATTCTCATCAAATAATGGCAGCTGCCTAAATCTCTCCATACAGCCTTCAAAAACCATCTGTCTATCTAACTATCTCTCTGTAGATATATTTTAAAATTGCAAATAAAACCACCCATAACTCACAGAATAACTAGAAGACAAAGAATACCATAAGTTTCAGTGGTGGAAATTAAGTGTTCTGGAAAAGCAAAAATGAGTCACAAAATCACAAGACATATCTTCCTATCCCATCTGTTACAGAAATTGCACTTCTCTTTATCAACAGTAGAGGGTGCTTGTGGACTAAGAAACCTAACAAGCCACCCAAACCTCTTATCTCTGACTACATATTGTAAAATCACCTCATTGCTGTGATGAATGAACAGAAAATAGCAGATGAGGTAAAAGGTATTACTCTTTTATTTTTTTAAATTTATTTATTTACTTATTTATTTTTGGCTGCGTTGGGTCTTTGTTGCTGCAACCGGGCTTTCTCTAGTTGTGGTGAGCGGGGGCTACTCTTCGTTGTGGTGCGTGGGCTTCTCATTGCGGTGGCTTCTCTTGTTGTGGAGCACGGGCTCTAGGCACACGGGCTTCAGTAGTTGTGGCTCACGGGCTCAGTAGTTGTGGCTCATGGGCTCTAGAGCGCAGGCTCAGTAGTTGTGGCGCACGGGCTTAGTTGCTCCGCGGCATGTGGAATCTTCCCAGACCAGGGATCGAACCCATGTTCCCTGCATTGGCAGGCGGAGTCTTAACCACTGTGCCACCAGGGAAGTCACAAAGGTATTATTCTTGATTTTTCACTTCCTCCTTTTTTGAAAACTCCATTGACTTTGGGCTTCACAGTAGGACTCATGTTGACCAATGCAGTGTAAGTAGACGTGATATAAACCACTTTCCAACAGAAGCTTTCAATGTGATCGTGCGTTTGGCTCAGTCTCTGGTGCCTCTGCTCTCTGCCATGAGGTAAAAATGTCCAAGCTGAGAAGACATGGTGTACGTGAGCCTTGGCCTAGAGCAGAGCCTAAGCCAACCCAGAACAGTCTTGGTTTCCAAATACCATTTCCTAGTAAAAGGAACCTGGGCTCCTTAGAGATTCCAAGACCAGAGCCAGGAAACTGCCAGGTGTTACTGGAACATCTTGGAGTCCATTATCATCATCAGAATATAAAGGGAGAGGAGACATTCTTCTCCACAGAAGAATTCCAGGTAATAAATGTAGAAGACATGACAAAATTAAGAAACCAACCATCAATACAGTATATAATACTTGTAAGGAACTTCAGTAGATACTAAAACCATTGGATGAAAGCTTAATGTGGAACCGACTATTTACACAGTCTCAAAGTCCAACCCCACAGATTGTTAGGTAAGGGAAGTTATTACCTTTATAAAAGAGAGATCTGGTGGACATCACCTTAACTAAGGGTCAAACTCTGGAGGAATCAGCATCATGTGTCCTCTGATGTGATATGGCGGGAAAGACACATCACCTAGTTAATATTCTCACTAAAGAGGTTGAACTGAAATCTAATAATAAGAAAACAGTCACACAAATTTAGAATGTGGGACATTCTACAACGCAATGGTCCTAGACTTTTTAAAAAATTTTTATTTATTTATTTTTATTTATTTATGGCTGTGTTGGGTCTTCGTTTCTGTGCAAGGGCTTTCTCTAGTTGTGGCAAGTGGGGGCCACTCTTCATCGTGGTGTGCGGGCCTTCTCACTATCGCAGCCTCTCTTGTTGCGGAGCACAGGCTCCAGACGCGCAGGCTCAGCAACTGTGGCTCACGGGCCCAGTTGCTCCGCGGCATGTGGGATCCTCCCAGACCAGGGCTCGAACCCGTGTCCCCTGCATTGGCAGGCAGACTCTCAACCACTGCGCCACCAGGGAAGCCTGTCCTAGACTTTTTTAAATGTCAACATCATGAAGGACAGAAGAAGACCAGAGACTAGGAGTCTGTTGTAGATTAAAGGAGATTTAAGTGTTCCTTGTATTATTCTTTCAGTTTCTTGAGGGGAAAGATCAAGGAATAAGTCTAGCAGAAGGTGTACAAGCCCCCAAAGTATGCCACAAATATTTATCCAAGAATCTCTTTTGTTTCCCGAAAGTTTTATCAAACACACAAACTTTAACAAATGTTTATAGTATATTTGCTATGTATATACTATATATATTGTATGTGTGGAAGGTCAGTGACCAAGGTCTCTGCTGTCATGGAACCGACATTTGGTGGTGAAAACAAAGGAAATGGTCAATAAGCAGGTAAACAGATAAATGAGAAGATTCTGAATGGTGTAAAGGAAATGAACAAGAGGAGATTTAGAGTCAACAAGAGTCCTGTTTCAGAGATAACACTTAAACTGAGACCCAAAGGCTTGGCAGGTTGAAGTATTTGGGAGTAAAATATCATGATGTTTACAACTTCCTTGAATTAGTCGGGAAAGTGGGTGAGAAGATTCCAGAGGGAAGCCATAGCTGGAAGCACGGCCTCCACAGGAGGTTAGCAAGGGTGCTCTTAATTCTAGATGTCACGACCACTTTCCCAGGTACAGAGGCAGGGGACCGAGTCATCCAGTCACCTCCCAGGGTTCAATCCTGAACTACCAGAAGCGTGGATCCCTCAATTGGAAGTGAAAAAAAGCGTGTGTGCTGGGCGATGGGCATTAGGGTGGGTGCCCATGAGGGGGCGGAGCTTAGGGAAAGTTACAGACCAAGCAGGAGGCCAATGGACTTGGGGAGCCTTGGTGGGGGGGTGTATAAACATAACTCTTTTCCTGTCAACCAACAAATGCTATCTCTCCTCTTTCAGATTTTTCAGGGAAATCAAGACTCCTTCACACCCGTGGTGAACGCTCTAGACCCCCCGCTGTTTACCCGCTTCCTTCGAATTCACCCGCAGAGCTGGGCGCACCACATCGCCCTGAGGCTGGAGCTTCTGGGCTGCGAGGCGCAGCAGCAGTACTGAGGCCCGGTCTCTCCTTCCTGGCCCCGGGCCCTTTCCTGATTTGGGTCCAGCATCCCTCTGAGCCCGCCCTCCAGGTCACTCCTGCCCCACGCTGCCCATGGTGCCATCGTTTTTCTATGTATTTCAACTCCTCAGTCCCGGCAGATATGCCCTGAAGCCTCCCAAATCAATCGTCATGTGTCCTTCATTCTCTGGGGCTGTTGCATCCAATTTACCTCTTGCGCATTTGCTGTGGCCGCTCCCAGATTGTTCCTTCCTTCCAAGGTAATCAGGCAAAAAGCAATGAGGAAACTCAGCTGGAAAGCATTCTCCTCCGGACACGGCCACCACTTCCTCCTCTGTGGTGACCAAGAAAGGTCATGATCATACTAGGCTTCTAAAGGACATATTTTTAATATTTCCACAGAAAAATGAGGAAAATCCATGGCTCTCTGGGATAGGAGATACAACATTGTAATTCTAATCATGCACTCATTTTACTCCCTTCTCAGCTAATTTCCTGCTGAAACAACACAACAAAATGTACCAGGAAATTCTGTTCCCTAACTGCCCAAGAGGAACCCCCACCTCACCCCATCCCTGACAGATAAGGTTGGGAATGGTTTACTGTCCTGTAAAAGTCCATTAAGGTTAGAGGTTAATTTACAGAAATCAATAAGGTGATATGGTTTGACTCCCTGTAAAAGGTTAACCACTTTTATGTCTAACTTAATCATCTTGTTTTGGCATTCTTTTCCCATTGACCACATACATCTTTATTTTTCAAATGCTCTTGGAACCAGCTCTTTTGTCTTCCCGCTGGTTTCCTCAATAATCAGTTAAACAAAACATTGACATGTGAAAACAAATGCCTTTGAGAGTTGTGCTTTTATACTGGAAATAAAAATGTGAACAATGAAATTTTATAATTTATGAGGTGAAGCTAACTTAAAAAATTAGAAATGGAGCCTTGATCCAGTAGCAGAGAGAGAGATTCTTAACCTTGACATCCATTAGCACCAGAAGGAGTAAAGGCAGTAGTCTGGGCTCTGGCCCATCCCACAAACCCCCCTTTTATAAGTTTTCTAGAGGTTGTGACCAACCAGAATCCGGGAGAGGCTGCAGCAGAATGTAGTGAACCTAATGTGAGAAATGCTGTACTTGCATCGCCCACATCTCCTGGGATCCCTTTTACGAGTTCAGTGTTTGCAATCATACTCCAGCTGGTTTGGCTAATGGGGGACCTGTATTCAGAAACCTATAAGACCCTGATGAAGATGACACAGATGGACAAATATACTGTGTTCATGGATTGGAAAAATTAATATTGTTAAAATGACAATGCTACCCAAGGCAATCTACAGATTTAATGCAATCTTTATCAAAATACCAATGGCATTTTTCCAGAATCAGAACAAACAATTCTAAAATTTATATGGAAATACAAAAGACCCTGAACAGCCAAAACATCTTGAGAAACAAGAACAAAACTAGAGGAATCATGCTCCCTGACTTCAGACTGTATTACAAAGCTACAGTCATCAAAACAGTATGGTAATGGCTCAAAAACAGACAAAAACAGACACATAAACCAATGGAACAGGATAGAGAGCCCAGAAATAAACCCACACACCTATGGTCAATTAATCTACGACAAAGGAGACAAGAATATACAATGAAGAAAAGACAGTCTCTTCAATAAGTGGTGCTGGGAAAACTGGACAGCTACATGTAAAAGAATGAAATTAGAACATTTCCTCATACCATATACAAAAATAAACTCAAAGTGATATAATTATTTTGGAAAACAATCTGGCATTATCTACAAAAGTTGAGCATAAAGATAGCCTGTGGCAACTCTGTTGGGTAATGACCTAGACCCAGAACTGCCATGTGAACCAAGAGACAGGGCAGCACTACCCATAACACTTCCAAACTGGAAACAACCCTTATTGCATATATTTCCTAGTGGCTCACTTTAATTGCAGTAGAGTAATCCATTATATAATATATATCACAATTTATTTATCCATTGTTTTTCTGACTGATTCATTTATGCCAGTTCTTCTATGGAGCTGATCATCCTTTTTAAAAAATTGATTTGTAAGAGTTCTTTGTATGTTAAGGACATTAACCTATTATCTGTCATATATGTTGTGGAATTTTTCACCTAATTTGTCATTAATCTTTTATCTTTCTTTACAATGTTCTGCTGTATGAAAGCTTTACATTTTTATGCAATAAATTTATCATTATTTTCACCTATGTCTTTGGGGTTTTATGACATGCTCAGAGTAGCTTTTTTCACCCCAAGATTACAAAAAACTCCACTCGTGTTTTATCCCAATATGTATATGGTTTTATTTTTGTTTAGTCCTTGATCCATCTAGAATTTATTTTTGTGTGTATGGCTCTCACTCCAGTCAGTGCATCCGAATGAATAGCCAGTCATCACATTAAACCATCTCTTTTTCCCCACTGAAATGAAATGCCACCTTTATCATCTATTCAAATCCCATACATACACTATTTGAAGGTGCAGTAGATACCACGTGGCAAACAAAATATCTTAGAAATCTTCAAGCCCAAGAGGATATGGCTACCATGAGGATGGATTTCAGTATCAACACAAATGTTTATGCATAGACAGAAGAAAACGTCTGTATACTTAGCTGTCAAATAGAGGGAGACTGGGGGTGGGTCAAATGCAGTAGATGATATCATAAGGAGGAGTAGAATTCTATTTGGAACTTCAGAAACCTTAAAGGAAGACTCTGGCCAGCTTCTTCTGAAGACGGAGGCCTGATTCACTGGCTTCTTTGCCACCTTACCTGACACAGGTCTCAACAGTGGATGAGAGTGTCAGTTCAAAATGTCTTAAGTAATAGAAAGCTCAAATAGGAGTTTATTTTTCTCAGACCTAGTAGTTGAGAGGTGGGCAGATAGAGGTGTTGGTTTAGTGGCTTAAAATTGTCAGAGCCAGAATAGATGTCATTTTCTTGGCCTTTTCCTTGTGTCCATTGCCTGATGGTCACAGGATGGCTCCTCCAACCCCAGGTAACACTTAAAGAATGTTCAAGGCAGCACAAAGGGAAAATGGTAGCGCCATTTCTTTTATCAAGACAGCAGAAAATCTTCCCGGAAGCCACCCATCAGATGTCCATTATGCTTCAGTGTCCAACACTATGTCCCATAGCCATTGTTAGCAGCAAGGCTGGCTGGGAGAAGGCGGATTCAGCTTTTCTAGCCTCTCTGGTTGCATGTAATAAGTGAAAAGGGGGTGGTGATGACAGGCAATGAACAATATCTGCCCAAATTCACCACCCATTCATTCATTCAAAACATATTTATTGAGCACCTGAACAGCCTATGTGAACAAAACAGAGAGGAGCACGTGTGGCTTGTTCCAGAGGAAATGAGGCTGAGGTGGAGTGATCAAGAGTAGATAATAGGACATGAGTTCAGGGAAGTCAGTAGGACACTACCTGACTTACAACAAAGTGAGATCTCTTTGGCTGTTCAGTGGCAGCAAGCAGGAAGCTACGAACTCCTGTGACTGCAGAACTTCTGGGCCACCGCCACCCCCATGATGGACTGTGCCCCCTTATCCACTGAAATTCATACCTGGTTAACCATTTATACTGCTTATTTGCTGATTCAGTAATAAACCCAACTCAAATCAAAACAAAACGAAAAGGATGTGGGACTGAAAAAGCGGAGTCAAAGATGACACCACAGGGTTTGGCCTGAACAACTTAAAGAGTTTCCACTGATTGAGCTGGAAAAGCCCGAAGGGGGATGTGGTTTAGGAGGGGATGTCAGGTACCTGATCCGACGGAGCACAGTCAATTTCTGTCTTGTGTCGTTTTGTTTCTTGAAGGCGGGATGGTTTTTGCTTTGGAAATTGGCTGTGTTCAGGACTCAACAGTGGCAGTCAGTGAATTTTTCTTGTGTTCATCATAGCTTTAGTTTTGCAATAAAAACTAAACCACCATTTTCTGACTTTTCAGACAGAGCTGCCTTGGGACGAGCCAAGGAAAAAGCCATCTCCCCTCGGTGCAGGCCCTCGGGAGAGCCCATGGAACCCCCGAAGCTGCTGTGCTCTCTGACTTGCCTCTTGTTGGAAACTGTCGCTTTGTCTCTGTCACCTTTATCTGCCTTCGGAATACAAGACCAGGATGGATTGGAACCACGCTCAAGGGGTGTGTTTGCTGTTACGATGAATGTTCCTCTCTTCATAGGACGTAAGATTCCTGTCTCAGGTCAGGAAAGACTGATTCTGTATTTAAAAATAATGTTCGCAGGAAAGCAAAGTATTTCTGGTTTGGTTCAACAAGCATGAACCCACTAAGCCAAAGCCATAGATTTCAACCTTCCGTGAAATATGACAAATGCTCCCTGAGGACAAAGGGATAATTAAAGTTGTTTGGGGGGAGGGGTCAAGAAGGACTTCAGAAAGGAAGCGAAATTTAAGCTAAAGCTGATGAGCCAGTGACCCGTGGCTTAGGTGCTCCCAAAGCCCAGCGTGGTGCTCAGTTCCTTCCCATCTCTGGAAAGGGTATCGTTGTGAGTGGTGAACCCTCCTGACTTCACGCCACAGACACTTCTGTTTGCCCTGCCTCTTCCCTCTGAGCCTCCTTCTGCCAGCCGCCCGGCCTCCTTCTCCTCCTCTTGGTGCCACTGGGGCAGGTGGCCATCTCCTTTCTCCTCATGGGACACAGGGCGCTCAGCCCCCCGAACACCCTCTAGGCAACAGCATGGTGTCTGTTAAGGCGTGCTCCTCGCTCACAGTATATACCCCATTGATTCACAGAGACCTCCAAACAACCTTTAAGCGATCTGGGGCGGAGATTATTGCTCCTATTTGACATACAAGGAGGAAAAGATGATATCTATCTGAGGATACCTTTTTTTTTCCCCAAAAGTGTATTCCTTTAATCTCTTAGCACAGCAAAGTTGTTAGGAATATGGGCCCTGGGCAACTATAAGAACCTGAAAAAAAAAAAAAAAAAAAAAGAACCTGAGATCTGGGACAACTATTTGAACTTGAACCAGGTTTGAAATCCCAGCTTCATCACTTAGCCTCTCCTCAGTGACTGTCTATGCTCTTCCTGCAGAAACTTCCAGGTCCTGGCTGAGCAACTTCAGTGATTACCTGTGGGATTTCATCAGGAGCTCCATCCCTACAGCTGCCATTTTTGCTTTTCTGATCATTTCAGCAATCATGGGGACCCTCTGCTGCCTCACGTAAGCTGCTGGGGGGAGGAGAGGGGGAACCGAGGGAGAGGCAGGAACGGCCAAGTTCCACACCAGCCTGCGCATCTGTAACTAAGGGAAAGTTTTGAGGAAGGTGATTGTGGGAACACCACTCTGAAAGTCCGTGTGTCCCCCTTTGAAAAAGTCTCCTGCACATTCTCTTTTTTTTCTCCAACCCACCCCCTACGTTTCCAACCACTGACATGTGATGTTTAAAGACCAGTGTTTGCAACTGATCTTTTTTTTTCTTATACTAACTTCATTAACTCCTAATTATCCTTCCCTTTAGTTTAGGAACTATACATGGAAAACATATGATTAACTTTTCAATTGCCTGAAAATTTGCGGAAATATTTATTATTAAATCATATGAAGCCAAAGAGATTCCTGAAATAGCTAACAAAATACTTCAGCTTAGCTAGAAAAGCCTGAATTTTATTAATTCAATCAGTATTTACTAAGAGATGACCACTTGCCTGTCTCTGTCCTGATTACTAGAGACAGAGAAATAAGACAACTGAACAATTACAACCTGGTGGCTCAGGGCTGTTCAAACTGCGCAATCTAATAAAGTGGCTGAGGTCAAAGATCAGGTGAAGGGTGTGGCATCCCCACCTAAGGCTCATGATAACCTCAAAACGACCACAGATCAAGAACCATGTCTAGGAAACAAACTTGGATATGGTTCCTGGCACCTGGAACTGACAGGAGCCAAACAGAACTAAATGAGCTATTCATTGTTTGAGCCATACAGCAGTATTCGGACCTCTGATCGGCCATGAGAAGCACATGGGCTCTGAATGCCCCTAGGAGGGCCTGCTCCCCGACACTTGCTTCAGGTACAGCCACAGAGAATGGTGGACCGGGGGAGCCTCCTGGAGGATGGGCCACAGGCCAGGAGGAAGAGCTGGGCGTGATCAGTGCTGACCAGCAGGATTCCAGAATTGCTACAGAGCAGGGACTGCTGTAGGCCTCCCAGTCTTCCTCTTTTCAATGGGGAGCGTTTACGGCGGTTGCCCTCTTCCTGCTCCATCACTGTATGGGGCGGGGGTGGGGAGTGGAAGCTGGAGATCAGGGGCACATGGTCTATTTCGGTTCAAAGCTCTCTTAACCAAGAAGAGCCACACCCAGACTTGAGAGAACCAGATACTCTGGAAGCAGACTGTGTGTCGGGAGTGTGGTGTGCAGGGTATTATCAGGGATCAACGCCTGCCGGGCGCAGGGGCAGGAAGGGAGAAGCTGAACCGCCTTGCAAGCCCTGCAAGGCCTCGGGTGACCCCCTTCAGAGTTGTCCCTCCCCCGCCGCAGGAAGTACAGGCTCTGTGTTCACCAACCCTGTTCCTTCTTCCCAAGCACAGAGGAAGACTGCATTTCCCAACTAAAGAAGCCAGGACTCAAGTCAACATACATTTGATTCGCTATCTTTTAAATCACTGTTGCTCAAACTCTGGCCAGCAGGCCGGCTGCATCAGAAACATCTGAGGCTTTGGTGAAACACGCACACACAGAGGGACTTCTGCGAAGACAGGCACGCAACATGCCGAGAGAAATATTTCCTTCTTTGAAGTAAATGGCTCAGCCTGGGGAGAAAAACCAGTAAACCCTTGCTGGGAACAAGCAAGGACAGTAAGAGCAAAACAAAATAAGACATGGATGACAAAATATAAAGGGATCCAAAAAGCTGGCACTATTAAATAGAGATAAACAAAGACCTTAGTGAAAGTAAGATTAGAGAAAAAAAATGATAGATGCAGGAGACATAATTAATTTTTTGGTAGAAAACAACCAAAATAATTCAACAGAAGAAAACACTTCAAGGCATAATTTTTTTAAATATTGCAAAATTAAAGGAAGGTTTGAGTCTCTAGTCATACGGGGTGCACATAGTAGACGCCGAATAATACTTATTTTTTATGAATACATTTCACAGTCAGGATTGCAAACAGTTTCTCTGTGCCTCTTTATTCACCCTCTATAACCATTAGTGGTGGCCGTAAGGAAGGCTTAGGCTAGCTGCTTGCTACCTGAGGAAATCAGCATGGAAGCCTGGCTAACCTCTCAGGGCCCTGGCAAGTACGCAAAAACACACGTATTCAATCTAACGAATTTTTAGTACGGTTTATACTAGTGAAAAAATAGAACCAACTTAAATGATTCTTGGCTGGTTAAAGAAAGCAGTGAACATTCATACGAGTACTATACAGTCACCAAAACGTTGCTGTAGGAGGGTAATTACATGGAATCAGATTCATGAAATATTGTTGAGTGGAAAAAAGCAGATTATAACAGAGGATATACAATTTCACCCAATTTGTTGTGAAAAACTATATGTACAGGGAAAAAAACTTTTAAGGACCTAACGAAAGATTTAGACATTGGTCATCTCCTTGTGATAGTGCATAGGTGACTTTAATTATCACTATGTTGTTGTTATGTAGTTTCATGTTTATTTTTGTCTGTCTGCACTTTCCAATCTTTCCACAACAAAACGTTATTGTTTAATTAGTAAGTTTTTTAAGAGAAACTTTAAAAACAAAAAAAGAAAAACTATCTGATCACACTCCAATACCACACTCTTACTCTTACTTTCTCAAGTCATGAAAGCATTTTTGCAATATGAAATTACTTGGTTCATGTTAAGAAAAGAAGCTGTCCAAAATCCTATCTTGGAAAAGGTGATGTAACTACAAAGTAGCTCTGTGCAGACCAAGACAGTGTACTGGAATTTAAACTCAGTTCAGCAGTCGTCATTTTCTCTTCCTTTCCCAGTATCCTCATAGGTGAACCAGTCCAATGAAGTACTAGAAGATTCCAAGAGAGTGCAGAGTGTGCTATTTGTGTGCATTGAGGAAGTATCTATCAGGTAAAATTAAATTGTCTTCCATCTTAAACTACCTTTGCTTTTATTTTCTCCTTTAAAGCATGCAATTGAAAAAGTGATAGTAGACTTATTACTGTTTTAACTATAAAATAATACATACTTATTTGAAAAAATTTCATAAAATATAGAAAGAAGAAAAAGTACCCATCATTCTAGCACCCAGAAATAAACATTGTTTACATCTTGGTGTATCTACTTTCAATCTTTTTTCTATGCTTATACTACCAGTTTCCTAAAATTTGTTACCTGAAACAATAGTTCTGTTTTAATAAACATTATGACACAATAGGGCTTTGTGGCCAATTAAGTTGGAGAGATGCTGAATTAAACAAATTTAAACATATTTCCTTCACTGTATGACATATCGTGGCTATCTTTCCATATCAGGAAGTGTTGCATAATATTCCTTGCAGTGGATTCGACAGAAGTCGTTTAAGCACCCCCCATATAATAATAATTTAGGGTGTTTGTACTTGTTCACTATTACAAATGTAATGCAGGTGGTAGTTTTATACGTTATTCATTTGCTTTCCCCTTTGCCGTTCTGAGTTGGAAATCATTCACTCCGTGGGCACTATTGAACACCTCCTGTTCTGGGCAGGTAACAAAACAAACACCAAGCCTGGCTCGGGTGGAGGGCACAGCAGGGCCAGGGGCCTCAGAAAGCATCTGGGCTCTACTGGGAGCCAACAGAAAGCAGGGAGCAGAGAAGGGACATCATTTGATGGGTGTTTTTAAAGGGTCATCTCAGTTGCCATGTTGAGAAGGTCAGAAGCAGGGAGACCAGCCGGGAGGTTTACCGAAATCCAGGTGAGAGACAATTTCGTTGGGACCAGGGTGGGAGTCGGCGGAGTTGCAGGAAGAGTCGGAATCCAGACAGAGGGTGAAGGAAGAGGATCAGAATTCGGTTATGGGTTGGGTGAGGTGTGGGAATGGGAGGCTTTGGGGATCCCTCCCGGACTTGGGGCCTAAGCACGCGCAGGGATGGGGTTAGGAATCTACTGCCTGAAAGATGCGAAGAGGAAGAAAGACCGAATGGATGTTCTCATTGACACGGAGGTGAGATCCAGCCACACACCCTTTGTCCCACACTCCACACAGCAGGAGGAGACCATCCTCTGATCAAACTTGAAGTGACAGTTTAACTTAGCAGCTTGCACTAACCTTTAAATCAGATTGGACGTTTACTTAAATTTCCCCCCCACTACTCAGCACATGGGAGCTGGGGAAGGAAGTCTAAGTAACAATGAAAAGAAGAGCTGCATCCTTACACACATCTTTATAGTCTTTATATCTTGCGCAGCTTGTTCCTTAAGACAAACTGCTGAACGCGCAGTTGTTGGGTCACAGGCTGGGAGCATGTTAAAGCCTCACGCTGGTCCACGTAGCGCTTGTACAGAGTTTCCAGGTTCTGCTCGAGGCTCACAGCCCTTCCTCCTCCTACTCTCTTGAACATTGCGTTGTTTCCTTGGTTTTCTTTATATTTTTGCCAGTTATGCTTGGCAATATATTATTTAATTTTGCTTGTATTTTTAAAATTCCTGAAGTATCCCTAGGCTTGGTGCCCCAGAATTTTTAAGCTTCTTTTTCTTTTTATAAATGTATTTATTTATTTATTTTTGGCTGCATTGGGTCTGTAATCCCCATCCTGTCTCCTCACGCCAGAGCCCTGCCTCTTTTTAAACTATAAAAACTAAATCATAGGCATGCATTCTCCTGTGATTTTCTTATTTTGTGTTTTGAGATTCATCCACGTGGATGCCTGTAGCCCATTTCCACCCAACTGTATGAAAAGATCTGTAATCATTTACACCATCGACTGTAGATGGACATCTGTACTGTTTCTGTCTTTTTTATTCTAAATATTACTGCATGTCTTGTAGTGTACAAGTGCAAGAGTTCCTCTGAAGACTATCACACTGTGATTGACTTTCTGAGTCAAAGGCACCAATTATTAAATACATCCACATCCTTGAGAAGATGCAGCATCACCAGTCTCTCAATTTTTTGCCAAGCTGGCGGATAAGTAATGGTATCTTATTGTTTTCTTACTTTGCATTTCCCCAATAACTGATGAGATGGAAGACCTTTTCATGTGTTTATAGGACATTTGTCTTTCTCTTCTATGAATTTTGCCCATTTTTCTAATTTTAGTTTCAGTTATTCCTTATTGATCAGTAGGAATTCTTTCTATACTCTGTATACTAATATTTTGTAGGCTAAAGATGTGGAAAATATCTTCCCTCAGTTTGAGGATTGTATTTTCATTCTCGATATGATGTATTTTGATCAGCAGAAGTGCTTATTTTATTTTATTTTATTTATTTATTTTTTAACATCTTTATTGGAGTATAATTGCTTTACAATGGTGTGTTAGTTTCTGCTTTATAACAAAGTGAATCGGCTATACGTATACATATATCCCCATAGCCCCTCCCTCTTGCATCTCCCTCCCACCCTATCCCACTCCTCTAGGTGGTCACAAAGCACCAAGCTGATCTCCCTGTGCTATGCGGCTGCTTCCCACTAGCTAGCTATTTTACATTTGGTAGTGTATATATATCCATGCCGCTCTCTCACTTTGTCACAGCTTACCCTTCCCCCTCCCCATATCCCCAAGTTCATTCTCTAGTAGGTCTCTGTCTTTATTCCCGACCTAGAGTCTGTCATACAGAGTGAAGTAAGTCAGAAAGAGAAAAACAAATACCGTATGCTAACACATATATATGGAATCTAAGAAAAAAAAAAGGTCATGAAGAACCTAGGGGTAAGAAGTGCTTATTTTAATGTAGTGCGATTTGGCAATCATTTTCCTCTGCGTAAGTGCTTTTCTACCCCAGAGTCATAAAGGATGTCTCCTATATTGTCTTCTAAAAGTTTTATAGTTTTGCCTTTCACCTTTAAGTCCTTCAGCTACTCGGAATAAATTTTTGTATGGTGTGAGGTAAAGTCTAATTTCATTTTTTAAAAACACTGTGAGAAACTATATTTTTCCAGTCATGAACTTTGAACTGAATTTGTGTGCCTCGAGGCAGTTCTAGGAATTGAGAAAAGCAGATAGCTGCAATAAATTCCAAGGAGCAAAGCCTGGTTCTGAGCGCTGAGCACCCTGAGCTGGAACCGGCCGACCAGAAAAAGGCATGGGAATGTCGCAAAAAAGACCGGCTGCATGACCGTGCATCCTCTGAGTCAGCCGACTTGCCCTCCCAGTACTTTTCCACCCTGAGCTCTGCCTCGACAAAAACTTTAACTACATTTTGCTCGAGGACTCACTCCCTCTGAAGTTCTCCGACTGCAATAGTTTAGATAGCGTGTTTGCCTTCACCTGTAACCAGTCTCGGTTTCTGTTTTGATCCTATGGATCCCCAGTTGCCCTTACTGCAAGCGTGTCCTTTCCCTACTGCTCTGCAGTGCCTCTTGTCATGTCACCATTTCTCCTCTCTCTTCTGTTCCAATGGTCTATTTGTCTATTTCTGTGCCCATACCATGCTCTCCTAATTAACATAGCTTTGTTATAAGTCTTGCGATCTAGAAGGCAGTTCCCCCACATTGTTCTTCTAGAGTGCTTTGGCAATTCTTGTTCTTTACAAGTCCACACATATTTTAAAATTAGATTATCAAGTTTCACAAAACCTATCCCAGAAGTGGGATTGCTGGCTCAGGAGGTAGTGTTCAGTTTTATGAGATAATGCAAAACTGTTCTCCTAAATAGTACTGCCAACAGCAGTACTCCCAGCAGAAATATTCAAGAACTCATATGGATTCACATCTTCTCCAACACTTGATATTGTTAGACATTTAAATTTTTGATAATTGAATGGAGGTGCAGTGGTATTTCATTGCGGTCTGATCACTAATGAGGTTGAACATCTGTTCATATGTTTATTGTTCACGTGTGTTTCTCCATCTGTGAAATGTTTATTCGTGTTTTTTACTCATTTATCTGCTGGATTGTTTGTGTTTTCCTTATTAATTTGTAGACCTTTATATATTCATAATAGGAATTCTTCGTCAGTTGTGTGTATTGAAAATATTTTCTGCAAAAGCACAACTGGTCTTTTTTGCTTTTTAGTTTGTCTTTTTGATGAGTAAAAGTTCTTAATGCTAAAGTCAAACTGATCAATATTGTTTTATAGTCAATGGTTTGTCTGCATTGTTTAAGAAATCTTTCTCTATCTCGAAGTCTAAAAGTTCTTCACTGCTGTTTTCTGTCAAGAGCTTTAAAGTTGTGTTTTTGACACAGAAGTCCTTAATCCATCTGGAATAGATTTTTTTTCTGCATATAGCATGGAGGAGGGTTCCAGCTTCATCTCTTTCAATATAAATAACCATTTTCCAGCTTTGGTTAATGAAAAGTCCCTCTTTACTTACCTAACATGGCACCTGTATCGTATACACAGTTATACACGTGACTGGGTGCGTTTCTGCATTTTCTAATCTATCTCATTGCTCCATTAATCTATCCCTGCACCGGTATCGCACTGTCTTAATTTCAATAGCTCTCTCTCCTCTCTCTCTCTCTGTGTCTCTGTCTCTGCCTCTGTGTGTGTGTGTGTGTGTGTGTGTGTGTGTGTATCTCAGCCTCCTATAGTTCCTTCAGGGTAATCTTGGGGAAGGGAGCCAGCAATCACGTGAGCTCAGCCTCTTAGCAGAGAAAACTGGGTGATCTGGCTGCAAACTCTTGCCCCTGGATTTTCCCTTCTTGTCTATGAGGTACTGGAAGGTCCAAATAAGATTACATAGAGTAATGAACTGCTTATAATACTGCGAGGTTACTCCCTTGGGGTCAAGGGGCCAGGTGTTTATCAGGTAAAGGTGTGTACAGATCGTGGACAGCCCTGAGCTCTGTAAGCACAGGAAATGTTTGTTTTGTTCAGAAAGTCTGTCGTCCTTTAGGCTGCTGGTTTAACGCCACGAAGGTGTTAGGGTATAAGGAATTCTGCTCTAGGATTCGGAAGGAATGTTGGCTCTCTTCGCTTCCACTGATCCCTCAATTTTTTTGTGGCATTAACAGTAGGAGATGTAGCCTAAGACAAATAACAGCAGCGCAGGAGCCTTAAAAGGCCTTTTCTCAATGTCCTGTGCCCGCATCGGTTTATGGGTGGAGCCTGGAGTCGGAGGGGCGGCCGTCGCAGCCCTCGGATGCTCCCCCGCCATCCCCACGAATTCGGCCCGGGTGTAGGTGGAGCGCTCAACCTGCCCCAGGCCGGGGGTCCTCTGCGGTTTGGGAGCGGTGTGCTTTTTCCTATGACCCCTCTGGGATTCGGCCGCAGGGGCCTCGGCGGGAGCAGCGCCCCCTTCCGGCCCTCAGGGGCGCAGCGCCGGGGGCCCGCGGGGCCCAGGGGGCGGGGGCAGGCGGGGGGCGGGTTCAGGGGCGTGGCGAGGGTGGGGCGTGGGCGGAGCTCCTCCCCCGCGCTCTCGGCGCACAGCCTGCGGGGTGGTGACTGACCAGCCGCGCCGCTTCCCAGTCGCCTTCGCCGCCTCTGCCGCCTCCGCACCGCAGGCCCGGGGCCCTGCCGCTCCAGGCTCCGCCCGGCCCCGCGTCCCCGCGTCCCCGCGTCCCGGCGCCCGGCGTCCCAGGTCCCGCAAGATGACGCTGAAGGCGAGCGAGGGCGAGAGCGGGGGTGCCATGCGCACGGCGCTCTCCGACCTCTACCTGGAGCACTTGCTGCAGAAGCGCAGCCGGCCCGAGGTGAGCTGCCCCCGGGGCCCGGCGCGGGATGCGGGCCGGTCCTCGTCGCTAGGCCGCGCCTCCCGCCGCGGTCCCTCCCCGCCCGCCGCCCTGCCCTCGGGGGTCCTGCCCCCGGGGTGGAGGTCGCGGCGGGCGGCGGGGTTCGGGCGGGACTCCGGGCGCGGTGGCTGGTGGCCCCCAGTAGCGCCTCCAGGCGAGAATCGGGAGAGGCCGCGGCCTCGACCGAGAGCTGATTAAGGTCAAGGGAAACTTCTTCGTGGACGGAAGTCAGGGTCACAGAAAGACTGTAAGGAACAGATCCGAGAGTAGGACTGCTTGGTGGTTGTGTCAGCAGAAAGGGTTGTAAAAGCCAACGCTGGCCCCGAAGTGCTCACTCACCATCCCTGTGCATTTAGGCAGGGCCCCTGGTGCTGGGGCACAGATGGGTGGACCCCTGTGTCTGTTTGTGGGCAGACAGTCACCTCACAGGTAATTCTGCCCCCCAGATTCCTATGATGGCCCATAAATAGCTCATCACCTCGATCCTCAAAGATGCCCAGAGGGAAAGGTTGATCGTTTTCTTGTTACCTCTCATACTTCTGGGTGTGGCGAGGACCCAGCAAGGTAAGGTTGTCGCTCAGGGTCTCTCCCACAAGGGCACGGCCACCAGGATGCTCGCTCACTCACTCATCTGAAGGCTGACGCTGTGTCTCATTGTCAGCCATCAGCCAGCACCGGCCAGCAGCCCTTCCATGTCTCCTGGCCTTCTCACAACGCGGTGGCCAGGTTCCAAGAAAGGATGTCCACGGAGACACACAGACAGAGAGAGAGGGTCAGGCAGAAGCTATCTTGCCTTTGATAACTCAGCCTCAGAACTCACAGTGTGAATCTTTTTCCTAGACTACAAGATCTTCCAGGGCAGGGCTGTTTCACACTCACTTTTTACATTTTAAATGCCTGGTAAGTGGGTCCTCAGAAATGTTTGCTGAATTAATAAGTGACTTAAGAGGTGGACATGCGATTCAGCATAGCCGTCCACTTTCACAGATGAGGAAACTGAAGATGCACAAGGTAAAGCAGACTGTAGAGCTGTGGACTCTGGGCTGGGTGGCATCAGCTCAGGTCTCCGCATTCACACCTGTCTGTCATTGCAAATCAGGATGAACCCGTGGGGAAGACGCTGGTTATTCAGCTGACAAGGCAAAATTGGAAGTTAGGCGGCAGCATGTACACTAGGAGGGGCTCAGGCTCTAAAACTACTTGGTTTCTCATAAGTTTGGACACATGGGATTTTTTTTTTTCCCCACAATCAGCTCACTTGGCTGAGCCTTAACTCACCTCCCCCCCAAAAAAATCCACTTCTCTTTATTAAATTTTCTTTTGGCAACTTTATTGAGGTTTACTTAGCATACATCTAATTCACGAATTTGATTGTGCAGTTCAATGACATTTGACAGATGCATCCCATCATGTGGCCGTCACCGTAATCATAATGTAGAACATTTGTATCACTCCAGAAAGTTCCCCGATGGTCCTTTAGGTTCATTTCCCCCATCCCCGGAAACCTGAGTGTCACCTGTAACTCAGTGCCCAGACCCTGTGTAGACCTGTCTGCTCCTGGTGGGGAGGCTGGAGAAGTTGCGTGCGGTTTTGAAAAGAGGCCCTTTCACTGCCCTCTGAGTAATTAGCAGTTTTTGTGGAGCTGTGAGTTGATCCTGCAATAGCAGATACAGTCTGTTGCTTAGTCAGTTTGCTTGAGTGTATGAAAGGATTTGAAGATGAAACAAGAAAACTTGGTAAAGCACTGAATGAAAAGCATCCAGATCTGCCAAGGTGTGGACACTGGAAGAAGAATGTCCACACGATGAAAGGTGGCCTGACCCCACGAACCTGCTGATTCTTATTTCCTGAGGTTCACCTTCCCTCTGGGGCTCTTAGCAGTCTCTGCTGCCAACCCTGGGCTCTGCGTCCCTCTTGCTGCCCAAGTTCCCTGTGCCTTTGATTTCTCTTCTCTGTAAAATGGACCTGCTGAGAGGGTTGCAGTGATGTTGACCTGACGTAACGCCTGTCCAGCAGCAGTAGCACGTTTTGCTGTCCTAGCAAGAACCAAGAAAAGTTGTAAGGAAGTTGTTGGCTTTAAAGGAGTTCATAAACTCATGTTGCCAAAGGCTACATTTAGGGAGATTGCTTTCTATAAAAGCTCTAAAGACTGGAAACCCAAAGTTTCACCTCTGATTATACTCCACATCTGGTATTGAAAAAGTATTGTCAAAATATAATTTTGCAGTAGGTTTGAAGTATAGCCTGTCTCCCATATTTAAGTATATGTTTCCTTCCTTGGAGAAACATTTTATGAGCTCTCTCTGACCTTGTTCTTTTTTACAATCCCTTAGTGCCCATAAGATTGGTTGTAAAATTCCTACTTTTCTCTTCAGTCCTGTTTGAAGTAGCCCTTCTCCCATGACCTGAAGCAATACGTTGAAAGTCCC
This sequence comes from Balaenoptera physalus, assembly GCF_965194825.1. Taxonomy (NCBI): domain Eukaryota; kingdom Metazoa; phylum Chordata; class Mammalia; order Artiodactyla; family Balaenopteridae; genus Balaenoptera; species Balaenoptera physalus. The sequence continues at coordinate 134,046,364 of NC_138903.1, read as the reverse complement.
TGAAAGTTCACTTGGGCCTGTCCCACATGGGAAATGACCTAAGAAATAAGTCAGGCTCCAGGTGAGTTTCCACTCAGAAGAGCTGTCTGTGGGCTCCTGGGTGGGGAGACGCGGCATCACCTGCTGTGCCTGGGCCAGGATGGCACTGGCAAATAGCGCTCCAGGCAGGGGACAGTCAGGGTTGACGGGGGTCTTGAGACACTGTCAAATGTCCCCTGGGGCAAGGGAGATGAAATCAGTTGACATTTCATTGACTGCAGAGATTTTTCTCCCCTAAGCAGTGAGTTGCTCACATCTTTCACTGTTGCTAAAAAAGGAGGGGAAGTGACCCCAGGGGTGGGAAATGGGAAGAAAAGCTCTGAATTAGGGAACCAGAATACAAATTTTGTAACGTGACATTTTCTTTTCTGAGTCTTCACTTTTCTGTTTTTCCTTCCCATAGAGAAATACACATGAGCAAAGTACATACGCAGTTGCCGCTGAAACGGCTCCTGTGTGACCACGACTCCCATCCGCGGAGGCCACCAAGCACGGATCGTGTAGCACTGCGGTGTTTACCGTGGGAAAAATCCGCGTGTCAGTGGACCCGTGCAGCTCAAACCCGTCACACTCAAGGGTCGACTCTATAGGTTTTTGCTCCAAAGTCACTTGCCAGAAAATTCTGGCTCTGAGGTGCTCGTCTTTCCCCAACTCTTTTCCCCGGCTCTTGTCATTTGTGGGGAAACAGTGCTCAGCTGTTTCTGGTACCTTGCGCCCTCTTGGTTTTCTCATAGTTTTTCTTGTTTTCTTTCCCAAAGTGGAGCCTGACCTCGCCTGCTGTCTGCGGCGATCACTTGCCTTCTTGGCCTGGGCCTTCTAAGTCTCCACGTGGAAACAGTTGGCAAAGAGCCTAACAGTAGGCTGAACAAATGTTTGTTCTTTCCTCCGTTCGCTGTCACCGACTCTTAATCCAACCGTTTGGGTGGGAAAGCCACCCGCTGCCAAGTTTGTTTTTCATCTCTTTTTTAATCCCAACTTCCTTTGAGCCACTGCCTCTGCCCTTTGAACCCGCTGCAGATGTTTCCTCTGAAGGGGGTTTCAGCGCACAGGCGTTGCCACCCCAGCAGTGTGTGTGATTAAAGGCCGAGAGGCTGCAGAGCTGCCCCCGTCCTGCTGGGGCGGCGGGGATGAAGGCTGGTCTCAGAGTTGTGAAGTGAAGTCTGCAAAATGCAATCTAGTACCTTTGACCACATTGTTCAGCATCACTTGGTGGTCGCGGGGCTGCTAAGGGCTCAAAAATGGCTCAGCTTTGCAGCGACAAAGTAAACAAACGAAATATTGGTAGCACGTTGGAATGAATGTATTACCAGCTATGGAAACAAGAAAAGTTAGAGCAGTTCAGGGGCAGGACAGGTGCCCGGCACGTGGCCAGTGGACAGATGGACGGATGGGACAGGGGACAGACTGCAGTCTAAGTTGTCAACCTGGACAAGTTAGTTACCCTGAGTGGCAGGCGGGTAACCTTCCCATTTCTTCAAAGCTGGGTCTGGGCCAGCTGAACTCTGTGGACGTGTCCTGCCCTTGGTGTGGTCTCAGCCCCACGGCTGGGGTCAATGAAGCACCTTGGCTCCGTGTGCGTCTGTCGGTCTGTCTAGCCCTGCTCCTGGGACTGTCTGCGGCGAGGGGTGCGGGGGGCTGGTTGAGGGAGTTTCCTGCACGTCAGGCGCTGTTGAGGAGAGGCCGGCCCCCTCTTGCTGAGCTTTCAGGGAAGCCTCACTGTTGCTAGTTGGTTCTTTGGTCGCCACGTCGGAGGGTTCCGTTTATCTTATCATTTGCAGCTTCTGGGTGAGCGTGATAGTGGCTCTGAGTCATCCCGAAGGGGGACGCCTTGATGAGTAAGCACTTTTAAAAGACCAGCCTTTCAGGTAGGAAGTCTTGAACTTTCCTGGGTGCTGAGTCCTTAATTTAAAGGCTGATGTGTTAAAAGCAATCTGTGTCACGGAGCCGAATGAGAAGGCGATGAGCGGAGGGCGCCGCTTTATCTGCCTGTTCCAGGCACACAATCACGTAGGCGTCGGCCCCTTGCAAAGGTCACTTTGTCTTCCATGGACTGAGACTTTCGAACCTGTCATTGTAGACGGGCCCAGCGCTTCTCGAAACACAGGTGAATCATCATAAATGGTTTATTGATGGCACTTTACAGCACATGATAAAATAATCTGATCTATGTTTTCAGATTTTATGGCCACCAATACCTGCTTTGGGTACTGACACAGGTACATGGTAGATGCTGATAAATCCATGGGATTAATTTCTGGGTTTGGTTTTCAGCTTTCTCAGCCCCACAACTACTAGTGAAAAAAGATTTGTAAGTCAGGATCAAGGAAAGTCCTAAGTTTTATTTCATGCTTTGAGGCCAGAAATTTGAGATTTGAGCTCTTTGTCTATTCACAGCAGTCATTCAGTCAGTAATCCTTGAACTCCTCATTCTATACATTCAGTCTCTTAACACATGCACATGGTAAAAATATACAAATAGTATAGATGCTTAATTTGAGAGAAAGAATTCTTCCTTCCAACTTGACGCTGCTTTTCCTCCAGTTTTCTTGAGTCTACTTAGAGAGCTGTTTGATCTCATTCTCTTCAAATGGGTCTGTGGCAATAGCTACCTAGCTTTGAAGAGTTTTAACCACATGGTTCCAGGTCGCCATGGGCAATGCTTTGAGGAACTATTTGGTCACTGTGTGTTGTGGCCTCTTACTTACCCATCCAGAGTCTGGAAACTGATCCTGTACCCTGCAGATGTCTCAAGGATTGGTTGTTGCCTCTCTGCCCGTTCTTTGGTACTGTGCTCTCTTAGTTATAGCTCTTCGGTTGCAAACAAGTGCGACTCGCCAGCCATTTTGCTAGTTCTTTTATGCAATAACTTCACCTCTGTCTACTACAAGCTCAAAAATGGTACCCCGTCAAAACCATGGACTTGACATTGGTATGACGTGTGAGTGTAGTTCTGTGCCATTTTGTCGCATGTCTGCATATATGTAACCACCACCACAATCAAGATATGGAACTGTTCCATCAGCACAGAGACCTCTCTGGTGCCACCCCTCTATAGTCACCTCTCCCCGTGTCCCCTTGGCAACCACTAATCTGTTCTCCTCCTCTATAATTTTGTCATCTCTAGAATGTTATATAACTGGAATCATATTGTATGCAATTTTTTATTGCTGGGAAGCGTCCCGAGGTATGGATAGACCACAGTCTGTTGAACTGCTCACCTATTATAGGCTGTTCTCCTTGTCTCCAGGTTTGAGTTACTACGAATAAAGCTGTTCTGAACCTTCATGTACACGTTTTGCACAAACTTTTGTCTTGTGCCATTGCCAGGTTGTAAAGTAGTCAGTTAGTTTTTTAAGAAAGTTCCCAACTCTCTTCCCGAATGGCTGTAACATTTTACATTCCCACCAGCCGTGGATGAGAGATTCAGTTTCCTTTGCATCCTCACCAGCATTTAGTCTTGTCACCAATTTTTATCTTAGCTATTCTGATAGGTGTGTAGTGGTATTTCATTATGGTTTTAATCTGCATTTCTCCCTGATAACTAATGACATTGAACATCTTTTCATGTCCTCATTTGCCATCCTTCCTTCCATATCCTCTTTAGTGAAATATCTGTTCATGTCTTTTGCCCGTTTTCTAATTAGATTGTTTTCATTGTTGCATATGGAGCATTCTTTTCGTACTCTGGATGTTAGAATTTTTCGTTGGATGTGGGGTTTGTGAATGTTTTCTCTCAGTCCACATGATGATGTTTTTCATCATCTTCACACAGGCTGTCACGGGGGTAAAGTTTTTCATTTTTAAGAGGTCCAATTTATCAGTTTTTCCTTTTATGGATCCCGCTGTTGGTGCCAAGTATAAGAACTCTTTGTCTAGCCCTAAACCCTGATGACTGTCTCCTATGTTTTTCTCTAAAAAGTTTTGTAGTTTTACATTTTACATTTAAGTCCATGATCCATTTTAAAGGTCTAGTTCAGTGTTTCTTTTTTTTGCCTATGGGTGTCCAATTGCTGCAGCATCATTTGTTGAAAAGACTACCCTTCCTCTGTTGAATTGCCTTTGCACCTTGTCAAAATCAACTGGACGTATCTGTGTGGGTCTATTTCTGGGCTCTCTCTTCTGTTCCATTGATCTTTGTGTCTGTCCCTTTACCAGACCACACCGTCTTGATTATTCGTAACCATATAAATCTTGAAACCATGTAGACTGATTCCTTCTACTGTCTTCCTTTTCAAAATTGTCTTAGCTGTTCAAGGACCTGTGCCTTTACATCACGTACATTACACGTCGTCCAGAGGTACTTTTTTCATGTAACCTGCAGGGATTGGGTGAGTGAAGCCACTTGTGTGTAAGAAATAACATCCCAGATGCAGGAGGATCCACAGCTCGTGCTTAGCTTTCCTCCCAGGGCGCAGTGGGGAGTGAGCTAGAGAGCGTGTGCCCATCTGCAGGGGGGCAGGTTCCACAGGGACAGGTCTTCTGATTGTTACTAAGCGAAACAAAACAAAGCAGAACTTTAAATTCTGCATTCATTCCTTCGTCAGCTTTCCCTCTCACTGTAGTCACAGGATCGGTAGCCCTTCATCTCTTTTCTGTCATGTGTGTGTGGACCTTAGTGTTGTTTCATGATTTGCTGTAGGTAGATCGTAGAAAGGGAAAGTTAGTAAAGGATTTTGTGTTATTATGACCGGTTGCTGACCCAACAGCTTTGTTCCACTTCTTGCTGACCCCGCTTCTCCCTGATCTTGTTCGGGATGGCAAGATGCCCAACTCAGTTCTTATTTTCTCAGCCCCTTGTGCAGCCTGGGATGGCCACGCTGTGTTCTGCAGTTCTGGCTGATGAGACATGAGCAGATGTCCATTGGGGAAGTTCTGGGACAGATGCCACTGGCCTGGCCCTTCTTCCTTCTTCCTGCCTTGAAAGTGGAGCTGTAGGTTGGATGGGCAGCTTTTCAGGAGATGTTTTCTCAGAAGTCCGAGCTCCAGCCCATTGTGCCCCGGCCAATTCCTCCTATGTGCATGTTCCAGGCTCAGCTGTCTTCTGGAAAAATTTTTGAAATCTCTCATCCCTGATGACTTCCTGTTTTTTGTCTGTGGGTTTCTATTTACCCTCCCCCATTTGGTCTCATTTAAACAGGGTCCAGGCTACACGCAAGTACTTAGGCTGCCAACTTGAACCTAAATCACAATCACTTAGGAAAATTCTATCTTGCCAGAATAGAAAGCATTGTACTTTGTAGGGCTTTAGGAATAATAGGCTTTCATTTGCCTGTTTAGAAATTAATTTGAGATGAAACGAATACAATTTACTTCTCACCTCCTTCTCTAGTCACCCAGTTCCTCTCTGTTGTTCATGTCTCTTTCCAGAGGGAGATGATGCATTTACAAGCAAATATGAAGATATTCTTATCTTTCACTGTTTATGCTGATGATAACATACCTTTCCTCACTCTTTTTTTTTTCCACTTAATATGTCTTCCAGATTAACCTCTGAACCTCCTTTTCAGGGCTACATGGTGTCTGTGTGCCAGGATGCCCCCGCACAGATGCAGTGGTAACTGTATTAATGGCTTATCTACTGTAGACGACCTTGAAGTTCTGTGTGGTTCTGGGCTCCCAGGTCTCATAAGTCACTTTTCTAAATATAGCCCTTTGTTAGACAATTCTGCTTTAATAGCAGTGCCGTGTAACTCAATGTCATGTGCGGTTTTTGAAGTTCTAGTTGCTACACAAGGCAGTTTCTCTTTGTCAGTATTTCCCTCATTCCGTAGACAGACAGATAGGTCTAGCTGTTCCCACCTGGGGATATTCCCGTTTCTCCTTTGCCGCCAAGTGGCAGACGAGGTGTCCTGCTCACGGCTCCACCCGTTGGGAAGATCTTCCCTCCCCACGGTCTCTGAGGGGCGCCCCCAGCCACAATCCATTTTCAGCTCGGTCCTTACCTAAACCAGGGTCGGGCTTCTTCCTTCTCCATATTGTTTTTGATTGACTGTTGTATCAGGAGAAGGAGCGTTTCAAGGAGATTTATTCATATTGTGCAGCAGCCATTTATTCTCGTTGGCGTGTGGCCTCAGAGCGACACTGTTCTTAAAAGCCCAAACCTGGAAGCACCCCGAAGTCCATCCACAGTAGGGCACCACACGAGGGTTCCAGTTTCCTGCTCCGTGGCCTTTTCACTGTCTGAGTGTCATTCCCTTCCAATGTTTTATCTGAAAATTTTCAATCTCACTGAAAAGGTGTAACAATTTTATAGTAACTTCCATTAGCCATACCTCCTAGATTCTACCATTAACATTTTGCCATGTCTGCTTTATCACATATCTATCCAAAAACCATCCATTCACCTTTTTTTTGTTGTTTTGCACTTCACTCCTAAAAGCTTCAGCATGCATATCATCGGCTAGGGTTCAGTATTTCTTTATGGTTCTTTTTTAAATTTTGTGGTTAAATTTACATACAGTGAAATGCACTGGATGAGTTTTAACAAATGCATACACCTGTGCACCCCAACCCTGGTCACAGTTTGGACCATCACCACTCCAGAAGGTCTGTCATGCCCTTACCCAGCCTACCCCTTCCCATCCTATCAGAGGCAACCACTGTCTTAAATTTCTATTACTGTAGTTTTGCTTGTTCTAAAACCTCATGAATGGTCTCCTCCTGCAGGTGGACTTTTCAGCTATAGTTAATAAAGCTGCTGTGAACTTCTGTGTGCAAGCCTTTCTGTGGGTGAACACCTAGGAGTGCGGTTGCCAGGGCATAGGGTCAACGTATGCTTAACTTGATATAAGAAATTGCCACACTCTTTTCCTCGGGGCTGCGCCGTTTAGCGTTCCCACCGGCGATGTCTGGGCGTTTCCGACATCTGTCCTTTTCGTTGTAGGCTCCCTCGCGGCTGCGGAGTGGTATCACGGTGATGCTGGCTCTTCATAGGCCTTCTTTTTCTTATAGGAAAGCACTTTGGTTCTCCAAAGGCTTTTTTTAAAAATTATTTATTTATTTATTTATTTAATTTATTTATGACTGTGTTGGGTCTTCGTTTCTGTGTGAGGGCTTTCTCCAGTTGCGGCAAGCGGGGGCCACTCTTCATCGCGGTGTGCGGGCCTCTCACTATCGCGGCCTCTCTTGTTGTGGAGCACAGGCTCCAGATGCGCAGGCTCAGTAGTTGTGGCTCACGGGCCCAGTTGCTCCGCGGCATGTGGGATCTTCCCAGACCAGGGCTCGAACCCGTGTCCCCTGCATCGGCAGGCAGATTCTCAACCACTGCGCCACCAGGGAAGCCCTCATAGGCCTTCTTTAGTGAACAGTCTGCCAGATGTTTTGTCCATCTTTTCATTGCTCATCATCCTGTTATTGAGTGAGAAGAATTCTTTACATGTTCTGGGTATAAGTCTTTGTACTCTCAGGCTGAGAGTTTTGCTGAGAAGTTTTTAGTTTTGATGAGATCAGTTGTGTGCTTTTTGATTATTGCTCTCTGTGTCTACTAACCTTTGCCTGTCTCAGTGGAGTTTCTCCACAAACAGATATTCTTAACTTTAAAGTATTTGTGGTTTTAGTTTTCGTTTTTTTACAGTTTTCTGCCTCCTCCCAGGTTTTGAAGATGTATTGTGCTTTCTTCTCAAAGCTTGGTTGTTTTACCTTTCACGTTTGGAACTGGTTCTGTATATAAAGTGATGTGGGAACCAATGTGCCCTTTGCCTGTGCGGAGTTGACCCAACATCATGGATTACAAAATCCATCCCCCTGTCTGCCCTCCTGCCAAGGCCACGGGCCTTAAATTACTTCAGATTTATACTAAAGACGTCTTTCTAGAGTGTAATCCGTCCAGCTTTGCTGTCTTCATGGTTGGGGTCAAGGGGTCACAGTTGATGTGTCGTCTCGGGCTGATGGCAGGGGTAGCCACTTGGATAAATAACGCTTCACATCAAGTCTAATGCAACTGGCCACCAGCTTTAGGAGATAAGCGTTGGTTTGCTGAGCCTTTGGGGTTTTAGACGCGCAGCAGCGACCCGACGGCTGCTTGCTTCATACATTTCTCTGCTGTTTTGATCCGACAGACTGTGTCACCCCAGCTGAGCGCCGTGATGGAGGACATGTACACCAACGGGCCCGCCGCCCCGGGGAGCCCCGCCCGGGCCCAGGGCCAGGAGGCTCGGAAGGTGCGGCTCATCCAGTTCGAGAAGGTCACCGAGGAGCCCATGGTAATCCCTCTTCCTCACCACCCCGGGCCCCTCATGGCAGGCTTCTTGCCCCTTCCAGTTGACGACACCTCGTGTGCAGACAGAAAATATTTCTCCCAAGAAGTTGCCTTAAGTTGTCTTAAAGATCAACTCAGAAAGAGCTTGCGGTTAAGCTTGCTGTGCCCTCATCTGTCTTCCAGGGAATCACGCTGAAGCTGAATGAGAAGCAGTCCTGCACTGTGGCCAGAATCCTCCACGGCGGCATGATTCACAGACAAGGTACAGGCGTGTTTCGTTCAGGGATTCGTCCTTTACTCCCTGTTCAGGGCTGAGGGGCACGAAGCTTATAGCATTCAAAACAGGGAGCATTTGTGTGTGTGCCAAGAGATTTTTTGTACCGTAATGACTGGCTCTTTAGAATGATGAATCGCCCGGCGCCACTGTCGCTCCCTCTGAGCATTCTTATACACTTATTTATGCCAATACTTTTGCAGTTAGTTAACATTTGAGCAACTACTATATGCAAACCCTTGCATTAGACTGTGAACACATAGCAGTGTAGAAAACAGACCATCTCTACCTCCTGAGGCTACCAGTTAAACTGAGAAAATAGGGACTTCCCTGGTGGTCCAGTGGTTAGGGCTCGGCGCTTTCACTGCCGAGGGTGCGGGTTCCACCCCTGGTCGGGGACCTAAGATCCCACAAGCCACGTGGCACGGCCAAAAATAAAAGAAAAAGAAGAAAAGAAAAAAAATAAACTGAGAAAATAGATACTAACAAATAATTACAAATAACTGTTGTATCTCCATGTGAAGCTGCCGTCAATTTGCAGATGCGTCATTTAGTAGAAGTGCTTTTCTGTGTATCAAGGGTAGCACAAGTATTGATACCCATTCTTCACATAGAATCTAAACAGTGATTAGCTTTACCACTTGGTAGCATTTGGAGGTCTTAGCTAAACAACAGAGAAACATCGCGCTTTCTTGTCCCTTGGAGTGTGTACAGCTGTGTCATAGCCCCTTGACATCAGGGGGACTCTAGTTCCAGGACACTTTCAGGACCAAGCGCTTTTATTTTGCAGTTGGAGTCCTGAGGTCAAGGAGGATGACACGGTCTTAAACCGTCGAGTGCTTGTCTCGCTAGGTCCCTGAAGGCCATGAACAGAACATTCCCGCCTCTCATGGTTGAATGGTTTCAACCCTGTGTGTTCTACACAGTCTATCGTACAACATGCTCTAGATCCTGGTTTCTTTTCTGTGGCGTTTTGACTTCTGTTGACACCTCTTTTGTCTGGACGTTTGTTCTTTTGTTGGTAGGCTCCCTTCACGTCGGAGATGAGATCCTAGAAATCAATGGCACGAACGTGACTAATCACTCAGTAGATCAGCTGCAGAAGGCAATGGTGGGTATTCACTATGCCCTTGTCTTCGTGAAGCATCAATCCACATTGGTGTCTGTGTACCTCGTTTTTCTGTGAAAGTGTTTATACCTCATTGAAGGGCCTCTTACCACTGCTAATCTTTATTCTGTGCAAGAAATGACAGCTCTCTGTCTTCATTTAGTAAACTTCTAAAACAAGGCAAAAGACCCAGAGTGTCTGTTTAGAAAGAGCATTGGACTGCAATGGCAGCTCTGAATCCTGCTCTCCTTTATTCCAGCCCTGTGATTTGGAGCAGGTGAATTCACTTCTCTAGGTCATCTGTAAAATGAAGATGGTAGCAATTGCTGTTCTTATGTCATAGATTTGTTACAGAGAACAACTGGGCTATAATAGGTCCACCCCTGCACACAGCAGAGACCCTTCCTGTAACCACAGCAGGAAAAAACACATGGGGTAGTTGGGTGTAATTGGTCACGGCCGGCAGGAAGCACCCCTCAGGCACTCAGCAAGGAGATGCCAGGGTACCAGCCAGGGAATGAAGCAGAAAATAGCAACTTAGGGAGAAGTTTAATTTGAACCAGAGCTTAGGAAACTGAACCTTAGAGAGCTCTGAAGCATGGCTGTTTAAGGATAGACCTCACTTCTGACCAAGATGAAGGAACAGGGACCAGATTTACCCTGCTTCTTGAAATGACTCACATCCTAAACATTCATGTACCTGATGACAGAGGATTCAAAATACTTGAAGCGAACACTGGCAGGGCTGCCACATTCTGCAGGACAGACTGTGTACCCTGCCACATGACAAGCCTCAGCAGGTTTAAAGGACTCAAACCATACAAAAATGCACTGTCCACCTGGAAATCCCTAAATATTTGGAAGTTAACACACTTCTAAAGAAGTCACAGGCCAAAAAAAAAAAAAAAAAAGAAGTCACAGGCCATAGGAGAAATCACAAGGCAAATTAGAAACTGTCTTTAAATGAATAGAAATGAAAGCACAGTGTATCAGATTTTGCGGGATGTCACTGAACTCGGACCAAGGTGGAAACGCCTGGTTTATAAAACGAGAAAGGTTTCGGTCAACAGCCTCAGCTTCTACCCACAGAAACTAGAAGAAGGAGAAAAAAATGAAACCCAAAGCAAGCAGAAGAAAAGAAACAACCAGAAATAGAACGGACAGGACCTTGGCAAATGAATGTGGAGGGTGAAGGGGTTTGTAAAATATAACTCTGAAGTAGGCATAACCCACCTATGAGAAACTCTATAGAACCAACGACCCAGTTCCTTCCACAAAGAAAAGAGTAGAAAAGAAAACACTGCAGGGAGAACAGGTAGATGAAAATTCGACTCTTACAAGACATATCCACCAAACAGCAAACATATCCAGCAAACAGACATATCCAGCAAACAGTGTCAGACCACGTGCCCCAGACCCTTCATTCAGCGTCTTCCCACCCTCTGGAGCGGGCCACCTGTTTCCCACCGGGACACTGGCTGGATCGTTTCATGGTCACCAACACGAGGAGCAGTTTGGCCTAATGGTTGCTTCTCAATAGAACGTGATGCACGTGTTTTCTCTGAGCCGATGGCACAGCTGTATCCCTTCGTCTTGCATAAAAACCATTTCAAGTATGTGAACATTCCACATTTGTGCTTCTTTTTGATTTATGTAAATAAAATCAACTATGTAAAAGGTAATTTGTGTCGTGGCACAAGTTACCATGAACAAGGAATACTTGTTGTGCATATAATAGGTAGACAGTTAACAACTCTAATATTTAAAGTGCTTCTAAACTTTGTATAAAAAGACAAATAACTGGGGAGTTCCCTGGCTGTCCAGTGGTTAGGACTCTGGGCTTTCAGAAGACAAACAACCAAATAGACAACTGGGCAAAAGATATAAGAAGAAAAAGCATATGGCCAATGAGCTCTTGAAAAGTGCTCAATTTTGGTTATGGTAGTAAAATTACAAAATAAAGCAACCATGAAATAATTTCCACCCATCAGATTGGCAGAAATTTAAAACGAACGTTAACATGTAATTGTGGCAAGAATTTCGGGGGAAAGGGAATCTCATATACTCCTGGTGAGAGTGGAATTTTTATAGTTTTTTAGAAAAGTAATTTGAGGATAGCTATAAAATTGTTTTTATCCTTTGACTCTGCATTTCCATCATGGCGTTCTATTCTGTATAAATCAAATGCAAATATATAAGGACACGCGTTAAAGGGTGTCTACTGCAGCAGATTGTAATAAAAAAAAAACTGGCAAGAGTGGACACGCCCAGTAATGGGGATGCGGCAGAGCCATGAGACAGAGTGAGTGAGGTCTTCATGTATCAACCTGGAAGCAAGTCATAGAGTAATGCATATAGTATAACCCCATTTTTCTTAAAAACAAACAGCAAAAATACACATGTATGAATATGTGTGTAAATATTTAGACACATGACTGGCCCTTTATTGGTGTGGAGAAACGCGTGGATATTTGTGTGCCAGGGTTCATTTTAAGTACTTCTGGGGACCTCTTGGGGGTCGACTGCGAGGAGGAGGGAAAACCATTAGCCTTTGTTCGTTATTCTTTGTACGTCCCCATGTTGTTATGCTGGTTTATGGGGCACATGACAGTTCTGTCTTGGAGGAAGCATTGTGCTACAAGATTTCAAAGTGTACAGTAAAGATGGCTATTGGGGAAAAAATATGCCCAGGACTTTGGGAGGGGAAAAATGACTTAATGAAACCCCCAGTCACCCCGGTTCGTTTTACATGACAATTTTATTTCACCTTTCTTTTTTAATAGAAAGAAACCAAAGGAATGATCTCATTAAAAGTAATTCCCAACCAGCAAAATCGGCTTCCTGCACTGCAGGTAGGTGGTGCCATTTTCTCTCTTGTGATGATGGCAGGATTCAGGCCCAGTGTGTATTCTTTGAATTTGATTGAAATGATGTGATTGTAAATATCTCAACAAGCATAGCTGCCTGGTACTCTCTGAACCAAACTAACATGTGTTACAAACTGGCAGGCGTTTCCCTGACCACGGGCGTGACTGGCCCTTTGCAGCTCATTGGGGCTGCAGGGCCCTGACAGATAAATGTGGAAGAAGGAAGATTTAAAATAAATAACTCTGAAGTTTCTGTCACAGGTCACTTATCGTATGATGGTATAATCTTCTTTTAAAAAAACATTTTTTAAATGGAAGGTTTGGTGTGTATGGGCACATACACAATAAAGGACACAAATCATAAGTGTAAAACTAGATGAATTTTCACAAACTGAACCCACCCACGTGACCAGCACCGTAAGAGTCCCCGTGCCCATTTCCCGTCCCGCCAACCCTGACTTCTAACTCCAGAGACGAGTTTTGCCCCTTTTTGAAATTTGTGTAAATTGACTCATGCAGTATGAATCGTGTAGTGTCTCATTTTGTTCACTCGGTATGAAGTCTGTGCTGTAGCAACAGATGATTCCTTCTTATTCATTTGTTGTATGACTGTGCTCTGGAGGGCCTTCTGTGACTCCAGCTTTTTAGTTCTGACAAAAATTAGTGCTGCCGTGAACCTCTTTGTACCTGAGTTTCGGTGCATTTCTGATGAGTTGTAGGCTGTGTTCATCTTTCATGATGTTGCCAAACTACTTTCCAAGGTAGTCGTACAATTCTCCATTCGCAGCTGCAAGTTCCAGCTCTTCCACATCCTCACTAGTACTTAGAATTACCTGGGTTTTTTTTCCTTCATTTTGGCCGTTGTGATGGTGGTGCTACATTGTGCTCTCTACTGGGAAATGGTGTCTTCTCTAGTTTGTTAATCAGCCTTAATTTCATGAATCTTCAAAGAACCAGTGTTGCCTTTCTTGATCCTTTCAACTCTATTTTGTGTTTCACTGGTTTCTGCTCTTTATTATTTCTTTATTTCTTTGGGTTGGATTTTTACCCCTAATCTTCCTAGCAGAGGAAACTGGTATTAAATTCTGATATAGCTTCTTCCAGTCTTTTTTGTTTCTGTGTATAAAGAAATACTCTTTTAAAATTTCAAGCATACTAGGTATTGTTTTTATTTAATGATATTCTCATTTAATGTTATATCAGCAGCATTTTCCAAGGACATTAAATATTCTTCTACAAATTGATTTTTATAGTTGCTTGGTAATATATTCTGTAGATGGCCATATTTAATTGATTGATTCCCCATTCTTGGAAAATCAGATTGTTTCTAATATTTCGCTCTGATAGATAATGCTATGGTGAGCACGTGTATCCACATATCGTAACTGACAAGCTTCTGTATAGAAGTAGATCGTGGGGTCAGGACTTCGGGCACGTTCACAAGGAAACAAGTGCATTTCAGATAGTAGCCTTCTTTTTCAGATGTTCATGAGAGCACAGTTTGACTATGATCCCAAAAAGGACAACCTGATCCCTTGCAAGGAGGCGGGGCTGAAGTTCGTCACCGGGGACATCATCCAGATCATCAACAAGGATGACAGCAACTGGTGGCAGGGACGGGTGGAAGGCTCCTCCCGGGAGTCGGCGGGCCTCATCCCCTCCCCCGAGCTGCAGGAGTGGTGAGCTGCCAATGGACGGGGACCCATGCCCACCACGGCTGCTCAGCTTCCGAGATCTGTCATCCTGTGTGCAGTTTCTGTTTGCCAACCGGGCCAACCTTCCGGTTTTCCTGGAAGAATGGGCAGGGGGGCAGCGATGCCTTGATGAGCCGGACTGGCTCTTCCTTCATCCGTGGGTCTGTGTTGCCACAAATGCTTTCCCTAAGCTTCAGGTCCCTAAGCCCGCGTCGGGACTGCAGCCCCCTCTTTCTCTGTCGGAGGAGGACGGGGTCTGGGATGACACAAAGGGCAGGAGGCAGATGGGTCTGGGGGTTTTGTGTAGAATGGACGGCACAGGCGAATGACCCCGGGGATTTTACACCAAGAAGCCACCCACGTCCTCGGTCATCTCTTCCCTCCAGGCGAGTGGCGAGCGGGGCTCAGTCTGCTCCGAGTGAGGCTCCGAGCTGCAGTCCCTTCGGGAAGAAGAAAAAGTACAAAGACAAGTACCTGGCCAAGCACAGCGCAAGTACGCTTCCCAGCCTCCCCGCTGCCCGCACATCGCTCTCACCCCCAGGGGGCCAACCCGACAGCCTTCCAGACCTTTCCCAGTACATCAGTGCCATCAGTATGGCCAACTGCAGGGTCTGAGTAGCCCCAGACAGTGGCCTGTTTTCCTTAGAACTAATTCAGACTTTGTCCCTTAGCTGCCGCGGTTGGAAATATATGAACATTATAAATGGGTTTGAGCGGATTGTAGATAGCAAGTGAAGAATAGTCTACGATTGAGCTACTATTTGTTGAATGCCTCCTTCCTGCCGGGAGCAAAGCACAGGGCCTGAAAGCTGTGTCAGGAACCTCCAGTGAGGCAGATGTGGCCAGAGCATCGCTGGTGGCAGAGAGGAAGGGACAGCAGCGCGAGCCGGAGATAAGGGGAGATGATGGGCGCGTCGGGTAATGAACTGTGGAGAAGAAGTGGAGAGGGTGGGGGCCGAAAGATTAGAGAAAATTCGAGTCCAGAGAACTGACCAACAGCCGTGCTGAGTTTAGATGGTGTGGGGGTTGGGAAAACCGAAAAATAGACCCCAAGGAAGGGCATCCACGATCCAGGTTGTCCCTGATGGTGTCCGAGCCGGTATAGCCGGTCGCAGCCTTCGCTGTGTGCCCAGCTCTGGCGTGAACACAGCTTGCTTTTCTTTGTCTCTAGTTTTTGATCAGTTGGATGTTGTTTCTTACGAGGAAGTCGTTCGGCTCCCTGCATTCAAGAGGAAGACCCTGGTGCTCATCGGTATCTTCTCATTGCTTTGCCACTTAGAGTACATTTCTGTTCTTATTTCCCTGCCTGCAGTACGTAACCTCCCTCACTCCCTCTCTCAAAAAAAAAAAAACAAGGGCAGTGAGGAAGAAGAGGAAACAAGAAGGCAGGTGTCTTGGGTCCTCCATGTGGAGCAGATATAAGGAGTTTTCTGAGTCCTTACCAGGACTCCCCTGGGTTCACGTTACAACAGAGGGTAAACCTCACATGGTTTTCAGCAGCTAACTCTTTTAGGTTGTCTGTCCGTCTGGCGGCAGTAGGAGTGCTCCAGGCCTATGCTTCCGGGTCCTCCCCATCTTTAGAGTGAAAACATGAGTTGGTTAGAGGACCTGTATGAGGGTTCTGTTTAAATTTCCAGTACAAGTCAGTTCCATTCATTTTGGAGAGTCCAGTAAGACAAATATACTTCAAAAATAAACAGAAAATGCCATGTGGTAGCGGGCTCCCCTGTGGAAATGACAGTTGTCTTCGGAATCCTAGCTGGGACCCCAGGGTCTGGAGACCCCGATCCTCCTGACCCCAGCCCAGAAGCCACACAACTGGCTTTGACCTGTGGCTCATCTCGGGGTCTGAGAGATGCAAACCCCTATCCCGTTCCTCTTCCTAGCCCCACCTTTGTGTCTGGGGAAAGAAATGGAAGCCGTTATCTCCTCTGTCTGTGCAGGAGCCAGCGGGGTGGGCCGCAGCCACATCAAGAGCGCCCTGCTCAGCCAGAGCCCGGACAAGTTCGCGTACCCCGCCCCGTGTGAGTAGCTCGGGGGCCTCGAGGACACGATCACATAGTCATCTGTCTTTTCCTTTGTGATTTTTTTTTCTTCAGCTGCACCACGCAGCTTGCAAGGTCTTAGTTCCCTGACCAGGGATGGCACCCAGGCCCCAGGAGTGAGAGCGCTGAGTCCTAACCACCGGACCGCCAGGGAAGTCCCTCCTTTGTGATTTATTTTTTTTTTTTTAGTTTTTTTTGGCTGTGTTGGGTCTTCGTTTTTGTGCGAGGGCTTTCTCTAGTTGCGGCAAGTGGGGGCCACTCTTCATCGCGGTGCGCGGGCCTCTCACTATCGCGGCCTCTCTTGTTGCGGAGCACAGGCTCCAGACGCGCAGGCTCAGTAGTTGTGGCTCACGGGCCCAGTTGCTCCGTGGCATGTGGGATCTTCCCAGACCAGGGCTCGAACCCGTGTCCCCTGCATCGGCAGGCAGACTCTCAACCACTGCGCCATCAGGGAAGCCCCTTTGTGATTTTTTTAAAAAAATGTTTGATTATAAAAAGAAAAGCCAATTTGGAAAGATACAAATTTGTGCCCATAGTTGCTCCCACTAAAAAAGTAGCTGTGCTGTTTGTCTACATAAGAGAAGCAGCGGTCAACATTTTTATACTGCTTTAAAAGATTAAACAAATAATACGTTATTAAAAACTTATGTTACTTTTTTTCATTTTAATTTATATTATAAACACTTTCTCATATGCCTAAATCACTCTGAGAGCTCTCTTCCGGTCCATTGAGTGGCTAAGGAAATTACAGGACAGCCACCAATTTTCATGAAACGTTTTCTCAAAGTAGCGCTCAGTAAGGCCCACGTAACCCCGGCAGCTGTTGTAGGAGAGTCGGGCCAGCAGTCAGGCGGACGCTTAGATCAGTTCCATTCCCAGGAGCGAATCTGTGTAGAAAACTGGATTATAAACCTGTTATTAGTATTTTTTTATTCCTTGCTTCTCCGTTTTGCCTTTGAGGACAGAGTGACACACTGGGGTCAGAAAGCAGAAGGCCTTAGAGGTAGAAATAACCACGACAGTTCCGTCATTCAATAAGTTAGAATGAGAAGTGAGTTAGAAAGGGTAAGAGGTGAGGATAACTCAGGTCAAAGAAGAGTCATCGTTTTATAAGATGGAAAGAAAGACGCGCGGCAGTTGTGGATTGAGGAGAAGGCGCCCATTGAGACAGACCAGAGGATGACGCAGGAGACCAGGGGGTCGCGTCTCAAGCTACAGCATCTGTAGCACGTTTTACTCAGAGGACCACTTACATGAGTAATCGTAAACGTTGTGACTTAAGGACATTCCAGCATTTAACAGTGTGAGTTTAAAGCAAACCAAAGTACTCTTCTTTCCAAACAACGAAAAGGAGACTTTCAGTGTACTTCCCAGAAATCCTGACTGTAGCCTGGAGATCTGTTTCTAAAATATTTTCAGTTGTCATTTCTTCATTTCTGAGCTTCCGTGTCCCTGGGGTTGGTGTTTGAGAGATGCGCCTTCATAAAGGGAGGAGGATGGTACGAACTTTCTACGTTTGGCTCTGGCTCTTGACAGTTACGTGTGTTCTGGGCGGATGGGGGACTTCCTGGTCCGCTTCGTTTCCCAGAGTCAGCCCCTCGGGGTCCTGTGTGAGACACCCCTCCGGTAAACTCCCTGCGCTAAACGCAGCTGGGGTGGCGGTGGCGACGCCAGCGTCCGAGCCCTCGGGAGCCAAGGAGGCCCTGAGTTGCTCAGGGATTTGGGTTCTCGTGCACAGATACGACACGGCCGGCCAAGAAGAGTGAAGAAGACGGGAAGGAGTACCACTTCATCTCCACAGAGGAGATGACGCGGAGCATCTCTGCCAACGAGTTCTTGGAGTTTGGCAGCTACCAGGGCAACATGTTTGGCACCAAATTTGAAACAGTGCACCAGATTCACAAGCAGGACAAGATCGCCATCCTTGACATTGAGCCCCAGGTGGGTAGGCATGGAAGGCAGGAGTGGATGGGGAAAGGGTGCTGAAGAGCACAGCTCATGGGACCCTCAAGCGAGCGCAGATCTGCGCCACGAGCTTTCACCAGGATCACCTGGAGGAAGAAGAGCAGGACCAGACATGCTGGAGACAGTGCAGGGGTTGGCGAGGCCCGAAGATGCTGATCGCAGAGGTCCGTCATGACAGCTAACTCCTTTTCTTCCCCTCTCTTCTTCCTCCACTCCTTTTGCAGACCCTGAAGATTGTTCGGACGGCAGAACTTTCACCCTTCATTGTGTTCATCGCACCCACTGACCAGGGCACTCAGGTGGGACTGAAGGGTCTGTGCTGGGGGGGCGGGGCCGCTCTCCAGGCCCGCGAGGACCGGGCATCGGTCCGGATCGTTGGCCAGAGCGCCGGCAGAGCTCAGCTTCCCGACCCTAAACCTAACCCTGCCTGCTGCCGTCCCCTTCCCGCCTGGCCAGGGGCCAGAGCACGTGTGCCTGGCCCATCCGTTCAGCAGACAGTTGTTAATGCACTAGCCAGGCCATTGTTCCAGAAGAGCAGATCCTGACACTGGTGCGACATGGGCTTAAGAGGGGCATCTGGGGGCAGGGCAGGCACTGTGAAGAACAGGGGCGGCCCTGGGCCCACGTGGTGCATGCTGTGTGGGGAGGGGCAGGAAGGCCAGGACCGTGTTGAAAAGCCTCCTCGCTCCCCAGAGCCGAGCTGCCCCAAACCCACCCTGCAAGCACTTTGCTTTGCACTGAACGTGTGCGTGGGGACCTCCCTGGGTCTTTCTCAGTAGCTGTGTGGTCTCCCATCGTGTGGATATAGCAGAGACTCATTTAGTTTCCTCATTGCCTCCTTGATGGCTATTTAGGTTTAAAACTTATTATAAATAATACGACAATCGATGGCCCTGTGCGTACGGCGTTCGACACGTGCAAATATATCTGTAGGAGAGATTCCAGGCAGGGTTGTGTTGGGAATGTGGAGAGAGGTCGTCCCTGTGCCAGGAGCATGTTACGCAGTTTCATCTTCAGTGAATCTGCTAGAGGGGAAACACAATCTCACTGTACTTGTATGTTTTACTGGAATCGGTGGTGCTGGGGTGCAGACGGGTGGATCCCTGCTCCACCCGTGGCGCCCTCTCTCCCCCTCCCTCCCTCTTTCTGTCTCCTCCACAGACGGAAGCCCTGCAGCAGCTGCAGAAGGACTCCGAGGCCATCCGCAGCCAGTATGCTCACTACTTTGACCTCTCACTGGTCAATAACAGCGTCGATGAAACCCTTAAGAAACTGCAAGAAGCCTTTGACCGGGCATGCAGTTCTCCGCAGTGGGTGCCTGTCTCCTGGGTTTACTAAGCTTGCAGAACAGGGGGAACGACTATGGGCCCCTGTCGAGCCTTAGGAACTCCATTCCCCTTGCTTTAAGACAAACAGGATCGCCCCAGCTAGCTCTGTGTCGGCTTCCAGCTCTCTGCAACTATCCTCATGACCAGCTTGTTCAGGTTTCTGAAGGGCTGGGCTCTGACTTCCCTGATAGATGGGGCCCCATGGATCAGGATTTCCAAAGGGCCTCTGGAAATTGGGGTCCGGAAGTACTGTCCAAACGCAGCTGCTGATCAAAGATGGTCCACATGGGGAGGAAAAGCAATGGACCCTGTCCCTCTGAAGCCTGCACGCCTTTACCTTCAATCACACTGGGCATTTCATTTGTTTTTGCTTTGAAGAAAGCATTTTTAACTGCAACTTTCTAAACTGCCAAAATGAAACAGCTGTGCAATAGGATGAGGTCCGCTCTAGCGAAATGCTCAAAAGCAATAAAAGTTGTTGCTGTGTTAAAATGCCAATGACCTTGTACCTTTTAACTCTCTGGGTTTCCACCTGTGCCCCAAGCCTCTGGGAGCAGCTGCTGGAGGATGGTACCAACACCAGACGCCTCTGCTGGGTTCACAAGTCTCCCTCAGGCTTGTGACGACCTTAAGCCTAGAGGTCAGTCAGGCTCAAAGCCTACGTGCACGTGGCTGGTATCTGTGTGCTGGGCCGGGCATGTGCATGTGAACACATACGTGTGTGTAACATATAAAAACACTTCGGGAGCAAAGGTGTAAGGGGACCGTCCAGTTTCTGCTCCAGTGGGCAGAGTGCTCCGAAGTCCTTTGCTTCCACTTGCATTGGCCTTGGTTCTGACATGCCTATCAGATCTCTCTTTCCTTCTAATAACCACTCCTTTTAGCTTTCTCTTCTATTCTCAACATGGTTTTCAGAGCACCCAGACTTGCGGCCCAGATTTAAACTAATGTGTCCAGAACGAAATACTCTGCTCCCTTGTTCACACAGCTGAGAGTCACATTAGCCCCAAAGAACTAAGATGCGGCTGTGCCCTCAAAAGTCACACCGCAGGTCTCCTGAAGCTAGCGCCCATGTAGACAAGCACGCCAGAGCATTTCACCCCAGATGGGAACCCACCGCGGACACACACTGAACTTCCCGGAGGCACACATCCTGGCACATCTAGGGCCCAGGTGTGCAACTTGCGCTCAGGGTCCCAGGAAGCAGAGGCCGTGACAAGCCAGCAGTGCGGCACTTCCCCACAAGCCGCTCTGGACCTCTCACCAAGGCCTTCTCCACCACTGCGCCCTCTCCTGTCACTCGCCCGGCCTCCAGCACGAGCAAAAGCTTCAGTGGCTCCCCTCGTCGAGTTTGCGCCCAGATGTGTCTGCAGATACTTAAGGGCTGTCGACAGACACGGGCACTGGCACCTCCTGCCCTGCACACCCACCAAGTAATACTGAGAACCTTTCTCCTCTCAAATAGTTTGGAAATCACTTAATTTGTGATGAGTCCCCTCTTATCTCATCAGTGTCTTGATGAAGATTCCAGAGTATCTGATCTCATGCCAGATGACAGGCCCAAAGGGAAATGTTGTAAGACACAGAACCAGAGAAAGAAAAGTAACCAAACAAAGGAAAAGCATCAAATTTCAACTAGGACATAAAGGTCTACATTTTTAATCAAAATATATTTTCTGTCCTCCTAGTTTGAGATCAACAATTAGAAAATCCAACAGGAATACTTTAAAAATTTCATAAGTAAACTTTAATAAGTAAAAATTACAACCTTCTCCCAGCAATGAAACTAATTGATTAAAACAAAGAATGGAGACATGTTTTTTGGGGATTCTCTCACAAACAGCCAGAGGGATTTAGGTGCCTGAAGTGGTGCCTATATACACAAGCAGTGAAGAAGTGACTGGAAATAACTCACAAGATGGAATGACAGAGCCCCTGGCCAGGCCTCCATCTAGAAGGGAAATACGGGGTGACAGAGGCGACTGACACTGGTCCTCACAGGACACTGTTAAAAAGATTACCCCTCAATTAAAAACATGGTTCAGTTATATTTTTTTTACTTGCCCTATACCATTTTGCTGAGCAGACTTTTAATTTTCATAAACTTTTTTGATGAGGGAAGGGGGAAGCAAACTAGGAGAGGCCCATGATGTTAAAACGGCCCCCAGGAAACAGCTGCAGACGCTCACTGGGCAGTGCTGGGTCTGAAGGGGAGACACTCCAACTCTCTTGGGCAGAGAAGCAGGTGGCGCCGAACCCGCCCCCTTCACTGGTGTCCTTAAAACAGGACAAGGTGGGATGACCGCGCCAGGGGACGTCAGCAAGGTCGCAGCAGCTGCTCCAATGCGCCGGACTCTCCGCCCTTTCTGGGATCTCAGGTTCATTCCCTCAAGAACAAACGTAGTTATGTTTTCTCAATAAGGCTTTAATTCCTCCTCCCACCTGGACACAGTGCTTCAAGTGGCATCCACTACTCAGAAAAGATTTCCACTTTTATTTTCTTCTTCTTCTTCTTCTTTTTGGTGGTGTCACTGTCCTGGGGGAAAGAGAAAGCAAGCGTCTGTTAAGCACCACCACTCTCCCCAAAGGAAATCAGGGAAGTTCCACACAGTCAACTAAGCCTTTTCAGGATCCGTAAGGGTATCCTGCAATACGTAAATTTTGCACATAACACAATCCCGCGTTTTCCACGGACGCCCCAGCATTCAGATCCCCCAGCTGTGCACCCTCCCCACCCCCCATCAACACAACCCTAACTCTGAGCCGTTACTATAAAAGGCTGGGCCCGTCCCCGTCCTTCCCACAGGGCAGCTCCCCGAGTAACCAGGCCGGCGCCCGCGGGCGACTCCTTCCCCTTCAAGGACAAAGCGAGCCGCGGGCCCTGCACTTGTCTGGACACACCCCATCTCCCGGCTCGTCCGCGCTCTCCAGAGCAGCTCTGGCCTTCTTGTCTTTCTTCTTCTTCTTTTCCTTCTTGACCAACTGGGGAGCCACTGGAGAGGTTTCATCACTTTCACTCTCTCGCTTCCGCTAAGGTGGAGACAATTGATCAAATGTTAAGATCTTGGGCGAATGCGGATGAGAAAGTTTCAGTAAGTCAAAAGGGGAGGAGCCAGCAGAGAGATGCTGATTGGATCCAACAGGAAGTTTTCAAAGACCCCAGCAGGGCCTTGTTTACCAAGGGTTCAAAGACCAGGAAGCCAGGGGCACAGCAGGAGCGCCAGGGCAGCAACACAGGGCCAGGCAGGAAAGGCCACATCCTCACTGAAGCCAAAGGCAGGACCGCATGCCCTCCAGGGGCGCTCCCACGAGTCCTCAGAGAAGACAGGCAAGCGCGGAATTCCCGCCCACGGGCCCCAAGCAGGGCACTCAGTGCCACCCGAGGCACAGACAAGCCACCCTGCAGTCTAACACCAGCAGCCCCCAGCCCCCGAGCCGAGCAGCCAGAGCGTGCTTCCCGCGGATGGTCGCAACACTGAGCCGGTGCCGTCCGGAGGGGCTTGTCCGGCCCCGAGCGTCACAGCCTCTATTTCAACACACCTGTGCCAGCCACCCCTTGACCCAACTCTGTTCCGGGGTCGTGGCCTCAGCTGAGGCCAGCAGACACGACAGGGAACATGAAGTGGAGCGTGCAGAGCCCGAAGGGGGCAGGAAGGCCCACCCGCTGAGCCAGCACGTGTGGCTGGACGGCACACGGCGAAGCCCTCAGAGCACGCCACTCACCTTTGGGGCTTTGACTGCTTCGGCAACTACCTGGGGCGCTTTGACGTCTTTCCTGGCAGAATCGCTGAAAGAGGAGCGAAAGGTGAGAGTCGTTCCCAGCAGATCTGGCAAGTCTAAGGCCACCATCAACATCCTGACGCTGGACAGAACAACTCGCCACTTGCTGTCGCAGACTGACTCCCGCTGGAGTGCCACGAGCCAGACTAGAAAGGGTTAACTGTCTGTCGCGCTGCCCAACGCCTAACCGGCTGGGCAGGCAGGGCACAGCGCCCGCCGCTACTCCACACGCCCCAAGGCCAGTCCCCTCAGTCCCACACGTTTCCCCCAAACTAAATCCACCCCTTTCCCACGCCTGGGCTCCCTGCCTCCCCTCCTCCCCTGCAGTCGCCCTTACCTGTAGTCCACATACTCCTGTGTCCAAGCGGCAGGCGTGCTGTCCGTGGGCTTGCCGTGCTTGTCCAAAAGGCCCTGCTTGATCATCAGCCTCTTCTGACTTGCCTGGTGGACCGTCAGGGTTTCAACGTTAGAACAGTGTCAACGCATAAAGCAGGTGCCACGACCACACACACACAGCAAATAAGGTGCCCCCCTTGGGTGTTCTCAGCAGAGCGCTCCAAACTCACCCCCCCTCTAATAGGAGCAAACATGGGACTTATCAAAGGTTGCAAACCTTTTTGTACCAGTGGGAGCCTCTGCAGTGTCACTTTGACCACAGGGCCTTTGCACATGCTATTCCAGCGGCCCTGGACTCTTCCCTCCCCCCTTCACCTCAACATCTAACGCTACGTACCTCACACTGGCGTGGCTCAAGATCCCTCACCCCGACTCCCCGACCAGGCCAAAGCCTTCACCGTGGACTCTTGAGGTGTTAGGCACCTCTCCACACCCCTTCATAAGGCCCTCACCACGCCACTGTGCAATTTCAGCGTTGCCCATCTACTGTCCCCCTTAGACTGAAATCTCTAAGGTCTGAGACAGGCCCATTTCTACTTACCATTGACTCCCCAAAGCCCAGCAGGAGGCAAGGACGTGGCAGTGGATACACGCTGGGAGCTGCCCGAGTGAGTATTCAACAAGGCAAAACAGAATAAGGCAGCAGGGCACACACCCAGTCCCACTTACTTTTGGACCTAAACCCCACTTCCGAGGGTAAGTGTCTCTCTCCATGATCACTCTCTTGATCTTAGCTACGATACCATGGTCACAGGTGGAGATCACTGCCGTGGTCATTAATGCAACAGCTGCAGGCATTGGAAAGAGATAAAACAATGATTTGAAGGGGAAAGACTTGATAACCAATGAGCCCGAATGCCACTGTTTTATACAACTTTTAAAAACCTATTTAAAACTCTAAGCTCTCCTGCCTTGAGGTTTCCTTTGCTGAGGGTTGCATATGGAGAAAATCCACCATTAGGGGAAGAAAGCCTGTGAAATCACGTTACTTACCGACTTCAAAAAATACTGACACAAATCACACTCATAAAAATCAATGCTTCCTAGGTCCTCAGAAGGGACCTCTTAATAAGTAAATCAGAGCTATTTGTTTAACCTGTGTAATTTGCACAAGAAATAAAGCATGTCATCAGGATTCCTTTTCAGCTGTGAGCAAGCAGCCAAAGGGGAAGGGAGACCTCAATAAGGAACCCCAAAGACACGTGTGTCGTGCCTGGAGCTCAGGCCACACACAGGGACAATCCAACAGCAGCTAAACTTTCACAAGGTAGTGCTGCAAGCAGACAATGAGTGGACTGAAGGCTCTTTAATTACCACAGCCATTCGCCACCCCTTCACTGATGATTTCCTCTCTTTTCACTGGAGAGCCAAACCGCTGAGACACAGCTCCTAACAGCAGCCAGTGGGACAAGAGGAAACGGCACTTACCTCCTTGCTGCCTATGCCTGTCTGACATGGCCCTTTGCTGTGACCACCCCGACAGACCCCAAGTAACACAGTGATCAGATCAACCCAAGGGGCCAGGCCTTGGGGAACCCCTTAGTGAGCCTGGCTGTGATGGCGCAGGAGGGACGAGGGCACCTTCACCTCTTACCCATGCAGATGGCTTCCCCTTTGGTGGTGATGACCACAATCTCCTGATTGACTTCAATGCCGTCCTCGTATCGGAGGACGCCCGGGAGCATGATCTTCGCCCCGTAGCAGATGGCGTTCACCTGCAGGGATGGCGTCCCTGGTGAGCGGCCGGCCCCAGGCAGCCACCGCCCTCCACCCCACCCCACCCCACCCCACCCGTGACAGAGGACGAACCACAGCCACAGCCACCGGCCGCAACCTAGCTTATGAAGGGACTCAGGGTCACGGCAAGCGCCCACCACAGGCCGGGTGCTTCATGCATGTCGACTCAGAAATGTTAGCGGGGACCGTAAATAGCTACTCCTGCCCACGGCACTTAGAGCTGCTTTCACGTTAAACCAAAACCCAGCCTCAGTTTTCTTCAATTGCTCTTCTCTATTCCTCTAATCATTAAGGGAAAAACCCCTGACAGAGCTGGGAGGTGTATCAGATTTATTGGGAAAACTGGATAATAACAGGTTCCCAAAGTTAACTCACAAGCAAGACTGCCAAGGCCAACTCTCCCGAGTTCAACAGCACGCCATGCGTCCAACCCGCCTTGTGCCACCTTGTCCTCACTCACCATATTCCACCCTCCCTTGAAATTCACCCAGAAGCGACCAGTTTGACCCCAGCACAACGGGGGATCACATTTATGTTGTTCTGTTTTATGTGATTAAGTTTTTTCAGTCGCTATAGAGGCATGTTTTGGTATGCCTCATTAGTTTTTGTCTTTTATTACAAACTATAACATCTATACAGTCATCAAACATCTATATAATTTAAGATCCGAATATGAATGAGCAAGCTCAAATTATTAAATATATACAAAAATTTACATCTTTAAAAGTCAGAAAAAATTTTTATTGCTACCTGTTTAACAATAATTGATCATGCACTAGGCCACAAAGCATCTTAACTTATAGAAGGCCGCATTCTCTGACCGTAATACCATTAAAAATACGGCTATTTACAATTCTGGACTACTCAACCTTAAATAACTACTAAAGAGGAAACCCAAAGCAACACAAATAATTGCAGATTTCCTTTCATCATTAAGATTACTCTAAGGTTATTTAGTAAGTATACTAAGAAAAAAAGCTTGATAATCTCTGTGACGTTTAGGTTTTATGGCCTCAAACTAGAATTTATTTAAACAAAAACAAAGCTTTTAATGGAGAACTTATCGTATCTCTGAAACTCTAGTCTCAACCTTTTATCCCCATCAAAACAACCTTTTAAATTGATACAGCCACTATGGAGAACAGTATGGAGGTTCCTTAAAAAACTACAAATAGAACTACCATACGACCCAGCAATCCCAATACTGGGCATATACCCTGAGAAAACCATAGGTCAAAAAGAGTCATGTACCAAAATGTTCATTGCAGCTCTATTTACAATAGCCAGGACATGGAAGCAACCTAAATGTCCATCGACAGATGAATGGATAAAGAAGATGTGGCACATATACACAATGGAATATTACTCAGCCATAAAAAGAAATGAAGTGGAGGTATTTGTAATGAGGTGGGTGGAGTTAGAGTCTGTCATACAGAGTGAAGTAAGTCAGAAAGAGAAAAACAAATACAGTATGCTAACACATATATACGGAATCTAAGGGAAAAAAAAAAAAGGCCACGAAGAACCTAGTGGCAAGACGGGAATAAAGACACAGACCTACTAGAGAATGGACTTGAGGATATGGGGAGGGGGTGGGGTGAGATGTGACAGGGTAAGAGAGTGTCATGGACATATATACACTACCAAATGTAAAATAGATAACTAGTGGGAAGCAGCCGCATAGCACAGGGAGATCAGCTCGGTGCTTTGTGACCATCTAGAGGGGTGGGATGGGGAGGGTGGGAGGGAGGGAGATGCAAGAGGGAAGAGAAATGGGAACATATTGTATATGTATAACTGATTCACTTTGTTATAAAGCAGAAGCTAACACACCATTGTAAGGCAATTATACTTCAATAAAGATGTTAAAAAAAAATAAAAAAAAAAAACAACCTTTTCTAGCAATAATTTAAATAAACCAAGGTGTCTTAGGCACATGCAGAACTACCAGTTTACAAGAGGGCAAAGTTTATGTACCACTGAGAGTCTATTTCTTGAACCAAGTTACTTACTCTTAAAGTATTTGCCTTATTTCGAAATGAAATTAGTCCTAGCATTAAACTTCTACTTTATGTTTTTGATTTAATAAAAAGTTAATCATAAATGCTTCCATTAACAAAAAACAAATAAATGAAACCAGTGTCCAATCTACGAAACCAGAAAATAAACCAAAGGAAAATAATAGTTACAAGTTCACAAAGCCCTATTTCATCTCTTTAAATAGAATGAAGTGTTCAGGACACGGACCACATCTCATCTCTCGAGGTCACATTTTGTCCAAGCAGAACTTACTGCACTGTCTTTCATGACCAGCCGTTTATGAGATGTCAACAGCTTTTCCAAAGGGTAAACAACTCGCCGCAGGTAACTCTCATCCTTGTGGTTGTCATACAGCCACTGGGCATCCAGCACGTCGTGCATCGTCACCATGTGGTCCTGGAAGGTAGCCACATACGAAAATTACTCGAGTGCCATTGTATCCCCAACAGGCAAATGGACCTCACACTTCCAAACACAGAATGAATTTAGTCCCGTCTACTAGTCCAAGCTTATTAGTCTTTGGTCTCTTAGGAGTCAACTCTTTACCTGTTGGTCTATTAAATCTAAGCAGGCATATCTGTAGGCTAGGGGGTAAAGGAATAGAGTAATGCTTTCCATCCAGTCACCCCCCGGCCAGCCTGTGTTTCAATGTCCCAAAGCTTAATTAACAGAACAGGGAAGCTGCCCTGAACTGAACTCAACACTTTGGAAACTGCCTTTTCTTGGATGTGAAGCAGGTGGAGTTCCACCAAGGGCTGGAAGACCTAAGTACCAGCCGGCTCTAAAACTCTTAGCCCCGCGATGACGTACCTTTTCACTCATGACTCCGGAACGAACCCGCCGGAGTTCCTGCATCTGACCACCAACTCCCAGTAACAAACCAAGGTGTACACACAGCGTCCGAATGTAAGTGCCGGCCTCACAACTCACCCAGAAGATTCCTAAGACACACGCAAAAGTAGTACTTATTTTCCCAAGTAAACACATCACTGGTTGAGAAACCCAGAGTTATTCTCTATCTGCACCAGCAAAACTAGAGACAACAGACACAGGCCACGACTACACCACATACTAAAGGCATCTACTTTTAAGAGACTAATTCTCAAGCATTCATTTCTACACACATGTGCTCTATGTCGGCTCAGTGCCTCACAGGCCTAAGGACCCACCTAATCTCCTTTCAGGATCATACTCAATCATCTTGCTCTCGTAGATGGTCCGCACTCGGAGTTGCCTCTTTACTGCAGCGATGAGTGGGGGTCGCTGGAATAAGGCACCTGTCAAGGTCTCTAGGGCCTGAGAATAAGCACAAACGAAAACAAAGATTCACTGCACGGACTCTCAAATAAGATCAAAGGGCAGATTTGGGGAGTTTAAGGGCACACCTGAAACACAAAACGTCTCTTTCAATCATTTAGGATCTAAAAGGGCCTTTCGATTTTTGCTTCTTTCTTCAACTACACAGGGACAGCTCAGCGCTGAACAGAAGCCTCTCGTCAAAAGGGACGTGAGCAGGTCGGCCACAGCAGCCCACTGAGAAGGGCGAGGGCCTCAGAGACCCCAGTTGCTAACAGGTGCCTCCCCTACGATTACACACTTACCCTAGAAAGCTGAGTCCCCCCTTCGATAGCATTGTGCAGCCGGACAATTCCCACATACTCTTTGCCTGTAAAATGACAACAGAGTAGTCAGGTGTGGCCACTGAGTTTTCTGTATTTTCTATATGCTTATATCGCTCCCATTTCGTACAGCCAGAAAAAGCAGGCAATTTGACCTCCTGTTTCTGTAAAATTTGCATTAAGACAGATTTCATGGTGCAGATGTGAGAAAGGAATGAAGACGCTATCTCATCAAGAGCTCAACTTTCAACGTGCTGATAGGGACTGCCGGAGCGCCCGTGGAGAGCCTGCCTGGAGATCACCTTAGAAGGTCAAGTAGAACTCTCCCCAATGCCAATGAAGGAGAGGCACTTTAGGCAGAAGCAGCAGGGAGGTTAGAGGAGCGTGGAGTGACAGGCCTGGAGCTGGGCTCAACGTGTGCATAAGAAGCACCTAGAACTCCAAACAAGGCAGCCCCACCAGGGTCTGGCTGAGGACAGAAGGCACATACACACCAAGAATATCCCTTGCTTCTGTTTTGTTTTTGTTTTATGGTTTTATTAATAAACAAATCATTTCCGAAAGCCAAAACGCAGAAGGTAAAGGAAACACAGAAAGCCTTCCAATCTCAAAGTGGCCCCGTCTTCCCTCCCTCTCCCACGTACCTGCGCTCTGCTGGGACTTCACCAAGCGAGTGGCCCGTTCAATGCACACTATTAAACAACCAGTCACCTTGGGATCCAGGGTACCACTGTGTCCTGTCTTCTCTACCCGGAGTATTCGCCGGATCCAGGCTACCACCTCATGGGAAGAGGGGTTGGAAGGCTTGTCAAGATTAATGAAACCTGTCCTAGAATGGGAAAGAAATTACTGTGTCATCGGCTCTGGTCCTCTAATGAAAACTAAATCTGAAGAGTAAAAAGAGTTTACCATGGGTACAGGATCTCATATTTAGGGCAATGCCACCACTACCTCCGTGAGTAACTGATGTGAAAGGGTCATTTTGAAAAGAACAAAAGTTTGAACAGTGCTGTTCCCAACACACTTACCTGATATAGTCCCCAATCTCCCTCTTCAGAGGATTTGAACCACAAGGAAGAGGTGTATAATGTGTTGTCCTTACATTTAGCTTATCAAAATTCTAGAAAGCAATGATACAACACAAAACAAACAGTAAATCATTAACATGTGGAAAACAAGAGTCAGGACCACCATGAACCATGATATGGTGACGCTTCAGGTTCTTGTTTTAGATCTTTTGCTCCTGTATTTCCATTATGTGCTGTGACAGACTGCTAAGCCTCCCCACATGCTGGAAAAATTACCTAGATGAGTAAGAATAAGACAAATTTGCTCCCTCCTCCAGAAAGACCTCTTGGGGTACTACAGAACGAACTGGGCTTCACTGTGCAGGCTTGTGAGGAAAATATGGCCTAGCTTTGATCTTCTCAGGGACCAAAGGTAGCCAAATGGAGGAGCACTGGCGACACGGCTCCTCACCCCGGACCAGCTCGCGCCTGCCCCAGGCGCTCCTATCCCGCTTTCCTCACGTCCACCCCTTCTCACTCTCCTTTCCAGGGCTCCACCACCAGCCTGAAAGAGCTCCCGTCAATGGAAGCCCATTAGCTTCATCTCGGTACTTTCCACAAGCAGCAATGATTTTTTTAACTGCATCTCCCACCCCTAGATTTTAAGTTCCATGACAGTAGGGACATTGCCAACCTGGTTTACCAGCAGGTAAAAATAGAGAACCAGATGCTGTCTAAATGGCAGACACATCTGGCCAAGCAGCAACTCAACTGTATTGAAGTCTATATGCAAATCTCACTCTTTTACCTCATATTTAGTGATTTATTCAAACAGTTTGTCAAGGAGTCTTTCAATAAATTTACCTCCTAATCTCGTAGCTGGCGCCCATTATGTCATTTGTGAAACTTGTAATTCAACTCATTAGCGAAGTACCCTAGTTAAAACCCAACACGATAGCCAGTAACTTCTAGAGAGCAAGTTAACATGCCAGGCACTGGCCTTATGCTCTCAAGCATGTTCTACTCCACAAACCAGTACAGGTCTGTAAGGTGAGGCTAAGCACAGAAATTGAGAACTAACTGTTTATAAAACGTGAGAGCAGTGTGACATTGTTGTGAAATTTACCTGTATTCTACAAGTGTTGGGTACATTGGAAATGAAGGGGAAAAAAACCTGAACAAACCCTGGTTCTTCATCTCAGACACCTTGAGGAACAGTGTTTTAGGCGGCCTCATCTAGCATTTCCTAAGTCCAGGGTGCACTCTCAATCAACTGTTTAACACTCAAAAACAGTGTAAAAGCCAAGCGTTGACCTGATGCGAAACACATACCTTTAGCAACAGGGGCCACTGAGATGTGTCCAACTGAGCCACTTTGGATTCAGGTTTGATGAGAAATTCTTCAGCGTGTTGTATTTCCTTCCACAGGACAGAAACACAGCCTGTTAGACTTCCCACCTGACTTTGAACAGTTCCACTACTACCACAGAAGTCTATGCCTTTGAAATAAAAAACAAGGCAGTCTATGCCTTTTCCCTGGGACCTCCAAAGGAAAAAGAGATGAACAAAGAACTGAGAAGCGTAAGTGAAGTGCCACCAAGACGGGCACAGCAATTTTAAGAGAAAGAGGGATAGTGGGTCTGATAAGAGAGAATTTCAGGGAGAGCAGCTGGTGTGGCCAGCAACATTTAGCAGGGTGTGCCTGACAGCAAAGACCTAGGTTGGCGGGCGTTGTGTACTTTCTACACAACGACCACTCAATTACAGCCCATTCCTCCAAAGCCTTTAAAAACAGGTCTTTTCTGTAATCTGTCATCTAAGAAACCTTTCTTTTCAGTCAAAGCAAAGTACAACATATTCGTACTCACTGCTACATCTTCTTCTGCTAAGGATTTCCGCTCCTTTTTCTTCTTATGTTTCTTCGGTAAAATAAGTACTTAAAAAACACACACACACAAGAATTAGGAGTTTTCCCCGAAAATAAAGACAATGAAGTTTAAAACAAGGGCAGGTAGAAAACGGATGCTTGTCTAGGATCACAGGGGAAGCCGCCGCAGGTCAGGCCGAGTGCGCGGGCTGCACGGCGGGCTCCCGACAGCAGCCGCACGTGTCGCCCTCCATCCCGGCTCACCACGTGGCCGCGCGGGGCTGAAACGCCCACGGCGCTCTGGCCCCGGGCCCGTAAGTTCCGTAAGCGACCGCCCGACGGTCCCCGAGGGCTGGTGGCCCCTAGAACTTTTTTTCGACTTAGCGCTCCGCGCACGCCCGAGCCCCTCGGCCCCTTTGCTTCCCCTCATCGCGCGGCGCCGACCGCGGCGTCCGAGCTGGCGGCGGCGGCCCGGGCCCTGAGGGGACTGTACCGCCAGCGGGAGGCCCGGGCTGGTGGCGTCACGTCACCGCGGGGGCCTCTCGCTCTCTCGCCCTCACCCGTGGAGCCAAGGCCAAGCGACAAGGTCGGCAGGAGGCCCGGCAGCTGGAGCTAACGGAAAGCTCGGGCCTCGACGTTGTCCCCCCACCCCCGGCTCCTCCAGCCGGAGGACCTGGCCCCGGCCCGCGGCAACCCGCCCAGCCACCCGCGAGAGAACCACCCGTACCTTCCGCGTCCGCCATGTTGCCCCGCTGAGCGTGCGAGCCGCGTGGGCCAGCGCCGAGGAAGCTATCGCGGACTCCCGCCGCCGTCAGGCCGCGCCGCTAGGACCCGCCCACCTGTGCGCCGCCCCGTGCGTGTCGTGCAGAGGGGCGGGGCGAGGCGGGGCCGGGCTCGCGGGGCAGAGCCCCAAGCGCGCGCGGGACGGCTGCACACTCTCATTGGCGGACGCGGCCCGGGGCGCTGGCGCGTCCGCGCGTGCGCCTTGGGCCTCTCCCCGCCTTCGGCGGCCAGGTCTAGGAGCGCCTGCGCAGCTCGCCGGGGCGGCTCGTAGCCTGTGGGCGTGGCCCGGCCGCGGTTCACTCTTCTTCGCTGAGGTTTTACCCGGACGGGAGCACCTGGGCACCCGCCTGAGCGCTCCTTGCTTCCTCGCCGACCATTGAAGGTGGCTGTCGGATCAGTCCCGATGGCAAAATGAAGACACATGTGAAGGCACATAGAGCTTGCACGTCCTTTGCCGCTTGTAATTCCCATCCAGCTAGAGCGGCACTGGCGATAGAAACAGGAGTGCGAGCCACTTGTGGACTTTTAAATTCTCCAGCAGCCACTTGGAAAAAAAAGTACAACGTTAAAAGTTAAATCGATTTTAATAACAAACTTTATTTAACGCAGCGATCCACAATATTATCATTTCAACATATAAGCAATACACAGCATTGTGAATGGCATATTTTACGCTCTTTTTGTGTTTTTTTCTGTACCAAGTCTTTACGGTGTGCGCTTTACGGTTACAGCACAGCTCGATTTCAGCTCCAAGACGGGGCTCCATGTGAACTGCTCGACAAAGCGGGCTCGTGGCTGCGGTACTGAACGGCCAAGCAAGTAGCGGCTCCAGGTTCAAGCCCTCTTCCCTCTTGTAGTAATAATAATAATGCTCTAACTTGATTTTTTTTTTGATTTTTTATACATAGCCAAAGTCCTCAATATCAACCAGTCCACGAGCAGTTAATTACACTCCCCATAATTTTATAATGCTCCGTTGGTATATATTTGGCTAAATTTCAGGTACTCACTAATGGTTCTCCAACACTCCTCATCTGATCTGTTAGCAAATCCTCTCGGCCTTGCTTTCAAAAGATCCAGAATCTGGTAGTTTTTCACCACCCTCAATACTGACACTGGAGTCCATGCCATCACCATGGCTCTCCTACATTTTTCCACTCGCCTCCTGCACTTCCCCCCTGCTTCTTTTTTTTTCCAACTATATTGTCTTCTCAACATAGCCCCTGGAAACAGCCATTAAATTGTGTCAGGCCATGTCCCTCCTCTGCTCAAAGCCCTTCAATGGCTTCCCATCTATAGTGAGATGAAGACTGGCTCCCCACTTCGCACCTAACCCCTGGACCCTATGAAAACGAACTTACTTGAAAAAAGGGTCTTTGTAGAGGTACTGAAGTTAAGGATCTACAGATGAGGTCATCCTGGATGACTCAGGTGGGCCCCAAATCCAACGACAAGTATCCTTAGAAGAGAAGAAGGACACAGAAGAGGATAAGACCATGTAAAGATGGCGGCAGAGACTGCAGTGATTTTAGACTTTCAGCCTCTAGATCTGTGAGAGAATAAATGCCTGTTGTTTAAAGCTGCTCAGTACAAATGAACCTATTTACAAAAGAGAAATAGAGTCACAGATGTAGAAAACAAACATAGTTAAGGGGGGGGAAGGGGGAGGGATAAATTGGGAGACTGGCATTGACATATACACACTACCATATATAAAATAGATAACTAATAAGGACCTACTGTATAGCACAGGGAACTCTACTCAATACTCTGTAATGACCTATATGGGAAAAGAACCTAAAAAAGAATGGATAGATGTATATGTATAACTGAGTCACTTTGCTGTACAGCAGAAACTAACACAGCATTGTAAATCAACTACACTCCAGGAAAAATTAATTATAAAAAATAAATAAATTTTTAAAAAAGTAAAGCCACCCAGTTTGGAGTAATTTGTTACAGCAACGTGAGCAAACTAATAAACCATCTCACTAAGAGTAAAAGCCAAGGTGCTGATGACGGCTGTCAGCGTCTGCCACCACTTCTCCTTCTGAGTCCACCTGCTTCCCCTCACGGCCGGACTCACGCCCGTCTGGCCACACTGCCTCTGGCTGTGAAGACTCCTCCACAGGCAGACACCGTCCTCTTCAGGCTTTTGCACCTGCTCTTCCTTCTGCCTTCAGTGGGCCTTGTTTCTTGTCTGTCTCTTCACTAGAATGTTAGCCTTATGAAGCCAGGAAAGTCTGGTCTATTTTTTCCACTGCTATATACAGTAAGTACCCTACATATGAACCTTCAAGTTGCGTTGCCAAAGGAGGTAGGAGGTGTTGCCACGGAAACAGGCTTGCGCTCTCAGTGGGAAGGATGGGATCCTAGAGCAGCAGAGTCTAAGTGGTGGCACTAAATCTCATAGAAACGGGATGGGTATCAAAATAGGCAGCAGAGCTGGCAGCTGGAACGAGAATGTTTTACCCCCAAGGATCTTCAGGGTGATGAATCATGGAATCCTGTTAATAGGCCACCTGTAGTAGACCACCAACAACAAAAACTCTAGGTCTGGCGAACGGCAGCCTGCCTTGAATCACCACGATGGAAAATCATGGCCCCTCATCTAATTCCCGGACCCAGTCAATTCACAGACTCAGCACTCAAGCAAAGGTGAGGCCAGGGACACATAGCACAGCTGTGTACTTTAAACCTTCCTCCAACTTTCAACTGTGGTCCACTGGTCGGAAATGGAGTCTTTAGGCTGCGGCTCTCTCCCTGTGGACCCCCTGTGGACCCCCTGTGGCTCTTTCCCTAGTTCCTGATCGCATAATTGGCAGCTGGATGAATTCCCACAGAGGCTTCCTGACTAAAGGACTGAGCACAACTATGGAAAAAGGGTCAAAAGAAAGCCCCAGTCACTGTCCCTTCAATTATCTGGCACATTACCATAATGAAGTCCCTGGGCATTGACTTGATCATCTCATTGTCCCCCAAATCATCATACTGGTCTGCCACATTAATGACGTCACGCTGACTGGACCTAGTGCATGGGCAGTAGCAAATATTTCACCACAGAGCGAAAGATAAGCCCCATAAAAATTCAGGGGCCCAAAACTTTCATGAAGTTTCTGGGCACCAGTGGACTGAAGCATATTGGCATTGTGTCTCCAAAGAGAAAAACAAGTTGCTGTACCTCGAACCCACTGTCACGAAGAAAGAAGTACAATGCTTGGTGGGCCCCTTTCTGGGGGTGGCATACCCCATGTGGATGCTTTTATACCTTTGTCAAAAACCAGTTGGGTAAATTTATGTGGGTCTATTTCTGGGTTCTCTACTCCGTTCCATTTATCTATGTGTTTATTCCTCTACCAATATCACACTATCTTGATCACTGTAGTTATATAATGAGCCTTGAAATTGTGTACAGAGATTTATGTGTTGATCTTGTATCCTGCAACCCTGTAAAGCTCACTTATTAGTTATGGGAGTTTTTCATGTAGATTCCTTTGGATTTTCTATGAAGACAATTATATCATCTGCAAATGAAGACACTTTTAATTCTTCTTCCCAATCTGTGTGCCTTTTGTTTCTTTCTTTCTTTTTCTTTTTTTTCCTTATTGCACTGGCTAGAACTTCCAACACTACGTTAAATAAGAGTAGTGAGAGCACATAGCCTTACCTTGTTCCCAACCATAGGGGAGATTGCCCAGTTTTTCACCATTTAAGTATGAAGTTAGTCATATGATGTTAGTCGTATGTCTTCCATAGATGTTCTTTAACAAGTTGAGGAAATTCCCCCCTATTCCTAGTTTTATGAGAGTTTTTGTCATGAATTGATATTGGGTTTGGCAAATGTTTGTTCTGCATCAATTGATATAATCATGTGACTTTTCCTCTTTTGCTTGTCAATATGGTGGATATCACTGATTGATTTTCATATACTGAATGAGCCTTGCATCTCTGGGATAAACCCCACCTGGTCATGGTGTATAATTCTTTTTGTTTGCAGATTTTACTTGTGAATTTTACATTATTGGCCTTTCACACACATGTATAGCTATCTCCTCATGTTTGTCCCTCATCCAGAAATTGGAGAAGAATTTTCTTTTCAAATTTTCTCTCTTTTCACAGAGAATAAGTTAGCTGCATGGCCACTTTGCCCCACATAACATAATTAAAATAGAAACTCTTCCTTAATAGTGGACATTTATTTTCATAAATCCTCCTAGTTACAAGATTTACAGTACTTAAAGAACTGCCAAACTAAACCTTTTTTTTTTTTTGGTTGGGGAGTCTTCCTCTTTTTTGTTTTTTAAAAAATGTTACTTATTCATTTATTTTATTGAAGTATAGTTGATTTACAATATCGTGTTAGTTTCAGATGTACAGCACAGTGATTCAGTTTTATATATATATATATATATATATATATATATATATATATATAATTTTTCAGATTCTTTTCCATTATAGGTTAATACAAGATATTGAATATAGTTCCCTGTGCTATACAGTAGGTCCTTGTTAGTTATCTATTTCAAACTAAACCTATTTTATTTTATTTTTTTAAACATCTTTATTGGAGTATAATTGCTTTACAATGGTGTGTTAGTTTCTGCTTTATAACAAAGTGAATCAGCTATACATATACATATATCCCCATATCTCCTCCCTCTTGTGTCTCCCTCCCACCCTCCCTATCCCACCCTTCTAGGTGGTCACAAAGCACGGAGCTGATCTCCCTGTGCTATGCAGCTGCTTCCCACTAGCTAGCTATTTTACATTTGGTAGTGTATATAAGTCCATGCCACTCACTTCGTCCCAGCTTACCCTTCCCCCTCCGCTTGTCCTCAAGTCCATTCTCTACGTCTGCATCTTTATTCCTGTCCTGCCCCTAGGTTCTTCATAACCATTTGTTTTTTAGATTCCATATATATGTGTTAGCATACGGTATTTGTTTTTCCTAAACCTATTTTAAATAAATGAGAAATGGGTAAGCCACAAAGGGAATCCAGGTTCTAAAAAACCACTTGCTATTCAAATTATCTAGTCTCCCCAGGCTGGAGTGCAAACAAGCCATCCTCTGACTCTCTGTCATCATCTCGGATGAATGGAACTTGATTGTTTCGACAATCATGGTGAACATCATGCTGGGCCATTACACCGAAGACATCATGCTTACTGCACCTGGTGGATGAGAGGTAGCAGAGATGCTTCGTTAGGACACCTGTATGCCAGAGTGTGGGAGACAAAGCCCATGAAAACTCAAGAGACTGACCCTTAGTGATGTTTTGAGATGGTCTGGACCATACTGGATATTCAGTAAGTTGCTGCACTTCATACCACCTACCACTCAGAAAGGGGCACGGCATTTGGTGGGGCTCTTCAGATTCTGTAGGCAACATATACGACATGAAATTGTGCCACCAGTGCTTCAGCAAGTAATCTGTAAGGTGACGTGTTTTTAGTGGAACCCCAGGCAAGGAAAGTCTCTGCGGCAGGTACCGGCCACTCGATGCACTGCAATGTTACACGGAGTTTTGGCAAGTCCTAAAAGGAGAAACAGACCGTGGATTCCTGGAGTTTTGAAGGAAATCATGCCCTCTACTGCCACCGTATTTTCCTTTTGATCAACCTCTGTGGCCCCTGCTGTGGGTGACACTCTTTCCCTTGACTCCCACGTGTAACCTCATAGGTCTGTTGGTCAGGGTCTCCGGAGGAAGCAAATGGGAGGCTCTATGGGTTGAACGGAGGAGAATCTAATGGGGAGATTGTTTACGGAGGTTAAAGGAATCAGCAGGGGTGAGGCTGCCCTCCCGGGAGCTGCCATCAGTTGATGGGGTCACGGCCACTGTCACTGCCACTGCTAAGTACTCTGCCTGTCCACAGCAGAGACCCACACCGAGTGCCCAGTAAGGTAGCCTTCCCTGGGGGACAAGCCCACCACCTTGTGGCGACTGATGAAATCAGACCACATCTGTAGGGAAGGGGCCGCAATTTGTCCTCACTTGAATATGTACTTATCATGAGCTACCTTTCTGCTGGCATGGCCACCCGTAGACTTACTGTCCTGAATTCACTTTCACAATATTTCACATAACAGTGCTTCCGACCAAGGCAATCACTATAAGACACAAGACGTGTGCTACGTGCTGACACTGAGGGATTGCCCTGAAGCCCCTGGCCTGAGAGGATCGGTGCTGGTCAGTCTAGTGAAGGCTCACTTCCTACACTAGTTGGGTGAAAAGACACTGAAAGGGGGAGGTGAGCTGGTGGCCACTATGTGGTGCTGTTCCTCCTTAGCCAGAATCCACGGGCCCACGAATCGAGAAGTGGGAAGGACTCCTCTCACCGTCACACCTAATCATCTACTCCAGGGTGGAGCAGCTTGGAGCTCTGTTGGTCTCCAAGGTAGGAATGCTTCAACCAGGACCCAAACGCTGGTTCCATCATACTGCAAGTTGATATTGCCATCTGGCCATTTAGGCTTCTTTATGCCACTGAACCACAGGTCTACTGAGCAGGCTTGGATGGTTGACATTGATTACCAAGTTGAAACAGGGTCACTGTTATACCATGGGACTGGGAAGGACTATGTCTTAAATCCAAGGGACCCTCTGGGGCATCTCCTACTACTGTCACGTCCAGGCAGGACCACTAAGGATTCAGGCTCAGTGGGAATAAAGGTTTGGTTGGTTGACTTACCAGGTGAAGAATTCTGACCAGCTGAGGCTGGAGAGCAAAAGGAGGACAGGGACGGTAGTGAAGAAGGAAGTTATAAAGACCAATGCAATTATGATCTCAAGGTCAGTTATAGAAAGGAGAATTGTAGTAGCTGTGTGTGCGTGTCTGTCTGTGTGTGTGTGTGTGTGTGTGTGGTGAACATATAAACTTTTCCCATATTCCTTCTCTCCAGATTTTATGTATGTCAAATAAAGGCTGATAGAGGCTAGCTTTATGTTTTTCTTTAGGTTTTAGGATATTGAAGTGAGGTGGTGTCTGAACTAGAGATGGCTACAGTGACGGATGGGCCTTTTGGTGTCCTGTTTTAGGGAGTGCTTTTTAGTTTTGTAGGAGGGATAGGATAGCAGTATTATTTTGCCAGGAGTGAGTTGCTGTTGCTTTCAGCGCCCACGGACTCCCAATGCTCCAGCACTTCCATTGATTTTATAAGCACCTTCTTCCCTAAATTAAATCCCTTTCTGCTTGAAACACCTAGAGCAAACTCTGTTCCCTCCACTGAACCCTGACTGATTACAGAACAACACATGAACCCTACCATACAAGAGTCATCGCTCCGTGGAAATTTCAGGTGTATG
Organism: Balaenoptera physalus; assembly: GCF_965194825.1. Classification (NCBI taxonomy): domain Eukaryota; kingdom Metazoa; phylum Chordata; class Mammalia; order Artiodactyla; family Balaenopteridae; genus Balaenoptera; species Balaenoptera physalus. The sequence continues at coordinate 134,006,311 of NC_138903.1, read as the reverse complement.
GTAGGAGGCTGAGAAGTCTTTTTGTAAGTCAAAGAAATGATGTGGCATTTGTTACTTCCAAGTGTCACTTCTAAGGGAGAGGCGTCACGCCGAGGGAGAAGAGCACTACAGGTCAGGGAGCTGGCCAGGTGACACCACACATCCCTCGGATTAGCATTGTGGACGCGGCCCCGAAGTTTGGTATCTGTGCTTTGCTGTTTATACAGTGTGTTCCTAAAGGGCAGAGTGTGCCCTGAAGGGCAGCGCAGACAGGCCTGGCTGCCTCTCAGCTGAGTTCCTACTTGTGCGGCTTTGGAGGGTGATATGATCCTGTTTCTCAGTTTACTCACCTGCACAGCTGAGATCATGGTCAAGCCCACTTGATAGTGTGTGTGGATCCAGGGAGCTAATGCCTGTTCGGTGGTGCGCATACTCACCGGCCCTGCAGCCGCAGGTCTGCGTGAGTGTCGTGTGCGTGGCAGTTACTTGCCGGGCTCAGCACACCGCCTGCACCATCATTCTTGGATCCATGTTTTAAAGGCTTCGGGTCAAAGAGACTGCAAACAGCACTTCCAGTTTTGAACCTTTTGATTCTGGATGATTTGGATTTAGTTTTGCTGCAGAGCTCATCCCCGGATAAAGAGATCTTCGGGGGAGGGGCACAGCAGAAGCAGTAATTTGCAAACCATCAAGTGGAAACGGGAAGTCAAGGGGCAGTTAGGCTTTTCTTTGTCCCTAAGCATTGACATCGCAGGTGCGGGGTCTAGGTTTCGGCTCTCGTGACCCCGAGGCCCGGGCACCAGACCTTCAGACGCGGCCGACCGCGGGCGGGGGCGAGGGCGGCGGGGGGCCGGCTCCAGCCCGCAGGGCTTTCCTGCCCGAGGCCGGGGTGGCGCCCGGCCCCTCCGGGCGGGGGTCGCGGGGCCGCGGGGGCGGCGCTGGGAGGGCGGGCGGGCTGCAGGCGCTGGGCCCGCCCCGCCGGCATCCCCGCCGACTTCCTCCCGCCGCGGGCGCCGGCCCAGCCGGAGGAAGCGCGGCACGATGAGCGCGGGCGACGCCGTGTGCACGGGCTGGCTCGTCAAGTCGCCCCCCGAGAGGAAGCTGCAGCGCTACGTGAGTAGGGGCGTCGCCGCGCGTCCTCGGGGCCCCGGGTGGCCGCGGGGTGGCCTCGGAGTGGCCCGGGAGCCCCGCGCTCGGGCTGCGGGCGAGGCCGGCGGACGGAAAGCGAGACCGCACGTCGAGCCGGAGCGCGCCGAGCCGACGGGAGGGAGGCGGGTGGGGCGAGCCCGGGCGCCCGTCTCGGTGCGGGAGCGGCCGGGGGGACCGCCCGAGAGAGCGGCCCTGTCGCCGTGCCGCGGCGGGGGAGAGGGAAGGGGAGCCCGGGACGCGCCGCCTGCACGGGGCAGGCGCGGAGGCTCCGCTTTCCCGCGGGGCCGCGAGCACCGTCTTCCCGCGGAGGTGCCATCGGACACGACCGTCTGCAGCCTTCCTCGGGTTGTCGCTTCTCAGCTTCTCCTTTCTGCGGACACCGCTCTTTTCGAGAACCTCCGGGAACTATGGGCTTTTGCTAGGATGAGACAAGGGGCGCTCGGGAGAGCACACCTTAAATGTACGAGCCACAGCTCGAACATTCATTATGTCCACCCGCGTCCTCGGGACAAGGTCTTTACAACGTACAGCTGCTCAGACCCCTTTCTCCATTGACCCGGGACTACGCTAGTGTCCGTCTCTTGCGACTCTTTGCGAAGTTTTTTGCCGTTTGTTCCGCTGAGCAGCGTTTTAGAGGCATGTTCCACTTAGCGTGCAGATGCCATAGATGTAGACACACCTAGATTCTTCTGATTACTACCACTGTTTACCTTCATCATTCTTCTTGAGTCCCCGAGTCTATAAACACGAGGTCCACTATTTCTCAGCCTCTAAGGCACCCAGCTGCTTCGCTAACGGTGCATCTGCTTTGAAGACTCACTGATACTCAGGGTGAGGGTCTGTCACAGAGCAGCACTTGCAAAGCCAGCTCGAGGTAGCTTTCCTTGTTGCCCTTTGGAACGTGAAACATCTTAAATGTTTACTGCATATTGTCAGATGATGCAGGAAGGTGCTGAACCTGGAGTGCAAAGTTCGTGGCAGATTTTTTTCCAGTCCTGTTTTCTATCTTGTCCTGACCAGACTGGCTTAGGAAACTTTATTAGTACTTCATCCACCTCGGGAAGGCATGGGTGTCCACACCTGTTATTACATGTGCTTCGTTCTCTTGAGGTGCAATGGAGGTGTGGCAGGCGTGGACTTTGCACAGCTTGTAGGCGTGTGGGGCGTGTGATGGGGTGGTGAAGGAGGAGACTTAGGACACAAGACTACCTAGATGTCATCTTACCAACACTCCAAGACATAAACCTGGGCCTCTCAGGCTAAGGTTGGGAACTTTTTATAATGAGGGACATAGTCGTTTCGGCAGTCGATGCTCTTTGGTTGAAAGGAGTCCCTGAAACACCCCCCAAAGTCAGTTTCCGCTCGTCTCTTGAGTTCTGCAGGAATCCCGTATTGCCACTAGATGGCGATCATTTGTCAGTGCTCACAAGCCGCTTTTCACTCAGATCTGTCGGGAGTGCTCATTCCGTCTTCCTTTTAATTGAGCACCAGCTCTGAACCAGGCCCTAGGCCATTGGCTAGAGAGAGCAAAAGAGGCTTGATCCCTGTCCTCAAGAAGTCCAGAGTCTCACACCTGTTACACAATGACATAGCGAAACTACTCAGTGGCACAACTAGGGCAATAACTTAGTTCTTTGCGCTGCCAGCCAAGTAGCTCTCTGTTAATGTTTGTGAACCACAGATGGAAGCTAAGTCTGTATTTAGGTAAGTCCTTCAGTCGGAGGTAAGCTTGTGTTTCATTCTCGAATCTATGAAAGAAAGAAAGTTAGTTTTATCACTGCTCTTTAAAATTTAAATTTAACTATAGTTAATTTACAATATTGTGTTACTTTCAGCTGTACACCTTCAGATTTTTTTCATTATAGGTTATTACAAGATATTGAATATAGTTCCCTGTGCCATACAGTAGGTCTTTGTTGTTTATCTATTTTATATATAGTGGTGTGTATTTACTAATCCTGAACTCCTAACTTATCCCCTACCCTTCCCCTTTGGTAATCATAAGTTTGTTTTCTATGGCTGTGAGTCTATTTCTGTTTTGTAAGTTCATTTGTATTTTTTTTTTTTAGATTCCACATATAAGTGAAATCATATGGTATTTGGCCTTCTCTGACTTACTTCACTTAGTATGATAATCTCTAGGTCCATCCATGTTGCTGCAAATATTTCATTCTTTTTTATGGCCGAGTAATATTCTATTGTAGATATATGTACCACATCTTCTTTATCCATTCCTCTGTCAATGGACATTTAGGTTGTTTCCATGTCTTGGCTACTGTGAATAGTGCTGCTATGAACTCTGGGGTGCGTGTATCTTTTTGAATTAGATATCAAAAATTAGATATTAGTGTATCTTTTCATCGTTTCCAGATATATGCCCAGGAGTGGGATTGCTGGATCATATAGTAGCTCTATTTCTACTTTCTTAAGGAGCCTCCATACTGTTCTCCATAGTGGCTGCACCAGTCTACATTTCCACCAACAGTGTAGGAGGGTTCCCTTTTCTCCACACCCTCTCCAGCATTTATTGTTTGTAGACTTTTTGCCATTCTGACAGGTGAATTACTGCTCTTTTAAAAGATAGTTGATTCTTTTCTGTTTTTTGTTTCACAAATATACAAACTTATTCTTATAAACAGCCAAATGATCTAGGAATAAATACAGTAAAAGGTGAAAGACCCTCTTTAATTTTCCCCACATCCTACTCTTCCTGTGCACCCCTCCTCATTCCCTTCCACGCCCCTCCCTAGGGATGACAACTGTTAGAAGTTTGGTTAGTGTTATTCTTTAAAAATTTCGAAGAAGATACAATTTTCTTTTTGCACAAATGAGATCATACTATACAAACTGTCCTGCGATTTTCTTTTTTCACAACAATCCTGGACATCTTTCCAAGTTAGTACATATAGATTTGCTTCATTCTTTGAAACCATTGCCTAACATTCCTGGTCATAGACGTAACATATTTTAACAATTTCTCTGTTGATGAACAGTTATCTTGCTTTTATTTTCTCAACTTTAAAGAATGCTGTAACAGTGATGATAATAAAATTATAATAATTCACATTTATTGAGTGGCTGTATGTGCCAGGCACTGCACTAAGGACTTTATTTGAATTATCTCATTTAGTCTTCAAAACAACACTAAGATCCAGGTACTGCTTTTATCTCTGCATACAAGTTCTTTGTTGGATATATAATTTGTAAATATTTTCTACCAGGCTATAGTTTGTCTTTTCTTTCTCTTTACAGTATCTTTTATAGAACAGAGATTTTAAAGTTTTGATTAAGTCCAATTTGTCCATTTTTCTTTTGTGGATCATGTTTACTGTCAAATCTAAGAACTCTTGCCTAACCCTAGATCCTGAAGATTTTCTCCTGTGTTTTTTTTCCTAAAAAATTTATAGTTTTACACTTTAGACCAATGATTCATTTGGGTTAAAAATTGTGTACAAGGTGTAACATTTGTGTTGTGACTCATTTTCTTGCAAACCAATTACATTTATTGAACAAACTGTCTTTATTCCATTGAATTACTTTTGCAGCTTTGTTAAAAATCAATTGGTCATTTTTTTAAAAATTAATTAATTTATTTATTTTTGGCTGTGTTGGGTCTTCGTTTCTGTGCGAGGGCTTTCTCTAGTTGTGGCGAGCGGGGGCCACTCTTCATCGCGGTGCGCGGGCCTCTCATTATCGCGGCCTCTCTTGTTGCGGAGCACAGGCTCCAGACACAAAGGCTCAGTAGTTGTGGCTCACGGGTCTAGTTGCTCCGCGGCATGTGGGATCCTCCCAGACCAGGGCTCGAACCCGTGTCCCCTGCACTGGCAGGCAGATTCTCAACCACTGTGCCACCAGGGAAGCCCCAATTGGTCATATTTATGTAAGTCTATTTCTATGTTCTCTAGTCTGTTCCCTTTATGTCTTTGTTCATCTTTATGCTAACACCATGCTGTTTTGATGACAAGAACTTTATAATAATTCTTGAAATCAGGCAGTTTTAGCCCTCCAACTTTGTTTATCTTTTCGGAGTTGTTTTGGCTATTGTTGGTCGTTTGCTTTTCCATACCAGTTTTAGAATTCGTTTGTCAGTTGATTTTTGTTTATTAACCTTGTATCCTGCAACTTTGCTAAACTCACTTATTTATAGCTTGAACTTTCAATACTATCAATATTGTATAAAAATGATGAAAACAGACATCCTTGATTTTTCTTGATCTAAGGGGGAAAGCATTTAGTCTTTCACCTTTTAAGCACATTAGCCGTAGGCTTTTTGTGGGTGCCTTTTCTCAGGCCGAAGTTCCCTTGTATTGCTAGTTTGCTGAAACTTTTTATCGTGAATTGGATTTGTTAAGTGCCTTTCTTGCATGTGTAAAAATAATAATATGCTTTTTCTTCGTTTTTTTTTTTTTTTTGTCTGTTACTATGGTGAATTATTCTGATTGATTTTTGTATCTGGAGCCAGCTTTGAGTTCCTGGGATAAACTTCACTTGGTTGTGATGTTTTATCCTTTTCATGTTTTTGGGTTTTTTAAAATAAATTTATTTTATTTTATTTTTGGCTGCGTTGGGTCTTCATTGCTGCACGCGGGCTTTTCTCTGGTTGCGGCGAACGGGGGCTACTCTTCGTTGCGGTGCAAAGGCTTCTCATTGCGGTGGCTTCTCTTGTTGGGAGCATGGGCTCTAGGCACGTGGGCTTCAGTAGCTGTGGCACGCAGGCTCAGTAGTTGTGGCTCGTGGGCTCTAGAGCACAGGCTCAGTAGTTGTGGTGCATGGGCTTAGTTGCTCCACAGCATGTGGGATCTTCCCGGATCAGGGTTCGAACCCGTGTCTCCTGCATTGGCAGGTGGATTCTTAACTACTGCACCACCAGGGAAGCCCCTTTTCATGTATTGCTGGATTTAATTTGCTAATATTTTGCTGAGGGTATTTGTGACTTTGTTCATGAGGGATATTGGTCTGTAGTTTTTCTTTTTTGTACTATCTTTCTCTGGTTTTGACATTAGCATAATGCTGGTAACCACTACTCTCTTCTCTGTATCTATGTGTTTGTTTTTGTATGTTTTGTTGGATTTGTTTATTGTATTCCACATATGAGTGAAATCATATGGTATTTGGTATTTGTCTTTCACTTATTTCACTTAGCATAATACCCTCTAGGGCCATCCGTGTTGTTGCAAATGGCAAGATTTCAGTCTTTTTCACGGCTGAGTAATATTCCATTGTGTATGTATACACATCTTTATCCATTCATCCATCAATGGGCACTTAGGTTGTTTCCAAATCTTGCCTGTTGTAAAGAATGCTGCAATGAATATAGGGGTGCAGATACCTTTTCTAACTAGTGTTTTCATGTTCTTCAGTTAGTATTTATACTCACTGTATTTTACAAATAGTTAATCAATTGATTCAACACCATTTGTTGAAGAGTCCTTCCTCTATATAAATTTTCATTATATGTTACCAGAGAGAGTGTATTTTTAAGGAATATATGCATATGATTCAAAATCAAAGCATATTAAAGTATATACAGTGAAAAGTAAGTTTCCCCCTCCAGCTGCAAGCATTGCGGATTTTCCTTCCAGATATATTCCATGCGTATACAAGCATATTTTTTGAACAAATGGTAGTATACTATATTCACTATTTTATAACCCGCTTTCTTAATATATTTTGGGGATTGTTCCATATCAGCACATAGAGATCTTTCTCATTATCTTTAACAACTTCATAATATTTCACTGTGTGGAGCTACTGTGATAGACCTTTTCTTGTTTCCAGTCCCATGCTACTGTAAACAATGCTGCCGTGAATATCTTTGTACATTGGTCTGTGGAGTCATGTGCAATTAATTCTGCTTGTAAAAAAATGCTTAGAAGTGGAATTTCTTAGTCGAAGTGTATGTGAATGTAAAATGCCAATAGATATCAAAGTGCTTGTCTCTCTGCAACGCCCCAAATATATAGTGTATTATCAAACGTTTTGATCTTTTTAAAGTCAATAGTTGATAAATGGTATTTTATTTTAATTGAATTTCTTTATGAGTGAGGTTGAGCATCTTTTCATGTACAAAAGACATTTGTATTTATGTTTGTACAGCATGATTTTAATTGCAACCTAAGTCTTCAATCCTTTCATGGGTCTGTTTTGGGGCAGTTTTGTTCAGTTGCTTCTTCTGCTTTTATCTCAGCTTTTAAACTGTTATTGAATAAGTATCACACTTACATGATTCAAATATGAAAAATCTCACCCTCACCTCTGTCTTCATCCATCTTAATTGCCCTTAGCCCTCAAATAACTATTTCTCTTAGTTTTTTCCTTCACACTTCCAGTATTTCTTTCTATAAATACGAGGACATATGTACATAGCTTCTCATCCTCCACTTTCTTACACAATATCCCATTCTATATCTTAGTCTGTTCATTTAAGAAGACATACAGACAAGCACAGGGAACTCTACTCAGAGATCTGTGGTGACCTAAATGGGAAGTAAATCTAAAAAAGAGGGGACATATGTATACATATAGCTGATTCACCTTGCTGTACAGCAGAAGATAACACAAAATTGTAAAGTAGCCATACTCCAATAAAAAAAAAAAAGAAGACATACAGACAGCCAACAAGCACATGAGAAGATGCTCAACATCACTAATCATCAGGGAAAAGCAAATCAAAACCGCAGTGAGATATCCCCTCACACCTGTCAGAATGGCCTTCATCAAAAGACAAGAGATAAGTGTTGGTGAGGGTGTGGAGAAAAGGGAAGCCTCCTGCACTGTTGGTGAGAATGTAAATTGGTGCAGCCACTATGGAGAACAGTATGGAGATTCCCCCCCAAATTAAAAATAGAACACCATATGATCAACCAATTCCACTTCTGGATATTTATCCAAAGAAAACGAAAACACTAACTTGAAAAGATATCTGCACCCCCATGTTCATTGCAGCATTATTTACAATATTCAAGGTGGGTGTGGAAGCAGCCTAAGTGCCCATCAACAGATGAATGGATAAAGATGTGGTACATACATACACATACAATGGGATATTACTCAGCCATAAGAAAGAATGACATCTTGCCCTTTGCAGCAACAAGGATGGAACTTGAGGGCATTATGCTAAGTGAAGTAAGTCAGATAGGGAAAGACAAATGCCATGTGATCTCACTTTTATGTAAAATCTTAAAAAACAAAAAAGTTGAACAGGAACTCAAAGATACAGAGAACAGATTGGTGGGGGATGGTGGTTGGGGGGTGAAATGGGAGAAGGTGGGCCAAAGGTCCAGACTCGCAGTTATAAAATAAATAAGTCCTAAGGATATAATATACAGCATCCCGACTATAGCTAGTAACACTGAATTGTATACATGAAAGTTGCTAAGAGAGTAGATCTTGAAAATTCTCAAACAAAAATTTTGTTCTAGAATTCTGCCCATGTCAGTGACCAGAGATCTTCACTATTTTTGACAGCTGTACAGTGTCCTGCTGTGTGGCTGTAGCGTGTTTATTCAACCAGTTCCCTATTTTGGACACCTGAGTTGTTTCCACTCTTTTGATTTTACAACCATTGCCACAACTAGTAGCATGGTATATGTGACATTTTGCACTTGTGCAGGTATATCTGTATGATTCCCAGAGCTGGGATTGCTGGGGCTATGAATCTATAAATTTAGTAGACATTAACGAATGTTCCATTTTGCATTCCTTCCAGCGTGTGTTGTTCAACTTTGGGATTTTTGCCATCTGATAGGTGAGAAATGGTATTTCTGTGTCGTTTTAATTTGCAGTTCTTTTATTCAGAGGGAGGTTGAACATTTCTTGACATGTTTATTTTCCTGTGTGCTCATTCTCCATTGTTGGTCTTTTTAGTCACAATTTCTGAGAGGTGATTAGTCCTTTGTGAGAAGAGATATGTATACATTTCCCCGGTTTGTCACTTGTATTTTGACTCTGCTTATGTTATTTTTGTGTGTGTGCAAAAGATAAAAGTGTATCTAGTAGAACGTGTCAATATTTTCTTTTACAGCTTCTGGATTCTCAGTCAGATTTAGGAAGGCCTTTTCCCCTCCCTGGTTTTTAAAGGAATTCACCTGTGGTTTCTTCTGGTGCTTGTATGGTTTTGTTTGTTTGTTTTTAATTTATTTATTTTATTTATCTATTTTTTGGCTGTGTTGGGTCTTCGTTGCTGTGCGCGGGCTTTCTCTAGTTGCAGTGAGCAGGGGCTACCCTTCGTTGCGGTGTGCGGGCCTCTCATTGCAGTGGCTTCTCTTGTGGAGCACGGGCTCTAGAGCGCAGGCTCATTAGTTGTGGCGCACGGGCTTAGTTGCTCCGCAGCATGTGGGATCTTCCCGGACCAGGGCTCGAACCCGTGTCCCCTGCATTGGCAGGTGGATTCTTAACCACTGCGCCACCAGGGAAGCCCCTTGTTTTGTTTTATTCATTTTTTTCCCTGAGTGTTCAGGTATATTGAGGGCATGGGGGTCTACAGGGGGGACCCAAGTGCCTGCAGGTGGCCGGGGATGGGGTCTCCAAAACCTGGGTTGACTTGAAAGCGTGACCCTCAGCTCCATCCCACCAAGCCTTTGGGTGTGGCCCCATCAGGGCAGCGACTTTGCACATTTCTCGCCCTTCAGGCAAGGCCCACGGCCATTCTTCCCCAGGGAGGTCACCTGCTCAGCGCTTAGGGCACTTGGGTGCCGAGTCTGGGGCAGGCAGCTGGATGGCAGCAGACAGGAGCCCCGGACTGTGTGTTTTCTTTTTTACATTGAGATTTGGGATCCATTTGGAGTTTATCCTGGTGCAGATGTAAGGAATGGATCCGACTTTATTTTTTTCCAAATGGCTGTACAGTTTTGCCAGCACTACTTATTAAAAAGTTCATCTGTATCCCCACTGATTTGAGATACTGCCCTTCTTTATCATATATGAAATTCCCACATTTATTTCTGGTTCAATTTCTGGTTCAACTTCCATTGGTCCCTCTGTCAATTCATGTGCCATTATTAAGCTGTTTTCATTATAGAGGTTTTACAGTTGATTTGAATAGTGAGTGATATGGCTAGTCCCCCTTTATTGTTCTTTTTTTGGAGTGTTTAGAGTTATAGAGTTTTAAGAGTTTTTAGAGTTTAGTTTGGCTAGTTTTGATTTAATTTTCCCACATGAACTTGAGAATCGGCTTGCTTAATTTCAAAACAAAACCTGTTATTATTGGGGAGGAGGGTTAAGTTAGATTTTTAAATTAACTTAGAACTGACATTATGGTGTGGAGCCTTTCTATCCAAGTCAGCTTTTATGTCTTACAGGAGTATTTCCAAGTTTTTTTCACATTGGTCTTTACACAATTCTTATTAGGCTTATGCCTGTTTGGGGTTTTTTGTTTGTTTGTTTGTATTCATAGGGCTATTGGTTTCTGTCTTCACCTGAATTCCTTAGAAAACAGAACTTGAGCCAAGGCTTATTTGCCAAGGCTTTGTTGGGGTTGTAATCTCAATGCAGTGAGAGTGATGGGAAAAGGGAAAAAAGGAAAGAACATGCAAATTCGTGTGTTACTGAGTTGGCCATGATTTCATGAGAAAACACAGCCACTGGTTGGGTCATTTGGATGGATTTGGACAGGCTCTGTAGAACCGATTCACCTTGAAACTGTCTTTAGCAACAAAGAAGGGAGATAAATGTATCTGCCAGTTCCCTTACGGCTCCTGTTTCTCAGTGTCTTTTGGGGCAGCCGCTGGGAAAGCCAGTGTTTTTTGGCCTGGTGTCTCATCTGAATCCAGAAGTGGTGGAAGGAACTGGAGTATTTGAGGGTTCACTGGCTCGGGTCTGGGAAGGGTGGGAGGGTCTCTCAGCAGAGACCATGGCTCCCCACTGAGTGAGCAGCTGGGCCTGGAAGGCAGGTGGCGCCAAGATGCACAAAATTGGGTCCAATATAATTCCAACATATTAATATTCTATCCTCTTACCTTTGAATTCTCTTACTTTTTGTAGTAGTTTTTCAGTTGATTCTTCTTTGGGGATTTCCTGTGTATACAATCATGTCATCCAAAAAAGAAAGGGTTTATTTATTTTTATTTATTTTTTTTTATTTGCCTGCGCCAGGTCTTAGTTGCGGCAGGCGGGATCTTTTAGTTGCGGCATGTGGGCTCTTTAGTTGTGGCGTGCAGGATCTAGTTCTCCGACTGGGGATGGAACCTGGGCCCCGTGCATTGGGAGCTTGGAGCTTAGCCACTGGACCACCAGGGAAGTCCCCAAAATAGAAAGAGTTTTACCACTTCCTTTTTCAATTCTTATGTATCTTGTTTTTTTTCCTCTTGTCCAAATGTGTTGGTTAACACCCCAATGTGAAACAGTAGTATTGGCAATGGGCAAGCTTATTTTGATCTTGACTTTAATAGGCATGCCTTCAATGTTTTCCTATTAAGAAAAATATTAGAAGTTTATACCAATTGAACAACAAATCCCCATTTTCTTCTCCCTCTGTCCCCCAGTGACCACCATCCAATTCTCTGCTTCTATGAGTTTGACTGCTCTAGGGACCTCATATAAGTGGAATCATGCAGTATTTGTCCATTTGTGTCTGGCTTATCTCACTTAACATAATGTCCTCCAGGTTTATCCATATGTCACAAATGGCAGGATTGCCTTTTTTTTAAGACTTAATAATATTCCATTGTATGGACATACCACATTTTCTTTATGCATTCATCCATCATCCAACACTTAGATTGTTTCCATGTCTTGGCTTTGTAAACAATGTTCTGATGGATGAACATGGGAGGACAGATATCTCTTTGAGATCCTGATTTCAATTCTTTTGAGCATATACCTGCAAGTGGAATTGCTGACCTGTATTGGTATGAAGTTTCAGTTATACAAGATAAATTATTTCTAGAGATCTGCTGTACAGCATAATGCCTATAGCCAACAATACTATATTATGCACTTAAAAGTTGTTAGAGGGGTAGATATCATGTACGTGTTCTTACTGCACACACATTGACACACACACAAAGGAACACAGGAAAACTTTGGGAGGTGATGGATATGTCTACTACCTTGACTGTGGTGATGATTTCACAGGTGTCTACATATGTCAAACTCATCAAATTGTACACATTAGTTATGTACAGTTCTTTGTGTGCCAATTATACTTCAATAAAGCTGCTCTTTAAAAAAAGAAAGAGGGCTTCCCTGATAGTGCAGTGGTTAAGAATCCGCCTGCCAATGCAGGGGACACAGGTTCGAGCCGTGGTCCGGGAAGATCCCACATGCCGCAGAGCAATGAAGCCCGTGGGCTACAACTACTGAGCCTGCGCTCTAGAGCCCGTGAGCCACAGCTACTGAGCCCGCGAGCCACAACTACTGAAGCCCGCGCGCCTAGAGCCCGTGCTCCACAACAAGAGAAGCCACCGCAATGAGAAGCCCACACACCGCAACAAAGAGTAGCCCCTGCTCGCCACAACTAAAGAGAAAGCCCATGTGCAGCAACGAAGACCCAACACAGCCAAAGAATAAATATTTTTTAAAATCTTAAAAAAAATTCTTTTCTAAGTACTTTAAAAAAATTTTTTTTAAATACTTTAAAAAGAAAGAAAGAAAGAAAAATATTGACTTTGGGGCTAGGAGAATATATTTTCTTTATGTTAGTGAAATATTCTACAATTCCTGTATTACTGAGTTTTCTTTTTTTTTAATCAGAAGTCATTGCTGAATTTTATTAAGAAGTTTTTCAGCATTTCTAGTGATGGTCATATGACTTTTTCATTAAATCTGGCAAAGCAATGAATTCTATTAATAGATTATCTAATATTAGACCACCTTTACATTTCTGGCATAAGCCCCAGTTGGACAAGGTATATTTTTCATTGTGTTGTTGGATTATTCATACTGATATTTTATATTGGATATTTGCATCAACATTCATAAGTGAGATTGGTCTTTGGCTTTAAGTTTGGCTTTATTTATTTCTGTACAATCTTTAGCAGATTTTGGCATAAATGTTATACTTGGGTCATATAAAAATTTGTAAGTTTGCCATATTCTAGAATATTTCAAGTAGAGTTGGAATTAACAGCCCTTTAAAATTTTGGCAGAATTCCCCTCTAAACTATATCTGTTGCCTTTTTTGTGTGTTTAGATCTTTGTCAACTCTATTTCTTTTATGGAAATTGGTCTGTTTAGTCTATCTCTCCCTGAGTCAGTTTTATAAATTATACTCTTCCTGGAAAAGTGTCTGTTTCATCCAGGCCATCAAATTCATCACATATAATTTTATGAAATGCTTTCATGATTTTTTTAATTTGTTTTTACTCTTCTCAGAGGTATTGCTTCCTTGTCATTGTGAATTTGTGCTCTGTTCCTTTTTCCTCTGTTGGTTAGGTTAGTTGGTGTTTTCTGTTTTATTGATTTTTGTTTTGGCAGTGAACCAGTTTTTCGATTATTAATAAGTCCTACTTTTTAATTTTTCTAACTTTAATTTCTCCTTTTCTATTTATTATTTCTTCATTCGGTTTCGGTGTGTTTTAGAGATGAGGAAACTTGGACTGACCACACACTCTTTGTAGACGTTGTACTAGTCAGGGTTTTAATTTGCAAGCAACAGAAGCTGATCCTGACTGATTTAAGCAGAAAAAGAGCTGATCAGAATGATATTGGGTCTCTGACAGAAATGGTGAGAGGGCTGGAGAACCAGCTTTGAGGTTAAACAGCCAGGAAAAAACACCCCAAACCACAACTCAGAACTAGTTCTGGTGAGAAACCTGCTATCACTACTGTGGGTGCCTGACAGGCTGAACGATGCCACTTAGCTCGAGTTCACTGCCACCAACACATCCTACAGAAAACAGTAGGGAAAAGAAAGGGGAAAGACAATGCCTTAGCTGATCAGCATTGTTGGCCTGGTGAGGTGATCGAAACCTTCCTTCCCGAGGAGTCTGACTCCTTGGTGGTCCTCCCAGTGGGGCTCAGATTCAGCCAAATGCCATCAAATGTCCCCATTCCAACTCTCCAGATCCAGTCTTTTCGAAGCGTGCCCTTCGTTTCACTTATAAGACCCGGTGGAATAATTCGGCAACTTGCAGCGTTAAACCCAGGTTCGTTGTGGGTGATCTCAACCTGTGCACGTAAGCTAGAAGAGAGTCTTAGCACTATCATAGAAAGCCTAGTTTTCCAACCGTGGTTTGAGCCAAGAATTTAAGTCTTGGAGCTTGTCATCCTTTTGCTTTATGATCTGCAGCACATTGAGAAGCAAACGCCTACCTCGTAGTACTGGGCACATCGGTTCAGGGAACTAGATGATTATTTAATTAGGTGGCTAGCAGACTGTTGTCAGGTCTGCAGAAGCGATCTTGAGGCCAAAGTGGCAGGAGAGACCATCAGAGTCTGTATTCCAGCTGTAAGGGAGACTGGAAAACAAAGGGTATTAATGGGAGTGCAGCAAAAAGGAAGAATATGAGAATGATTTTAGAGAAATAACCAATGGGGCTTCTTGACTGCTTAATTAAAACGTCTGAGAGAGACAGGGGCCGTTGAGCAGGGTGGTCTGTAAGCCCGATCGCAGTGCAGTTCTGTAAACTTCAGTGATTGGAAAGGGTGTCAGTGGTCATCTCGTTACATACTGGCCACGTTTTTGAGCAATCACTTGTTATCCGGACAGTTCCAGCAACAGGAAACCGGTTACATAAACACAATTTCCAAAGAATCGTGTGACAGCTCCGACTGGGAGAATCCAGCCCGGTGTTGTTACCTCTTGAGATTACACGGAACACACCTTGCTCTGTTCACCTGGGAGCCCCGCTGGCATCCGGTGTGAGGGTGGCCGGTCGATGCCGCCATTCCTTCCAGGTTCTCAGGCCATCGATCCACCTCCTCCGAGCTGCTACCAGGACTGAGTGCGCTCCTGGGATCAGAGCGCCAGGCCGAGTGGAGCCAGCTGCCCTCTCCCTGCCTGGAGGCTGGAGGTCCCCCTGGCTCGGGGCTGGCGGCCACCCCACCGCTGACTCACACCCGCCTGGCTTCCTGTCGAGAGAACTGCGTTTTCCTCTCTGCTCTTGCTGAGCTCTCTTTCCTCCAGTCTCTGCTTGTGCTGTTGATGTTTTGCTTTGTTGAGGCCCGGGGACTGGACCTTGCATTTCTTACTGGTAAATTTCACCTTTTCGTTTGCAATTTGTCCTTCGGCCAATCTGTCATGATCTTTGGGTAGCTGAAAGCAAAGGAGAGGGAAGCATTTTATTGATTTGCAGTGTAAGGTCACCAGGAATCAAGTGACACCCACCTCCAGATTTGGGCCCGACAGAGAAGGAAATAAGTTCCCACCTTTCCTCAGGTCCTTCTCAGGATATAAGTTCCCACCTGTTCAGAACCTAGAGCCAGAGTGGAGAAAGAAAGCCATTGTCGCATCTTGTTCTTTTTTTATTGGAAGCTGGCAGCTGCTACCACCCCCCCCGCCCCCCGTCTATGGACCCATCTGCCTCTAGATTGTAACAGTCAACACTCACGTGTTTTCATTTTCTGAGAGAAAATAAGCATTTCATAGAAGAAGAAACTAATGGCCCCAAGTCATATAACCAAAAATTGCTAATTAAAAATGTGATACCTTTGCCCATCAGATTGGCACAAAATTTTCAAACCTTTGCACAATGATGTATGTTCATGGATGTTAACGTCACTGTGTATAATGGCTAAAAATCCGAAAGGAAGAAAGTAATTCTCCATCCAAAGGTACTTTGTTGTGATTCTTAGAGTTCCATTTCCCTCAACTCATTTACAAGCCTGAGTGAAATGAAGGGTAAAGTTTATCATTCTCCAAAATAAAAGCACACTCGAAGCAACAAGATAGAGCAGAGGTCTCTATCATGTAGCTCTCGGGGCAATGTAGTCTCCCTAAATCTGCTCCTTCCAGGGGCTTCCAAATCTCAAGAGTATGGAAATGCTATCCTCCAGGTGCCCAGGTCATTTACGTTTATCGAAGTGTTTTCATAGAAGCTCTTTATGTATTTTGTTTATTCAATTGTAGCTCACTACAAGTTCATCATCTCAACTTTGTTCAAGGGGTCTCTTGCCACGCAGATATTTTTTATCTTTTGTAAGAAAATCTGGGAATTGGTTCCTTTATAGTTTTTGTGAGTTGTTTGGCTTCTCACAATTATATTCATGGAATAATTCAACATAAAAGATTAAAAGAAAATGTAGGAAAATACTTTTTTATCATCTTGTGTCAGGCTGGATGAGCCCAGAGGCCCTGTGTAGCCAAGCCCCAAGGCATGCTGGGCAGCGCTGGCCGGGGGGCCTCCACACCTGTTGTATCCTGTCAGGGATCAAAGTCGCGTTCCTTCTGCCGTGGAGCACCTTGTTTTCTTGCCTGTCTCCCTCCAGGTAGAGCCTCACGATGCATCCCGCCGTGCTGCGTAACTCAGCTTACTTTGCCTTCTTTACACATCAGAACTGTGCCTGCTTTATATCAACACGCCAGCTAGGTCCCCTCGTGGGCTGCTTTGTTGTCCCCTCCCAGGCCTCCTTTTCCGTGGTTGTTTCGGTTTATCACCACCAGTTCCTATTTCACAAGAAGCAAGTCTGTTACATTGTGGCTTTTAGTGCTGACAAGAAATCCGTGGTTTGGGGTCTTGGGCCCTGAGCATGGTGTAACTAGAAATTAAACTGACGTTCAAACTGTAATTTAACTCCACCGAAATTTTCACACCAAAGGAGAACTCTCACATGGCCTTGCTGGCAAGAAGTACACTCTTCACAGTCTTACACCGTAAAATGTTATTTTGGTCAATATTATAAAGTAAATATGAAAGAAGTGAAATTACCTCCGAGACAGATGCTTGACTCAGAATGTTGTAACATTTGCGACCTTTTGAACTTTAAAGAACAGATCACTCTCACACTCTTTAAACTATTTAGGCACAGAAAAAGATGCAAGCTTCTTCAGGAACCCTGATAGCAAATTCATAAAACTATGGATCAACCTCACTTCATAGAGACATGACAAACGAATTCCAGATGCATTGAGTTTAAATGGAAGACAATGAAATATAATTTCTACAAGAGAAAGTTGTAGGATCTCAATCTGATCTTGGGGTGGGGAAAACCTTTCTAAACATGATAGAAAAACTATAAAGGGAAAGACAGATTTTTGCTATACGAGAATAAAACACTTCCGTTCGTTCATTCATTTATTCGGTCCTTCAGCAAATATTTACTGAGCATCTCCTGCATGCTGAGCACGATTTTAGGCACTGGTGCTTCAAAAACAACATAAACTTATAAGGCAAATGAGTTTATATCCTTAACTTCTAGGAATAATCCTTGTAAATCATTAGGGAAAAGATCAGCCTCGCAATGGAAAAATGGGCATAGAAAAAGGTCTACAAAGGGATGTGACACATAAGAAATAATATACAACCTCCTGAGACACCAGACAAATACACATTTAAACAACAAGCAGTCCTATGGGACTGCTGGATCTTTCACAGAGGTTTCTGAGAAACAAAGTAACTTATTTCTGAATGCATGTTTATGTGATTCCCCTCTGTGAAACTCACTGAAAAGAGTCCAAAATAGAGCAGGAAAATCTAACCAAGTCATGGAAAGACCTGAGATGGGTTAGACGTCTCATCTACCCCTGGAAGGGTACAGCTTTGACGAAATAGGAGAAAGATTTGTGAAGGATGCCAGTGAAAAATCCTTAACTGAGGAACAAGAGGACAATGGTGTGGGCTACTCCTCCCCCCGGACGCTCAGCCCTCAGGAGCTGAGAGGGACTGCGAGGGGAACAGGGCGGAAGCCGGACGCAGCGGGCAGCGGCTTGAGGGGCTTGCTCTGGCCCGGTGCTCATCACTTCACCCAGCAAACATTTCTGCATCCTGATTGGCACGTGCGTTCCCGGCATGCAGAAATGCACTGGGGTCAGCAGGGAGGAGGCCCAGGGAATTGGCCTTGAACTGTAAACAATAAAGGGGTCTTCCTTCTAACAGATGTCTGTCCTTTGAGCCCAGCAAGTTGTGAAACCAAGCTGAAAGCCAGGCTGTTCTTTTCCTCTCTAGGTACCTGGGGACGAGTCTGCCGCCGGCAGGTGCCCTCTGGGAGCTCAGCTTCTCCCAGGCCGAGACACGGGCTTCAGTCAGCACTGGCATCCTGTGGGCTCCCGGGCGGAACCGCTTCTCTTGAGTCACAGTTTTGTGCTGGCCAGAGGCTGGGAGGCGGTTTTGGCAACTTCCTGCAGCCAAAACAGTGTTTCGTGCTGATGAGCCGCCCCGTAACCATCACTCTGGGGCCGTTAGCTGCCTGCCAGCTGGGACCCGTCTCCTGCCCGCTGTCTCCTCTTTCCGTCCCTCCTGCCCTCCGGCAGCTGAGTCACGGGTAGCACGAGTGTTAACAGCACCGGCGGCTCCACTTCTGAGGAATGAATGTGTGGCTGTCGTGTCATGTTTTTGGAAAGCCTTCCCAGAGGCCGGTGTTAGGTCAATGCCCACCTCTATCTTTTCAGTCCTGTTATCATTTCCTTATTTAAATGTGAATATGTAATTCAGGCAGAATTTATTTTGATTACAGGTGGAATGAGCTAGACATTCATTAACTTGTTCAACAAGATTGACTGAGCTTGCTCTCGGCACCAGGCACCGGGGGGAGCATTTTAGAGCGCTTTTCCTCAGCATGAAACCTCAGCTACCTTACATCTAATAACACAAGAGACCAGGTTTTCCGAATGCCTTCCAAATTCACGTATTTCAGGAGAAAGAAGGGGTGGGCCTCCTGCTGGAGTGTGAGCTCATTTGTATAAAATGGGGCCAGATTTTCTCCTTTCCAAGACCTTTTGTCCTAGACTTGGTAACCAAGTCCACACTCTCGCCCCATCCCAGTTGGTTCACATCACGCCTTTCCTCCTGCGTAGAGAATGCTCTAAGGACCTGTGTGCAGGTTAAATGATTTCATTTAATCCATCCAAAGCACTTCAACCAGTTCCCGGGACGTGCGTGTTACCTATTATTATTACTATTGTGCATTCCAAGGGATCGGTGTCATCGCATCGTTCATGGACTCCTTCGGAGACAGTCCCAGGAGCCCTCACCCCCGTGTGCTCAGCTTGAGCAGCGGCGAAGGAACATCCCAAGGGGACACCCTTGGGTGTGAGGGTCATATTATTCCATTTGTAAGTGTCCAGTTCAGAAATGATGAGAAACCACCCAGGACATTGATGGCACTTAGGTCTCAGTACACGAGGAAGGTCAAGTCCACGTCACGTAGAGTGGCACACTTATCTCTGCCGAACAGTCCTCCTCAGGGTTCCTCCTTCCACATCGCAGAGATCCAGGACTTGTCTGCCTCTCTTGACAAGGCCTGGAAGCGGAACCCGTGGGCCAGGCCGTCTCCAGGACAATCACAGGAAGCTATTCCACGCCTGCGACAAGTCCCGGCTCTGTGTGGTGGCAGGCAGAAGGTTACAGGCCATCAGGCTGAAGGGTCACCAGCAATCCCGGGGCTAGTGGCGCTGAGCCAGGACCAAGAGGACCATGTAACCTGCTCCTGGAAATTCCCGACCCCCCGCCCTCGGGTCCCCTGGCTTTTGTGGTCCCCCTTGGCGAGGAAGTAGAAGGCGGAGAGAAGGGGCCCCCTTGAGTAAAGCACAGCAGAAAATAGAACATTAACCAGGACTTTGTTTCTTCAATGATGTTCGCCTTTTGCAACACATAACCGCACCCCAAACTTCCTGAGTGTTTTCAAGGTGACACCACTGGGAAGAAAATGGGAGCTGGGCTTAAAGGAGCGGGTCTTGGGAAGTTACTATAAACCTCCAAGTTGTTACCAAACGCTTTCTTTCATCTCGTGTTCTGGGACCACATCCAAGATTCCCGGGGGCCTTACAAATTGCAGTTGGTGGTGGAGTTGTTAGGTTTTCTAAACACTCACTAACATTTACTAAGTATCCGTTAATAGCAACACAACGAGAAGAAAAACACAGTGGGGGAAGTGTGTTCCAGTCAGAAGAAGGGGGATGAAGAAAGATGTAAAAGGAAATGAAAAGTCAGTCAATCAGACAAGAGCCAGTCTTAATCCTCTTGCCTCTTTTCCCTCCGTGTCTTCTGGACTCCAGCGAAGAATGTTTGTGTGTGAAGGGACAGAAAGATTCCACTTTGGAGCTAGATCGGGGAAACAGCTTTGACAGTTCCGCGTGACAGGAGAGTCTGCGGAAAGCTAACACTCCATCTCTCTGAGGACCAGCTTCTTTCTCTGGAAAATTAGCTGCCTTGAGCACTTGGTAACACATGACGCAATAATAGCACCTGCCTGGTCATAAAGCAGTCTCTATTCAGCTTCGACGCCTCCGCTCCCTCAGGCCCACTGTGGCTTCCACCATTTGGCCACCACCCCCTCTTTAGCTTCATCTTCTGTCACTCTAACCTTCCTGGCACCCACAAATTCGTCCACGTGGTATATTCTGTCATAGCACATGGCCCTCGAGACCATCATGAGCATCCTGCATGCGACCCATTCGATAAACATCTTTGTGCCAGAGTACTGAGTCCATTTCCACTGGATGTAATGATTGCTGCATTTAGATTGAAATCGAGCATCTTACTTGTACTTTTGATGTGCTCCCCACTTCCTGTAGGTTTCCTTTTCTTTTCTGTACTTTCTTGAGTTCTTTTGGATTGAGCATCTTTTTGTAAACTTATTTAGAAACTTAACTAGATCCCCAGGAGTTTGTAAACAAACAGGAGCTGCTGTAGGTTTCACCTGTTGTATGTGCGTGTGTCTGTGTGTCTCAGTGCAGTTTCATTGCACGTGTAGATTCCTGTGACCACCACTGCAATCAATATACAGATCTGTTCCAACATGAGGATTCCTCCCGTTAAGCTTTTCCAGCCAGCTCCCCCCGCCCCCCCGAGTCCTGCCCTCACAGAGCACACAGGCTAGATGGGCACAGGCTAGAGTCCCAGGGCGAGCTGGAGACCAGCTGATGTTCATGGGCCAGGTCTTGGTTTCTGAAGTTCCTTTCTTCTGCATGTAATTTCTCATGCTCCTCAAACAAGTTCCACTTCCAACTTTGCACCACAGAATTTGCACACAACGCGAACACTTTTCACACTAGAGCTAGGCCTTGCCACCCATAGCTCCTTGGCAACATGTCTTCTCGGTGTTGTCCTCTAATCAAGGCATCTCCTGCAGCCTGACAGATAAGGCCCCTGCGAGAACAGCTCAGAAGCCCAACACATGCAAGCAATCAGAACAGACTCAGATTTTGGAGTCTGAGCCCCAGATACTGGAGCCCTGGACACTCCTGGCCAGGGCAGCACGGAGCACATCCACAGGTCCAAAGGGGAAGAGGCCTGCACGGTTCCTTGGGCAGCTTGAGTCGAAAACTGCCCTGGCTCAGATGACAGTAATATTGAAGGATCAAAACCCACAGCTCCAAGTGCAGCTCGATGGAGGTTTCGTTCCCTCAGCCCGAGTTGGAAAGCCGGGCGATGCCGGCAGCTTGCTGATGGGTCCTGTGCACATGCGGAGGAAATGATTTCATAGCTTTGGGATTTCACCGCTGCAGAGGGGGCAGGGGGCCAATTCCGCTGAAACAAAGGGACAGTAATCACTCTGGCCAGAAGAGCAGTTTAAATCAGAGGTGTCTCTTTACAGCCTCAGAGACTTGCAGGATGTTTCTCAGTTCACTTCAGTGTCTTTCGACGATGGATACAACCCAGACAGGGCACTTCACTTTTATTAGAGTGAATTCTGGAGCCCAAGAAGTGAAACTTGCTTAACCCAGCCAGGTTTATTTTATTGTGCAAATAGAACTGAGTGTAGGAATAAAGTGCTCAAACTTTGAACCTTTGTCCATGGTAATCTTCAGCCTCAATAGCCTGTGTTATTAACTGAGAAAGGCTCATCTTAGAAACGTGTAGCTAGGGACTTCCCTGGTGGCACAGTGGTTAAGAATCCACCTGCCAATGCAGGAGACACGGGTTCGAGACCTGGTCCGGGAAGATCCCACAGGTCACAGAGCAACTAAGCCCGTGCGCCACAACTACTGAGCCTGCGCTCTAGAGCCTGCAAGCCACAACTACTGAGCCCACGTGCCTCAACTACTGAAGCCCGCGCGCCTAGAGCCCGTGCTCCACAACAAGAGAAACCACTGCAATGACAAGCCTGCGCTCTGCGACGGAAGAGTAGCCCCCGCTCGATGCAACTAGAGAAAGCCTGCGCGCA
Organism: Balaenoptera physalus; assembly: GCF_965194825.1. Taxonomy (NCBI): domain Eukaryota; kingdom Metazoa; phylum Chordata; class Mammalia; order Artiodactyla; family Balaenopteridae; genus Balaenoptera; species Balaenoptera physalus. Next base: position 133,983,982 of record NC_138903.1, on the reverse strand, counting down.
GCAACGAAGACCCAACACAGCCAAAAATAAATTAAATAAATAAATTAAGAAAAAGAAAAGAAACGTGTAGCTGACACCCCAGCGTACTCAGTGTGTGGATGGAGCATTTGCTGTGTTTGAGTTAAAAGGCTCGGACCAAGCCTTGCCCGACTGCCTAAGGTCCAGCTTCGAGAACTTGTCTGTCTGGTTCCCCATCACATCCCCAGTTCCTAGCACGTAAATATGTGATGAGTAAATCCTGGTGATGAGGTTTGTTATGAACCCACAAAGCTAGTCATGTTTCTCAAGAGTTGTGTTTTAAACCTAGGTCCAGGGCACTGTGAAATCGTGTGGAATTAGTTCACTCAACAAGTATGAGCATGGTCTCGAAGCCGGACATTAGGCATGGGTCTGAAGTTTCTGGGAAAGATCTAGGTTGGAAACATAATTTTGTAAATCATCAGCAAATAGATGGTTATTAAGAGAAATGATACTGGGTGAGGCCATGAGGGAGAGTGTGTGTAGTTCAATAAGGGAAAACCGTCCAGAACAGTGTGTGTATGTGCACGTGCGTGCACACGCACGTTCACATGCACACACGTTTCTTTTTTTAAAATTAATTTTATTTTGAGTGCGCTGGGTCTTAGTTGCGGCATGCAGGCTGTTTAGTTGTGACATGTGGGCTCTTAGTTGCGGCATGCAACTTAGTTGCGGCATGTGGGATCTAGTTCCCTGACCAGGGATCGAACCTGCGCCCCCTCCATTGGGAGTGCGAAGTCTTAACCACTGGACCACCAGCGAAGTCCCTGCACACATGTTTGTGATGAGAGAAGGTCCATGAATTTCATCATGTTTTCTAAGGGGTTCACAACCCATAAAAGGATAGGAATTCAGTGTTGAAACGGTCCATCTTGAACTCCCTTTTCACCTCTTCCTTCCTTCTCATCCTTGGCCAGTTAGGTACCTTTAGAAAGGGCGCTGCTTCTATGAATCACAATCTGTAGAGATGCTTGTTAAAAATGCACATTCCTGGGCCCCAAGCCAGGCCTGGTGAGTAAGCCTTTCTGGACGTGAGATCCAGGAATGTGCATCTTTAGCAGGTCCTTGGGGAGTCTGTTCATTTCTCCCCAGGGAGCTGCTAAAAATGCACTTCTGGTTCACTAAGCACTTCTTCGATGCTTAAGATGTTGTTCCACACATCCAGTGAATTTTTCATTTCAGATATTGTACATTTACCTCCACAAGTTCCATTTTGTTCTTGTCTGTATCTTCTATCGCTCTCCTCGTTATGTACACATTTTCCTTTAAATGTCATACATTATAAGAGCTGTTTTAAAAACATTGTGTGCTTATTCCATCACCTCTGTCATTTTTAGGTCTCTGTCTATTGTATGATATTTCTCCTGATTATGAACCACATTTTCGTGCTTCTTTGCATTTCCAGTAATTTGGGGGGAATGCTTTACATCATAAACATTATATTGTTGAGTGTCTGCGTTTCATTGTCTTCCTTTAAAAAGTCTTGAGCTGTCTTTGTCAGGTAATTCAGTAACTTGAAAGCTTCTGAGGTGTGGCCTTTCTAGAGTCTCTACTGAATGTTTCAGGTTTCTCCACTTGAGCTGGTCTGAACATCTCCCAGCCCTGTGTGAGCTCGGGTAGTCATTCACTTTGTGGGTGTCCACGAGTTGTTTTTGGGTTCACCTCATGGGGTTTCACCCAACACGTGTGGGTGTTACTATTCAGCCTAAGTCCCGTGAGGGAATTCCCAGGTAGATTTCTGCAGCTCTTTCTTTACCCTCTCTTTTCAGCACCCTCCTCTTTGGTGCCTTTCCCTACAAATTCCAGCTACCTCAGCCATCCAGAATGCTCATCTGTCTTCTCAACTCTGCCAGTCATATTACATTAGGGCCCACCCTAATGACCTTATTTTAACTTGATACCTCTGTAAAGACCCTGTCTCCAAATAAGGTTACCTTCTGAGGTATTGAGGATTAGGACTTCAACACAGGAATTTTTTTGGGGGGGTGGGGGGAACAGTTCAATCCGTAACAGGGAAACTCAGATTCAAGTCTCAGTCCCTCTTCCCTGGATGGGAAGCCTGCCATTGCACAGCAGCCGCCTGAGCCTTGCAAGTGCTTGTACCTGGGGGCGGGGTGGTCCCTCTTTATCAAGAAACCAACCAGGAGGTGTTTGTAAACACAGAATCAGCAACGGGCCTGTGATCTCAACACAGCTTCCTGGAGGAGTTCAGTTGTACCTTCTTCGTATCTGAGAAATGAGTACAAACACTCTTCCACAAGGTTACAGGACGTTGCAGGTTTTTGTTGCTGGAGATGATACCGGTGGGCTGGCTGAAAAGGCTGATGGGAAACAGATCTTTCTATGGTCAGAGCTAGAAGAGCCCTCAGGGCCCACCGGTGTGCAGTGGGAGAAGCGATTTGCCAGGGCAAGCTGCCAGTGTTTTGCTGTGGAATCCCGCAATCCTGCCCTTGTGAAATGTGAACATCTCCCCAGTCGGAAGAGCCCGCAGCCCCTGGGTCCCGCCGTGCTCAGTGCCTGGCACATAGTGAACGCAGCCATGAACATGCCCTATCCAGAGGAATTGTTTTAAAATCCTTTTCAGTGTAAAAGAAAACACAAATACAGCAAACCACATAAGACAAATGTACAGCTTAATGAATTATGATTAGGTGGCGACCCCCCCCTTTAACCGCCAACCCCTTGAAAAATACCTTTGCCACCCACTCTGCAGCCCCGTCATGTGCCCCACCTGGACCACAGCCTCCCCCCGCCCCATGAACGACTGCTATCCTGACATGTACAGAAATCTCCTCTTTGCGTTTTTAGATGTCTTTATCACTCAAAAGAGCATCCCCTAGACACTATAATACAATGGAATATTACTCAGCCATAAAAAAGGGTGAAACAATGCCGTCTGCAGCAACAGGGATGGACCTAGAGATGATCATACTAAGTGAAGTCAGTCAGACGGAGAAAGACAAATATCACATGATATCACTTATATGTGGAATCTAAAAAAGCGATGCAAATGAACTTATTTACAAAACAGATACAGACTCACAGACATAGAAGAGAAACTTACAGTTACCAAAGGGGGTGGGGAAGGGATAAATTAGGAGTTTGGGATTAGCAGATATACACTATTATATATAAAATAACCAACAGGGACCTACCATATAGCACAGGGAACTATATTCAGTATGTATCTCATAATAACCTATAATGGAAAAGAATCTGAAAAAGAATATATGTATAACTGAATCGCTGTGCTGTACACCTGAAACTAACACAACACTGGAAATCAACTATACTTCAATAAAAAATAATCCCACAGAAAATTTCTGATACATCTTTTAAGACTCATTTGCTCCATAGATCACCTCTGTCCTTTCTTTTTCTTGTCATTTATCTGTTGAAGAACCTGGGCCTTTGATCACAGAATTTCCCACTGTCTGGCTTTGCGGGTGGAACTTTCACGTCTGCTCGTTCCTCTTCATAAGTTAGCAACTGTTGAGGCTGAACACCTCTACCTATGATTTCACTGTGGAGAGCAGAATGGTGAGATTCTAATTCTATCATTGGTTTTCCTTTGTTAAGCAGAATACATTTATGAAAAGATAATGAAGTGGTTCCATCACAGCCTCTGAGGATGACAAATTCTTTTTTCTCTTTTAATATCATGATGAACTCCCAGATTTAAACATATCTGATGGATTTCAAGCCACCGTAATTATTATATTTATTAAAGCTCGAATTGTTCCATCTTCGACCAGTGGGAGTATCTTCAGGTTGGCTCCTGAGTCCTTTTGATAACTTCCTTGTGGAACAGTGTTACTATGAAGAGCTTCACTTTGGTGCTGGCTGCTTGCTCTCAAGGGTCTTTGTCACATGTCTCTCACTTCCAGAAGCCCAGAAGCCTGGTTTCACCTACTTAGCAAAGAGCTCCAAGAACACGTTATTTCTGCTTTTCTATAATCACAACTCTTAGGCAGAGATTTAAAAACCTGAGGGAGGGCGTGCTGGCGAGTTTCGCGTGCAGACTGTGCTGGACGCTGCTGCTTCCTGGGCCCTTCTTCAGTCTCAGCTCGGCTCCCACGTCGTCCCGGCGGGTGCCTCTTGTGTGTGCCCATAGCATTTTGGCTCTCCCTTATTATAGCACTGATCTCGCTGACTGCAGTTGTCTGTTTATCCATATGCCCACTTCCCCTGCTGCCCACGAGACTGAGTGGCAGGGCCCGTGGCTTGTTGAGCAGTGGCCAGCATATTAGGGTGTCAACAGATAATTGCTGAATGAATGTCTGTGTCATTCTTCTCCTACCAGAGTGCGCTCGTTACCCGGGGTTGAAATCTACCCATTTCATATTTCCACCCCTCTCGGCATCCCAGCTACATGGTGAGCTCTTTCAGGGACCAGTTCTAACCCCCTTCCCCATCTCCACCATCTGGCAGGATGCACTGTGGACCCCTCCCCCACTGCCCACCAACACTGTTATTAAAGGATAAGAAATGTGTTTCTATAAAACTAAGAGCAGTTAACTTGAAACTTGTTTCAGCATCCAGTTTGACTTCCTCTTTTAGAATCATTTTTGGGAAGTACAACAAAGTTCCTCTTCACATTTCCCTACCGAAGTGGCCTTTGGAAAGTTTGGGGTACCCCGGGCACCCCAGGGCGTTCTCTCATCCTGACGGTGATGCTGGAGCTCCCTCCACCCTATCCAGTACCATGATTTTGTGACAGGAATTTATTGAATGATTAATGCTTCTCTCCCTCTTCCATCACTCAGGAACCTACAAACATGCTGTTATTTCTCTTGTCTTAAAAACAAAGACTTAATTACACTGCTTTGTCCCTCTTCCAAGTGGCCAGATCTCTCCTTAGAGCTTTACACCATCATTAAAGGCACGGTTTCCTCCTCCCTGTCCCAACCCCATGTGGGGTGACCACCACCCTTCTGATGCTGCCTCTTGCCATGGCCTCAAAGCAGCTTTCAATTCTGAGCCCTGATTGCAGGTCCCGTGTGAGAGCCGCCTCTCCCTCTTCATGGCCACATCAGATTCTCTGCTGCCTCAGATCTCCCAGCCCCTGGGCAGGGAGGGAGCTGAGAACACTGCACACGGTGCCCATTCCCTTTTCTCCGGGCCTCTGGGTGAAAGCCGGTGGGCATATAAACAAGTCAGGCACACCTGAAGCTGCAGTGGCACGCAGAGCATCATTCTCTTTTCTTTTTTGGTCATGGTAAGCTTTGCCAGATCATCTGACCTCAAGGCTTGGCTCTTTCCCAGATTCCTATTGTCATGGTGCTTCTCAGCGGGGAATAGAGCATCGCTTTAGGCCAGACAATGCCTGCCCCATGCCCCGGCCCCCAGCCTTTATGACGGGCTGACCTAGGGGGTGGATGCAGAAGTGTCTTCCATCTTTAAAAAAATCCCTGGACCCCAGAGCTCTCCCCCTTTACAATCAGACATCTCTAAAGAATTGCCCACAGTGCCCTCTCTCTATTTTTTTTACTTCATATTTAGTGATCCTTCCACCCTCACTTGAGTTCAAATCTATTCCTACAGCTTCTTAGCTGTGTGACCTTGGGCTCATGAATTTCTCTGAACCTCAATGTTTTCATACATAAAATGGACATAAAAATAGTTACCTGTCCCATAGGATAGTTTTGGAGATGAAATAGGTTATGGTAAAGCCCTTAGAAAACAGTCTCTCACATAGGAAGCAGAACCAGCACGTTACTTAATTCTCTGAGAATTCTACTTGTATTTTAATCTTCATTGGAGATTTTAAAGAAAGACAATCACATCAACCTCGGCTAATGATAATCCTCTTTCCTCTCCAGTGTACATTATTTTTCCTTGCTTGTTGAGCAATTTTCTACAAGTTAAATGACCACGTTAGATGGCACTGATTTGACTGTATGATACTGGCTTTTGGCTTGAGGTAGACAGTGATACGAAAGCTTCCTTCTTGTTCTTCATTATTAAGTTGTTTTTTTAAAAAAAGCATGGGCACACATAAATTTGTACTGCATGCCTTTACTGCATCACTTGTGATGACTGCATAGTTCTCATCGACCTGGGGGTGTGGGTCCCATCACTACACTCCCCAGCGATGACCGATCATTAAAATCACTGACGAAAGCCGACTTGAAGAGGCTGCGCGCGTCCTTTTCATCCAACGCCGCCGCCGGCTGGGCCTCACGCCTCGCTGTTACGGCGGGCGGTGTCCTCGTCCGTCCGGCAGAGTCTGAGAAGCCGTGTCCACTTGCCTCCCCGCAGGCCTGGCGCAGGCGCTGGTTCGTGCTGCGGCGAGGCCGCCTGAGCGGCGACCGCGATGTCCTGGAGTACTACCGCAGCCAGCGCGCCCGCAAGCCCATCCGCGCCATCGACCTCAGTGAGTGTGCCGTCTGGAAGCACGCGGGCCCGGGCTTCCTTCGTAAGGAATTCCAGAACCATTTCGTGTTCGTTGTCAAGACTGCATCGCGCACGTTCTATCTGGTGGCCAAGACGGAGGAGGAAATGCAGGTGTGGGTGCACAGCATCAGTCAGGTGTGCAACCTCGGCCACCTGGATGACATAGCAGGTAATAGCGGGCGGGGGCTCCTGAGGCTAAGGGGGGCGGGGGCCGCTGCGCTTGCGCCGAGGAGCTCCGGAAAGGACCCGGCGGCCGAGCCACGAGCCACGCGCGCTGCCCGCGGAGCGTGACGGGCCACTTCGGTGGCTTCAGAGCCGCAGCTTGGCTTTGCTCTCGTGAGCTACAAGGGAGCGCATGCAGTGAAAGCAAAACGTGGGTGGGGACGTCCTGTACGGCCCTGATTTTCCCCATGCTGCTGCTGCCGGTTTTTCTAGAAATATCAAATATCGCTGTCTTTTAAAAATTCTAGGAACTCCAGCTTTTCTGTTGCCTACTGGGTTGTTCAGTACTAGAAGGTAGAAAGACAGAACTAAGCTACTTGTCGTAGGCAGGTAACGTTTCCTCTTATCTCCAAGTGGCTCAAGGTCTCTGCAACGGAAATGAGCTCTAAGTTTGCTGTGAGCCATTTCTGGGCAGTGGAAGCAAATGACCCATGAGGCGCTTTTTCTCTCACTCTTGCTCTCTCTCTTTTACACACACACACACACACACACACACACACACACACACACACACACACACACACACACACTGCCCTTTCTATATAATATACTGGGTATAAAGCACTTGGGGTTACAGTGAACTCCCCTTCATGGATTTTGTTCTTGAGGCCCTGGCACCATGCCCTGATCTTCAAACTATGAGACTTCGAATCTGCTTTCTTTTAGTCTCTTAGTCTAGCCGGCAGAACCTTACCCCTAAATCCCATGGCCTGCAGTTGCTTCAGCATTTGCCTCGTTACTGTATGCTTATCATCTGCCACTGAAATACCCACATTCTAACGCTAGGTGGCGCCGAAGTCAGAGTTGCATCTCTCTTTAGACAGACGTGAGGGTGTGTGTGCTTCCTGCCAGCGAAGTCCTTTTCTTTTCATGACCCAGGGAAGCTTACTAAGTGAAGCTACTCAGTCACACCGCTGCTCACGCTTCACCCCAGTCCATACATTCAGCCCACACTAGATACATGTCTTCGCGTCATGTTATGTGTCTCCTCTGTTTGTTTCCTCATCTGGGAGTTATGCTAAAATATAGATACATAACATGTGTCCCAATATCCTAAGGGGAACAGAAACAAGTAAGGCACCAGGCAGGAAACAGAAAGCTCTGGCCTGAAGTTGGAGGAAGCCAGAACCCTCCATGACCTCTTTTGTTCCCTGTAGCCCCCCTCAGTTTTGACGAGGATGTAGGGGCTAAGTCCTCTTCATCTGAGAACCAAGCCTGTATTAGCTCGTCTCATCCCCAGACCGATTCTGTGGCATATGTACTATGAGCATAGGCACTTTACAGATAAGGAAGCTTGGAGCAAGCAGGTGACTTGCCCAAGGTCAGGACAGCTAGGTACTAGAGCCTGGACTTGAACCCAGGCCGTTCTGGGCCACTCTGACTCAGGAATCCTGAATTCCTGCCAACTTGGTTCAAAAGGGAAATAGAAGCAGGCCTTTCATTGGGAGTTTATGAATGTGGACTTTACCAGCCATCACAACACTTTGTTTCTTTCATTCCTTTTCGTTAGACATCACTAACAGTCAATCATTAACGCTGTGAGGGCAGAGTTAGAACGGTTCCAGGCACATAGTAGGTGCAAGAGTAGGTATGTATATAGACATAAATAGACATATATCTACATATGCATGTCTGCATATGTGCACAAATGCTTATGTAAGTCTATGTACATATATTTGTTACACATAAATATGTGTGTGTATATATATATATAAAATGTAAGTATATTTGTTGAGTGAATAAACAGTGATGCAGAGCTGTGGCCGAGGGCCATGAAGAGGCTGTGTGTAGACTATCTAACTGCAGATTTTTAGGCCAAGAATCCTTGGGTTTTTTTGCTCTTAATTGATTCAGCACTTCACTCTTGGAACGTTGGCCTTCTTCCCCAGACATTGTTTATAGCTTGGGGAAACGGTCTCCTCCATCAGTACAAACACCAGCTGTGATTTTCATCTTCTCTTTGGCCTCTTAGATGCCATTTGAGAAACTGTGTTCTAGCCATTCTTAAACGTTCAGCTGGGAAATGATTTCTCCTGCAGATTCTGTGGAGAGCGGCTCTCGCGCGCCTTTCTGCGTGCAGCCCTCCGCCGCCAGCTCCCTTCACACCGCCCCTGCTGTCAGCTCCCTGCCAAGAGATGACCCGAGCACTAGTACGGTAGCCACTGAGAAAACCGGAAGTGAGTCAGGGTTTCTCTTCCTTCCTGATTATCTGATTCTGTCCAACTGCGAGACGGGAAGACTGCACCACGCCAGGTACGCCTCCGGCCGTTGAGCTGTAGCATCTTCTAGTGGGTGTATGTGCACTCCCCTCTCTTCCTGCTGCCGCCAGGGCAGGGACAGATCCCTATCAACCACTACCGAGGCCGAAGCTTGTGGCACACCAAGTAGAATGACTCATGCATTTCAGCACTGTGGCTTTCCTTTCTAACCTTGCATTTTCATACGTATCTTACACTTAGAGGATGAAAAAAATCAACGAGCCATTTTATCCCCTGCATCAAGGGGTTGGTGTCACCGAGGGTTGTAGAGGCGACATTAGAGGCATGGGTGGGTGGGTGGCTTTCTCCCTCAGACTTCTGCCAAGGGTGTAGCAGTACCAACTACCGCTGCCGGGGACTTGCTGCCTCTCAGTCAAATGTATGTGCTTTTCTTCCCTCAGTCTCCCCACCAGATGTGACAGCTGGTCAAACTCGGAGCGCTCCCTGGAACAGGCGTCCTTCGACGACGTTTTTGTGGACGGCCCGCAGCCACTGCCCTCCGGGAACCTGGCCTGCCCCTCACGCCCTGGGAACAGTTCTCAAGAGGCCCCTTCCACGAGGCCCCAGGCTGCCCTGATCTGGACAAGAGATGTCAATGGCCCGTCCAGGGACCACTTTTCTTTACCAGTGCTGGAAACTTCCTTAAATTCCACCGTCCAGGGAGATCAAAACCAAGCTTCCTTGCCCTATGCGGTAAAAGGACTAGATGTTATGTCCAACACGCCACCTCCCCGCCCCCCTAAGCCGAGCCATCTCTCTGAACGGCGCCACGAGGAGCAGCTCCCGTGTGGTGGGCCCAGTGGCATCAAGAAGCCAGAAGGCGCTGTGGTACCGAGAAGAATCTCTCTCTCCGGTTTAGATAACATGAGAACCTGGAAAGGTAAGTGTCAGATGCTAAACTTCGGTACCGAGACAAGCCTGGCTCCTCTTTCCTCCTTGTGTCCACATGAGGACGTTGTCCAGCATCCTTCGCTCAGGCCAGCCCAGTGCCCCGGCAGGGTCAGGCCCCGGCTGGAAGCGCACACCCCGAGCAGCAGCCCTCACTCCCCGGCTCCCCACCCGCCCCGCCGGGAGAGGTGTACGTGGGTCCCTGTAGATGCTGCAAGAAGTCAGATCCCTGGTCCCCTAGTCATGGCCTTGCCCACACGATGGGCTCCCCACCTGAGACCACGCTCCTGGTGTTTGTTTGGAGCCACTCCGGGATCCACTTGGTACAGAAGGTGGTGTCTTTTGCCTCAGCTGGGCCCAGTTCCATCCGTTTCCTTTCACATGCAGACTGAGCACTGAGGTGGGAGACCATACCTCTTGTCTCTATTTTTCAACAATCCAATCAGCCTCATCTATCATCCCACCTGACATGTTCTTTCCAAATTCTACCTGGCTGAAGTGATGTGGCTTTTTGCCAAGCTATCACCATCAAGATAATGCTAAACCAGCCCTATCAGCTTAGTCCCTGTTTGGCCTTTTTCTGGAAATCGGTTGATTCTCACAGGGTTGCCTTGCATGCGCACTCTCTCTCTCCCTCTCTCCCTCCCTCCCTCCCTCTCTCTCTCCCCTCTCCTCTCCTCTATCTCCATCCAAACGTTGGACTCTTTTACACAAAGGTAAACAAAGGCTAAAACTCATGGAAATGGAGGTTTTGACCATGAAACCAAGAGCAAAACCACAGTGCTGGACAGAAGCCAAATGGCTCTGATAAGGCAGAGGGGACGCGGGCCATGGATCGTTCTGCCTTCCCCATGGAGCTCCCCCAGGAACCGATGTCTGTACGCGGCGGCAGAGTGGGCTCAGGTTCGTTACCATCCCCGTGGAGCTCCAGTGACCTGGCAGCCTTGACCATCCCCGCGGCTCTCCAGCCCCCCTCTGCCGTCGGTGAAGTGCCCGTGGCGGGGAGTGTGCGTCTCAGCTCTGCTGTCTCCCGTCGGGCCCCCTGCTCCAGCCTCCACCACTGCCACTCTCTTTTTTGGGGGGGAAGGGGCTACTAAATTATTTTATTGGAAGGAATAGTAGAAATGAAAGAACTTAAGTGGGTGTTTTGGTACAACTTATAGAAAAGGTAAAGGTAACCACGACATTCATGCCCCGCCTTGGCGACCAGGGAAGTCACCCCCCGAGGCTGGCTCATTGTCACCGTGTTCCAAGGTGTGCTTGTCAAAGAGAGACAAGCTGCTGTCATGGTCACCCAATTCGTTGATGGATCTCACCTCTTATTCAGGTGATGAGTCTCAGTGAAATGACACAAGCGGGGGTCGTGTTGTCATCACTTTTCCAAGTGCAACACATTCTGTTGCATTCAGCTGCTTGCTCTCCGAGTCGTCATGGTTTAATTTCTTGATTTCATGACGATTTTGGGATTCAGCCACCTTGTTGCTTCTGCCCAAACAGTGTCGAACGGGAAGAATTTCTGGGAACAATTAAACAATACAGAAATATATACTATCTCTTCTTTATAAAGCATAAATGAAATCTGAATATATTTACTGTAATACAACTCGTTATCCTGAGATCACACCACCACCATTCTTGCCTGCCTCTAATCTGTTTTCCACACGCAGTCAAGTGGTCTCTTAAAAAATGTAAATCAGATAGTCAGTTCCTTGCTAAAAACCAATCTAACGGCTTCTCTTTGCACTTGGAATAAAATCTAAATTTCTTAGCATAGCGTGCAAGGCCCACTGGGATCTATCGTGCCTACATCCCTTATCCTTCTTTTATTTTTCTTCCGGTTTTATTGAGATGTAATTGACGTACAGCACTGTATGAGTTTAAGGAATACAGAATGATTTGACTTGTATACATCGTGAAATGATGACCACAGTAAGTTTTGTGAGCATCTGTCATCTCATGTAGATACAACATTAAACAAATAGAAAAAAATTTTTCCTTCTGATGAGAACTCTTAGGAGTTAGTTACTCTTGTTAACAGCTTTCATATATGACATGCAGCACTGTTATTTATATTTATCTTGTCCTGCATTCCATCCCTAGTACTTATTTATCTTAGAATTGAAGGTTTGTACTTTTTGACCACCTTCAGACTTTCATCCAGTTCCCCCTCCCCCAATGCCATACTCTCAACTAGGAGTGAAAGCGCAGAGTCCTAACCACTGAACCACCAGGGAATTCCCCTTCTTATTTTTATGGTTTTTAGTGAAGTCTTGCATATCTCATTAATGTATTCCCATGCATTTGTTATTTTTTACATGATTGCCAATGGTATTTTACTTTAAATAATTTCTTTGCTGTTGCATACAAATAAATCAGCTTTATATTTTGATTTTGTATCTACCTTTTCTAAACTATATATTTATTTGCATTTTCTTTGTATACAATCATATCACATGCAAATACTAATAACTTTGTTTTTTCTTTTATAACATATCTTTCATTTTCTTTTTCTTATGTCACTGCTTGGGCTAGGAAGGCCAGGACATCTTTGAATAGTAGTATTAATAACAGGGGTCCTTGTCTTATTCCCGATCTCACATGGAAAGCTTCCAATGTTTCACCATTGTAATGTGGTTTGCAGCAGACTTTTATAGACGCCATTCATTAGATTAAGGACGTTCTCTGATATTCCTACTTTGCCAAATGTTATTTTTTAAAATCATGAAAGGGTATTGAATTTATTGACACATTTTATGATCATGTGATTTTTTTCCCCTTTATCCTGTTAACGTGAAGAACTTCGCTGGCCAATTATTTTTTGCAGTATAGCTGGCTTACAATATTATATTAGTTTCAGGTGTATAGCATAGTGATTCAGTATTTTTAAAGATTATACTCCATTAAAAGTTATTACAGGGACTTCCCTGGCAGCCCAGTGGTTAGGACTCGGCGCTCTCACTGCCAGGGCCCGGGTTCAGTCCCTGGTTGGGGAACTGAGATCCTGCAATCTGTGCAGCATGGCCAAAAATAAAAAAGTTATTCCAAAGTAATGGCTATAATTCCCTGTGCTGTACAATATATCCTTGTTGCTTATCTATTTTATACATAGTAGTTTGTACCTCTTAATCCCCTACCTTATCTTGCCCCTCCCCCTTTCCCTCTCCCCACTGGTAAACACTAGTTTGTTCTCTATATCTGTGAGTCTGCTTCCGTTTTGCTATAATACATTTATTTATTTTTTAGATTCCACATACAAATGATATCATACAGTATTTGTCTTTCTCTGTCTGACTTACTTATTTCACTAAGCATAAGAGCCATCCACATGGCTGCAAATGATAGAATTTCATTCATTTTTATGGCTGAGTAATATTCCATTGTATATATGTACCACATCTTCTTTATCCATTCCTCTGTTGATGGACACTTAGGTTGCTTCCATGTCTTGGCTATTTTAAATACTGCTGCTATGAACAATGGGGTGCATGTGTCTTTTTGAATTAGAGTTTTCATTTTTTCCTGATATTTGCCCAGCAGTGGGATTGCTGGATCATATGGTAGCTCTAGTTTTAGTTTTCTGAGGAACCTTCATGCTATTTTTCCATAGTGACTACACCAATTTACATTTCCACCAACAGTGTACAAGGGTTCTCTTTCATCCACACCCTCACCAGCCTTTGTTATTTGTTGCCTTTTTGATGATAGCCATTCTGACAGGTATGAGGTGATACCTCATTGTGGTTTTGATTTGCATTTCTCTAATAATTAGAAATTTGGAGCATCTTTTCATGTGCCTGTTGGCTATCTGTATGTTTTCTTTGGAAAAATGTCTATTCACGTCTTCTGCCCATTTTTAAATCAGGTTGTTTGTTTTTTTGACATTGAGTTTTATGAGCTGTTTATATATTTTGAATATTAAACCCTTGTTGGTCATATCATGTGCAAATATTTTCTCTCATTCTGCAGGTTGCTTTTTGTTTTGTTGGTGGTTTCCTTTGCTGTGCAAAAGCTTTTTAAGTTTAATTAGGTCCTGTTTGTTTATTTTGCTTTTATTTCTTTTCCTTAGAAGTTAGCTCCAAAAAATATTGCTATGATTTATGGCAAAGAGTGTTCTATGTTCTCTTCTAGGAGTTTTATGGTTTCAGATCTTGCAGTTAGGTCTTTAATCCATTTTGAGTTTATTTTTGTATATGGTGTGAGGAAATGTTCTAATCTCACTGTTTTACATGTAGCTGTCCAGCTTTCCCAGCACCACTTATTGAAGAGACTGTCTTTTCTCCACTGTATATTCTTGCCTCCTTTGTTGTAGATTAATTGACCATAGGTGTGTGGCTTTATTTCTGGGCTCTCTATTCTGTTGCATTGATCTATGTGTCTGTTTTTGTGGCAGTATCATTCTGTTTTGATTAATGTAGCTTTGTAGTATTGTGTTAAGTCTGGGAGGGTTATGCCTCCTGCTTTGTTCTTTTTCCTCAGGATTGCTTTGGCAGTTCAGGGTCTTTCATAGTTTCATTCAGGGTAAAAATCCATATGAATTTTGGGATTATTTGTTCCAGTTCTGTGAAAAATATGGGTATTTTGATAAGGATTGCATTAAATCTGTAGATTGCTTTGGGTCGTACGGACACTTTAACAATATTAATTTTTCCAATCCAAGAGCGCAAGATATCTTTTCATGAGTTTGTATCATCCTCAGTGTTGTATAGTTTTCAGAGTATAGGTCTTTCACCTCCTTGGTTAAGTTTATTCTTAGTTATTTTATTCTTTTTGATGCAATTTTAAACAAGATCATTTTCTTGCTTTCTCTTTCTGATAGTTCATTATTAGTGTATAGAAATATGACAGATTTCTGTATATTAATCTTGTATGCTGCAACTTTGCTGAATTCATTTATTAGTTCTAATAGTTTTTTGTGGAGACTTTAGGGCTTTCTATATAAAGTGTCATGTCATCAGCAAATACTGTTTACTTCTTCCTTTCCAACTTGGTTGCTTTTTATTTCTATTTCTTGTCTGACTGCTGTTGCTAGGACTTCCAATACTATGTTAAATAGAACTGGCAAGAGTGGGCATCCTTGTCTTGTTCCTGAATTTAGAGGAAAGGTTTTCAGCTTTTCACCGTTAAGTATAATGTTAGCTGTGGGTTTGTCATACATTCCCTTTATTGTGTTGAGATATGTTCCTTCTATACCCACCTTGAAGAGAGTTTTTATCATGAATGGATGTTGAATTTTGTCAAATGATTTTTCTGTGTCTATTGAGATGATCATGTGATTTTTATCCTTCCTTTTGTTAATGTGGTGTATCACATTGATTGATTTGCAAAAATTGAACCATCCTTGTGTTTCTGGAATAAATCCAACTTGATCCTTTGATGGTATATGATCCTTTTTATATATTGTTGGATTTAGTTTGCTAATATTTTATTAAGGATTTTTGCATCTATATTCATCAAAGATATTGGCCTGTAATTTTCTTTTTTTGTAGTGTCTTTGTTTGGTTTTGGTATCAAGGTAATGGTGGCCTTGTAGAATGAATTTGGGAGTGTTCCGTCCTCTTCAATTATTTGGAATAGTTTGAGAAGGATAAGTATTAGTTCTTCTTTATATGTTTGTTAGAATTCTCCTGTGAAGCCATTTGGCCTTGGAGTTTTATTTTCTGGGAGTTGTTTTTTTTTTTTTTAATACAAATTCATTTTCACTACTAGTGATTGGTCTGTTCAAATTGTGTGGTTCTTCTTGTTTCAGTCTTGGCAGGTTGTATATTTCTAGAAATTTTCCAATTCTTTGGCATGTAACTATTTGTACTATTCTTTTATGATTTTTTAAATCTCTGTGGTATCAGTTGTTATTTCTCTTGTTTCATTTATTTTGTTAATTTGGGCCCTCTCTCTTTACTTCTTGGTGAGCCTGGCTAAAGGTTTATGAATTTTGTTTATCTTTTCAAAAAAGCAGCTCTTGGTTTCATTGAACTTTTCTATTGTTTTTTGATCTCTATTTTATTTATTTCCTCTCTGATCTTTATTATTTCCTTCCTTCTGCTGACTTTGGCCTTTGTTTGTTCTTCTTTTTCTAATTCTTTTAGGTGGTAGGTTAGGTTGTTTATTTGAGATTTTTCTTGTTTCTTGAGGAAGGCCTGTATTGCTGTAAACTTCCCTCTTAGAACTGCTTTTGCTGTATTCCATAGATTTTGGAGTGTTGTGTTTCCATTTTAACTTGTCTCAGGTTATTTTCTGATTTCCTCTTTGACTTCTTCATTGACCCATTGATCTTTATTAGCATATTGGTTAGTCTCCACACATTTGTGCTTTTCCTATTTTTCTTTCTATAATTGATTTCTAGTTTCATACCGTTGTTGGAAAAATACTTGATATAATTTCTATCCTCTTAAATTTGTTGAGACTTGTTCTGTGGCCTAGCATGTGATTTATCCTGGAGAACATTCCATGTGCACTTGAAAAAAATGTGTATTCTGCTGTTTTTGGATTCAATGTCCTGTAGATAATAAGTCCAACCAGTCTATTGTGTCATTTAAGACCACTGTTGCCTTACTGAGTTTCTGTCTGGATGATCTGTCCATTGATGTCAGTGGGATGTAAAAGTCCCCTACTATTATTGTGTTACTGTCAATTCTTCCTTTATGTCTGTTAGTATTTGTTTTATATATTTAGGGGCTCCTGTATTGGGTGCATATTTGTTAATGAGTGTAATATCCTCTCTTTTTATCGATCCCTTTATCATTATATAGTGTCCTTCTTTGTCTTTTGTTATAGCTTTTGTTTTAAAGTCTGTCTTGTCTGATAGAAGTATTGCTACTCCCACTTTTTTTGTTATTTCTGTTTGCATGAAATATTTTTTTCCATCCCTTCACATTCAGTCTTTGTGTGTCTTTAGCCCTGAAGTGAGTCTCTTGTAGGTAGCATATTGAAGAATCTTGTTTTTAATCTGATCAGCCAGCCTGTGTCTTTTGATCGGAGCATTTAGCCCATTGACATTTAAAGTAATTTTTTTTTTAAAGAGCTATTCTTTTTTTTTTTAATTAATTAATTTTTTTTTGGTTGTGTTGGGTCTTCGTTTCTGTGCGAGGGCTTTCTCTAGTTGTGGCAAGCGGGGGCCACTCTTCATCGCGGTGCGCGGGCCTCGCACTATCATGGCCTCTCTTGTTGCGGAGCACAGGCTCCAGACGCGCAGGCTCAGTAGTTGTGGCTCACGGGCCTAGTTGCTCTGTGGCATGTGGGATCTTCCCAGACCAGGGCTCGAACCTGTGTCCCCTGCATTAGCAGGCAGATTCTCAACCACTGCACCACCAGGGAAGCCCCTAAAGTAATTATTGATAGATATGTATTTATTTCTATTTTATTACTTGTTTTCCGGTTGTTTTTGTAGGTCTTCTCTGTTCATTTCTTCTTCTTTTTGTGTCTTCCCTTGTGGTTTGATGATTTTCTTTAGTGTTATGTTTGTGTTCCTTTCTTTTTAGTCTTTGTGTATCTATTGTCGGTTTTTCGTTTGTGGTTATCATTGGGTTCATATATGTTGACCTATAACTGTATCTACTTGTTTTAAACTGACAGTCATTTAAGTTCAAACAAATTCTAAAAGATCTATATTTTTTACTCCCTTCCCCCACATTTTGCATTTTTGATGTCATATTTTACATCTTCATGTCTATCCCTTAACTCTTTATTGTAGTTATAGTTGATTTTATAATTTTTTGTATTGTTATCTTTGTATTGGCTTATTTAAGTGGTTGATCCTCAGTCATTACTATATATTTGCTTTTCCTAGTGGGATTTTCCTTTTCCTATAGATTTTTCCTTCTTTTCTGCTTAGAGAAGACCTTTTAACATTTCTTTTAGGATAGGTTTAGTATTGATGAACTCTTTTTGTTTTTGCTTGTCTGAGAAGCTCTTTATCTCTCCTTCGATTCTAAACGATGATCTTGCTGGGTAGATTATCCTAGGTTGCAGGCTTTTCCCTTTTAGGACTTTGAATCTATCACTCCACTCTCTTCTGGCCTGCAAAGTTTCTGCAGAGAAATCAGCTGATAGCCTTATGGGGATTTCCTTGTAAATGACTCTATTTTTCTCTTGCTGCTTTTAGAATTCTCTATCTTTAACTTTTGCCATTTTAATTATGATATGTCTTGGTGTGAGTCTGTTTGGGTTCATTTTGTTTGGGACCCTCTGTGCTTCCTGTACCTGGATATCTGTTTCCTTCTTTAGGTTTGGGAAGTTTTCAGCCATATGTTCTGCAAATACATTTTCAATGCTTTTCTCTCTCTTTTCTCCTGGAACCCCAATGAAATGAATTGTTGGTATGCTTTTGATAGTACCTAGAGGAATGGAGTTTTTTATATGCTTTGATGTAAATCAAATTAGACCCCTTTGGCAAAGAAGCTTCTGGTCTTCACGACTTGCCTTGCCCTGGTAGAACTACTTCTGAGTGAGATGGTGAGGGGTATGGGAGCACCCCAAGCTAAAATGCCACGGATTCTCAGTGTTCTTACCGGATGTCCAGTAGTTGTTTTTTTTTTTTCAATAAATCCTTCCCAATATAATATACAACAATTTTGTTGTATGCTTTGGGTAAATTTTCAGAGTCCCCAAATAGTTGTGCTTGACTTTTTAAAAATAATTTTGTACACTTGTATCATTGTTTTTTGGGGAACGGCTTTTCTGAGCTCCTCATTCAGCCATTCCAGTAATACCACCTTCCTCTGTATGCTAATATTTTTGTGGGGTGAAGTAGAAAAGAATAGCTTTATTGTTTTGCCAGGCAAAGGGGGCCAGAGCAGGCAAATGCCCTTAAAACTGTGTGTCCCAACTTGGAGAGGGTAGTGACGTTTGCTAATATTTTATTTAGGATTTTTGCATTGTTAATCATAAGTGATATTAGTCTGTACTTTTCTGATATATTTTATGTTTATCAGGTTTAGCTACCAAAGTTATACTTGCCTCATAAAAAGAATTAGAAATATTCCTTGATTTTCTAAACTCTTGAACAAATATGTGAAGCATTGGGACTGTCTGGTCTTTGAAGTTTTGGTAAAATTGTCTGTTGAAACCATCTGATCTTCGTAACTTTGTCTATTTTATTCTTTGGAAATTTTTTGTGTCAATTTTGCTGTAGTGTATTTTTTGGAAAATTATCCATTTCATCTAGATTTTAAAATTTATTTGTGTAAAGGCATGCAGAATTGTCTCTTTTTAAAAAAAAATTTCCTCTGTTTCAATGATAATTTTTTCCTTGTCAATTCTTATTTTGCATATTTGTGCCCCCCTCTTTTATTGATTAGATTGGCTAGTGGGTTGCCTTTAGGTTAAATATTTTCCCCAGGAAACCAAGATTTTGGTTTTTTAAAATTAATTCCACTTTTTCTCTGTACTCTATTATTTTTTGCTTTTATCTTTATGATTTCTTTTCATTTTCTCTATTGTTCTTTTTTAGCTTTGAACTGGTTATTTAATTCATCTGTTTCATTCTGTCATTTTTATCAATATAGTGTTTTAATAGATTTTACATTCTGGGTAGAATTGACCATTTATTTATTCTGGGTACTTGATGGGCCCTTTCAATATTAGACTTGAGTGTTACTTTATTTGTGGACCTTTTCTTGGATTATGATTTCAGTATTTTGTAAAATTAATTTTTATTGGAGAATAGTTCTTTACAATGTTGTGTTAGTTTCTACTGTACAGCAAAATGAATCAGCCGTATACATATACATATGCCCCCTCCCTTTTGGACTCCCTTCCCATTCACATCACCACAGTGCATTGAGTAGGTTATCCTGTGCTATACAGTAGGTTCTCATTAGTTATCTATTTTACACATAACATCAATAGTGTATATATGTCAATCCCAATCTCCCAATTCATCCCACACCCCGCTTCCCCCATGGTGTCTATACATTTCTTCTCTACATGTGTGTCTGTATTTCTGCTTTGCAAATAGGATCATCTATACCATTTTTCTAGGTTCCACATATATGGGTTAATATGTGATATTTGTTTTTCTCTTTCTGACTTACTTCACTCTCTGTATGACACTGTCTAGGTCCATCCATGTCTCTACAAATGACCCAATTTTGTTCCTTTTTATGGCTGAGTAATATTCCATTGTATATATGTACCACAACTTCATTATCCATTCGTCTGTCGATGGACATTTAGGTTGCTTCCATGTCCTGGCTATTGTAAATAGTGCTGCAATGAACATTGGGGTGCATGTATCTTTTTGAGTTATGTTTTTCTCTGGGTATATGCCCAATAGTGGGATTGCTGGGTCATATGGTAGTTCTATTTTCAGTTTTTTAAGGAACCTCCATACTGATCTCCATAGTGGCTGTATCAATTTACATTCCCACCAACAGTGCAAGAGGGTTGCCTTTTCTCCACACCCTCTGCAGCATTTGTTGTTTGTAGATTTTTTGATGATGGCCATTCTGACTGGTGTGAGGTGATACCTCATTGTAGTTTTGATTTGCATTTCTCTAATAATTAGTGATGTTGAGCATCTTTTCATGTGCTTCTTGGCCATCTGTATGTCTTCTTTGGAGAAATGTCTATTTAGGTCTTCCACCCATTTTTTGATTGGGTTTTTTTTTTGATATTGAGCTGCATGAGCTGCTTGTATATTTTGGAGATTAATCCTTTGTCAGTTGCTTCGTTTGCAAATATTTTCTCCCATTCTGAGGGTTAGCTTTTCATCTTGTTTATGGTTGCCTTTGCTGTGCAAAAGCTTTTAAGTTTCATTAGGTTCCATTTGTTTGTTTTTATTTTAATTACTCTAGGAGGTGGGTCAAAAAATATCTTGCTGCGATTTATGTCAGAGAGTGTTCTGCCTATGTTTTCCTCTAAGAGTTTTATACTGTCTGGTCTTAATTCCATCAATCTCCATCACATCTTTCTGAGCTGGGAGTTATTCTCTTGCTTTAAGATGATGTTGACTCTTCAGTTTATTTCTCAGAGGCAGCCTGGCTTTTCACATGTCCAAGTTCTAGGAAGACACTTTGCTCCGGTCCCCACGTGCTGAGGGCCCTTTTTGGCGGTGTTCCCCGCCACCAGCCACCATCTCCTCCCGTGGGCTCTCGCAGTCCGGGGCCCCTGACTTTCCTCCTTCTCCGCTTGCTCTCTCTCAACATGAGCCAGTGCTCATCTTCCTACTCTTTGAATATTGAGAGTCTCTAGGATTTTATATTTAAACTTTTCTCAATATTTACAACCTAGATCATCTCCTCTACTCTTAGGTTTTGACTGCCATCTCTAAGCAGGTCTCATTTGAATCTAGGCCCATATATCTTGCTACCTTCTGGACATCTCCTATTTCAGTTCAACAGTTATTCTAAATTTTTACGTCACACTGTTTATGTCACATCCGTCTCACAAATGTCTGATCCTGGATTCATCCAGCTCTCCTCTCTCTCCGGATCTGTACCTGAGGCGCTGGCTCTTGCTTCAGAAATTCATGGTCACCGATTCGCGCCGCTGCTCTGCAAAGGCTATCGCTCTTTTATTCACCCCGTGCTCCTGCTCATCACAAGGGCTATTTCACGCCTGCTCTCCTCTCCTCAAACCTCCAGCTCTGCCTCTACCATCTCTAAGTGCAGAAAATTCACGTAACAAATGCAACGAGCATTTGTTAATTACTTGCTCTGACTCTCCCCAGTTCACAGAGAGGACTGAAGCCATCATACAGCAACCTCTTCAAAACCTGGTCCGCTTTCCATCTGCGGGGGGAAGGCGTTCTGACTGCCCAGCTAGACTCAGTAGCAAGTCTCTCTCCCTCTCTGGAGCTGCACACAGGGCCCTGAGGTGCATAGGTACTTGGAGCCTAGTATCAACTGATGTTTTCCGCATTTTTCACCACCCTGCTTGTTTCCTGCAGGTGATGTAGAAGGCCAATCTTTAAGACACCGAGATAAGCGGCTAAGTTTAAATTTGGTAAGTTTGGTACTTGAGTTTCTTTAAGCCTCAGTTTTTACCAAAAAAAATAGCCTGACCTATTTATGTTCCCATGATGTTTTTTGAGACAGCACTGTGAATCTCTGAGGACCCTTCCAGTCTCCCATTAAGGCTAAAACTTGTCTGGGAGCTACTGGACTTCCTGTGCTGTGAGGACCCTGCCAGTTCTAATGGTCCAGACGCTTCCCCGAACTTGGGGTACCTGCTGAAGTCATCACATGATACTTAAAGCATTTGCATAAATTCATTAACCTCTGTCTTCCAGCATGAGATCTAGGTGAGTCATCACCTACCTCACGATAAATCCAGAGGCAGAGCTTGAGTTAGAGGCTTGTCTGACTTTCCTAAGAAAGTTCAAAGTTATTCTTGGATAATCTGCAACTGAAATGCCACGTGCAGCCGAGGCTGCCCCCTGGAAGCAGTTTCCATGGATATTCTGTGCTTTGCCTTGCAGCCGTGCAGGTTCTTCCCAATGTCCCCTCCGGCTTCCACCAGCACTGAGGACAGCTACGTGCCCATGGGCCCCCAGGCCATCGCCTCTGCTCTCGGACCCCACTGCAGCCCTGACGACTATATCCCAATGAGCTCAGGAAGCATCTCCAGCCCATTGCCTGAGCTCCCGGCGGACCTGGAGCCTCCCCCCGTGAATAGAGATCTCAAGCCTCAGAGGAAACGTAAGTCACTTCCCCAGGCCTGCTGTGTGGGACTGGGCAGGAAGGTCTGGTGGCCTTGTGGAAAAGCTTCCCTCCTGACCGTCTCTGGGAAGGGGACACTAGAGAAACCAGCCCAGAGGCCTGGGAAGCACAAGGGCAGGGAGAAATGGCTGGGATTGAGTGGGGAGGGCTGAGGAGCCCTGCTGCCCCAGATCGTCAGGATAAAAGGAACCGGGGGACTTGCAATCACTGTGGCCCGGCAAATGCAGCCTCCGAAGCCAAGTTCATTCCAGAGGACTCATCTTTGGCTGCTTCCCTGACAAAGTCCCAGAAATAAGTGAGGATGGGTGGGAATGGAACCCACCTGGCCTCTCTTTGTTTAGACAGCACTTAAATGTAATCACAGTGTCCACCTTGTGTAAGGCAGCCAAGAATGGCCTTTGACACTGATCCCTGAATGTAGACCTGGTCGTATGCCACGTCGCTCAGTGCCCGCTAGCGCCCGGCAGAAGAGGTGTGTGGGGCAGGGGCACGTGGAGGTGAGCGGCAGGAACAGGCAGGGAGGAGGGTGAAGAGGGGATAAGCAAAAGCAGGTCAGAGTAACTTGCTAACTTCCTTTTTCACTCGTCGTCACCTGCCCAGTAGGGCTGGGCGATTCCAAGGCAATACCTGGTACCGTGACCGCGACCCCTGACACTCTATTGGCTCCATCGCCACCTCTACTGCTTCAGGTGGCCACGCCCAGAGCTGGAACTAAGTCATCTGCTTATGCCCGGTCCGCTCCAGCCTCCCCCTCTTCAATTCGAGTCAAATCACATTTCTGGGGGAGGCACAGATGAGGAAGCAAGCAGGGAGAAAGATATGTCCAAACCACCTGGAAGAAAAAGTAGAGTTATTCAATAGGTACTAAATAGGAGAACAGACCCTGTCTCGTGAGCTTTAGAGGAAATAGCCATTCAGGCTGGTCAGAAACCATTTCACAGGAACCTGTGACTTTGAGGTAGATACTGTTGTTTTGCTCAGTGACTTTCCTGTAGCAGCGCTGTGCAACAGAACTTTCTGTAACGAAGAAAATGTGGCTGTTGAACAAGTGAAATGTGGCCAGTGCAACTGAATTTTTAAATTTTATTTAATTTTAATGCATTTAAATTTCAACAGCCACATGTGGCTAGTGGCTACCACGTTGGATGTTAGAGTTCCAAAAGACCTAGTGATGGAGGCGCAGAGATTTTGGATGGACGTGTGGTTGTGGATTAATGGAGACGTGTGGGCCGGGGGGAGCTGGTTCTTATGCGCGTGGCTCCGGGGATGGAGCCTGTGGCCCAAGCAGCAGAGGCGGGGGGTGAAGCCAGGAGGCGCTGCTCGGTGAAGCCGAGACCAGGGTGCATCACAGCCGGGAGAGACCTTCTCCCCGGGGGCTACACGACGCATATGTCCTTTCCAGCTCAGCACCTGGCGGGTCTGAGGCTCCTGGGAAACTGATTGAGCAGCACGAAAGTCACTGGCAATAGGGAGCAGAGTTAAATACTCTCCACCTGTGTGGCCTAGTGGAGGAAAGAGCTAGAAAACCAAGCTGGTCAAGGCAGCACTAGAGGAATACGCTCACGACCAACTCAGCAAGGCCGGCTGCTGAGGCGGATGCCAAGGCTACTGCAATGAACAAGCCAGAAAACCCTGTGCTCCCAGAACGCGGTCGGCCAAGAGCCGAATCAGATCATCACAGCTGAATGTGGCGTCACGAAGTGGGCGAGCGCTGTGAAGCGTAAGCACAGGGACTCAGGACAACCCATGAGCCGGGCCTTATCTTGCCTGCAGGTCAAAGAAGGCCTTCCTAAGCAGGACATGTTGAGCTGAGACCTGAAGATGACTCTTAACTAGGCAGAGAGATGGGGAAGAAAGGTACGGTTGCAGTTTGGGACACCTAGAGCCACGCCTGACAGTGAGTTCTCAGTAAGTGTGTAGTGACTGGATGTAAGCCCAGCTGCTCACGTGGCCACTGGCTCGGTGGTCATCCCCTCTGCTCCCAGTGAGGCAGGGAAGGGTAGGACAGCGAAAAGCACCATCATCACCAGTACTGCTCGTAAGTAAATGTGGATCTGATGGAATGGCATAGTTTTATAGTCTTCAGTTTCTGGCCTTGAACCCCTGAGAACTTACCATGTTGGTTGTCATGTGTTATCTTGTAGCACGGTCACCTCCCCTGGACCTGAAAAGCCTCTCAACCATCCAGGAACACACGTCTCTCACCAGAACCCGCACTGTGCCTTGGTGAGTCTTTGATTGCTCACAGGGGCCTCATCTGGTGCACTCCCAGTGTTACTCAGGCCTCGGTGGCTAAAGGTAGTCGAAGCCCACTCGATCTAGCTTAAGCCGAACGAGGGATGGGATTTATTATCCCGAGCCGGAAGTGTTTTGTAGGTCACAGAGGAAGGACCATAAGTGAATCTCCCAGGACAATGGGATCGGGAACGAGAGTGCTGCTGGGAACCTCTCTCTCACGTCTGCTTCTCTGTTGCACAATCCTCACGGCCTGAGATAGCTGTCCCTTAGATCCTTATTTACATGCTACAACCCTAGTACCAACAGAGAAAGGTTCTTTTTTAATCCCAATTCACATGGACTCAGTAGACAAACCCCCAAATGTATCTGCACTCTCTCATCTCACCTTGTAGCAATTTCAGTCCTTGTAGGAATTTCAGAGTCCTGAGCCTGGCCTGGGAGTTTCTTAGTTCACCCTATATGCCGCAGGACACAATGGCTCTGTAAAGCAGAATTCTGCAGTGAACTACATTTCCAGACAGAACTGCAGAGCCTTGGCCTCTGCTTCTAACTTGGGAGTAGGATGAAAGTGGATTCATAGTCTTGGTCTCATCCTATCAAAGGAATGACCACACTTCCTTACTTTTCCTGGTTGCTTTGAATGGAAACAAGAGCCTCAAAGGAGCATTTTTGTTTTGTTTTGTTTTTCTCTAAATGATATGATGCCTTGGTCTCTTTCTAGAAAGCTCATGAGCTGTGTCACATGGAGGGCCTGGAAAAAAAATAGCCTTTGAGAATTGGGAACCCTTTGCCCCATAGCAGGACGGCAGCTGCGGGGTAGTCTCTCTCCTGGTTCAGGAATTGCTTTGGCCAGAAGGAAGTTGCATGGGGAAGCGGGGGCGAGGGGCGAGGGCCGAAACCCCAGAGGGGCCATGTCAGTTCTTGGCTGGCTTTCAGAGCAGCTGTAAGACATTGCTTTGACCTCATCTATATTTCTGTTCTTAGCAATCGAACCAGCTTTCTCTCTCCAGAAAGAAATGGTATTAATTCTGCAAGATTTTTTGCCAATTCTGTTTCCAGAGAAGAGGAACAAAGCTACATGCAAATGGTAATCCTATATTTTTCACACCCTTCTTATTCTTCACCCCAATCTATATTCTTACCAGTTCATTGTAAAGGAAACATAGCGTTCAGAAAGTCCCGTAAAATCTTAAAACAATTACTTGACTGTAATACCAGCTTACAGTGTTTTCCAGACTGGGAACAAGTTGTTATGAAGTCGGTTTTCTTTCCTGCAATATTCAGCTCCTCGTACCATTTTGAGGCCACAGTTTTAAGTATACCCAGGGCTGCAACGTGTAATGGGAAAATGGAAATGCTAGCAATTCTTTTCACCATGGCTGGGATATCGTGTTTGACCCCAGTAGGTTTGTAGCTCCCTGGATGCCCAGAGTCTAAGCTGTGAAAACTCACACATTGGATGTTCCCTTCCACCACACCACCGGGTAGCCCTGCCCTGACTGCCTCCGAACCTTTACCAAAGATGAATCACTTAGAGTCCTGTTGGGAGGGTGGCCCAGTGTCCCAGGTCATGGATGGGTCTAGTCTCTGGAGACTCCTGGTAGAGTCTTTCTGTGGCCCAGAGTGCACAGAGACCCGACATCTCGATCCTTTGATGAACGATTTATGGTTCAATCTCTCCTCCTGCCCTCTGTTGTCCCTTCCATTCTCTCTACTTTGGATTCTGTTGAGAATGGGTTACTGAAGAGAAAGAGGGTCTTTTAGCACCTCTGGCAATTATCAGGCCCTTTAGCCAGATCTTTAAAATGTAGGGAACTCTAGAGAGAATCTCTGTTTAAACTATGAAATTTTGAAAAAGAGATCTTAGAAGGACAGTGTTCAAGGCACTGAGACTATATACTTTCGAGAAGAGAACTCTGCCTTCCTATACGTGACAGTAACAGGCATTTAAAATTCTCAAAACAGTCATCTCCAGTGAAGCAGCAATTAAATGCTTCATTTTGCCTTTTTATTTGACAGATTAGAAAGTGCTGTGAGTACCCATATGCAGGTGGAAAGTGGCTCATATCCAGTCTGCTGTGGTATCCCCAATATTTTTCACACTTAGTAATGGCCCTTGGGAAACTTCTAGAAGAAAACACTCTTATAAAAGATACTGCCCAGCTGTGCTTTGTCTCCAGAGAACAGAGAAGGGAAGTGAATCTATAGCCTCATAGAAGCAAGTGCAGAGTCATTCCAGACACTAGCAGTTATTTCTGATCTTTGAGGTTGTGAGAAAGACCAGTGTTTCGTTAACAACATAATTCAGGATTGGTTTCTTGCCTGTTTATAATCATTGATTAATGACTGTCTCTGTACATTACTAGGCAATATGACACAGTAGATTAAGAGCCCAGAAAACTGGCTGAAGGAAGGTAGCTCTGAGGGAACCACCACATAAATGAATTTAAAGCCTATCCCATCTCATTCAGTTGTGTGTTTTAAATTCAGTAATATGATATTTTCAAATGACTTTGATTTACATTATTTCAGTTGTTCCACAAAACAACCCATTTGGTAGACAGAACTAATATAATTCAGTTTCGATTTTGTACATAATCATATGCATAATTTTTTTCTCTTTGAGGACAAGTTCTTATCTGAATGTAAAAATTTAGGCTAGGGGCTGAAATACAAGTTTTGTTTTATTAAAGTCACCTATCCTTCTTTAGCTACTTTATTTTTTAATGAAATATAGTTGACGTTCAACATTTTGTTCGTCTCAAGTGTACTACATAATGATTGACATTTGCATGCATGAATGAAATGATCACCATGATAAGTCTAGTAAACATTTGTCCCTCTATGACACTACAATATTATTGATCCTGTTCCTTATGCTGTAGAGTACATTCCCATGGGTTACTTATTATATAATGGAGGTGTGTACCTCCAAATCCCCTTCACTTATTCCGCCCACTCTTCACCCCCTCCCTTATGGCAACCACCCATTTGTTCTCTGTATCTATGAGTCTGTTTTCTTTTTTTGTTTTTGGCTTTTTGTTTTTTGGCTGCGTTGGGTCTTCATTGCTGCGCGCGGGCTTTCTCTAGTTGCAGTGAGTGGGGGCTACTCTTCGTTGTGGTGCGCGGGCTTCTCATTGCGGTAGCTTCTCTTGTGGAGCACAGGCTCTAGGCGCATGGGCTTCAGTAGTTGTGGCTCGCGGGCTCAGTAGTTGTGGCTCGCGGGCTCAGTAGTTTTGGCTTGCGGGCTCTAGAGCACAGGCTCAGCAGTTGTGGCGTGTGGGCTTAGTTGCTCTGCAGCATGTGGAATCTTCCTGGACCAGGGCTCGAACCCGTGTCCCCTGCATTGGCAGGCGGATTCTTAGCCACTGTGCCACCAGGGAAGCCCCTGTTGTTTGGTTTTTGTTATTGTTTTGTTTAGATTCCACGTATAAGTAAGATCATGTAGCATTTGTCTTTCTCTGACTTATTTAACTTTTGCATAACAGCCTCTAGATCCACCCATGTTATCATAATGGCAAGAGTTCTTTTTTTTTTTTTTGCTGGGTAACATTCCATTGTGTGTGTGTGTGTGTGTGTGTGTGTGTATATATATATATATACACACACACATGTACATACACACACACATATATATACACATCCATATAACACATCTTTATCCATTTATCTATTGATGGGCACTGAGGTTGCTTCCATGTCTTGGCTATTGTAAATAGTGCTGCAGTGAACATGAGAGTGCATGTATCTTTTCGAATTAGTGTTTTTGTATTTGGGGGGGGGAATATATACCCAGAAGTGAAATTACTGAATCATATTTTTAATTTTTGAGGAACCTCCATACTGTTTTCCATAGCAGCTGCACCAATTTACATTCTCACCAACAGTGTAAGAGGGTTCCCTTTTCTCCACATCCTCACCAAATTTGTTACTTGTGTTCTTTTGATGATGGCCATTCTAACAGGTGTGAGGTGATGTCTCATTCTGGTATTGATTAGCATTTACTTGCTGATTAGTGATGTTGAGCATCTTTTCATCTATCTGTTGGACACCTGTATGTCTTCTTTGGGAAAATGTCTATTAAGGTCCTCTGCCCATTTTTTAATCAGGTTGTTTGTTTTTTTGCTGTTGAGTTGTATTTGTTATTTGTATATTTGGGATATGAACCTATAGTCAGATGTATCATTTGAAAATATCTTCTCCCATTCAGTAGGCTACCCTTTTGTTTTATTGATAGTTCCCTTTGCTGTGCAAAAGCTTTTTAGTTTGATGTGGTCCCTTTTATTTATTTTTTGTTTTTCTTTCTCTTGCCTGAGGAGACATAACCAAAAAATATTGTTAAGACCCATGTCAAAGAATATACTGTGTATGTTTTCTTCTGGGAGTTTTATGGTTTCAGGTCTTGTACTTGAATTTCATCCATTTTGAATTTGTTTTTGTATATGGTGTGAGAAAGTAGTCCTGTTTGATTCTTTTTCATGTATCTGTCCAGTTTTCCCAACACCATTTATTGAAGAAGCTGTCTTTTCTCCATTGTATATTCTTGCCTCCTTTGTCGTAGATTAATCGACCATATAAGTATGGATTTATTTATGGGGTCTATTCTGTTCCATTATTCTATGTGTCTGTTTTTGTGCCAGTACCACACTACTTTGATTATAGTATAGTTTGAAATCAGGGAGTGTGATTCCTCCAGCTTTGTTCTTCATTTTCTTTTTCTTTCTTTCTTTTTATTTTTTTGGCTGCGCGCTGGCTTTCTCTAGTTACGGCGAATGGGGGCTACTCTTCGTTGTGGTGTGTGGGCTTCTCAATGCAGTGGTTTCTCTTGTTGCGGAGCACGGGCTCTAGGCGCAAGGGCTTCAGTAGTGGTGGCTCGCGGGCTTCAGTAGTTGTGACACGCAGGATCAGCAGTTGTGGCGCACGGGCTTAGTTGCTTCACGGCACGTGGGATCTTCCCGGACCAGGGCTCGAACCCGTGTCCCCTGCATTGGCAGGTGGGTTCTTAACCACTGTGCCACCAGGGAAGTCCCTGTTCTATTTTTTAAAATTTGATGAAGCACTTCAGTAGGCAAGGTACTGTGAAAACCACATGACCACCATAAAAAAATCATCTTAAAATGGTAGAGAATATAGTTTTAAATGTATTTTTTAAATCCAAAACTCAACTGCCAAGAAAGGAAAGGGGATCTCTCAGGCCAAAAATATTGAGAAATTGCAAATCCTGAGGATCAATAGGAATTACAAAAAGTAAAATCACATATAGAAGTAAGTCGTTATTACAAATATTAAACTTCACATATAAAATAACTATGTTTTATATATTTAAAAAAGAAGATGAGGAGTTGAAAGTTGGACTGAGTCACAAGATACTATTTAAAAATGACCAGGTGGATTAGAAAAGACCATTTAGAACTTCTAGACATAAAAATAGGGATGTAATTAGAAACTCAATGGGTGAGTTAAACAGACTAAACCCAAAGAATAATGTAGTGAACTAGAATATAGTTTTGAAGTTACTGATAAGTCAGGACAAGGAGATAAAAACATAAACAAAGTGGAGAAATGGAAGATAGCATGAGAAGGTCAAACATTTGTCCAGTCGGCCTTACAGAAGGAGATAATAGGGAAAAAATAGAGAAGCAGTATGTGAAGGGATAATGTCAGTTTCTCACAGTTCATGAAAGACACCAATCCTCAGTCCAAAGACTCACAAATAGTTCACTGTAGTCAGATGTTAGTGGTAGAATGTGGATGGTAGGTATATGAGTGTTCATAGCATATCTTCTTCAATTTGGCTGATTATTAGAAAGTTTTCATAATAATAAATTGAAGAAGTAAACCCCATGAAAGGAAAATGAATAAAAGTGAGAACAGAAATTAACAAAATAAACAGCAAAATTAGAATCACCACCGACCTAATTTGCTCTTTTAAGAGATTAAAATTGAACGCAACCAATCAAGAGAAAGTAATGCATGAAAATAAACAATATTAAGAATGCAAAGGAGGGCCTTCCCTGGTGGCGCAGTGGTTGAGAATCCGCCTGCCAATGCAGGGGACACGGGTTCGAGCCCTGGTCGGGGAAGATCCCACATGCCGCGGAGAAACGAAGCCCGTGCGCCACAACTACTGAGCCCGCGTGCCACAACTACTGAGCCGCTGTGCCACAACTACTGAAGCCCACGCTCCTAGAGCCCGTGCTCCCCAACAAGAGAAGCCACCGCAATGAGAAGCCCGTGCAGCGCAGCGAAGAGTAGCCCCCGCTCGCCTCAACTAGACAAAGCCCGCACGCAGCGACGAACACCCAACGCAGCCAAAGATAAATAAATTAATTAATTAATTTAAAAAATATGCACGAACAAGTCGGAATTTTTCCAGGCACGCAAAGTGGGTTTCACATTTGAGAACCTGTTCATGGACATCTCGGTAAAGACGGCAGATTGACCACGGACTTCTGTTTTCCCTCCGTCCCAAACCATCCTCTAAAATCACAGTGAAGGATTTGTTAAAGGCATAAACCCACGCGGCTGTGAAGAACTGAAGAAGACAACACAGTAACGTATTGGAAACTGGAAAGCAGGTGGATTTGTAGTAAATGATTTATCAGACCCAAGAGAGTTGAATCCTAAATACACTGCGGGGGAAGGCAAGACCCCCACTCCCCGGAGGCTGACCTCTGTGACTTCCCCTCTCCTACTTCACACAAAAGATGAAGTGTAGTCTCTGGAGAGAGTAAAACAAGGGGTCTCTGCCCTGGGGGATGCTAGACACATCTGACCGAGAATACTAGGCTAAAAGCAACGTAAGTACATATGCACAATAGATACGCGAGCCTTTCCCGAGCCCTTTTCCAGCGGCTCTCTTCCAGAATGTTGACAACCAGACCTTTACAATTGGGTCTAGAGATTCGAAGACAGTTCTCTGACCTATTTGAGCAGCCCAAGAGGCAAGACATGGGTCATAATATTAGGGGCACCCCAAGAAAATCGTCCGGCAAGGTCACCTTGCAGTGGACCCCACAGCTGACGAGCACCACCCATGTAGTCGGAGCTTCGGATCAGCGTTTTGGCCTTTCACTCTTAAATATGAGCAGACAGCCAATGATTTTATCAGACATCTCAGGGAAGCTCTAGCATAAAGACAGAAACCAAACAAACAGGTTGGAAGAAACAAAAACTGTGCCAGAAGGAGAGACATTTTTTTTCAAGTCTCTTATTGTTACAAATACCCCCTGAGAGGTGAGCTGTCAGGGCCATAAATTAAAGGAATCTTATCAAGTCAGTCAAGCTCATTAACACGTTAAAGGAGAAAAGCGAAGTGAGTGTCTCAGATGCAGCAAAAACAGTCAGCAGGACTGACCAGCCAGTCACATATGGGAACGTGATATGTGAACAGAGGCTGCATTCCTGGGGAAAGGAGGGCTGCCCACGTGGGGTACAAACAGAACAAAAGGCAACTAATTGTATCCCTGTGTCACCACCACATGTCAAAATCAGTTGAGGCTAGATTATTACTTAAATGTAAAGGAAAAAACGTTATAACTTAGAAGAAGATGTGGGGAAACAAATTACAACCTCAGCATAGGAAGAACGCTTTAAACAAAATACAAGAGCAAGAAGCTACTCAGGAAAATCTTGATATGTTACATTAAAAGCGAGAACAATTCTTAACTTAAAAAACACCAAGAAAAACCCACTGTAGACTGTGATGGGCTCTTAGCAACACACATAACCAACAAATTATTAGTCTCTTAGATATGTGAGGGAGTACTGAGAAAAATCAGAAAAACACAAACACTTCAGTGTAAAAATTAGCAAAACAAAAACAAACCTAAAACAGATAATTCACAGAAGAGAAAAAAAGAAATGACCCGTAAACATATGAAAGGATGGCCAGTTAATTAAGTTATCAAGGGCGTGGAAAATCAAATCACAGTAAAGTACCATTTTCCTCATATCAGGCTGGTGATAGTCAAGTTGAAGGGGCCCCCATCCCAGGGACACGCCCTAGAAATTCTTCCACAGGTGCATGAATGCTCACAGCAGCATTGCTTGTAAGAGCCTCCAAACTGGAAACAACTCAAATGTCTGTTGTTGGTGGAACAGTTAAATAAATTATGCGATGGAATCATGTATGCTAATGAAAATGAATGAAATAGGGCACTGACATGGGTGAATGTGAAGTATGTAAATGGAGCGCAAATTGAAGTCACCAAAAATGCATACAATAACGGTTCTATTGATAAAAGTTCAGAACAGGCAAAACAAAACAGTATGTCACTTAAGGACACTCACACATTCATAAAACCATCTTTAAAAACAAAAGTGGTAAACACCAAGTTCAGGATAGCACTCACCCCCTTGGGGGGCAAGAAGGCAGCAGTAGAAGGGGGCCCTCGGCATGTGCCGTGTGTGTCGTGTAGCGGTGGTGTAGTCTGAAGCCGGATGGAGATGCCATGGCTGTGTGCTGCACACGTTATCCCTGTTTGTATTGTATAAAGTATCTTTAAATGCACTTGGGATGTCTTTACGAAAGCTTTCGTAAGTGTGATTGACCTTTTCAGGATTTAAAGTCTCTAAGGTATCATGGGCCTGTCAGATCCGTGAAATGATTTCTTCTTGGGGGAGATTTTGGCCAGCTGCTTCAATGGTGAATGAAGGCATAGCTTCATGTGAAGGCCAAATGGGCTGTATTGTATTTCAAAGCCAGCTCTCCTTCCGAGGTGCAGGCCGAGCTGCACAGGACTCGTCGGGCCGCTGTTGTCCGATGGCAGCTGCTCTTCCCCTGGGCGGCCCGGCCCGAAATTGGTAACGCGCATCCTGTGACGTTGGTTTCTAGGAGGAGCACGGAGAAGCCAACTTGCTGAGCAGTGGAGCCCTGACGTGGACGAGGAAATTCAGCCTGGATTATTTAGCCCTGGACTTCAACTCAGCGTCACCAGCCCCTGTGCAGCAGGTAGGAAGTACTCTGTGTCTGAGAATTCCCAGGAGATTCCATTTCGGTTTGGATTTTGTTTCGATGATTCCACCATGGATGTTCTCTTTGCAAAGTCTGAGACATACAGACACGTACAGTGAAGAGTCTTCAAATCAGCCCTAATTCTGCCGCCCAGAAGTCCTGGTGTATTTCCCTCGGGGGGAACGTTCTTTGCATGTCTATGTGTAAATGGACGTAGTCTTCGTGCTCTTCAAAATTCGGACCATAAGGTTTGTTGAGAAATTGCTCTGGCAGAGATGAGGGTGGGGTAAAGTGTAGTCCAGGCATAGGAAGGGCCTGCTGAGGGAGGAAGTAACAGCCCCGTTTGGCTAGACTCTGGGGAGTGGTGACGGGAGCTGTCAGCTGGCTTTGAAACAGCTCCGTCAAGGGCCTCAAGTGCCAGGTTGGGCAGTTTTGACTCCTCTGAGTAGTAGTCTTGTCTGTGGAGTGGTCAGCAGAAATAACACCTATGTTGAAGCCTGTCGTGAGGATTCAGTGAGTTAATACGTGTAAGGGACCTTAGCCATTGACTGTTGTCACTCACTGCACAGGGGAAGCCATGGAATGAGTGGCTGGTAAGCAGTGGACAACGGCTAAATATTTCTTAGCAAGGGATGGTCGTAGTCTAGACTGCGCTAACAGTGTATTATTGTTTGATGAGAAAAATCACTTGCTGAACAGAATATACAGTGTAATTTCATTTTGTGTGTGTGGAGAAAAGAAGAGTCTGGGAGGCTTCCCTTCCCTTTTGCTGAATGAGCTCCCACTTGCCCTTTACCTTTCGTTTCATTCCACAAACCTAAAATGATAGTCCAGCAAAGCTGGTCAGCGGGATAGACAGAGAAGCACAGACGGTGCATTAGCCAGTTCTGGTCGGCTGTGCAGTGAAGACAAGCCCCGAATCTCTGCGGCTTTCGACCGCAAAGGCTTCTCAGTTGTCGCCTGTGGGACAGTCCGTCACGGTCCCCACGTGAGGCATGCCGGCGTCCTGGCAGGGGAAAAAGGGAGAGTGCAGGATCGCAGGACGCCTCTCTTCTCTTTAGGAGGGGCACCCGTCACCCCACTCACGTTATACTGGTCAAGGCGAGTCAGCTGGCTAGGGCCAAGTTGAAGGGAGCGGAGGTGAGGAGAGATTCACGCACATTCACACGCAGCGTGACACTTCTGCAAGTGACGACCCAGGAGGGAGGGCCAGCCAATACTCGACACTGTAAGCCACCAGAGACTGACTGACATTGTGCCGAATTTTTAAATTGGATGTAACGAAAGCTTTCTGTTCTCCCCCTTCAGAAACTCCTCTTCTCAGAGGAGCAGAGAGTAGACTACGTGCAAGTGGACGAGCAGAAGACGCAAGCTCTGCAGAGCACAAAGCAGGAGTGGACGGACGAGAGGCAGTCCAAAGCGTGACGGCGCTGGGCTGCGGGCAGGGGCTCTGAGGGGGGCCGGCCCTCGTCAGCGGCCGCGCTCGCCCCTGCCGAGCCTCAGGCCGGTGCGCCGGGACGTAGACAGCCCCATCCCGGCAGGGTGGGAGCCACCAAAGCAAAAGAGGCGTCAGAAATCTTCTCCAGTGGAGCCTTTGACGTGCAGATTGGAGCCAACGGGATGACATCTTTTGACTCCAGCGCCTGAAGTCTCGACCTCTGTCCTGTGCTTCCGCTGGAATCATGAATGATCCGAGGAGAGACGCGCCTGGACACCGTCTTGTCCCCACCCCTGAGGACACAGTGCAAGACACCAAGCCTAGGGATGGTGGCAGGAAGACAATGCGAGTGACAGGAGCATTGAGTCCCGAGGTCCGGCATGAGCATATCAGATGACCCCGGTGGCTCTAGGGACATCGTTGTGCTTAAGCAGCCGCCTGTGGCCGGGTGTCCCTTTGCTGTTGGCCTTTTCCCGGCATGCTTTCACACGCACCGTCTCATCCCTTCCCCTCAAAGGCCTCGGAAGCTAGGCTTGGCGGCGATCACTGCTCCCACTTCGAGGAAAACAATACCAAGAACCAGAGAAGGGAACGCTTGGCCCAGGATGACTCATGGAGTGAGACAGCGAGTCCGGCTCCTTCCGCCGTCTAATGCTGCCTCAGTCACTTAGGGTAACTTCGGAGACGCGTGGGAGACACGTGCAGACACGGGATGACTCATCAGCTCCTCTCCCTTTCATAGGATTTTGAGCAGGTGCTTTTCCACTTGAAAGGTATGCCTGTCGAGCCAGGGTTTCTTTGTGTGGTGTCCAAACGGGGCACTCTAGCGTAATCAGCAGTTACCATTAGAGACACCTCCCGACCATCAGTGTGAAGTCCATGCTTGGTTCACATGGTCCCCTTGCCATGTGTGTCCCATGAGCTGGCTAGTGCTGGCAGAAGAACCTTTGCCACCCCGGGGAAAGCTATCCCTGGCCACACTGTGCTGGACTCAAGCTTCTGAGTGATTGTTATGACCCAAAAAACAACAGCAAACAAACCAACCAAAAACCGGTGACTTCAAGTCTCGGGTTTCCCGGCTAATGTTTCCCTTCTGCTTTAGTGGTGACTAGCTCTGGAGCGTGCACACGTTCCCACCATGCAATGAGGGCATCTTGTCACCCCTTCCTTCCTGGGGCACTGGGGTTCAGGGGACCCAG
Organism: Balaenoptera physalus; assembly: GCF_965194825.1. NCBI lineage: Eukaryota > Metazoa > Chordata > Mammalia > Artiodactyla > Balaenopteridae > Balaenoptera > Balaenoptera physalus. The sequence continues at coordinate 133,947,713 of NC_138903.1, read as the reverse complement.
ACGACAGGCTCGATTGGGCACGGAGTTTTACTTAATGCCCCTACCTGATCCTTCTGAGCACCTGCAGCCAGAAGACAAATCTGAACAACTGGGTAGTCGGCAGGTTCTGGCCCACTGTTCGGCCACGGTGTCTCATATACGGGGATGGATCACATAGGCGGGCAGGTCTGCGGCAGCCAGGGTTAGGCAGGGCAACTGTAGGCTTTGCTGTAGGGTTTCAGGGTCTCGAACTGCTCCGAAGGTAAGTGCCAAAATCTTGGCTTTTCAGCCCAGAAAAGAAGTAATTTTGATGTTCAAAGCAGCACGGTCTGGTGACATCATTTTCTTCCCAGAGCAAGACGGGGGGCAATTGCCAAGGGCTTGGACTAAGTTAAGAGTCCTTAGTGAGCCTGGATGGAGCCACGAGAGGGCTCCCTGAGCCCACGGCCTGCTCCCCGGCCAGAGCCTGTAAGGAGCTGCCTTCTTCCTTCTGTGACTTGCAAGGAGTCACAGAGCCTCAGGCAGGAATCCAGGGCTACGGACTGCCAGTTCCCATAGATGGTGGCTTCCCTATGTGTGGGCCACCTGTGTTTGGGTCACTGATTGCCTGACAAAGGCCAGTGCAGAAAAACTGGACGTCCAAGTGTCAAGTACCTCAGCAGATTGAGGATAGATTGGAATAGTAAAGGCAGCTGAAATTTTGTCGGCAGTGAAATGTCATCCAGTTGACCAAAAAACAAAAATCTGTTTCTACAAAACGTTTCCAGGGACATACTTACTGCACGAAACAATAGACACTTGAGCAGTGTGACTTGTTTGGAAGTGATTAGGGATTTAAAAAAATATGACTTCGCCAGGGCGTATAGGATTATGTCTTGGGTGTATGGGATTCCCAGGGTGTACGGGATTATGTCTTGCTTTGATAAAACTGCTAATGGATGGCTACACAAAGGCGTAATGATTCAGGGACACAAAATACAGGTAGTTTTGAGCTGACGGCAGCATATGCTCCTGGGAAAGGCACCGTAAATCACAACGATGCCGGCCAAATCTTGTTTTCCGGCAGAGGTAATCCACGTGTAATGGAGGGCTATGATTGTGATGGGGTCTGAGGGATTTTTGTGTTTTTTTTTTTTTACCAGAAATGATCCCAGATACCACTCCAAGTCAAGTACACGTGGCATGTCTGTACACTGCGCAGAGTACACCTTTCTAGAAGATCTGGGAATCAACAGGACAGTGCAGCAATTAATCTCGCATTATTTTCTGTAGCTCCTTTTTGCTCCGTTTCCTTCCGTCTCCTTTCATTAGGAAATACTTCCAGATCAGGGGTTTTGTCATGCAGAAAGGGGGACCGAAGGGTCTCAAGCCTAAGTCCACAGGCCCAGGAACGTTGGGAGTTAAGCTTTCCTCGGGGAGGGAGGAGCCCTGAGGCCCAGCACACAGCCTGGCTACAAGCGCATGGTGTGACCCTGGGGACTCAGTGTCCAGACCAATTCACCACGCAGCAAGCAGCAGCTGAGTCGTGGCCGTTGGGTCCGGGTCGAGACTGATGGCTCCCCTTAGGCCTGGCTTCCCCCCTCTCAAGGCCTCCTCCTCGGGCCCCGTTCAAACCACCTTTGTACCCACAACCGTGCAGATGTGTAACAATTCACTACGCTTTTACTATTTCATGTCTGGCATTAATAAAAGTCTTATAAGGAGAGGAATCGTGACCTAAGTGCCCTCTTATTTAAGTGACGACATCTGAAAAACTCCGGGACACATTCTGAAACCTGAATAAGTGGAAGTAGACTTCACTGCCATTTTCAAGTACAACAGACTTCACCTGACTCCCATGGCATGACCTGCATCCATGTTACTTCGCTGCAAACAGTTGAGCGGGTGGCTGTAAGCAGCGCTGCTCCTGCTCAGCCAAACCACATCTTGACACCTGGGTCAGCAACTAGCTCCGATCATTGGCAGTAAAGTTACCGGCTCTGCCAGATACCACGTATAACACCACCTTTGTCATTACTGACATTAAAAAGCAACAGCGCCCAGCTTGCTTCTCCCCAGAGGGGGTCTCTTGTGCCACCGCCTCCCTTTTCCCTATGGCTGAGACTCCCAGTTGCCCTGGCTGCCAGGTCAGCAGCATCTCTAGGCCACGATGTGAGGCAGAGACCACCAGAATAGCAGGGGCTCAGGTCTGGGGAAAACAGGCCAAAAGCAGAGACCCTACAGCCAACGGGAGTCCTGGTGCTGAGAGGAAGGAGGAGAAGCCACGTGAAATTCCTCCCCCTGGTCAAGTACGAGGCTGATTACCATGAACGCTTTTTCCTGACACACACTCCAGACCGAGCCCTTGACCTAAAGGAGAGCAGGTCGGCCCACAGGGCTAACCTCAGAAGCAGGGGCCGGGAAACCTGACCTAAAGGTCTCTGAGCCCCAGGCCCCTCGTGCTCTGGCCCCTTTACTTCAGCAGACAGCTCCCTAAGTTGCCAGCTTTCTACTTCTTTATTTTCCTTGATCTTAAATTGCATTTATCGTTATCATTTCCCTATTTTAATTGTCATTTGTTGTTATAAATTTAGTTTTTATTTTCTGCAACTGAGAGCGAGTGGCAGTGGTGGAGGCTGGAGCAGGGGGCCCGACGGGAGACAGCAGAGCTGAGACGCACACTCCCCGCCACGGGCACTTCACCGACGGCAGAGGGGGGCTGGAGAGCCGCGGGGACGGTCAAGGCTGCCAGGTCACTGGAGCTCCACGGGGATGGTAACGAACCTGAGCCCACTCTGCCGCCGCGTACAGACATCGGTTCCTGGGCGAGCTCCATGGGGAAGGCAGAACGATCCATGGCCCGCGTCCCCTCTGCCTTATCAGAGCCATTTGGCTTCTGTCCAGCACTGTGGTTTTGCTCTTGGTTTCATGGTCAAAACCTCCATTTCCATGAGTTTCATCTTTTGCTTACCTTTGTATGAACAATTGCATCCTAACTGTTTCATATCTGTCTTGAAATTTTAAATCATTTCCATTGTTTAGGTCTTCAACATGAGACTTTTAATTCACTTTCACACTCTACGGTGGTAGAAGTCAGAATAGTGGTTATCTCTATGGGGAAGAGGCAGGAAATAAAAAGTCAACTTGTAAATTATACTGTATTAGAGAAGGGGATGAGTGGTGTGGAAAAGAACAGCATGAAGAGGATTGGCTGCACACTGCGCTGTTGGTGGCCGCAGGAAGAAGTAGCGTGAGAAGATGAGATCCGGGCAGACTCGCAGGAGATGAGAGAGTCAGCCAGGCGCAGTATTGGAGAGCACATTCAAGGCAGGGAGAACAGACTGTGCAGAAGCCCTAACTCAGTAGAAAACCTGGAATGTTGAGGGCACAGGCAAGAGGCCAGCGTGGCTGGCGTGGAGTGAGCAAGAGAGAGCAGAGGAGGTAAGAGGGGCAATGGGGGATTCACAGATTAGAATGTGGGGGCTTGCTGGCCATTACAAGGACCTCTGGCTTATGTTCTGGGTGAGAATGGAGCCCGCGACGGGAACTAGGCAGGGGAGACGTGATCTGACTTATATTTTGAAAGGCAGCATCACCGTAGCCACCAGAGCTGCTGCGTGCCGGCGGGGGAGATGCTCCTTCATCACCGTCATCGCCATGCCCACCGCCACCATCCCCAGCACCAGCGTCCCCCTCCCTCCAGCCCACGCGGCCAGAGCTCTCTGGGTTCTGTCCCGGCAGACTCCGCTCACGCACATGCAGGAACAGGGACCGGATCTCCCCGCCACTGGCTGGCAAGGATCCCCTAAATGCAGCCAAAAGATATGAAACACAGGCTGTGAAGAAACTGGGCCTCAGGCGAGGGAGGACCCTCAGTGACCTCTGGGAGCTGAGACCCCGAAGAGGTGAGCCGTGCAGCTGCCCCAGCTTGCTGTCTACACGGACTGTCCGGACCGAGTCCAGCCGCCTCCCCGGGTCTCGGGGGTGGATCGCAGAGCGCAGGCAGCCGGAGCTGGCGGGTGGAGGACCGGAGAGGACACAGCGGCACAGGGGGAGAACCGTGCCCAAGGGCGGAGGGTCCGCTAGTCGAAACTCCGAATTCGGGTGACATCATATACAGTACTCAGAGGGATCTTGTCTCAGTAGTGTGGAAAACTAAAAGCTGCTCTGCTCCCACCCATAAAGTCTCAAGGCAAGACTCAAAAGGATCAAACTGTTTCCAAGTAAGTTAACAATATTAGATTTTTTGAAGTTCTGGAATATACTTAGGAAAAAAAATACCCAGCACCCAAGGAAAAGGGTATGCTAAGATTCAGAAAACTCCAGCCCGTTATGAGGAGACAGATCAATTGATAAAAGACATCCCAATCGGAAAGGAAGAAGTAAAGCTTTCTCTGCAGACAACGTGATTGTCTATGTAGAAAACCGAATGCAATGTACAAGAGTGAGGAGAACCAGTCAGTGAGTTTAGCAAGATCACAGGATAAAGGATATCAGAGGGAGCTAACTCCGCCTGCCCAAACGCTCAACTAATTGTTCTTGTACCAGCACTTTTCTGCACTGATCTGAAACAAGTCCAGTCAGCCACAACACTGCTATTTTACTGTGCCTAGGGTTTTTCTCTTCTTGTGCAAACCAAGTTTTTAATTTTAGTAGGAAACCAAGCCAATTGTGACAAGGATGTTAGGAAACCAGAAATCTGGTAGTGGGTGTATTTTCTGAAGAGAAATTGTGATAGAGTCTTTTTTTTTTTAAAGATAGTCTGTTTCCTCTCTCTCTCTCTCTCTTTTTTTTTCTATGCCGCGTGGCTTACAGGATCTTAGTTCCCCAACCAGGGATCGAACCCGTGCCCCCTGCAGTGGAAGCACGGTGTCCTAACCACTGGACTGACAGGGAATTCCCTGTGATCAAGAGTCTCAAAAAAGAAATAGAAAAGTAAACATTTAGATCAATATTTCTAACTTTTGGAAAATACTTTAAGGAAATAACCATTCATGGAAAGAATTACATACATGAATTCCATTGAATCGTTAACCGTAGCAATGAAAAAACTGAAAACAACTTAAATGTTCAATGATTACATTATGATGCATCTTATATACCTTCACTCAATAACATATTTTTGAAGAGTTTTTAGAATGTGGAGAAGCTAGTATGTTAAATGAAAAAAAGTCAGGAAAAAATTTAATGCTAAACTTGATGACTTCTACATTGCATACCGTTATACATTTAGCGTGCAAGTACAACTAAAATAATAGTTCTAAAATGTTGACAGTAGTTAGTGCTGAACATCGGGCTTGATTTTCATTTTCCTAAACTGTCTTCAATTACCTTGTACTACTGGAATATCTGAATTCCAGAACCTTCCCTCCAACACGAGGACAAAGATAAAAAATCCAGAAATGCATCAGCTGAAAAGAAACTGTGACACAAAACAGTAGCCTAGTTTTATTTTCTGCAGTAATACACATTGAAGCATCCCACTCCTCGAGCCGCAGGGAAACCAAACAAGTGAACCAAGCGATACCAAGGGCCAGTACTGGCAAAACATTAAACCCAAATAACAAAGTGGTGATTACTCAAGTTTGAATTCCCTAAGCCTTGCCTAGTAGGGGACACAAGGTTAGCCCTCAGCCCCCTTTCCTTCGCGTAGCCTTTAGGGGGGCAGGGGCCAAAGGCGCTGAATATTCCCAATCACCCGGGAAAGCTGATCGAGGACGGAGTCGATGGAAATTCGGAAGAGATCAAGGTCTTCAGCAGTCCATCTACTACAAGTGAGGGAAAAGGGAAATCAGGTTAAAGGGGAGATCGCTCACGTAGGTCCAGGGCACCAGCCCCCAGCCCCCAGCCCCCTCCTTATACCAAGCCCGTATATGGGCGGCCCCATCACAGCACTCTTAAGACAGAGATCAGATCCCAGCACCTGCCACCGACCCCCGCCCACGGCAGACTCTTCTAGAACTCACATAGTTAGGGCACTGCCATTCACTGTATATTCCTCCCGAATCACGCCTGGGTCACGCTGGGCACCTGCGATCAGAGCTCTGTGGGCCATGTGTGCCTCCAGTTGGGATCGGAAAGGCACTGTGAGCTTGCTGGGGGAGACGTGGTTAAGGCACCATCCGCTACTGAATCTGCTGGTATCTCGGGCTTGCCCACACCTCAGAGGCCCGTTTTTACCCCAGGATGAGACCGCCCGGAGCCGCCTCCCTAACCCTTCGGTCCTTCCCCACCCTCCAGGCTCCTCAGGCATTGACAATCCCCTTTCCTGCCAGGCTGCCCGCCCCTGCTGCCCCTGACTGCGCCCTGCGCTCCCCTCCGTCCCCTCCGCAGGCGGCCGCCACGTACCCGGCCACCGCACCGCTGCCCCAGCCCAGGGAGGCTCCACGGAAAGGATACAGCACCAGCTGTCTTCTTCCAGGCCCGACAGCCGCGAGCGCTGCACCTCCACCACGTCGTCTTAGGGCACGTGACGCCCGCCCACCCTGACGGCCTGCAGCAGGGCCTCCCCTCGCTGCTCCTCCTCGGCCAGGCCCACGCCGGGCTTCCGGGCGCCGGGGACCACCCTCGCCTTCAGGGCTACCTGATCTTCTCCGGCAACCAGGAGTTCCGGAGCTTTGCTGGCCACCTCGGCCCCCTGCGCCTGCCGCGCCGCCGTCCCCCGGGGCCTGCATGGCCGCCGCGCGTCCCTCTGAGAGCCGAGGAGAGCCTGCGCGCCTCACGCGGCCCCGCCCCTTCGGCCCCGGGACGCCCAGGGCGCCTGCGCAGACACCCCTGACGACGCCTCCCGGCTCCGGATTGGCTGCCACCCTGCCCCCCGCCGGCCGCCCCGGAGGCCCCGTCGGGCTGCACAGACTCAGCTCCGGCGTGAAGCCCCGCTCCTTTCGGGCGCCCCGGATGCGCCTGCGCAGACCGGCCCCTCCTGTCCGGGGCCGGGAGGCGTGGGGCGGGCGCCGAGTGCCCACGGAGTCACCGCCGAGCCGGGAACGCCGCCTTTCCGTTCCCGAGGCCTTGACCCGTCTCCCAAACCATCTGCTCCAGGCAATAAGGGCCACCCACGCACCCCCATAGCCCTCCGACCCTGCCCCCCGGTAAAGCCCAGAGTAAACCGCAAACAGCAGGGGAAGCGTAGGACCTCCAAGCAGCGGGGTCTCCGCCGAGCGGGGAGGTCAGGGCTGGTGGGCGTCTTCACTGACCCCATCATGGAGGTGCCACCCGCATGACCTCGTCCAGACCCTATTACCTCCCAAAGGCCCGCCTCCAGAGTCCGTCCCGTGGCGGGGTTAGGGCTTCCATGGGTGAGCTGGGGGAGGGGGAGGGACTGGACGCTCAGGCCATAGGCCAGCGCTGCTCAGCTAACCCGGGCTAGGTTCCCGTGCGTACTCTTAGCGGGGAGCCACTGACTTACCTGACCGAACCCAGAAACAGCATCTTTCCTGCCGGAGAGCTGATCCACGTCAGCTGTCCTGAGAGATGCGCCAGCCAAGGCCTCACAGGTCCCCCCTGGGCCGGCCCGGCCCCTCGTGTCCCAGGGCCAGGAGGTGACACGGGCCGGTCTGGCTTCCTCTCGGCTGTTTGCAGGCCACTCCTCCACCCGCTGGGCTGGTCATCGTCCTTCCGCAGCCCTGCCCTCGGCCCCAGAGGCTGCCCCGAGGTGGACGCTCACTCAGCAGGCGCCCTCGCCCGGGCTGCCAGTGCTGCACTGGTGAAGCTTTAACACTGGCTCTCCAGACGCAGCAGGGGCCCTGCATCTGCTGATCTCCACGCTGTACCCACTCCCACCACAGCCGACTGACTAGGGAGGCCGAGCCGCGGTCCTGTACGAAAGCCAAGTGGGAATTAAAGCCTCACAGTCACTTACGGAAGACTCAATGAGCTCTCTGTCCCAGGTTCCCCTGTGGGAGTTGCAGAGGGGCAGCCATGAGCAGACATTCTTATAGTTTTTTAGTTTTAGGTTTAGCAAATAGGTTTTAATCATCATCACTGGAAAAAGAAAAAAAAAAAAAAACCATCAGTGCAGAACCGGACTCACATGGGTAGGTAGTGAGTAGGCGTGGACACTGGTTGGACATGTGCGGGAAAAGCCCAGAGAATGTACTGAGCAAGGGTCTAGCATGTTGGCTTCTGCTGTCGTCCATATCACAAGAGGAAACTCATGAATTAACCAGACCCACCTGAGGGTCTGAAATAAGGGCAGAAGGAGGGTCAGTGGGACGTCTAGGGGGCTCTGACTCCCGCCTCCGCGAAAAATACCTGATGGACATCCTCATACATACCCATTAAGGGGACCAGTGGCAAGTTCCCAGGAGCAGAATTGCTGGGCTTTAGGGATGGGCAGCCGTCATTGGATTCAGTCGCGCCACGCTGCTCTCTGCTATGGCTGTACCCGTCTGCACTCCTACTATATTCTTGCGACCTTTGGGGATTTCCTTTTCTGTAACTAGCCTATTCATATCCTTCGCCCATTTCCAAAAACATTGGTATTGCTGTTATCTTCTTGATGACCAGCAGGATATTTTAAAAACATATTCTTTTTTAAAAATTAATTAATTTCTCTTTGGCTGCGTTGGGTCTTCGTTGCTGTGCGCGGGCTTTCTCTAGTTGCGGCGAGCGGGGGCTACTCTTCGTTGCAGTGCACGGGCTTCTCATTGCGGTGGTTTCTCTTGTTGCGGAGCACGGGCTCTAGGCGCAAGGGCTTCAGTAGTTGTGGCTCGCGGGCTTCAGTAGTTGTGACACGCAGGATCAGCAGTTGTGGCGCACGGGCTTAGTTGCTCCGCGGCACGTGGGATCTTCCCGGACCAGGGCTCGAACCCGTGTCCCCTGCATTGGCAGGTGGATTCTTAACCACTGCGCCACCAGGGAAGTCCCTGTTCTATTTTTTAAAATTTGATGAAGCACTTCAGTAGGCAGGGTACCGTGAAAACCACATGACCACCATATAAAAATCATCTTAAAATGGTAGAGAATATAGTTTTAAATGTATTTTTTAAATCTAAAACTCAACTGCCAAGAAAGGAAAGGGGATCTCTCGGGCCAAAAGTATTGAGAAATTGCAAATCCTGAGGATCAATAGGAAGTACAAAAAGTAAAATCACATATAGAAGTAAGTCGTTATTAGAAATATTAGATTTCACATATAAAATAACTATGTTTTATATATTTAAAAAAGAAGATGAGGAGTTGAAAGTTGGACTGAGTCACAAGATACTATTTAAAAATGACCAGGTGGATTAGAAAAGACCATTTAGAACTTCTAGACATAAAAATAGGGATGTAATTAGAAACTCAATGGGTGAGTTAAACAGACTAAACCCAAAGAGTAATGTAGTGAACTAGAATATAGTTTTGAAGTTACTGATAAGTCAGGACAAGGAGATAAAAACATAAACAAAGTGGAGAAATGGAAGATAGCATGAGAAGGTCAAACATTTGTCCAGTCGGCCTTACAGAAGGAGATAATAGGGAAAAAATAGAGAAGCAGTATGTGAAGGGATAATGTCAGTTTCTCACAGTTCATGAAAGACACCAATCCTCAGTCCAAAGACTCACAAATAGTTCACTGTAGTCAGATGTTAGTGGTAGAATGTGGATGGTAGGTATATGGGTGTTCATAGCATATCTTCTTCAATTTGGCTGATTATTAGAAAGTTTTCATAATAATAAATTGAAGAAATAAACCCCATGAAAGGAAAATGAATAAAAGTGAGAACAGAAATTAACAAAATAAACAGCAAAATTAGAATCACCACCGACCTAATTTGCTCTTTTAAGAGATTAAAATTGAACGCAACCAATCAAGAGAAAGCAATGCATGCAAATAAACAATATTAAGAATGCAAAGGAGGTAATAATTGCAAATACATCAGAGATTAATGACGTGAGAATAGTATGAACAACTTCATATTGAGTGAATTTGAAAACTTTAGTGAAAACAGGCAAATTCTCAGAAAAATATTATTAAAAACTGACTCAAGTAAAAACAGAAAACACAAATTATTAGAGAAACTGAATACGTAGGGAAGTTTTTACTACAAAGGATCACGAGGCCCCCAAAACTTTACAGAAACCTTCTATCAAAAGGGAGCGATCATTGCAGTCTTACACAAGCACCTCCAGGGAAAGGCAAAAAGAGGAAATACTACGCAGCTTATTTTGTAAGGCTAAAATAACTTGATACCAAAACAAAGAGCACTAACACAAGTAGAAAATTATATATCAATCTCACTCATTCATGCAGGTTAAAATTCCTAAGCAAGAATAAGTCCAACCAAATATTGCACATGAATGTTCATAGCATCATTCTTCATAATGGCCAACGAGCGAAAGCAACCGAAGTGTTCACCAAATGCTGAACGGGTGAATAAAATGTGGTATGGCTACACAATGGAGTGTTATGCAGCCATACCATGAAATCAGATCCATGAAACAACAAGGATGAACCTTGCAAACAATACGCTGAGTGAAAGAAGCCAGTCACAAAAGACCACTCCTTTGGATTTCTGGACCCAATTCCAGGATGTGTGTGTGTTGGCTGGGGTGGGTTCCCACATAACACCAAGCAATTCTCGGACGCCGGCAGGGCGTCCGAGGAGTCAACTCCACTCTGACCCTTTCTCCCGGGAGATAGCATCCGATTCCACAGGTTACAGGTTCAGTCCTACAGGACCGCCCACCCCTTCCAACTTGAGCTGCTAGTCACCGTCCCAGGTTGTTATCTGTGCTTCTGACTGGCTGGCTACAGATGGGAGGTCCCCACGTCCCCCTCCTTGGGTTTGACTCATTCGCTAGGGCAGCTCACAGAATTCAGGGAAGCACTAACTTACGTTTACCAGTTTATTCTAAAAGGGTATGATAAAGGATGCAGATGAACATCCAGATGGAAGAGAGGCACAGGGCGAGGCATGAGGAAAGGGCCCGGAGCTTCCACGCCGTCACCAGGGGCCACTCTCCCAGCACCCCCCACGTGTTCACCAACCCGGGAGCCCTCTGGACCCAGTCCTCTTGGGTTTTATGGAGGCTTCATTATACAGTGTGACTGGTGAAATCATTGGCCGTTGGTGATGGAGTCAAGCTCCAGCCCCTCCCCACTCCCCGGAGATCGGGTGGGGCCGGGGAGTGGGGCTGAAAGTTCCAAGCTTCCGACCACATGGTTGGTTCTCCTGGCAAGTAGGAGGCACGTTGTTAGGCGCCACCTAAAAGTCACCTCGTTCCTGTCATAAGCGACATCTCTGTCATTCTCAACACGTAGGAAATTCGAAGGGTTTTGGGAGCTGTGACCCAGGAATTGTGGACTGAAGACCAACTATATATGAGAAATAAATATTTGGTCATCTGAACGACCAAATATATATTTCTTGTAAATCACAGTATCACAACCACGTATTGTATGATTCCATTTGTATGACATGTCTAGAATAGCAAACCTATAGAGACAGAAATTAGATTCGTGGTGGTTGCCTAGAGCTTGGGGAGAGACTGGGACTAGGGGATGACGGCTAAGGGGTGCAGGATTTCGTTTTGGGGTGATGAAAATATTCTAAAATTGAGGTGATGATTGCACAAACATGTGAATAACCTGAGCACCACCGAATTGTACACTTTAAGTGAGCGAATTGCATGGTATGGAATTCTATCTCAGTAAAGCTGTTTACAAAAGGAATCCTAAAGATTTTAGTAAAATAAGTTCAGCACTTTATAAAACTGAAAATGTGCGTGAACGGGCTTCCCTGGTGGCGCAGTGGTTAAGAATCCGCCTGCCAATGCAGGGGACACGGGTTCGAGCCCTGGTCGGGGAAGATCCCACATGCCGCGGAGAAACGAAGCCCGTGCGCCACAACTACTGAGCCCGCGTGCCACAACTACTGAGCCGCTGTGCCACAACTACTGAAGCCCACGCTCCTAGAGCCCGTGCTCCCCAACAAGAGAAGCCACCGCAATGAGAAGCCCGTGCAGCGCAGCGAAGAGTAGCCCCCGCTCGCCTCAACTAGACAAAGCCCGCACGCAGCGACGAACACCCAACGCAGCCAAAGATAAATAAATTAATTAATTAATTTAAAAAATATGCACGAACAAGTCGGAATTTTTCCAGGTACGCAAAGTGGGTTTCACATTTGAGAACCTGTTCATGGACATCTCGGTAAAGACGGCAGATTGACCACGGACTTCTGTTTTCCCTCCGTCCCAAACCATCCTCTAAAATCACAGTGAAGGATTTGTTAAAGGCATAAACCCTCGCGGCTGTGAAGAACTGAAGAAGACAACACAGTAACGTATTGGAAACTGGAAAGCAGGTGGATTTGTAGTAAATGATTTATCAGACCCAAGAGAGTTGAATCCTAAATACACTGCGGGGGAAGGCAAGACCCCCACTCCCCGGAGGCTGACCTCTGTGACTTCCCCTCTCCTACTTCACACAAAAGATGAAGTGTAGTCTCTGGAGAGAGTAAAACAAGGGGTCTCTGCCCTGGGGGATGCTAGACACATCTGACCGAGAATACTAGGCTAAAAACAACGTAAGTACATATGCACAATAGATACGCGAGCCTTTCCCGAGCCCTTTTCCAGCGGCTCTCTTCCAGAATGTTGACAACCAGACCTTTACAATTGGGTCTAGAGATTCGAAGACAGTTCTCTGACCTATTTGAGCAGCCCAAGAGGCAAGACATGGGTCATAATATTAGGGGCACCCCAAGAAAATCGTCCGGCAAGGTCACCTTGCAGTGGACCCCACAGCTGACGAGCACCACCCATGTAGTCGGAGCTTCGGATCAGCGTTTTGGCCTTTCACTCTTAAATATGAGCAGACAGCCAATGATTTTATCAGACATCTCAGGGAAGCTCTAGCATAAAGACAGAAACCAAACAAACAGGTTGGAAGAAACAAAAACTGTGCCAGAAGGAGAGACATTTTTTTTCAAGTCTCTTATTGTTACAAATACCCCCTGAGAGGTGAGCTGTCAGGGCCATAAATTAAAGGAATCTTATCAAGTCAGTCAAGCTCATTAACACGTTAAAGGAGAAAAGCGATGTGAGTGTCTCAGATGCAGCAAAAACAGTCAGCAGGACTGACCAGCCAGTCACATATGGGAACGTGATATGTGAACAGAGGCTGCATTCCTGGGGAAAGGAGGGCTGCCCACGTGGGGTACAAACAGAACAAAAGGCAATTAATTGTATCCCTGTGTCACCACCACATGTCAAAATCAGTTGAGGCTAGATTATTACTTAAATGTAAAGGAAAAAACGTTATAACTTAGAAGAAGATGTGGGGAAACAAATTACAACCTCAGCATAGGAAGAACGCTTTAAACAAAATACAAGAGCAAGAAGCTACTCAGGAAAATCTTGATATGTTACATTAAAAGCGAGAACAATTCTTAACTTAAAAAACACCAAGAAAAACCCACTGTAGACTGTGATGGGCTCTTAGCAACACACATAACCAACAAATTATTAGTCTCTTAGATATGTGAGGGAGTACTGAGAAAAATCAGAAAAACACAAACACTTCAGTGTAAAAATTAGCAAAACAAAAACAAACCTAAAACAGATAATTCACAGAAGAGAAAAAAAGAAATGACCCGTAAACATATGAAAGGATGGCCAGTTAATTAAGTTATCAAGGGCGTGGAAAATCAAATCACAGTAAAGTACCATTTTCCTCATATCAGGCTGGTGATAGTCAAGTTGAAGGGGCCCCCATCCCAGGGACACGCCCTAGAAATTCTTCCACAGGTGCATGAATGCTCACAGCAGCATTGCTTGTAAGAGCCTCCAAACTGGAAACAACTCAAATGTCTGTTGTTGGTGGAACAGTTAAATAAATTATGCGATGGAATCATGTATGCTAATGAAAATGAATGAAATAGGGCACTGACATGGGTGAATGTGAAGTATGTAAATGGAGCGCAAATTGAAGTCACCAAAAATGCATACAATAACGGTTCTATTGATAAAAGTTCAGAACAGGCAAAACAAAACAGTATGTCACTTAAGGACACTCACACATTCATAAAACCATCTTTAAAAACAAAAGTGGTAAACACCAAGTTCAGGATAGCACTCACCCCCTTGGGGGGCAAGAAGGCAGCAGTAGAAGGGGGCCCTCGGCATGTGCCGTGTGTGTCGTGTAGCGGTGGTGTAGTCTGAAGCCGGATGGAGATGCCATGGCTGTGTGCTGCACACGTTATCCCTGTTTGTATTGTATAAAGTATCTTTAAATGCACTTGGGATGTCTTTACGAAAGCTTTCGTAAGTGTGATTGACCTTTTCAGGATTTAAAGTCTCTAAGGTATCATGGGCCTGTCAGATCCGTGAAATGATTTCTTCTTGGGGGAGATTTTGGCCAGCTGCTTCAATGGTGAATGAAGGCATAGCTTCATGTGAAGGCCAAATGGGCTGTATTGTATTTCAAAGCCAGCTCTCCTTCCGAGGTGCAGGCCGAGCTGCACAGGACTCGTCGGGCCGCTGTTGTCCGATGGCAGCTGCTCTTCCCCTGGGCGGCCCGGCCCGAAATTGGTAACGCGCATCCTGTGACGTTGGTTTCTAGGAGGAGCACGGAGAAGCCAACTTGCTGAGCAGTGGAGCCCTGACGTGGACGAGGAAATTCAGCCTGGATTATTTAGCCCTGGACTTCAACTCAGCGTCACCAGCCCCTGTGCAGCAGGTAGGAAGTACTCTGTGTCTGAGAATTCCCAGGAGATTCCATTTCGGTTTGGATTTTGTTTCGATGATTCCACCATGGATGTTCTCTTTGCAAAGTCTGAGACATACAGACACGTACAGTGAAGAGTCTTCAAATCAGCCCTAATTCTGCCGCCCAGAAGTCCTGGTGTATTTCCCTCGGGGGGAACGTTCTTTGCATGTCTATGTGTAAATGGACGTAGTCTTCGTGCTCTTCAAAATTCGGACCATAAGGTTTGTTGAGAAATTGCTCTGGCAGAGATGAGGGTGGGGTAAAGTGTAGTCCAGGCATAGGAAGGGCCTGCTGAGGGAGGAAGTAACAGCCCCGTTTGGCTAGACTCTGGGGAGTGGTGACGGGAGCTGTCAGCTGGCTTTGAAACAGCTCCGTCAAGGGCCTCAAGTGCCAGGTTGGGCAGTTTTGACTCCTCTGAGTAGTAGTCTTGTCTGTGGAGTGGTCAGCAGAAATAACACCTATGTTGAAGCCTGTCGTGAGGATTCAGTGAGTTAATACGTGTAAGGGACCTTAGCCATTGACTGTTGTCACTCACTGCACAGGGGAAGCCATGGAATGAGTGGCTGGTAAGCAGTGGACAACGGCTAAATATTTCTTAGCAAGGGATGGTCGTAGTCTAGACTGCGCTAACAGTGTATTATTGTTTGATGAGAAAAATCACTTGCTGAACAGAATATACAGTGTAATTTCATTTTGTGTGTGTGGAGAAAAGAAGAGTCTGGGAGGCTTCCCTTCCCTTTTGCTGAATGAGCTCCCACTTGCCCTTTACCTTTCGTTTCATTCCACAAACCTAAAATGATAGTCCAGCAAAGCTGGTCAGCGGGATAGACAGAGAAGCACAGACGGTGCATTAGCCAGTTCTGGTCGGCTGTGCAGTGAAGACAAGCCCCGAATCTCTGCGGCTTTCGACCGCAAAGGCTTCTCAGTTGTCGCCTGTGGGACAGTCTGTCACGGTCCCCACGTGAGGCATGCCGGCGTCCTGGCAGGGGAAAAAGGGAGAGTGCAGGATCGCAGGACGCCTCTCTTCTCTTTAGGAGGGGCACCCGTCACCCCACTCACGTTATACTGGTCAAGGCGAGTCAGCTGGCTAGGGCCAAGTTGAAGGGAGCGGAGGTGAGGAGAGATTCACGCACATTCACACGCAGCGTGACACTTCTGCAAGTGACGACCCAGGAGGGAGGGCCAGCCAATACTCGACACTGTAAGCCACCAGAGACTGACTGACATTGTGCCGAATTTTTAAATTGGATGTAACGAAAGCTTTCTGTTCTCCCCCTTCAGAAACTCCTCTTCTCAGAGGAGCAGAGAGTAGACTACGTGCAAGTGGACGAGCAGAAGACGCAAGCTCTGCAGAGCACAAAGCAGGAGTGGACGGACGAGAGGCAGTCCAAAGCGTGACGGCGCTGGGCTGCGGGCAGGGGCTCTGAGGGGGGCCGGCCCTCGTCAGCGGCCGCGCTCGCCCCTGCCGAGCCTCAGGCCGGTGCGCCGGGACGTAGACAGCCCCATCCCGGCAGGGTGGGAGCCACCAAAGCAAAAGAGGCGTCAGAAATCTTCTCCAGTGGAGCCTTTGACGTGCAGATTGGAGCCAACGGGATGACATCTTTTGACTCCAGCGCCTGAAGTCTCGACCTCTGTCCTGTGCTTCCGCTGGAATCATGAATGATCCGAGGAGAGACGCGCCTGGACACCGTCTTGTCCCCACCCCTGAGGACACAGTGCAAGACACCAAGCCTAGGGATGGTGGCAGGAAGACAATGCGAGTGACAGGAGCATTGAGTCCCGAGGTCCGGCATGAGCATATCAGATGACCCCGGTGGCTCTAGGGACATCGTTGTGCTTAAGCAGCCGCCTGTGGCCGGGTGTCCCTTTGCTGTTGGCCTTTTCCCGGCATGCTTTCACACGCACCGTCTCATCCCTTCCCCTCAAAGGCCTCGGAAGCTAGGCTTGGCGGCGATCACTGCTCCCACTTCGAGGAAAACAATACCAAGAACCAGAGAAGGGAACGCTTGGCCCAGGATGACTCATGGAGTGAGACAGCGAGTCCGGCTCCTTCCGCCGTCTAATGCTGCCTCAGTCACTTAGGGTAACTTCGGAGACGCGTGGGAGACACGTGCAGACACGGGATGACTCATCATCTCCTCTCCCTTTCATAGGATTTTGAGCAGGTGCTTTTCCACTTGAAAGGTATGCCTGTCGAGCCAGGGTTTCTTTGTGTGGTGTCCAAACGGGGCACTCTAGCGTAATCAGCAGTTACCATTAGAGACACCTCCCGACCATCAGTGTGAAGTCCATGCTTGGTTCACATGGTCCCCTTGCCATGTGTGTCCCATGAGCTGGCTAGTGCTGGCAGAAGAACCTTTGCCACCCCGGGGAAAGCTATCCCTGGCCACACTGTGCTGGACTCAAGCTTCTGAGTGATTGTTATGACCCAAAAAACAACAGCAAACAAACCAACCAAAAACCGGTGACTTCAAGTCTCGGGTTTCCCGGCTAATGTTTCCCTTCTGCTTTAGTGGTGACTAGCTCTGGAGCGTGCACACGTTCCCACCATGCAATGAGGGCATCTTGTCACCCCTTCCTTCCTGGGGCACTGGGGTTCAGGGGACCCAGACGACAGGCTCGATTGGGCACGGAGTTTTACTTAATGCCCCTACCTGATCCTTCTGAGCACCTGCAGCCAGAAGACAAATCTGAACAACTGGGTAGTCGGCAGGTTCTGGCCCACTGTTCGGCCACGGTGTCTCATATACGGGGATGGATCACATAGGCGGGCAGGTCTGCGGCAGCCAGGGTTAGGCAGGGCAACTGTAGGCTTTGCTGTAGGGTTTCAGGGTCTCGAACTGCTCCGAAGGTAAGTGCCAAAATCTTGGCTTTTCAGCCCAGAAAAGAAGTAATTTTGATGTTCAAAGCAGCACGGTCTGGTGACATCATTTTCTTCCCAGAGCAAGACGGGGGGCAATTGCCAAGGGCTTGGACTAAGTTAAGAGTCCTTAGTGAGCCTGGATGGAGCCACGAGAGGGCTCCCTGAGCCCACGGCCTGCTCCCCGGCCAGAGCCTGTAAGGAGCTGCCTTCTTCCTTCTGTGACTTGCAAGGAGTCACAGAGCCTCAGGCAGGAATCCAGGGCTACGGACTGCCAGTTCCCATAGATGGTGGCTTCCCTATGTGTGGGCCACCTGTGTTTGGGTCACTGATTGCCTGACAAAGGCCAGTGCAGAAAAACTGGACGTCCAAGTGTCAAGTACCTCAGCAGATTGAGGATAGATTGGAATAGTAAAGGCAGCTGAAATTTTGTCGGCAGTGAAATGTCATCCAGTTGACCAAAAAACAAAAATCTGTTTCTACAAAACGTTTCCAGGGACATACTTACTGCACGAAACAATAGACACTTGAGCAGTGTGACTTGTTTGGAAGTGATTAGGGATTTAAAAAAATATGACTTCGCCAGGGCGTATAGGATTATGTCTTGGGTGTATGGGATTCCCAGGGTGTACGGGATTATGTCTTGCTTTGATAAAACTGCTAATGGATGGCTACACAAAGGCGTAATGATTCAGGGACACAAAATACAGGTAGTTTTGAGCTGACGGCAGCATATGCTCCTGGGAAAGGCACCGTAAATCACAACGATGCCGGCCAAATCTTGTTTTCCGGCAGAGGTAATCCACGTGTAATGGAGGGCTATGATTGTGATGGGGTCTGAGGGATTTTTGTGTTTTTTTTTTTTTACCAGAAATGATCCCAGATACCACTCCAAGTCAAGTACACGTGGCATGTCTGTACACTGCGCAGAGTACACCTTTCTAGAAGATCTGGGAATCAACAGGACAGTGCAGCAATTAATCTCGCATTATTTTCTGTAGCTCCTTTTTGCTCCGTTTCCTTCCGTCTCCTTTCATTAGGAAATACTTCCAGATCAGGGGTTTTGTCATGCAGAAAGGGGGACCGAAGGGTCTCAAGCCTAAGTCCACAGGCCCAGGAACGTTGGGAGTTAAGCTTTCCTCGGGGAGGGAGGAGCCCTGAGGCCCAGCACACAGCCTGGCTACAAGCGCATGGTGTGACCCTGGGGACTCAGTGTCCAGACCAATTCACCACGCAGCAAGCAGCAGCTGAGTCGTGGCCGTTGGGTCCGGGTCGAGACTGATGGCTCCCCTTAGGCCTGGCTTCCCCCCTCTCAAGGCCTCCTCCTCGGGCCCCGTTCAAACCACCTTTGTACCCACAACCGTGCAGATGTGTAACAATTCACTACGCTTTTACTATTTCATGTCTGGCATTAATAAAAGTCTTATAAGGAGAGGAATCGTGACCTAAGTGCCCTCTTATTTAAGTGACGACATCTGAAAAACTCCGGGACACATTCTGAAACCTGAATAAGTGGAAGTAGACTTCACTGCCATTTTCAAGTACAACAGACTTCACCTGACTCCCATGGCATGACCTGCATCCATGTTACTTCGCTGCAAACAGTTGAGCGGGTGGCTGTAAGCAGCGCTGCTCCTGCTCAGCCAAACCACATCTTGACACCTGGGTCAGCAACTAGCTCCGATCATTGGCAGTAAAGTTACCGGCTCTGCCAGATACCACGTATAACACCACCTTTGTCATTACTGACATTAAAAAGCAACAGCGCCCAGCTTGCTTCTCCCCAGAGGGGGTCTCTTGTGCCACCGCCTCCCTTTTCCCTATGGCTGAGACTCCCAGTTGCCCTGGCTGCCAGGTCAGCAGCATCTCTAGGCCACGATGTGAGGCAGAGACCACCAGAATAGCAGGGGCTCAGGTCTGGGGAAAACAGGCCAAAAGCAGAGACCCTACAGCCAACGGGAGTCCTGGTGCTGAGAGGAAGGAGGAGAAGCCACGTGAAATTCCTCCCCCTGGTCAAGTACGAGGCTGATTACCATGAACGCTTTTTCCTGACACACACTCCAGACCGAGCCCTTGACCTAAAGGAGAGCAGGTCGGCCCACAGGGCTAACCTCAGAAGCAGGGGCCGGGAAACCTGACCTAAAGGTCTCTGAGCCCCAGGCCCCTCGTGCTCTGGCCCCTTTACTTCAGCAGACAGCTCCCTAAGTTGCCAGCTTTCTACTTCTTTATTTTCCTTGATCTTAAATTGCATTTATCGTTATCATTTCCCTATTTTAATTGTCATTTGTTGTTATAAATTTAGTTTTTATTTTCTGCAACTGAGAGCGAGTGGCAGTGGTGGAGGCTGGAGCAGGGGGCCCGACGGGAGACAGCAGAGCTGAGACGCACACTCCCCGCCACGGGCACTTCACCGACGGCAGAGGGGGGCTGGAGAGCCGCGGGGACGGTCAAGGCTGCCAGGTCACTGGAGCTCCACGGGGATGGTAACGAACCTGAGCCCACTCTGCCGCCGCGTACAGACATCGGTTCCTGGGCGAGCTCCATGGGGAAGGCAGAACGATCCATGGCCCGCGTCCCCTCTGCCTTATCAGAGCCATTTGGCTTCTGTCCAGCACTGTGGTTTTGCTCTTGGTTTCATGGTCAAAACCTCCATTTCCATGAGTTTCATCTTTTGCTTACCTTTGTATGAACAATTGCATCCTAACTGTTTCATATCTGTCTTGAAATTTTAAATCATTTCCATTGTTTAGGTCTTCAACATGAGACTTTTAATTCACTTTCACACTCTACGGTGGTAGAAGTCAGAATAGTGGTTATCTCTATGGGGAAGAGGCAGGAAATAAAAAGTCAACTTGTAAATTATACTGTATTAGAGAAGGGGATGAGTGGTGTGGAAAAGAACAGCATGAAGAGGATTGGCTGCACACTGCGCTGTTGGTGGCCGCAGGAAGAAGTAGCGTGAGAAGATGAGATCCGGGCAGACTCGCAGGAGATGAGAGAGTCAGCCAGGCGCAGTATTGGAGAGCACATTCAAGGCAGGGAGAACAGACTGTGCAGAAGCCCTAACTCAGTAGAAAACCTGGAATGTTGAGGGCACAGGCAAGAGGCCAGCGTGGCTGGCGTGGAGTGAGCAAGAGAGAGCAGAGGAGGTAAGAGGGGCAATGGGGGATTCACAGATTAGAATGTGGGGGCTTGCTGGCCATTACAAGGACCTCTGGCTTATGTTCTGGGTGAGAATGGAGCCCGCGACGGGAACTAGGCAGGGGAGACGTGATCTGACTTATATTTTGAAAGGCAGCATCACCGTAGCCACCAGAGCTGCTGCGTGCCGGCGGGGGAGATGCTCCTTCATCACCGTCATCGCCATGCCCACCGCCACCATCCCCAGCACCAGCGTCCCCCTCCCTCCAGCCCACGCGGCCAGAGCTCTCTGGGTTCTGTCCCGGCAGACTCCGCTCACGCACATGCAGGAACAGGGACCGGATCTCCCCGCCACTGGCTGGCAAGGATCCCCTAAATGCAGCCAAAAGATATGAAACACAGGCTGTGAAGAAACTGGGCCTCAGGCGAGGGAGGACCCTCAGTGACCTCTGGGAGCTGAGACCCCGAAGAGGTGAGCCGTGCAGCTGCCCCAGCTTGCTGTCTACACGGACTGTCCGGACCGAGTCCAGCCGCCTCCCCGGGTCTCGGGGGTGGATCGCAGAGCGCAGGCAGCCGGAGCTGGCGGGTGGAGGACCGGAGAGGACACAGCGGCACAGGGGGAGAACCGTGCCCAAGGGCGGAGGGTCCGCTAGTCGAAACTCCGAATTCGGGTGACATCATATACAGTACTCAGAGGGATCTTGTCTCAGTAGTGTGGAAAACTAAAAGCTGCTCTGCTCCCACCCATAAAGTCTCAAGGCAAGACTCAAAAGGATCAAACTGTTTCCAAGTAAGTTAACAATATTAGATTTTTTGAAGTTCTGGAATATACTTAGGAAAAAAAATACCCAGCACCCAAGGAAAAGGGTATGCTAAGATTCAGAAAACTCCAGCCCGTTATGAGGAGACAGATCAATTGATAAAAGACATCCCAATCGGAAAGGAAGAAGTAAAGCTTTCTCTGCAGACAACGTGATTGTCTATGTAGAAAACCGAATGCAATGTACAAGAGTGAGGAGAACCAGTCAGTGAGTTTAGCAAGATCACAGGATAAAGGATATCAGAGGGAGCTAACTCCGCCTGCCCAAACGCTCAACTAATTGTTCTTGTACCAGCACTTTTCTGCACTGATCTGAAACAAGTCCAGTCAGCCACAACACTGCTATTTTACTGTGCCTAGGGTTTTTCTCTTCTTGTGCAAACCAAGTTTTTAATTTTAGTAGGAAACCAAGCCAATTGTGACAAGGATGTTAGGAAACCAGAAATCTGGTAGTGGGTGTATTTTCTGAAGAGAAATTGTGATAGAGTCTTTTTTTTTTTTAAAGATAGTCTGTTTCCTCTCTCTCTCTCTCTCTTTTTTTTTCTATGCCGCGTGGCTTACAGGATCTTAGTTCCCCAACCAGGGATCGAACCCGTGCCCCCTGCAGTGGAAGCACGGTGTCCTAACCACTGGACTGACAGGGAATTCCCTGTGATCAAGAGTCTCAAAAAAGAAATAGAAAAGTAAACATTTAGATCAATATTTCTAACTTTTGGAAAATACTTTAAGGAAATAACCATTCATGGAAAGAATTACATACATGAATTCCATTGAATCGTTAACCGTAGCAATGAAAAAACTGAAAACAACTTAAATGTTCAATGATTACATTATGATGCATCTTATATACCTTCACTCAATAACATATTTTTGAAGAGTTTTTAGAATGTGGAGAAGCTAGTATGTTAAATGAAAAAAAGTCAGGAAAAAATTTAATGCTAAACTTGATGACTTCTACATTGCATACCGTTATACATTTAGCGTGCAAGTACAACTAAAATAATAGTTCTAAAATGTTGACAGTAGTTAGTGCTGAACATCGGGCTTGATTTTCATTTTCCTAAACTGTCTTCAATTACCTTGTACTACTGGAATATCTGAATTCCAGAACCTTCCCTCCAACACGAGGACAAAGATAAAAAATCCAGAAATGCATCAGCTGAAAAGAAACTGTGACACAAAACAGTAGCCTAGTTTTATTTTCTGCAGTAATACACATTGAAGCATCCCACTCCTCGAGCCGCAGGGAAACCAAACAAGTGAACCAAGCGATACCAAGGGCCAGTACTGGCAAAACATTAAACCCAAATAACAAAGTGGTGATTACTCAAGTTTGAATTCCCTAAGCCTTGCCTAGTAGGGGACACAAGGTTAGCCCTCAGCCCCCTTTCCTTCGCGTAGCCTTTAGGGGGGCAGGGGCCAAAGGCGCTGAATATTCCCAATCACCCGGGAAAGCTGATCGAGGACGGAGTCGATGGAAATTCGGAAGAGATCAAGGTCTTCAGCAGTCCATCTACTACAAGTGAGGGAAAAGGGAAATCAGGTTAAAGGGGAGATCGCTCACGTAGGTCCAGGGCACCAGCCCCCAGCCCCCAGCCCCCTCCTTATACCAAGCCCGTATATGGGCGGCCCCATCACAGCACTCTTAAGACAGAGATCAGATCCCAGCACCTGCCACCGACCCCCGCCCACGGCAGACTCTTCTAGAACTCACATAGTTAGGGCACTGCCATTCACTGTATATTCCTCCCGAATCACGCCTGGGTCACGCTGGGCACCTGCGATCAGAGCTCTGTGGGCCATGTGTGCCTCCAGTTGGGATCGGAAAGGCACTGTGAGCTTGCTGGGGGAGACGTGGTTAAGGCACCATCCGCTACTGAATCTGCTGGTATCTCGGGCTTGCCCACACCTCAGAGGCCCGTTTTTACCCCAGGATGAGACCGCCCGGAGCCGCCTCCCTAACCCTTCGGTCCTTCCCCACCCTCCAGGCTCCTCAGGCATTGACAATCCCCTTTCCTGCCAGGCTGCCCGCCCCTGCTGCCCCTGACTGCGCCCTGCGCTCCCCTCCGTCCCCTCCGCAGGCGGCCGCCACGTACCCGGCCACCGCACCGCTGCCCCAGCCCAGGGAGGCTCCACGGAAAGGATACAGCACCAGCTGTCTTCTTCCAGGCCCGACAGCCGCGAGCGCTGCACCTCCACCACGTCGTCTTAGGGCACGTGACGCCCGCCCACCCTGACGGCCTGCAGCAGGGCCTCCCCTCGCTGCTCCTCCTCGGCCAGGCCCACGCCGGGCTTCCGGGCGCCGGGGACCACCCTCGCCTTCAGGGCTACCTGATCTTCTCCGGCAACCAGGAGTTCCGGAGCTTTGCTGGCCACCTCGGCCCCCTGCGCCTGCCGCGCCGCCGTCCCCCGGGGCCTGCATGGCCGCCGCGCGTCCCTCTGAGAGCCGAGGAGAGCCTGCGCGCCTCACGCGGCCCCGCCCCTTCGGCCCCGGGACGCCCAGGGCGCCTGCGCAGACACCCCTGACGACGCCTCCCGGCTCCGGATTGGCTGCCACCCTGCCCCCCGCCGGCCGCCCCGGAGGCCCCGTCGGGCTGCACAGACTCAGCTCCGGCGTGAAGCCCCGCTCCTTTCGGGCGCCCCGGATGCGCCTGCGCAGACCGGCCCCTCCTGTCCGGGGCCGGGAGGCGTGGGGCGGGCGCCGAGTGCCCACGGAGTCACCGCCGAGCCGGGAACGCCGCCTTTCCGTTCCCGAGGCCTTGACCCGTCTCCCAAACCATCTGCTCCAGGCAATAAGGGCCACCCACGCACCCCCATAGCCCTCCGACCCTGCCCCCCGGTAAAGCCCAGAGTAAACCGCAAACAGCAGGGGAAGCGTAGGACCTCCAAGCAGCGGGGTCTCCGCCGAGCGGGGAGGTCAGGGCTGGTGGGCGTCTTCACTGACCCCATCATGGAGGTGCCACCCGCATGACCTCGTCCAGACCCTATTACCTCCCAAAGGCCCGCCTCCAGAGTCCATCCCGTGGCGGGGTTAGGGCTTCCATGGGTGAGCTGGGGGAGGGGGAGGGACTGGACGCTCAGGCCATAGGCCAGCGCTGCTCAGCTAACCCGGGCTAGGTTCCCGTGCGTACTCTTAGCGGGGAGCCACTGACTTACCTGACCGAACCCAGAAACAGCATCTTTCCTGCCGGAGAGCTGATCCACGTCAGCTGTCCTGAGAGATGCGCCAGCCAAGGCCTCATAGGTCCCCCCTGGGCCGGCCCGGCCCCTCGTGTCCCAGGGCCAGGAGGTGACACGGGCCGGTCTGGCTTCCTCTCGGCTGTTTGCAGGCCACTCCTCCACCCGCTGGGCTGGTCATCGTCCTTCCGCAGCCCTGCCCTCGGCCCCAGAGGCTGCCCCGAGGTGGACGCTCACTCAGCAGGCGCCCTCGCCCGGGCTGCCAGTGCTGCACTGGTGAAGCTTTAACACTGGCTCTCCAGACGCAGCAGGGGCCCTGCATCTGCTGATCTCCACGCTGTACCCACTCCCACCACAGCCGACTGACTAGGGAGGCCGAGCCGCGGTCCTGTACGAAAGCCAAGTGGGAATTAAAGCCTCACAGTCACTTACGGAAGACTCAATGAGCTCTCTGTCCCAGGTTCCCCTGTGGGAGTTGCAGAGGGGCAGCCATGAGCAGACATTCTTATAGTTTTTTAGTTTTAGGTTTAGCAAATAGGTTTTAATCATCATCACTGGAAAAAGAAAAAAAAAAAAAAACCATCAGTGCAGAACCGGACTCACATGGGTAGGTAGTGAGTAGGCGTGGACACTGGTTGGACATGTGCGGGAAAAGCCCAGAGAATGTACTGAGCAAGGGTCTAGCATGTTGGCTTCTGCTGTCGTCCATATCACAAGAGGAAACTCATGAATTAACCAGACCCACCTGAGGGTCTGAAATAAGGGCAGAAGGAGGGTCAGTGGGACGTCTAGGGGGCTCTGACTCCCGCCTCCGCGAAAAATACCTGATGGACATCCTCATACATACCCATTAAGGGGACCAGTGGCAAGTTCCCAGGAGCAGAATTGCTGGGCTTTAGGGATGGGCAGCCGTCATTGGATTCAGTCGCGCCACGCTGCTGTCTGCTATGGCTGTACCCGTCTGCACTCCTACTATATTCTTGCGACCTTTGGGGATTTCCTTTTCTGTAACTAGCCTATTCATATCCTTCGCCCATTTCCAAAAACATTGGTATTGCTGTTATCTTCTTGATGACCAGCAGGATATTTTAAAAACATATTCTTTTTTAAAAATTAATTAATTTCTCTTTGGCTGCGTTGGGTCTTCGTTGCTGTGCGCGGGCTTTCTCTAGTTGCGGCGAGCGGGGGCTACTCTTCGTTGCAGTGCACGGGCTTCTCATTGCGGTGGTTTCTCTTGTTGCGGAGCACGGGCTCTAGGCGCAAGGGCTTCAGTAGTTGTGGCTCGCGGGCTTCAGTAGTTGTGACACGCAGGATCAGCAGTTGTGGCGCACGGGCTTAGTTGCTCCGCGGCACGTGGGATCTTCCCGGACCAGGGCTCGAACCCGTGTCCCCTGCATTGGCAGGTGGATTCTTAACCACTGCGCCACCAGGGAAGTCCCTGTTCTATTTTTTAAAATTTGATGAAGCACTTCAGTAGGCAGGGTACCGTGAAAACCACATGACCACCATATAAAAATCATCTTAAAATGGTAGAGAATATAGTTTTAAATGTATTTTTTAAATCTAAAACTCAACTGCCAAGAAAGGAAAGGGGATCTCTCGGGCCAAAAGTATTGAGAAATTGCAAATCCTGAGGATCAATAGGAAGTACAAAAAGTAAAATCACATATAGAAGTAAGTCGTTATTAGAAATATTAGATTTCACATATAAAATAACTATGTTTTATATATTTAAAAAAGAAGATGAGGAGTTGAAAGTTGGACTGAGTCACAAGATACTATTTAAAAATGACCAGGTGGATTAGAAAAGACCATTTAGAACTTCTAGACATAAAAATAGGGATGTAATTAGAAACTCAATGGGTGAGTTAAACAGACTAAACCCAAAGAGTAATGTAGTGAACTAGAATATAGTTTTGAAGTTACTGATAAGTCAGGACAAGGAGATAAAAACATAAACAAAGTGGAGAAATGGAAGATAGCATGAGAAGGTCAAACATTTGTCCAGTCGGCCTTACAGAAGGAGATAATAGGGAAAAAATAGAGAAGCAGTATGTGAAGGGATAATGTCAGTTTCTCACAGTTCATGAAAGACACCAATCCTCAGTCCAAAGACTCACAAATAGTTCACTGTAGTCAGATGTTAGTGGTAGAATGTGGATGGTAGGTATATGGGTGTTCATAGCATATCTTCTTCAATTTGGCTGATTATTAGAAAGTTTTCATAATAATAAATTGAAGAAATAAACCCCATGAAAGGAAAATGAATAAAAGTGAGAACAGAAATTAACAAAATAAACAGCAAAATTAGAATCACCACCGACCTAATTTGCTCTTTTAAGAGATTAAAATTGAACGCAACCAATCAAGAGAAAGCAATGCATGCAAATAAACAATATTAAGAATGCAAAGGAGGTAATAATTGCAAATACATCAGAGATTAATGACGTGAGAATAGTATGAACAACTTCATATTGAGTGAATTTGAAAACTTTAGTGAAAACAGGCAAATTCTCAGAAAAATATTATTAAAAACTGACTCAAGTAAAAACAGAAAACACAAATTATTAGAGAAACTGAATACGTAGGGAAGTTTTTACTACAAAGGATCACGAGGCCCCCAAAACTTTACAGAAACCTTCTATCAAAAGGGAGCGATCATTGCAGTCTTACACAAGCACCTCCAGGGAAAGGCAAAAAGAGGAAATACTACGCAGCTTATTTTGTAAGGCTAAAATAACTTGATACCAAAACAAAGAGCACTAACACAAGTAGAAAATTATATATCAATCTCACTCATTCATGCAGGTTAAAATTCCTAAGCAAGAATAAGTCCAACCAAATATTGCACATGAATGTTCATAGCATCATTCTTCATAATGGCCAACGAGCGAAAGCAACCGAAGTGTTCACCAAATGCTGAACGGGTGAATAAAATGTGGTATGGCTACACAATGGAGTGTTATGCAGCCATACCATGAAATCAGATCCATGAAACAACAAGGATGAACCTTGCAAACAATACGCTGAGTGAAAGAAGCCAGTCACAAAAGACCACTCCTTTGGATTTCTGGACCCAATTCCAGGATGTGTGTGTGTTGGCTGGGGTGGGTTCCCACATAACACCAAGCAATTCTCGGACGCCGGCAGGGCGTCCGAGGAGTCAACTCCACTCTGACCCTTTCTCCCGGGAGATAGCATCCGATTCCACAGGTTACAGGTTCAGTCCTACAGGACCGCCCACCCCTTCCAACTTGAGCTGCTAGTCACCGTCCCAGGTTGTTATCTGTGCTTCTGACTGGCTGGCTACAGATGGGAGGTCCCCACGTCCCCCTCCTTGGGTTTGACTCATTCGCTAGGGCAGCTCACAGAATTCAGGGAAGCACTTACTTACGTTTACCAGTTTATTCTAAAAGGGTATGATAAAGGATGCAGATGAACATCCAGATGGAAGAGAGGCACAGGGCGAGGCATGAGGAAAGGGCCCGGAGCTTCCACGCCGTCACCAGGGGCCACTCTCCCAGCACCCCCCACGTGTTCACCAACCCGGGAGCCCTCTGGACCCAGTCCTCTTGGGTTTTATGGAGGCTTCATTATACAGTGTGACTGGTGAAATCATTGGCCGTTGGTGATGGAGTCAAGCTCCAGCCCCTCCCCACTCCCCGGAGATCGGGTGGGGCCGGGGAGTGGGGCTGAAAGTTCCAAGCTTCCGACCACATGGTTGGTTCTCCTGGCAAGTAGGAGGCACGTTGTTAGGCGCCACCTAAAAGTCACCTCGTTCCTGTCATAAGCGACATCTCTGTCATTCTCAACACGTAGGAAATTCGAAGGGTTTTGGGAGCTGTGACCCAGGAATTGTGGACTGAAGACCAACTATATATGAGAAATAAATATTTGGTCATCTGAACGACCAAATATATATTTCTTGTAAATCACAGTATCACAACCACGTATTGTATGATTCCATTTGTATGACATGTCTAGAATAGCAAACCTATAGAGACAGAAATTAGATTCGTGGTGGTTGCCTAGAGCTTGGGGAGAGACTGGGACTAGGGGATGACGGCTAAGGGGTGCAGGATTTCGTTTTGGGGTGATGAAAATATTCTAAAATTGAGGTGATGATTGCACAAACATGTGAATAACCTGAGCACCACCGAATTGTACACTTTAAGTGAGCGAATTGCATGGTATGGAATTCTATCTCAGTAAAGCTGTTTACAAAAGGAATCCTAAAGATTTTAGTAAAATAAGTTCAGCACTTTATAAAACTGAAAATGTGCATGAACGGGCTTCCCTGGTGGCGCAGTGGTTAAGAATCCGCCTGCCAATGCAGGGGACACGGGTTCGAGCCCTGGTCGGGGAAGATCCCACATGCCGCGGAGAAACGAAACCCGTGCGCCACAACTACTGAGCCCGCGTGCCACAACTACTGAGCCGCTGTGCCACAACTACTGAAGCCCACGCTCCTAGAGCCCGTGCTCCCCAACAAGAGAAGCCACCGCAATGAGAAGCCCGTGCAGCGCAGCGAAGAGTAGCCCCCGCTCGCCTCAACTAGACAAAGCCCGCACGCAGCGACGAACACCCAACGCAGCCAAAGATAAATAAATTAATTAATTAATTTAAAAAATATGCACGAACAAGTCGGAATTTTTCCAGGTACGCAAAGTGGGTTTCACATTTGAGAACCTGTTCATGGACATCTCGGTAAAGACGGCAGATTGACCACGGACTTCTGTTTTCCCTCCGTCCCAAACCATCCTCTAAAATCACAGTGAAGGATTTGTTAAAGGCATAAACCCTCGCGGCTGTGAAGAACTGAAGAAGACAACACAGTAACGTATTGGAAACTGGAAAGCAGGTGGATTTGTAGTAAATGATTTATCAGACCCAAGAGAGTTGAATCCTAAATACACTGCGGGGGAAGGCAAGACCCCCACTCCCCGGAGGCTGACCTCTGTGACTTCCCCTCTCCTACTTCACACAAAAGATGAAGTGTAGTCTCTGGAGAGAGTAAAACAAGGGGTCTCTGCCCTGGGGGATGCTAGACACATCTGACCGAGAATACTAGGCTAAAAGCAACGTAAGTACATATGCACAATAGATACGCGAGCCTTTCCCGAGCCCTTTTCCAGCGGCTCTCTTCCAGAATGTTGACAACCAGACCTTTACAATTGGGTCTAGAGATTCGAAGACAGTTCTCTGACCTATTTGAGCAGCCCAAGAGGCAAGACATGGGTCATAATATTAGGGGCACCCCAAGAAAATCGTCCGGCAAGGTCACCTTGCAGTGGACCCCACAGCTGACGAGCACCACCCATGTAGTCGGAGCTTCGGATCAGCGTTTTGGCCTTTCACTCTTAAATATGAGCAGACAGCCAATGATTTTATCAGACATCTCAGGGAAGCTCTAGCATAAAGACAGAAACCAAACAAACAGGTTGGAAGAAACAAAAACTGTGCCAGAAGGAGAGACATTTTTTTTCAAGTCTCTTATTGTTACAAATACCCCCTGAGAGGTGAGCTGTCAGGGCCATAAATTAAAGGAATCTTATCAAGTCAGTCAAGCTCATTAACACGTTAAAGGAGAAAAGCGATGTGAGTGTCTCAGATGCAGCAAAAACAGTCAGCAGGACTGACCAGCCAGTCACATATGGGAACGTGATATGTGAACAGAGGCTGCATTCCTGGGGAAAGGAGGGCTGCCCACGTGGGGTACAAACAGAACAAAAGGCAATTAATTGTATCCCTGTGTCACCACCACATGTCAAAATCAGTTGAGGCTAGATTATTACTTAAATGTAAAGGAAAAAACGTTATAACTTAGAA
Source organism: Balaenoptera physalus (assembly GCF_965194825.1). Taxonomy (NCBI): domain Eukaryota; kingdom Metazoa; phylum Chordata; class Mammalia; order Artiodactyla; family Balaenopteridae; genus Balaenoptera; species Balaenoptera physalus. The sequence continues at coordinate 133,917,233 of NC_138903.1, read as the reverse complement.
GAAGATGTGGGGAAACAAATTACAACCTCAGCATAGGAAGAACGCTTTAAACAAAATACAAGAGCAAGAAGCTACTCAGGAAAATCTTGATATGTTACATTAAAAGCGAGAACAATTCTTAACTTAAAAAACACCAAGAAAAACCCACTGTAGACTGTGATGGGCTCTTAGCAACACACATAACCAACAAATTATTAGTCTCTTAGATATGTGAGGGAGTACTGAGAAAAATCAGAAAAACACAAACACTTCAGTGTAAAAATTAGCAAAACAAAAACAAACCTAAAACAGATAATTCACAGAAGAGAAAAAAAGAAATGACCCGTAAACATATGAAAGGATGGCCAGTTAATTAAGTTATCAAGGGCGTGGAAAATCAAATCACAGTAAAGTACCATTTTCCTCATATCAGGCTGGTGATAGTCAAGTTGAAGGGGCCCCCATCCCAGGGACACGCCCTAGAAATTCTTCCACAGGTGCATGAATGCTCACAGCAGCATTGCTTGTAAGAGCCTCCAAACTGGAAACAACTCAAATGTCTGTTGTTGGTGGAACAGTTAAATAAATTATGCGATGGAATCATGTATGCTAATGAAAATGAATGAAATAGGGCACTGACATGGGTGAATGTGAAGTATGTAAATGGAGCGCAAATTGAAGTCACCAAAAATGCATACAATAACGGTTCTATTGATAAAAGTTCAGAACAGGCAAAACAAAACAGTATGTCACTTAAGGACACTCACACATTCATAAAACCATCTTTAAAAACAAAAGTGGTAAACACCAAGTTCAGGATAGCACTCACCCCCTTGGGGGGCAAGAAGGCAGCAGTAGAAGGGGGCCCTCGGCATGTGCCGTGTGTGTCGTGTAGCGGTGGTGTAGTCTGAAGCCGGATGGAGATGCCATGGCTGTGTGCTGCACACGTTATCCCTGTTTGTATTGTATAAAGTATCTTTAAATGCACTTGGGATGTCTTTACGAAAGCTTTCGTAAGTGTGATTGACCTTTTCAGGATTTAAAGTCTCTAAGGTATCATGGGCCTGTCAGATCCGTGAAATGATTTCTTCTTGGGGGAGATTTTGGCCAGCTGCTTCAATGGTGAATGAAGGCATAGCTTCATGTGAAGGCCAAATGGGCTGTATTGTATTTCAAAGCCAGCTCTCCTTCCGAGGTGCAGGCCGAGCTGCACAGGACTCGTCGGGCCGCTGTTGTCCGATGGCAGCTGCTCTTCCCCTGGGCGGCCCGGCCCGAAATTGGTAACGCGCATCCTGTGACGTTGGTTTCTAGGAGGAGCACGGAGAAGCCAACTTGCTGAGCAGTGGAGCCCTGACGTGGACGAGGAAATTCAGCCTGGATTATTTAGCCCTGGACTTCAACTCAGCGTCACCAGCCCCTGTGCAGCAGGTAGGAAGTACTCTGTGTCTGAGAATTCCCAGGAGATTCCATTTCGGTTTGGATTTTGTTTCGATGATTCCACCATGGATGTTCTCTTTGCAAAGTCTGAGACATACAGACACGTACAGTGAAGAGTCTTCAAATCAGCCCTAATTCTGCCGCCCAGAAGTCCTGGTGTATTTCCCTCGGGGGGAACGTTCTTTGCATGTCTATGTGTAAATGGACGTAGTCTTCGTGCTCTTCAAAATTCGGACCATAAGGTTTGTTGAGAAATTGCTCTGGCAGAGATGAGGGTGGGGTAAAGTGTAGTCCAGGCATAGGAAGGGCCTGCTGAGGGAGGAAGTAACAGCCCCGTTTGGCTAGACTCTGGGGAGTGGTGACGGGAGCTGTCAGCTGGCTTTGAAACAGCTCCGTCAAGGGCCTCAAGTGCCAGGTTGGGCAGTTTTGACTCCTCTGAGTAGTAGTCTTGTCTGTGGAGTGGTCAGCAGAAATAACACCTATGTTGAAGCCTGTCGTGAGGATTCAGTGAGTTAATACGTGTAAGGGACCTTAGCCATTGACTGTTGTCACTCACTGCACAGGGGAAGCCATGGAATGAGTGGCTGGTAAGCAGTGGACAACGGCTAAATATTTCTTAGCAAGGGATGGTCGTAGTCTAGACTGCGCTAACAGTGTATTATTGTTTGATGAGAAAAATCACTTGCTGAACAGAATATACAGTGTAATTTCATTTTGTGTGTGTGGAGAAAAGAAGAGTCTGGGAGGCTTCCCTTCCCTTTTGCTGAATGAGCTCCCACTTGCCCTTTACCTTTCGTTTCATTCCACAAACCTAAAATGATAGTCCAGCAAAGCTGGTCAGCGGGATAGACAGAGAAGCACAGACGGTGCATTAGCCAGTTCTGGTCGGCTGTGCAGTGAAGACAAGCCCCGAATCTCTGCGGCTTTCGACCGCAAAGGCTTCTCAGTTGTCGCCTGTGGGACAGTCTGTCACGGTCCCCACGTGAGGCATGCCGGCGTCCTGGCAGGGGAAAAAGGGAGAGTGCAGGATCGCAGGACGCCTCTCTTCTCTTTAGGAGGGGCACCCGTCACCCCACTCACGTTATACTGGTCAAGGCGAGTCAGCTGGCTAGGGCCAAGTTGAAGGGAGCGGAGGTGAGGAGAGATTCACGCACATTCACACGCAGCGTGACACTTCTGCAAGTGACGACCCAGGAGGGAGGGCCAGCCAATACTCGACACTGTAAGCCACCAGAGACTGACTGACATTGTGCCGAATTTTTAAATTGGATGTAACGAAAGCTTTCTGTTCTCCCCCTTCAGAAACTCCTCTTCTCAGAGGAGCAGAGAGTAGACTACGTGCAAGTGGACGAGCAGAAGACGCAAGCTCTGCAGAGCACAAAGCAGGAGTGGACGGACGAGAGGCAGTCCAAAGCGTGACGGCGCTGGGCTGCGGGCAGGGGCTCTGAGGGGGGCCGGCCCTCGTCAGCGGCCGCGCTCGCCCCTGCCGAGCCTCAGGCCGGTGCGCCGGGACGTAGACAGCCCCATCCCGGCAGGGTGGGAGCCACCAAAGCAAAAGAGGCGTCAGAAATCTTCTCCAGTGGAGCCTTTGACGTGCAGATTGGAGCCAACGGGATGACATCTTTTGACTCCAGCGCCTGAAGTCTCGACCTCTGTCCTGTGCTTCCGCTGGAATCATGAATGATCCGAGGAGAGACGCGCCTGGACACCGTCTTGTCCCCACCCCTGAGGACACAGTGCAAGACACCAAGCCTAGGGATGGTGGCAGGAAGACAATGCGAGTGACAGGAGCATTGAGTCCCGAGGTCCGGCATGAGCATATCAGATGACCCCGGTGGCTCTAGGGACATCGTTGTGCTTAAGCAGCCGCCTGTGGCCGGGTGTCCCTTTGCTGTTGGCCTTTTCCCGGCATGCTTTCACACGCACCGTCTCATCCCTTCCCCTCAAAGGCCTCGGAAGCTAGGCTTGGCGGCGATCACTGCTCCCACTTCGAGGAAAACAATACCAAGAACCAGAGAAGGGAACGCTTGGCCCAGGATGACTCATGGAGTGAGACAGCGAGTCCGGCTCCTTCCGCCGTCTAATGCTGCCTCAGTCACTTAGGGTAACTTCGGAGACGCGTGGGAGACACGTGCAGACACGGGATGACTCATCATCTCCTCTCCCTTTCATAGGATTTTGAGCAGGTGCTTTTCCACTTGAAAGGTATGCCTGTCGAGCCAGGGTTTCTTTGTGTGGTGTCCAAACGGGGCACTCTAGCGTAATCAGCAGTTACCATTAGAGACACCTCCCGACCATCAGTGTGAAGTCCATGCTTGGTTCACATGGTCCCCTTGCCATGTGTGTCCCATGAGCTGGCTAGTGCTGGCAGAAGAACCTTTGCCACCCCGGGGAAAGCTATCCCTGGCCACACTGTGCTGGACTCAAGCTTCTGAGTGATTGTTATGACCCAAAAAACAACAGCAAACAAACCAACCAAAAACCGGTGACTTCAAGTCTCGGGTTTCCCGGCTAATGTTTCCCTTCTGCTTTAGTGGTGACTAGCTCTGGAGCGTGCACACGTTCCCACCATGCAATGAGGGCATCTTGTCACCCCTTCCTTCCTGGGGCACTGGGGTTCAGGGGACCCAGACGACAGGCTCGATTGGGCACGGAGTTTTACTTAATGCCCCTACCTGATCCTTCTGAGCACCTGCAGCCAGAAGACAAATCTGAACAACTGGGTAGTCGGCAGGTTCTGGCCCACTGTTCGGCCACGGTGTCTCATATACGGGGATGGATCACATAGGCGGGCAGGTCTGCGGCAGCCAGGGTTAGGCAGGGCAACTGTAGGCTTTGCTGTAGGGTTTCAGGGTCTCGAACTGCTCCGAAGGTAAGTGCCAAAATCTTGGCTTTTCAGCCCAGAAAAGAAGTAATTTTGATGTTCAAAGCAGCACGGTCTGGTGACATCATTTTCTTCCCAGAGCAAGACGGGGGGCAATTGCCAAGGGCTTGGACTAAGTTAAGAGTCCTTAGTGAGCCTGGATGGAGCCACGAGAGGGCTCCCTGAGCCCACGGCCTGCTCCCCGGCCAGAGCCTGTAAGGAGCTGCCTTCTTCCTTCTGTGACTTGCAAGGAGTCACAGAGCCTCAGGCAGGAATCCAGGGCTACGGACTGCCAGTTCCCATAGATGGTGGCTTCCCTATGTGTGGGCCACCTGTGTTTGGGTCACTGATTGCCTGACAAAGGCCAGTGCAGAAAAACTGGACGTCCAAGTGTCAAGTACCTCAGCAGATTGAGGATAGATTGGAATAGTAAAGGCAGCTGAAATTTTGTCGGCAGTGAAATGTCATCCAGTTGACCAAAAAACAAAAATCTGTTTCTACAAAACGTTTCCAGGGACATACTTACTGCACGAAACAATAGACACTTGAGCAGTGTGACTTGTTTGGAAGTGATTAGGGATTTAAAAAAATATGACTTCGCCAGGGCGTATAGGATTATGTCTTGGGTGTATGGGATTCCCAGGGTGTACGGGATTATGTCTTGCTTTGATAAAACTGCTAATGGATGGCTACACAAAGGCGTAATGATTCAGGGACACAAAATACAGGTAGTTTTGAGCTGACGGCAGCATATGCTCCTGGGAAAGGCACCGTAAATCACAACGATGCCGGCCAAATCTTGTTTTCCGGCAGAGGTAATCCACGTGTAATGGAGGGCTATGATTGTGATGGGGTCTGAGGGATTTTTGTGTTTTTTTTTTTTTACCAGAAATGATCCCAGATACCACTCCAAGTCAAGTACACGTGGCATGTCTGTACACTGCGCAGAGTACACCTTTCTAGAAGATCTGGGAATCAACAGGACAGTGCAGCAATTAATCTCGCATTATTTTCTGTAGCTCCTTTTTGCTCCGTTTCCTTCCGTCTCCTTTCATTAGGAAATACTTCCAGATCAGGGGTTTTGTCATGCAGAAAGGGGGACCGAAGGGTCTCAAGCCTAAGTCCACAGGCCCAGGAACGTTGGGAGTTAAGCTTTCCTCGGGGAGGGAGGAGCCCTGAGGCCCAGCACACAGCCTGGCTACAAGCGCATGGTGTGACCCTGGGGACTCAGTGTCCAGACCAATTCACCACGCAGCAAGCAGCAGCTGAGTCGTGGCCGTTGGGTCCGGGTCGAGACTGATGGCTCCCCTTAGGCCTGGCTTCCCCCCTCTCAAGGCCTCCTCCTCGGGCCCCGTTCAAACCACCTTTGTACCCACAACCGTGCAGATGTGTAACAATTCACTACGCTTTTACTATTTCATGTCTGGCATTAATAAAAGTCTTATAAGGAGAGGAATCGTGACCTAAGTGCCCTCTTATTTAAGTGACGACATCTGAAAAACTCCGGGACACATTCTGAAACCTGAATAAGTGGAAGTAGACTTCACTGCCATTTTCAAGTACAACAGACTTCACCTGACTCCCATGGCATGACCTGCATCCATGTTACTTCGCTGCAAACAGTTGAGCGGGTGGCTGTAAGCAGCGCTGCTCCTGCTCAGCCAAACCACATCTTGACACCTGGGTCAGCAACTAGCTCCGATCATTGGCAGTAAAGTTACCGGCTCTGCCAGATACCACGTATAACACCACCTTTGTCATTACTGACATTAAAAAGCAACAGCGCCCAGCTTGCTTCTCCCCAGAGGGGGTCTCTTGTGCCACCGCCTCCCTTTTCCCTATGGCTGAGACTCCCAGTTGCCCTGGCTGCCAGGTCAGCAGCATCTCTAGGCCACGATGTGAGGCAGAGACCACCAGAATAGCAGGGGCTCAGGTCTGGGGAAAACAGGCCAAAAGCAGAGACCCTACAGCCAACGGGAGTCCTGGTGCTGAGAGGAAGGAGGAGAAGCCACGTGAAATTCCTCCCCCTGGTCAAGTACGAGGCTGATTACCATGAACGCTTTTTCCTGACACACACTCCAGACCGAGCCCTTGACCTAAAGGAGAGCAGGTCGGCCCACAGGGCTAACCTCAGAAGCAGGGGCCGGGAAACCTGACCTAAAGGTCTCTGAGCCCCAGGCCCCTCGTGCTCTGGCCCCTTTACTTCAGCAGACAGCTCCCTAAGTTGCCAGCTTTCTACTTCTTTATTTTCCTTGATCTTAAATTGCATTTATCGTTATCATTTCCCTATTTTAATTGTCATTTGTTGTTATAAATTTAGTTTTTATTTTCTGCAACTGAGAGCGAGTGGCAGTGGTGGAGGCTGGAGCAGGGGGCCCGACGGGAGACAGCAGAGCTGAGACGCACACTCCCCGCCACGGGCACTTCACCGACGGCAGAGGGGGGCTGGAGAGCCGCGGGGACGGTCAAGGCTGCCAGGTCACTGGAGCTCCACGGGGATGGTAACGAACCTGAGCCCACTCTGCCGCCGCGTACAGACATCGGTTCCTGGGCGAGCTCCATGGGGAAGGCAGAACGATCCATGGCCCGCGTCCCCTCTGCCTTATCAGAGCCATTTGGCTTCTGTCCAGCACTGTGGTTTTGCTCTTGGTTTCATGGTCAAAACCTCCATTTCCATGAGTTTCATCTTTTGCTTACCTTTGTATGAACAATTGCATCCTAACTGTTTCATATCTGTCTTGAAATTTTAAATCATTTCCATTGTTTAGGTCTTCAACATGAGACTTTTAATTCACTTTCACACTCTACGGTGGTAGAAGTCAGAATAGTGGTTATCTCTATGGGGAAGAGGCAGGAAATAAAAAGTCAACTTGTAAATTATACTGTATTAGAGAAGGGGATGAGTGGTGTGGAAAAGAACAGCATGAAGAGGATTGGCTGCACACTGCGCTGTTGGTGGCCGCAGGAAGAAGTAGCGTGAGAAGATGAGATCCGGGCAGACTCGCAGGAGATGAGAGAGTCAGCCAGGCGCAGTATTGGAGAGCACATTCAAGGCAGGGAGAACAGACTGTGCAGAAGCCCTAACTCAGTAGAAAACCTGGAATGTTGAGGGCACAGGCAAGAGGCCAGCGTGGCTGGCGTGGAGTGAGCAAGAGAGAGCAGAGGAGGTAAGAGGGGCAATGGGGGATTCACAGATTAGAATGTGGGGGCTTGCTGGCCATTACAAGGACCTCTGGCTTATGTTCTGGGTGAGAATGGAGCCCGCGACGGGAACTAGGCAGGGGAGACGTGATCTGACTTATATTTTGAAAGGCAGCATCACCGTAGCCACCAGAGCTGCTGCGTGCCGGCGGGGGAGATGCTCCTTCATCACCGTCATCGCCATGCCCACCGCCACCATCCCCAGCACCAGCGTCCCCCTCCCTCCAGCCCACGCGGCCAGAGCTCTCTGGGTTCTGTCCCGGCAGACTCCGCTCACGCACATGCAGGAACAGGGACCGGATCTCCCCGCCACTGGCTGGCAAGGATCCCCTAAATGCAGCCAAAAGATATGAAACACAGGCTGTGAAGAAACTGGGCCTCAGGCGAGGGAGGACCCTCAGTGACCTCTGGGAGCTGAGACCCCGAAGAGGTGAGCCGTGCAGCTGCCCCAGCTTGCTGTCTACACGGACTGTCCGGACCGAGTCCAGCCGCCTCCCCGGGTCTCGGGGGTGGATCGCAGAGCGCAGGCAGCCGGAGCTGGCGGGTGGAGGACCGGAGAGGACACAGCGGCACAGGGGGAGAACCGTGCCCAAGGGCGGAGGGTCCGCTAGTCGAAACTCCGAATTCGGGTGACATCATATACAGTACTCAGAGGGATCTTGTCTCAGTAGTGTGGAAAACTAAAAGCTGCTCTGCTCCCACCCATAAAGTCTCAAGGCAAGACTCAAAAGGATCAAACTGTTTCCAAGTAAGTTAACAATATTAGATTTTTTGAAGTTCTGGAATATACTTAGGAAAAAAAATACCCAGCACCCAAGGAAAAGGGTATGCTAAGATTCAGAAAACTCCAGCCCGTTATGAGGAGACAGATCAATTGATAAAAGACATCCCAATCGGAAAGGAAGAAGTAAAGCTTTCTCTGCAGACAACGTGATTGTCTATGTAGAAAACCGAATGCAATGTACAAGAGTGAGGAGAACCAGTCAGTGAGTTTAGCAAGATCACAGGATAAAGGATATCAGAGGGAGCTAACTCCGCCTGCCCAAACGCTCAACTAATTGTTCTTGTACCAGCACTTTTCTGCACTGATCTGAAACAAGTCCAGTCAGCCACAACACTGCTATTTTACTGTGCCTAGGGTTTTTCTCTTCTTGTGCAAACCAAGTTTTTAATTTTAGTAGGAAACCAAGCCAATTGTGACAAGGATGTTAGGAAACCAGAAATCTGGTAGTGGGTGTATTTTCTGAAGAGAAATTGTGATAGAGTCTTTTTTTTTTTAAAGATAGTCTGTTTCCTCTCTCTCTCTCTCTCTTTTTTTTTCTATGCCGCGTGGCTTACAGGATCTTAGTTCCCCAACCAGGGATCGAACCCGTGCCCCCTGCAGTGGAAGCACGGTGTCCTAACCACTGGACTGACAGGGAATTCCCTGTGATCAAGAGTCTCAAAAAAGAAATAGAAAAGTAAACATTTAGATCAATATTTCTAACTTTTGGAAAATACTTTAAGGAAATAACCATTCATGGAAAGAATTACATACATGAATTCCATTGAATCGTTAACCGTAGCAATGAAAAAACTGAAAACAACTTAAATGTTCAATGATTACATTATGATGCATCTTATATACCTTCACTCAATAACATATTTTTGAAGAGTTTTTAGAATGTGGAGAAGCTAGTATGTTAAATGAAAAAAAGTCAGGAAAAAATTTAATGCTAAACTTGATGACTTCTACATTGCATACCGTTATACATTTAGCGTGCAAGTACAACTAAAATAATAGTTCTAAAATGTTGACAGTAGTTAGTGCTGAACATCGGGCTTGATTTTCATTTTCCTAAACTGTCTTCAATTACCTTGTACTACTGGAATATCTGAATTCCAGAACCTTCCCTCCAACACGAGGACAAAGATAAAAAATCCAGAAATGCATCAGCTGAAAAGAAACTGTGACACAAAACAGTAGCCTAGTTTTATTTTCTGCAGTAATACACATTGAAGCATCCCACTCCTCGAGCCGCAGGGAAACCAAACAAGTGAACCAAGCGATACCAAGGGCCAGTACTGGCAAAACATTAAACCCAAATAACAAAGTGGTGATTACTCAAGTTTGAATTCCCTAAGCCTTGCCTAGTAGGGGACACAAGGTTAGCCCTCAGCCCCCTTTCCTTCGCGTAGCCTTTAGGGGGGCAGGGGCCAAAGGCGCTGAATATTCCCAATCACCCGGGAAAGCTGATCGAGGACGGAGTCGATGGAAATTCGGAAGAGATCAAGGTCTTCAGCAGTCCATCTACTACAAGTGAGGGAAAAGGGAAATCAGGTTAAAGGGGAGATCGCTCACGTAGGTCCAGGGCACCAGCCCCCAGCCCCCAGCCCCCTCCTTATACCAAGCCCGTATATGGGCGGCCCCATCACAGCACTCTTAAGACAGAGATCAGATCCCAGCACCTGCCACCGACCCCCGCCCACGGCAGACTCTTCTAGAACTCACATAGTTAGGGCACTGCCATTCACTGTATATTCCTCCCGAATCACGCCTGGGTCACGCTGGGCACCTGCGATCAGAGCTCTGTGGGCCATGTGTGCCTCCAGTTGGGATCGGAAAGGCACTGTGAGCTTGCTGGGGGAGACGTGGTTAAGGCACCATCCGCTACTGAATCTGCTGGTATCTCGGGCTTGCCCACACCTCAGAGGCCCGTTTTTACCCCAGGATGAGACCGCCCGGAGCCGCCTCCCTAACCCTTCGGTCCTTCCCCACCCTCCAGGCTCCTCAGGCATTGACAATCCCCTTTCCTGCCAGGCTGCCCGCCCCTGCTGCCCCTGACTGCGCCCTGCGCTCCCCTCCGTCCCCTCCGCAGGCGGCCGCCACGTACCCGGCCACCGCACCGCTGCCCCAGCCCAGGGAGGCTCCACGGAAAGGATACAGCACCAGCTGTCTTCTTCCAGGCCCGACAGCCGCGAGCGCTGCACCTCCACCACGTCGTCTTAGGGCACGTGACGCCCGCCCACCCTGACGGCCTGCAGCAGGGCCTCCCCTCGCTGCTCCTCCTCGGCCAGGCCCACGCCGGGCTTCCGGGCGCCGGGGACCACCCTCGCCTTCAGGGCTACCTGATCTTCTCCGGCAACCAGGAGTTCCGGAGCTTTGCTGGCCACCTCGGCCCCCTGCGCCTGCCGCGCCGCCGTCCCCCGGGGCCTGCATGGCCGCCGCGCGTCCCTCTGAGAGCCGAGGAGAGCCTGCGCGCCTCACGCGGCCCCGCCCCTTCGGCCCCGGGACGCCCAGGGCGCCTGCGCAGACACCCCTGACGACGCCTCCCGGCTCCGGATTGGCTGCCACCCTGCCCCCCGCCGGCCGCCCCGGAGGCCCCGTCGGGCTGCACAGACTCAGCTCCAGCGTGAAGCCCCGCTCCTTTCGGGCGCCCCGGATGCGCCTGCGCAGACCGGCCCCTCCTGTCCGGGGCCGGGAGGCGTGGGGCGGGCGCCGAGTGCCCACGGAGTCACCGCCGAGCCGGGAACGCCGCCTTTCCGTTCCCGAGGCCTTGACCCGTCTCCCAAACCATCTGCTCCAGGCAATAAGGGCCACCCACGCACCCCCATAGCCCTCCGACCCTGCCCCCCGGTAAAGCCCAGAGTAAACCGCAAACAGCAGGGGAAGCGTAGGACCTCCAAGCAGCGGGGTCTCCGCCGAGCGGGGAGGTCAGGGCTGGTGGGCGTCTTCACTGACCCCATCATGGAGGTGCCACCCGCATGACCTCGTCCAGACCCTATTACCTCCCAAAGGCCCGCCTCCAGAGTCCGTCCCGTGGCGGGGTTAGGGCTTCCATGGGTGAGCTGGGGGAGGGGGAGGGACTGGACGCTCAGGCCATAGGCCAGCGCTGCTCAGCTAACCCGGGCTAGGTTCCCGTGCGTACTCTTAGCGGGGAGCCACTGACTTACCTGACCGAACCCAGAAACAGCATCTTTCCTGCCGGAGAGCTGATCCACGTCAGCTGTCCTGAGAGATGCGCCAGCCAAGGCCTCACAGGTCCCCCCTGGGCCGGCCCGGCCCCTCGTGTCCCAGGGCCAGGAGGTGACACGGGCCGGTCTGGCTTCCTCTCGGCTGTTTGCAGGCCACTCCTCCACCCGCTGGGCTGGTCATCGTCCTTCCGCAGCCCTGCCCTCGGCCCCAGAGGCTGCCCCGAGGTGGACGCTCACTCAGCAGGCGCCCTCGCCCGGGCTGCCAGTGCTGCACTGGTGAAGCTTTAACACTGGCTCTCCAGACGCAGCAGGGGCCCTGCATCTGCTGATCTCCACGCTGTACCCACTCCCACCACAGCCGACTGACTAGGGAGGCCGAGCCGCGGTCCTGTACGAAAGCCAAGTGGGAATTAAAGCCTCACAGTCACTTACGGAAGACTCAATGAGCTCTCTGTCCCAGGTTCCCCTGTGGGAGTTGCAGAGGGGCAGCCATGAGCAGACATTCTTATAGTTTTTTAGTTTTAGGTTTAGCAAATAGGTTTTAATCATCATCACTGGAAAAAGAAAAAAAAAAAAAAACCATCAGTGCAGAACCGGACTCACATGGGTAGGTAGTGAGTAGGCGTGGACACTGGTTGGACATGTGCGGGAAAAGCCCAGAGAATGTACTGAGCAAGGGTCTAGCATGTTGGCTTCTGCTGTCGTCCATATCACAAGAGGAAACTCATGAATTAACCAGACCCACCTGAGGGTCTGAAATAAGGGCAGAAGGAGGGTCAGTGGGACGTCTAGGGGGCTCTGACTCCCGCCTCCGCGAAAAATACCTGATGGACATCCTCATACATACCCATTAAGGGGACCAGTGGCAAGTTCCCAGGAGCAGAATTGCTGGGCTTTAGGGATGGGCAGCCGTCATTGGATTCAGTCGCGCCACGCTGCTCTCTGCTATGGCTGTACCCGTCTGCACTCCTACTATATTCTTGCGACCTTTGGGGATTTCCTTTTCTGTAACTAGCCTATTCATATCCTTCGCCCATTTCCAAAAACATTGGTATTGCTGTTATCTTCTTGATGACCAGCAGGATATTTTAAAAACATATTCTTTTTTAAAAATTAATTAATTTCTCTTTGGCTGCGTTGGGTCTTCGTTGCTGTGCGCGGGCTTTCTCTAGTTGCGGCGAGCGGGGGCTACTCTTCGTTGCAGTGCACGGGCTTCTCATTGCGGTGGTTTCTCTTGTTGCGGAGCACGGGCTCTAGGCGCAAGGGCTTCAGTAGTTGTGGCTCGCGGGCTTCAGTAGTTGTGACACGCAGGATCAGCAGTTGTGGCGCACGGGCTTAGTTGCTCCGCGGCACGTGGGATCTTCCCGGACCAGGGCTCGAACCCGTGTCCCCTGCATTGGCAGGTGGATTCTTAACCACTGCGCCACCAGGGAAGTCCCTGTTCTATTTTTTAAAATTTGATGAAGCACTTCAGTAGGCAGGGTACCGTGAAAACCACATGACCACCATATAAAAATCATCTTAAAATGGTAGAGAATATAGTTTTAAATGTATTTTTTAAATCTAAAACTCAACTGCCAAGAAAGGAAAGGGGATCTCTCGGGCCAAAAGTATTGAGAAATTGCAAATCCTGAGGATCAATAGGAAGTACAAAAAGTAAAATCACATATAGAAGTAAGTCGTTATTAGAAATATTAGATTTCACATATAAAATAACTATGTTTTATATATTTAAAAAAGAAGATGAGGAGTTGAAAGTTGGACTGAGTCACAAGATACTATTTAAAAATGACCAGGTGGATTAGAAAAGACCATTTAGAACTTCTAGACATAAAAATAGGGATGTAATTAGAAACTCAATGGGTGAGTTAAACAGACTAAACCCAAAGAGTAATGTAGTGAACTAGAATATAGTTTTGAAGTTACTGATAAGTCAGGACAAGGAGATAAAAACATAAACAAAGTGGAGAAATGGAAGATAGCATGAGAAGGTCAAACATTTGTCCAGTCGGCCTTACAGAAGGAGATAATAGGGAAAAAATAGAGAAGCAGTATGTGAAGGGATAATGTCAGTTTCTCACAGTTCATGAAAGACACCAATCCTCAGTCCAAAGACTCACAAATAGTTCACTGTAGTCAGATGTTAGTGGTAGAATGTGGATGGTAGGTATATGGGTGTTCATAGCATATCTTCTTCAATTTGGCTGATTATTAGAAAGTTTTCATAATAATAAATTGAAGAAATAAACCCCATGAAAGGAAAATGAATAAAAGTGAGAACAGAAATTAACAAAATAAACAGCAAAATTAGAATCACCACCGACCTAATTTGCTCTTTTAAGAGATTAAAATTGAACGCAACCAATCAAGAGAAAGCAATGCATGCAAATAAACAATATTAAGAATGCAAAGGAGGTAATAATTGCAAATACATCAGAGATTAATGACGTGAGAATAGTATGAACAACTTCATATTGAGTGAATTTGAAAACTTTAGTGAAAACAGGCAAATTCTCAGAAAAATATTATTAAAAACTGACTCAAGTAAAAACAGAAAACACAAATTATTAGAGAAACTGAATACGTAGGGAAGTTTTTACTACAAAGGATCACGAGGCCCCCAAAACTTTACAGAAACCTTCTATCAAAAGGGAGCGATCATTGCAGTCTTACACAAGCACCTCCAGGGAAAGGCAAAAAGAGGAAATACTACGCAGCTTATTTTGTAAGGCTAAAATAACTTGATACCAAAACAAAGAGCACTAACACAAGTAGAAAATTATATATCAATCTCACTCATTCATGCAGGTTAAAATTCCTAAGCAAGAATAAGTCCAACCAAATATTGCACATGAATGTTCATAGCATCATTCTTCATAATGGCCAACGAGCGAAAGCAACCGAAGTGTTCACCAAATGCTGAACGGGTGAATAAAATGTGGTATGGCTACACAATGGAGTGTTATGCAGCCATACCATGAAATCAGATCCATGAAACAACAAGGATGAACCTTGCAAACAATACGCTGAGTGAAAGAAGCCAGTCACAAAAGACCACTCCTTTGGATTTCTGGACCCAATTCCAGGATGTGTGTGTGTTGGCTGGGGTGGGTTCCCACATAACACCAAGCAATTCTCGGACGCCGGCAGGGCGTCCGAGGAGTCAACTCCACTCTGACCCTTTCTCCCGGGAGATAGCATCCGATTCCACAGGTTACAGGTTCAGTCCTACAGGACCGCCCACCCCTTCCAACTTGAGCTGCTAGTCACCGTCCCAGGTTGTTATCTGTGCTTCTGACTGGCTGGCTACAGATGGGAGGTCCCCACGTCCCCCTCCTTGGGTTTGACTCATTCGCTAGGGCAGCTCACAGAATTCAGGGAAGCACTAACTTACGTTTACCAGTTTATTCTAAAAGGGTATGATAAAGGATGCAGATGAACATCCAGATGGAAGAGAGGCACAGGGCGAGGCATGAGGAAAGGGCCTGGAGCTTCCACGCCGTCACCAGGGGCCACTCTCCCAGCACCCCCCACGTGTTCACCAACCCGGGAGCCCTCTGGACCCAGTCCTCTTGGGTTTTATGGAGGCTTCATTATACAGTGTGACTGGTGAAATCATTGGCCGTTGGTGATGGAGTCAAGCTCCAGCCCCTCCCCACTCCCCGGAGATCGGGTGGGGCCGGGGAGTGGGGCTGAAAGTTCCAAGCTTCCGACCACATGGTTGGTTCTCCTGGCAAGTAGGAGGCACGTTGTTAGGCGCCACCTAAAAGTCACCTCGTTCCTGTCATAAGCGACATCTCTGTCATTCTCAACACGTAGGAAATTCGAAGGGTTTTGGGAGCTGTGACCCAGGAATTGTGGACTGAAGACCAACTATATATGAGAAATAAATATTTGGTCATCTGAACGACCAAATATATATTTCTTGTAAATCACAGTATCACAACCACGTATTGTATGATTCCATTTGTATGACATGTCTAGAATAGCAAACCTATAGAGACAGAAATTAGATTCGTGGTGGTTGCCTAGAGCTTGGGGAGAGACTGGGACTAGGGGATGACGGCTAAGGGGTGCAGGATTTCGTTTTGGGGTGATGAAAATATTCTAAAATTGAGGTGATGATTGCACAAACATGTGAATAACCTGAGCACCACCGAATTGTACACTTTAAGTGAGCGAATTGCATGGTATGGAATTCTATCTCAGTAAAGCTGTTTACAAAAGGAATCCTAAAGATTTTAGTAAAATAAGTTCAGCACTTTATAAAACTGAAAATGTGCGTGAACGGGCTTCCCTGGTGGCGCAGTGGTTAAGAATCCGCCTGCCAATGCAGGGGACACGGGTTCGAGCCCTGGTCGGGGAAGATCCCACATGCCGCGGAGAAACGAAGCCCGTGCGCCACAACTACTGAGCCCGCGTGCCACAACTACTGAGCCGCTGTGCCACAACTACTGAAGCCCACGCTCCTAGAGCCCGTGCTCCCCAACAAGAGAAGCCACCGCAATGAGAAGCCCGTGCAGCGCAGCGAAGAGTAGCCCCCGCTCGCCTCAACTAGACAAAGCCCGCACGCAGCGACGAACACCCAACGCAGCCAAAGATAAATAAATTAATTAATTAATTTAAAAAATATGCACGAACAAGTCGGAATTTTTCCAGGTACGCAAAGTGGGTTTCACATTTGAGAACCTGTTCATGGACATCTCGGTAAAGACGGCAGATTGACCACGGACTTCTGTTTTCCCTCCGTCCCAAACCATCCTCTAAAATCACAGTGAAGGATTTGTTAAAGGCATAAACCCTCGCGGCTGTGAAGAACTGAAGAAGACAACACAGTAACGTATTGGAAACTGGAAAGCAGGTGGATTTGTAGTAAATGATTTATCAGACCCAAGAGAGTTGAATCCTAAATACACTGCGGGGGAAGGCAAGACCCCCACTCCCCGGAGGCTGACCTCTGTGACTTCCCCTCTCCTACTTCACACAAAAGATGAAGTGTAGTCTCTGGAGAGAGTAAAACAAGGGGTCTCTGCCCTGGGGGATGCTAGACACATCTGACCGAGAATACTAGGCTAAAAACAACGTAAGTACATATGCACAATAGATACGCGAGCCTTTCCCGAGCCCTTTTCCAGCGGCTCTCTTCCAGAATGTTGACAACCAGACCTTTACAATTGGGTCTAGAGATTCGAAGACAGTTCTCTGACCTATTTGAGCAGCCCAAGAGGCAAGACATGGGTCATAATATTAGGGGCACCCCAAGAAAATCGTCCGGCAAGGTCACCTTGCAGTGGACCCCACAGCTGACGAGCACCACCCATGTAGTCGGAGCTTCGGATCAGCGTTTTGGCCTTTCACTCTTAAATATGAGCAGACAGCCAATGATTTTATCAGACATCTCAGGGAAGCTCTAGCATAAAGACAGAAACCAAACAAACAGGTTGGAAGAAACAAAAACTGTGCCAGAAGGAGAGACATTTTTTTTCAAGTCTCTTATTGTTACAAATACCCCCTGAGAGGTGAGCTGTCAGGGCCATAAATTAAAGGAATCTTATCAAGTCAGTCAAGCTCATTAACACGTTAAAGGAGAAAAGCGAAGTGAGTGTCTCAGATGCAGCAAAAACAGTCAGCAGGACTGACCAGCCAGTCACATATGGGAACGTGATATGTGAACAGAGGCTGCATTCCTGGGGAAAGGAGGGCTGCCCACGTGGGGTACAAACAGAACAAAAGGCAACTAATTGTATCCCTGTGTCACCACCACATGTCAAAATCAGTTGAGGCTAGATTATTACTTAAATGTAAAGGAAAAAACGTTATAACTTAGAAGAAGATGTGGGGAAACAAATTACAACCTCAGCATAGGAAGAACGCTTTAAACAAAATACAAGAGCAAGAAGCTACTCAGGAAAATCTTGATATGTTACATTAAAAGCGAGAACAATTCTTAACTTAAAAAACACCAAGAAAAACCCACTGTAGACTGTGATGGGCTCTTAGCAACACACATAACCAACAAATTATTAGTCTCTTAGATATGTGAGGGAGTACTGAGAAAAATCAGAAAAACACAAACACTTCAGTGTAAAAATTAGCAAAACAAAAACAAACCTAAAACAGATAATTCACAGAAGAGAAAAAAAGAAATGACCCGTAAACATATGAAAGGATGGCCAGTTAATTAAGTTATCAAGGGCGTGGAAAATCAAATCACAGTAAAGTACCATTTTCCTCATATCAGGCTGGTGATAGTCAAGTTGAAGGGACCCCCATCCCAGGGACACGCCCTAGAAATTCTTCCACAGGTGCATGAATGCTCACAGCAGCATTGCTTGTAAGAGCCTCCAAACTGGAAACAACTCAAATGTCTGTTGTTGGTGGAACAGTTAAATAAATTATGCGATGGAATCATGTATGCTAATGAAAATGAATGAAATAGGGCACTGACATGGGTGAATGTGAAGTATGTAAATGGAGCGCAAATTGAAGTCACCAAAAATGCATACAATAACGGTTCTATTGATAAAAGTTCAGAACAGGCAAAACAAAACAGTATGTCACTTAAGGACACTCACACATTCATAAAACCATCTTTAAAAACAAAAGTGGTAAACACCAAGTTCAGGATAGCACTCACCCCCTTGGGGGGCAAGAAGGCAGCAGTAGAAGGGGGCCCTCGGCATGTGCCGTGTGTGTCGTGTAGCGGTGGTGTAGTCTGAAGCCGGATGGAGATGCCATGGCTGTGTGCTGCACACGTTATCCCTGTTTGTATTGTATAAAGTATCTTTAAATGCACTTGGGATGTCTTTACGAAAGCTTTCGTAAGTGTGATTGACCTTTTCAGGATTTAAAGTCTCTAAGGTATCATGGGCCTGTCAGATCCGTGAAATGATTTCTTCTTGGGGGAGATTTTGGCCAGCTGCTTCAATGGTGAATGAAGGCATAGCTTCATGTGAAGGCCAAATGGGCTGTATTGTATTTCAAAGCCAGCTCTCCTTCCGAGGTGCAGGCCGAGCTGCACAGGACTCGTCGGGCCGCTGTTGTCCGATGGCAGCTGCTCTTCCCCTGGGCGGCCCGGCCCGAAATTGGTAACGCGCATCCTGTGACGTTGGTTTCTAGGAGGAGCACGGAGAAGCCAACTTGCTGAGCAGTGGAGCCCTGACGTGGACGAGGAAATTCAGCCTGGATTATTTAGCCCTGGACTTCAACTCAGCGTCACCAGCCCCTGTGCAGCAGGTAGGAAGTACTCTGTGTCTGAGAATTCCCAGGAGATTCCATTTCGGTTTGGATTTTGTTTCGATGATTCCACCATGGATGTTCTCTTTGCAAAGTCTGAGACATACAGACACGTACAGTGAAGAGTCTTCAAATCAGCCCTAATTCTGCCGCCCAGAAGTCCTGGTGTATTTCCCTCGGGGGGAACGTTCTTTGCATGTCTATGTGTAAATGGACGTAGTCTTCGTGCTCTTCAAAATTCGGACCATAAGGTTTGTTGAGAAATTGCTCTGGCAGAGATGAGGGTGGGGTAAAGTGTAGTCCAGGCATAGGAAGGGCCTGCTGAGGGAGGAAGTAACAGCCCCGTTTGGCTAGACTCTGGGGAGTGGTGACGGGAGCTGTCAGCTGGCTTTGAAACAGCTCCGTCAAGGGCCTCAAGTGCCAGGTTGGGCAGTTTTGACTCCTCTGAGTAGTAGTCTTGTCTGTGGAGTGGTCAGCAGAAATAACACCTATGTTGAAGCCTGTCGTGAGGATTCAGTGAGTTAATACGTGTAAGGGACCTTAGCCATTGACTGTTGTCACTCACTGCACAGGGGAAGCCATGGAATGAGTGGCTGGTAAGCAGTGGACAACGGCTAAATATTTCTTAGCAAGGGATGGTCGTAGTCTAGACTGCGCTAACAGTGTATTATTGTTTGATGAGAAAAATCACTTGCTGAACAGAATATACAGTGTAATTTCATTTTGTGTGTGTGGAGAAAAGAAGAGTCTGGGAGGCTTCCCTTCCCTTTTGCTGAATGAGCTCCCACTTGCCCTTTACCTTTCGTTTCATTCCACAAACCTAAAATGATAGTCCAGCAAAGCTGGTCAGCGGGATAGACAGAGAAGCACAGACGGTGCATTAGCCAGTTCTGGTCGGCTGTGCAGTGAAGACAAGCCCTGAATCTCTGCGGCTTTCGACCGCAAAGGCTTCTCAGTTGTCGCCTGTGGGACAGTCCGTCACGGTCCCCACGTGAGGCATGCCGGCGTCCTGGCAGGGGAAAAAGGGAGAGTGCAGGATCGCAGGACGCCTCTCTTCTCTTTAGGAGGGGCACCCGTCACCCCACTCACGTTATACTGGTCAAGGCGAGTCAGCTGGCTAGGGCCAAGTTGAAGGGAGCGGAGGTGAGGAGAGATTCACGCACATTCACACGCAGCGTGACACTTCTGCAAGTGACGACCCAGGAGGGAGGGCCAGCCAATACTCGACACTGTAAGCCACCAGAGACTGACTGACATTGTGCCGAATTTTTAAATTGGATGTAACGAAAGCTTTCTGTTCTCCCCCTTCAGAAACTCCTCTTCTCAGAGGAGCAGAGAGTAGACTACGTGCAAGTGGACGAGCAGAAGACGCAAGCTCTGCAGAGCACAAAGCAGGAGTGGACGGACGAGAGGCAGTCCAAAGCGTGACGGCGCTGGGCTGCGGGCAGGGGCTCTGAGGGGGGCCGGCCCTCGTCAGCGGCCGCGCTCGCCCCTGCCGAGCCTCAGGCCGGTGCGCCGGGACGTAGACAGCCCCATCCCGGCAGGGTGGGAGCCACCAAAGCAAAAGAGGCGTCAGAAATCTTCTCCAGTGGAGCCTTTGACGTGCAGATTGGAGCCAACGGGATGACATCTTTTGACTCCAGCGCCTGAAGTCTCGACCTCTGTCCTGTGCTTCCGCTGGAATCATGAATGATCCGAGGAGAGACGCGCCTGGACACCGTCTTGTCCCCACCCCTGAGGACACAGTGCAAGACACCAAGCCTAGGGATGGTGGCAGGAAGACAATGCGAGTGACAGGAGCATTGAGTCCCGAGGTCCGGCATGAGCATATCAGATGACCCCGGTGGCTCTAGGGACATCGTTGTGCTTAAGCAGCCGCCTGTGGCCGGGTGTCCCTTTGCTGTTGGCCTTTTCCCGGCATGCTTTCACACGCACCGTCTCATCCCTTCCCCTCAAAGGCCTCGGAAGCTAGGCTTGGCGGCGATCACTGCTCCCACTTCGAGGAAAACAATACCAAGAACCAGAGAAGGGAACGCTTGGCCCAGGATGACTCATGGAGTGAGACAGCGAGTCCGGCTCCTTCCGCCGTCTAATGCTGCCTCAGTCACTTAGGGTAACTTCGGAGACGCGTGGGAGACACGTGCAGACACGGGATGACTCATCAGCTCCTCTCCCTTTCATAGGATTTTGAGCAGGTGCTTTTCCACTTGAAAGGTATGCCTGTCGAGCCAGGGTTTCTTTGTGTGGTGTCCAAACGGGGCACTCTAGCGTAATCAGCAGTTACCATTAGAGACACCTCCCGACCATCAGTGTGAAGTCCATGCTTGGTTCACATGGTCCCCTTGCCATGTGTGTCCCATGAGCTGGCTAGTGCTGGCAGAAGAACCTTTGCCACCCCGGGGAAAGCTATCCCTGGCCACACTGTGCTGGACTCAAGCTTCTGAGTGATTGTTATGACCCAAAAAACAACAGCAAACAAACCAACCAAAAACCGGTGACTTCAAGTCTCGGGTTTCCCGGCTAATGTTTCCCTTCTGCTTTAGTGGTGACTAGCTCTGGAGCGTGCACACGTTCCCACCATGCAATGAGGGCATCTTGTCACCCCTTCCTTCCTGGGGCACTGGGGTTCAGGGGACCCAGACGACAGGCTCGATTGGGCACGGAGTTTTACTTAATGCCCCTACCTGATCCTTCTGAGCACCTGCAGCCAGAAGACAAATCTGAACAACTGGGTAGTCGGCAGGTTCTGGCCCACTGTTCGGCCACGGTGTCTCATATACGGGGATGGATCACATAGGCGGGCAGGTCTGCGGCAGCCAGGGTTAGGCAGGGCAACTGTAGGCTTTGCTGTAGGGTTTCAGGGTCTCGAACTGCTCCGAAGGTAAGTGCCAAAATCTTGGCTTTTCAGCCCAGAAAAGAAGTAATTTTGATGTTCAAAGCAGCACGGTCTGGTGACATCATTTTCTTCCCAGAGCAAGACGGGGGGCAATTGCCAAGGGCTTGGACTAAGTTAAGAGTCCTTAGTGAGCCTGGATGGAGCCACGAGAGGGCTCCCTGAGCCCACGGCCTGCTCCCCGGCCAGAGCCTGTAAGGAGCTGCCTTCTTCCTTCTGTGACTTGCAAGGAGTCACAGAGCCTCAGGCAGGAATCCAGGGCTACGGACTGCCAGTTCCCATAGATGGTGGCTTCCCTATGTGTGGGCCACCTGTGTTTGGGTCACTGATTGCCTGACAAAGGCCAGTGCAGAAAAACTGGACGTCCAAGTGTCAAGTACCTCAGCAGATTGAGGATAGATTGGAATAGTAAAGGCAGCTGAAATTTTGTCGGCAGTGAAATGTCATCCAGTTGACCAAAAAACAAAAATCTGTTTCTACAAAACGTTTCCAGGGACATACTTACTGCACGAAACAATAGACACTTGAGCAGTGTGACTTGTTTGGAAGTGATTAGGGATTTAAAAAAATATGACTTCGCCAGGGCGTATAGGATTATGTCTTGGGTGTATGGGATTCCCAGGGTGTACGGGATTATGTCTTGCTTTGATAAAACTGCTAATGGATGGCTACACAAAGGCGTAATGATTCAGGGACACAAAATACAGGTAGTTTTGAGCTGACGGCAGCATATGCTCCTGGGAAAGGCACCGTAAATCACAACGATGCCGGCCAAATCTTGTTTTCCGGCAGAGGTAATCCACGTGTAATGGAGGGCTATGATTGTGATGGGGTCTGAGGGATTTTTGTGTTTTTTTTTTTTTACCAGAAATGATCCCAGATACCACTCCAAGTCAAGTACACGTGGCATGTCTGTACACTGCGCAGAGTACACCTTTCTAGAAGATCTGGGAATCAACAGGACAGTGCAGCAATTAATCTCGCATTATTTTCTGTAGCTCCTTTTTGCTCCGTTTCCTTCCGTCTCCTTTCATTAGGAAATACTTCCAGATCAGGGGTTTTGTCATGCAGAAAGGGGGACCGAAGGGTCTCAAGCCTAAGTCCACAGGCCCAGGAACGTTGGGAGTTAAGCTTTCCTCGGGGAGGGAGGAGCCCTGAGGCCCAGCACACAGCCTGGCTACAAGCGCATGGTGTGACCCTGGGGACTCAGTGTCCAGACCAATTCACCACGCAGCAAGCAGCAGCTGAGTCGTGGCCGTTGGGTCCGGGTCGAGACTGATGGCTCCCCTTAGGCCTGGCTTCCCCCCTCTCAAGGCCTCCTCCTCGGGCCCCGTTCAAACCACCTTTGTACCCACAACCGTGCAGATGTTTAACAATTCACTACGCTTTTACTATTTCATGTCTGGCATTAATAAAAGTCTTATAAGGAGAGGAATCGTGACCTAAGTGCCCTCTTATTTAAGTGACGACATCTGAAAAACTCCGGGACACATTCTGAAACCTGAATAAGTGGAAGTAGACTTCACTGCCATTTTCAAGTACAACAGACTTCACCTGACTCCCATGGCATGACCTGCATCCATGTTACTTCGCTGCAAACAGTTGAGCGGGTGGCTGTAAGCAGCGCTGCTCCTGCTCAGCCAAACCACATCTTGACACCTGGGTCAGCAACTAGCTCCGATCATTGGCAGTAAAGTTACCGGCTCTGCCAGATACCACGTATAACACCACCTTTGTCATTACTGACATTAAAAAGCAACAGCGCCCAGCTTGCTTCTCCCCAGAGGGGGTCTCTTGTGCCACCGCCTCCCTTTTCCCTATGGCTGAGACTCCCAGTTGCCCTGGCTGCCAGGTCAGCAGCATCTCTAGGCCACGATGTGAGGCAGAGACCACCAGAATAGCAGGGGCTCAGGTCTGGGGAAAACAGGCCAAAAGCAGAGACCCTACAGCCAACGGGAGTCCTGGTGCTGAGAGGAAGGAGGAGAAGCCACGTGAAATTCCTCCCCCTGGTCAAGTACGAGGCTGATTACCATGAACGCTTTTTCCTGACACACACTCCAGACCGAGCCCTTGACCTAAAGGAGAGCAGGTCGGCCCACAGGGCTAACCTCAGAAGCAGGGGCCGGGAAACCTGACCTAAAGGTCTCTGAGCCCCAGGCCCCTCGTGCTCTGGCCCCTTTACTTCAGCAGACAGCTCCCTAAGTTGCCAGCTTTCTACTTCTTTATTTTCCTTGATCTTAAATTGCATTTATCGTTATCATTTCCCTATTTTAATTGTCATTTGTTGTTATAAATTTAGTTTTTATTTTCTGCAACTGAGAGCGAGTGGCAGTGGTGGAGGCTGGAGCAGGGGGCCCGACGGGAGACAGCAGAGCTGAGACGCACACTCCCCGCCACGGGCACTTCACCGACGGCAGAGGGGGGCTGGAGAGCCGCGGGGACGGTCAAGGCTGCCAGGTCACTGGAGCTCCACGGGGATGGTAACGAACCTGAGCCCACTCTGCCGCCGCGTACAGACATCGGTTCCTGGGCGAGCTCCATGGGGAAGGCAGAACGATCCATGGCCCGCGTCCCCTCTGCCTTATCAGAGCCATTTGGCTTCTGTCCAGCACTGTGGTTTTGCTCTTGGTTTCATGGTCAAAACCTCCATTTCCATGAGTTTCATCTTTTGCTTACCTTTGTATGAACAATTGCATCCTAACTGTTTCATATCTGTCTTGAAATTTTAAATCATTTCCATTGTTTAGGTCTTCAACATGAGACTTTTAATTCACTTTCACACTCTACGGTGGTAGAAGTCAGAATAGTGGTTATCTCTATGGGGAAGAGGCAGGAAATAAAAAGTCAACTTGTAAATTATACTGTATTAGAGAAGGGGATGAGTGGTGTGGAAAAGAACAGCATGAAGAGGATTGGCTGCACACTGCGCTGTTGGTGGCCGCAGGAAGAAGTAGCGTGAGAAGATGAGATCCGGGCAGACTCGCAGGAGATGAGAGAGTCAGCCAGGCGCAGTATTGGAGAGCACATTCAAGGCAGGGAGAACAGACTGTGCAGAAGCCCTAACTCAGTAGAAAACCTGGAATGTTGAGGGCACAGGCAAGAGGCCAGCGTGGCTGGCGTGGAGTGAGCAAGAGAGAGCAGAGGAGGTAAGAGGGGCAATGGGGGATTCACAGATTAGAATGTGGGGGCTTGCTGGCCATTACAAGGACCTCTGGCTTATGTTCTGGGTGAGAATGGAGCCCGCGACGGGAACTAGGCAGGGGAGACGTGATCTGACTTATATTTTGAAAGGCAGCATCACCGTAGCCACCAGAGCTGCTGCGTGCCGGCGGGGGAGATGCTCCTTCATCACCGTCATCGCCATGCCCACCGCCACCATCCCCAGCACCAGCGTCCCCCTCCCTCCAGCCCACGCGGCCAGAGCTCTCTGGGTTCTGTCCCGGCAGACTCCGCTCACGCACATGCAGGAACAGGGACCGGATCTCCCCGCCACTGGCTGGCAAGGATCCCCTAAATGCAGCCAAAAGATATGAAACACAGGCTGTGAAGAAACTGGGCCTCAGGCGAGGGAGGACCCTCAGTGACCTCTGGGAGCTGAGACCCCGAAGAGGTGAGCCGTGCAGCTGCCCCAGCTTGCTGTCTACACGGACTGTCCGGACCGAGTCCAGCCGCCTCCCCGGGTCTCGGGGGTGGATCGCAGAGCGCAGGCAGCCGGAGCTGGCGGGTGGAGGACCGGAGAGGACACAGCGGCACAGGGGGAGAACCGTGCCCAAGGGCGGAGGGTCCGCTAGTCGAAACTCCGAATTCGGGTGACATCATATACAGTACTCAGAGGGATCTTGTCTCAGTAGTGTGGAAAACTAAAAGCTGCTCTGCTCCCACCCATAAAGTCTCAAGGCAAGACTCAAAAGGATCAAACTGTTTCCAAGTAAGTTAACAATATTAGATTTTTTGAAGTTCTGGAATATACTTAGGAAAAAAAATACCCAGCACCCAAGGAAAAGGGTATGCTAAGATTCAGAAAACTCCAGCCCGTTATGAGGAGACAGATCAATTGATAAAAGACATCCCAATCGGAAAGGAAGAAGTAAAGCTTTCTCTGCAGACAACGTGATTGTCTATGTAGAAAACCGAATGCAATGTACAAGAGTGAGGAGAACCAGTCAGTGAGTTTAGCAAGATCACAGGATAAAGGATATCAGAGGGAGCTAACTCCGCCTGCCCAAACGCTCAACTAATTGTTCTTGTACCAGCACTTTTCTGCACTGATCTGAAACAAGTCCAGTCAGCCACAACACTGCTATTTTACTGTGCCTAGGGTTTTTCTCTTCTTGTGCAAACCAAGTTTTTAATTTTAGTAGGAAACCAAGCCAATTGTGACAAGGATGTTAGGAAACCAGAAATCTGGTAGTGGGTGTATTTTCTGAAGAGAAATTGTGATAGAGTCTTTTTTTTTTTTAAAGATAGTCTGTTTCCTCTCTCTCTCTTTCTCTTTTTTTTTCTATGCCGCGTGGCTTACAGGATCTTAGTTCCCCAACCAGGGATCGAACCCGTGCCCCCTGCAGTGGAAGCACGGTGTCCTAACCACTGGACTGACAGGGAATTCCCTGTGATCAAGAGTCTCAAAAAAGAAATAGAAAAGTAAACATTTAGATCAATATTTCTAACTTTTGGAATATACTTTAAGGAAATAACCATTCATGGAAAGAATTACATACATGAATTCCATTGAATCGTTAACCGTAGCAATGAAAAAACTGAAAACAACTTAAATGTTCAATGATTACATTATGATGCATCTTATATACCTTCACTCAATAACATATTTTTGAAGAGTTTTTAGAATGTGGAGAAGCTAGTATGTTAAATGAAAAAAAGTCAGGAAAAAATTTAATGCTAAACTTGATGACTTCTACATTGCATACCGTTATACATTTAGCGTGCAAGTACAACTAAAATAATAGTTCTAAAATGTTGACAGTAGTTAGTGCTGAACATCGGGCTTGATTTTCATTTTCCTAAACTGTCTTCAATTACCTTGTACTACTGGAATATCTGAATTCCAGAACCTTCCCTCCAACACGAGGACAAAGATAAAAAATCCAGAAATGCATCAGCTGAAAAGAAACTGTGACACAAAACAGTAGCCTAGTTTTATTTTCTGCAGTAATACACATTGAAGCATCCCACTCCTCGAGCCGCAGGGAAACCAAACAAGTGAACCAAGATACCAAGGGCCAGTACTGGCAAAACATTAAACCCAAATAACAAAGTGGTGATTACTCAAGTTTGAATTCCCTAAGCCTTGCCTAGTAGGGGACACAAGGTTAGCCCTCAGCCCCCTTTCCTTCGCGTAGCCTTTAGGGAGGCGGGAGCAAAAGGTGCTGAATATTCCCAATCACCCGGGAAAGCTGATCGAGGACGGAGTCGATGGAAATTCGGAAGAGATCAAGGTCTTCAGCAGCCCATCTACTACAAGTGAGGGAAAAGGGAAATCAGGTTAAAGGGGAGATCGCTCACGTAGGTCCAGGGCACCAGCCCCCAGCCCCCAGCCCCCTCCTTATACCAAGCCCGTATATGGGCGGCCCCATCACAGCACTCTTAAGACAGAGATCAGATCCCAGCACCTGCCACCGACCCCCGCCCACGGCAGACTCTTCTAGAACTCACATAGTTAGGGCACTGCCATTCACTGTATATTCCTCCCGAATCACGCCTGGGTCACGCTGGGCACCTGCGATCAGAGCTCTGTGGGCCATGTGTGCCTCCAGTTGGGATCGGAAAGGCACTGTGAGCTTGCTGGGGGAGACGTGGTTAAGGCACCATCCGCTACTGAATCTGCTGGTATCTCGGGCTTGCCCACACCTCAGAGGCCCGTTTTTACCCCAGGATGAGACCGCCCGGAGCCGCCTCCCTAACCCTTCGGTCCTTCCCCACCCTCCAGGCTCCTCAGGCATTGACAATCCCCTTTCCTGCCAGGCTGCCCGCCCCTGCTGCCCCTGACTGCGCCCTGCGCTCCCCTCCGTCCCCTCCGCAGGCGGCCGCCACGTACCCGGCCACCGCACCGCTGCCCCAGCCCAGGGAGGCTCCACGGAAAGGATACAGCACCAGCTGTCTTCTTCCAGGCCCGACAGCCGCGAGCGCTGCACCTCCACCACGTCGTCTTAGGGCACGTGACGCCCGCCCACCCTGACGGCCTGCAGCAGGGCCTCCCCTCGCTGCTCCTCCTCGGCCAGGCCCACGCCGGGCTTCCGGGCGCCGGGGACCACCCTCGCCTTCAGGGCTACCTGATCTTCTCCGGCAACCAGGAGTTCCGGAGCTTTGCTGGCCACCTCGGCCCCCTGCGCCTGCCGCGCCGCCGTCCCCCGCGGCCTGCATGGCCGCCGCGCGTCCCTCTGAGAGCCGAGGAGAGCCTGCGCGCCTCACGCGGCCCCGCCCCTTCGGCCCCGGGACGCCCAGGGCGCCTGCGCAGACACCCCTGACGACGCCTCCCGGCTCCGGATTGGCTGCCACCCTGCCCCCCGCCGGCCGCCCCGGAGGCCCCGTCGGGCTGCACAGACTCAGCTCCAGCGTGAAGCCCCGCTCCTTTCGGGCGCCCCGGATGCGCCTGCGCAGACCGGCCCCTCCTGTCCGGGGCCGGGAGGCGTGGGGCGGGCGCCGAGTGCCCACGGAGTCACCGCCGAGCCGGGAACGCCGCCTTTCCGTTCCCGAGGCCTTGACCCGTCTCCCAAACCATCTGCTCCAGGCAATAAGGGCCACCCACGCACCCCCATAGCCCTCCGACCCTGCCCCCCGGTAAAGCCCAGAGTAAACCGCAAACAGCAGGGGAAGCGTAGGACCTCCAAGCAGCGGGGTCTCCGCCGAGCGGGGAGGTCAGGGCTGGTGGGCGTCTTCACTGACCCCATCATGGAGGTGCCACCCGCATGACCTCGTCCAGACCCTATTACCTCCCAAAGGCCCGCCTCCCGAGTCCATCCCGTGGCGGGGTTAGGGCTTCCATGGGTGAGCTGGGGGAGGGGGAGGGACTGGACGCTCAGGCCATAGGCCAGCGCTGCTCAGCTAACCCGGGCTAGGTTCCCGTGCGTACTCTTAGCGGGGAGCCACTGACTTACCTGACCGAACCCAGAAACAGCATCTTTCCTGCCGGAGAGCTGATCCACGTCAGCTGTCCTGAGAGATGCGCCAGCCAAGGCCTCACAGGTCCCCCCTGGGCCGGCCCGGCCCCTCGTGTCCCAGGGCCAGGAGGTGACACGGGCCGGTCTGGCTTCCTCTCGGCTGTTTGCAGGCCACTCCTCCACCCGCTGGGCTGGTCATCGTCCTTCCGCAGCCCTGCCCTCGGCCCCAGAGGCTGCCCCGAGGTGGACGCTCACTCAGCAGGCGCCCTCGCCCGGGCTGCCAGTGCTGCACTGGTGAAGCTTTAACACTGGCTCTCCAGACGCGGCAGGGGCCCTGCATCTGCTGATCTCCATGCTGTACCCACTCCCACCACAGCCGACTGACTAGGGAGGCCGAGCCGCGGTCCTGTACGAAAGCCAAGTGGGAATTAAAGCCTCACAGTCACTTACGGAAGACTCAATGAGCTCTCTGTCCCAGGTTCCCCTGTGGGAGTTGCAGAGGGGCAGCCATGAGCAGACATTCTTATAGTTTTTTAGTTTTAGGTTTAGCAAATAGGTTTTAATCATCATCACTGGAAAAAGAAAAAAAAAACCATCAGTGCAGAACCGGACTCACATGGGTAGGTAGTGAGTAGGCGTGGACACTGGTTGGACATGTGCGGGAAAAGCCCAGAGAATGTACTGAGCAAGGGTCTAGCATGTTGGCTTCTGCTGTCGTCCATATCACAAGAGGAAACTCATGAATTAACCAGACCCACCTGAGGGTCTGAAATAAGGGCAGAAGGAGGGTCAGTGGGACGTCTAGGGGGCTCTGACTCCCGCCTCTGCGAAAAATACCTGATGGACATCCTCATACATACCCACTAAGGGGACCAGTGGCAAGTTCCCAGGAGCAGAATTGCTGGGCTTTAGGGATGGGCAGCCGTCATTGGATTCAGTCGCGCCACGCTGCTCTCTGCTATGGCTGTACCCGTCTGCACTCCTACTATATTCTTGTGACCTTTGGGGGCTTCCTTTTCTGTAACTAGCCTATTCATATTCTTCGCACATTTCCAAATAAATTGGAATTGCTGTTATCTTCTTGCTGACCAGCAGGATATTTTAAATATATATTCTTTTTTTAAAATTAATTAAGTTATTTCTTTTTGGCTGTGTTGGGTCTTCGTTGCTGTGCGCGTCTTTCTCTAGTTGCGGCGAGCGGGGGCTACTCTTCGTTGCGGTGCAAGGGCTTCTCATTGCGGTGGTTTCTCTTGTTGCGGAGTACGGACTCTAGGCACAAGGGCTTCAGTAGTTGTGGCTCGTGGGCTTCAGTAGTTGTGACACGCAGGCTCAGTAGTTGTGGCGCACGTGCTTAGTTGTTCCGCGGCACGTGGGATCTTCCCGGACCAGGGTTCGAACCCATGTCCCCTGCATTGGCAGCCGGCTTCTTAACCACTGCGCCACCAAGGAAGACCCCAAATTTCTTCTTAATACTTGAGTCTTCGTTCCTTTGTGGTATCCTTTTCCTAATATATACTCATACTTCCTGGGTCTGGGTTTAATATTTCTCATCCTTCATCCTCATATGTATCTGAGGATATCAGATAACACCCAGGTAACTGATACTGTGGGGCACCTTGGAAAGATTGAATATGGAATTATTTCTGTCCAGTGTCGGAGGAGAAGGAGACAAAGCTGTAGATGCTGAGTTACAGGATGTCCAGTATCCCATGCAATAGATGTATGTTTCTTTTCAAATGTATTGCAAATTTTTTGCCGAAAAGAATTACATCAGTTCACACTGTCACCAATATAGTATACCCATTTACTACAACCTAGTCAGCACTGGGTGTTAATTTTTTTCTTTTAAAGCATATTATCAGTACATTTTTAAATTATTTATTTATTTATTTATTTATTTATGACTGTGTTGGGTCTTCGTTTCTGTGCGAGGGCTTTCTCTAGTTGCGGCAAGTGGGGGCCACTCTTCATCGTGGTGCGCGGGCCTCTCTCTATCGCGGCCTCTCTTGTTGCGGAGCTCGGGCTCCAGACGCGCAGGCTCAGTAATTGTGGCTCACGGGCCTGGTTGCTCCACGGCATGTGGGATCTTCCCAGACCAGGGCTCGAACCCGTGTTCCCTGTATTGGCAGGCAGATTCTCAACCACTGCGCCACCAGGGAAGCCCGGCTGTTAATTTTAGTACATCTAATTTACTAGTTATAAAATTTTATTCACTTGCTATTTTAATTATCATTTTATAAGTAATTTGTGGGATTGAATATTTTGCCATATGTACTACTTTTCTTTCCTCTACTCACAAATTTTCTATTTGTTTGCTTTCCTAATTTTTGTCTATGTGTAATCTTGCTTTTTGATGGAAATCTTCAAACGTTAAATTTTTGTGAGCAAAATAAAAAAAAAAATACTGGGTCTTCCAATCCATGAACATGATACATTTCTCCATTAATATAGGTTTTAAGTTCTCTTATTAATAGGTTTTAGTTTTCACTGTAAATGTTTTGCATGTATTTTATTAAATGCATCACTAAGTATTTCATGTTTTAGGATACTATTATAAATGATAGTGATTTTTAAATTTCACGTTTCTTTCTTTGTAGACTGCTTAGGATTTTCTACATACACAAACATGTCATCTCTGAATAAAGAGAATTCTATTTTTTCCAATCTGTATAACTTTTATTTCTCTTTCTTGTCTAGTGCACTGCCTAGGATTTCCAGGACAATACTTAATATAAGTGGTGAACATCCATACCTTATTCTCAAATTCAGGGGAGGGGAATTATATTTTCCTCCATTATCATTTTAGCTGTAGGATTTTTGTAGATTGCCTTTATCAGATTAAGAAAGTTTCTTTCTAGTCCTAGTTTTCTGAGAGTTTTTATCATAGTGGTTGTTGAATGTTGTCAAATGCTTTTTCTGCATCTATTGAAATGATCACATGGTTTTTCTCCTTTATTTTGTTAATATGATGAATAACTCTTGATTGATTTTTCAATGCAAACCCAGTCTTTCATTCTTGGGATAAATCTCACTTGGTCATAATGGATCGTCCTCTTTATATATTGCTGGATTAAACTTGCTAATATTTAATTAAGTTTTTTGTGTGTAAGTTAATGAAGGATATTGGTCTATGGTTTTCTTTTCTTGCAATGTCTTCATCTGGTTTGGGTATTTTGTAATGCTGGCCTCATAAAATGATTTGAGAAGTGTTTCCCCTCCTCTACTTTCTGAAAGAGTTTGTATAAGATTGTGTGCCACTAGTAAAGTCATAGGGGCCTGGAGTTTTCTGTTCCATTTCTTTCATAGATTTAGGGATATTCAGGTTTTCCACTTCTTCTTGAGTTAGTTTTGGTGATTTGTGTCATTCAAGGAATTTGTCCATCTCATCTAAATTGGCAAATTTATTCACAAATATTTTTCCTAACATTCCCTGGTTACAGTTTTTATCAGTTTTATTGGTATTTTTAAAAGCTTTCAGTTTCATGGATTTTTCTCTATCATTTATTTGTTCATTTTACATTTTATTCATATCTGCTTTTCATTATTTCTTTCCTACTGCTTATTTAGGTTAAATTTAAAATTAAAATTTGCTCTTCTATATCTGATTTTCTGCAATATCGTTCTGTTACTTAAGATAAGTTTCCTCTTGATTGCTACTTTACTTCTCCTTTCTTTTCTGTGAGTTTTGTTTCATACATTTTGAAGCTTTGTTATTATGACTTCTTCATGAAATAATCCCTTTATCATTAGCAAATGTCCTCCATCCCATCATATTCCTTATCGTAAAGTCTACTCTGCCTGCTATTAATATAGCTACTCAAACTTTCTTATTATTTGAGTTTGCATGGTATGTCTTCAGACATCTTTTTACTGTTACCAGATGTATATCTTTATGTTTAAAGTGGGTTTCTTATGCTTAGCATATGTTTTGTTTTGCCTTTTTATCCACTTTGACAATCTCTGCTTTTTAACTGAAGCATTTTTTTAACTGAAGACCATTTACCATTAATGTAATTAGTGATATGGTTCAGTTTAAATCTACCATCCTGCACTTTATTTTCTGTTTGTCCCATGTGTTCTGTATTCCTCGTTCCATCTTTTCATGACTTCTTTTAGATTGAATAAATTTTAGCATTCAATTTTATCCTCACTATATCTTTTTTTAGATCTAGGGTTTCTAGTACACATTTTACCTTATTATTGACTACCTTCAAATGGTTTAAAATCATTCCACATATCATGTAAGAACATTACAACAATATACTTCCAATTACCCACTCATGTCCTTTGTACTATTGTTGTCATACATTTTATTTCTACATTGGTTATAAACCGCACACTATGCTGTTAATATTTTTGCTTAAACGGTTTGCTATGACTGAAAGAGATATTAAAATGAGAAAAATTTATATTTACCTACATATTTTCCATTTCTGGAACTCGTCATTTATTCATGTAGATCCAAATTTCCATCTGGTGTCATCCTTCCTTGAGGAGAACTGTCTTTAACATTTCTTGTAGTGCAGGTTTTCTGCTGACAATAATTCAGCTTTTATATGTCTGAAAAAACTCTTTAATTTGCTTTCTTCTTTATTGTGGCAAAATTGACATACCATAAAATAAACCCTTTTAAAGTAAACAATTTAGCGGCATTTAGTACACTCACATGTAAAAGGATTGCCAAGTACTGAGATGAAGAGAAGCTGGAGAAGTTAGCCTTGGATAGAAGGGCAGAGCCCTCTTCCGCCAAGGCAGGAAATAGGTAAGGATGTTTGTGCTGTAGGTAGGTCTGAAGATGTGACATGGGACAAGATGCTGACGAAACTCTTGTCTGATGATCAGAGAGGAAAGGAGAGGGCATATCACAGAGGGCCTGCTAGCCCATGAGGAGGACTTTGGCTTTGACTCTGAGTGAGATGGGAGGCACTGAAAGGTTCAGCGCAAGAGAAGGAGGGACCTGATCTTGACCTCATCACTGATCCTGAGTAGGGGTTCTGTTGGGTTGGTGATGGGGCAATTTCAGGTAATTACAAGGTGCAGGGCCACTTATTCAGGTAGAAGTTTCTGAGGGACTGACTTTGATATTCTCATAGGATGTGCATGCACTGTGACTTCAAGGTCTGTGCAAATCCTCTTGGTGTGAGGGCTGATGGGGTTTCCATTCTCCTGGCCTCTACTTTACCACTGGTCTCCTGAGCCTAATTTCATTCTTCCAATTCTGAGTTTTATTCCCTTAAGCCTGAAACCTGCCTTCTTTTTCTCTGTCCCTCACCACCACTCCCTTTTGTAAATTGAAACTCCAAACTTAAACCCTCATCTGACTCTGAGTTGGACTCTACAGGTGCAAGTTTCTGTGCGTGGTTTCATGCAGCTGGGGAATGGGACACCGAGGAGTTGAGGCATTTGCTCTTCGCCATCTTTCTGCTGGTCTACATAGTGGCTGTGGCTGGGAACTTCCGACTCCACACCCCCATGTATTTCTTCCTGGCCAACCTCTCGCTGCTGGATACTGCCTATATGTCCAACACGGTGCCTCAGATTCTAGTACATCTGCTGGCACCAGTGCGGGTCATGCCCTGTCATGCTTGTCTTACCCGGATATTCTTTCTCCACTTCCTGGCTTCCTGGGAGTGCTTCCTGCTCACAGCCATGGCCTATGACCACTACGCAGCCATCTGCCAGCCACTGCACTACCTAGTCCTCATGGGCCAAAGGACCTGGACAGGACTGCCTTCAATCTCCTGCCTGCTTGCTTTGACCAATGCACTCACCCACACCATCCTTGCAGCTCTACTCAAGTTCTGTGGACCCTGCCTTATCACCCACTACTTTTGTGACCTCCCTCCACTGCTCAAACTCTCTTGCTCCACAACGTGGGCCAATGAACTTGCCCTGTTCTTCTTCAGTTTTCTGGTGGCTCTTGCACCCTGTGCCCTGGTTGTGATCTCCTATATACATGTTGTCGCTGCGGTTTTCAGGATTCACTCTGCTGAGGGCCGAAGAAAAGCCTTTTCTACCCGTGGCGCTCACATCACCATGGTCTGTATTTTCTACATCACTTCAGTCCTCCGCTGCATCCTTCCCAGCTCTGCACACTCTGGCTTGAGAGACCGGGTTCTTTCTGTGCTGTATGTGGTCCTCGCTCCCATGCTCAACCCCATCGTCTACGGCATATGCGAAACAAGGCCACACTCCTCCAGTGCAGCTGGCACATACCTGATGCTTTGGGAGTGAATCCAACTACATAGGAGTCTGAAATTTAGTGTAGATGGTCCATTTGGTGAATCCTATTTTGTGTGCCAGGCTTTCCTCCATTCTAGCAAAGATCAAATATTTCTGTTGCATTTTTTTATTCTAAAACATTGTTTTTTGTATTTATAGAAATAAAACACTGTCACTGGATAAGTTGTGCAGTTACAGAAGCTCATAAAATGACAAAAAAAAATACCCTTCACAATCTCACCACCTACAGAGAACCACTGTGAACATTTTCATGGTTTCCTTCAGGTTTCTTTTTGAACTACAAATGTATGTGCATGTGTATTTAAAGCAGGGAAACAAAACTGGAATCACTGTGTATTTACAGTTCTGGACACTTAGAGATTTTTTATTTTTTTCAACTACAATATATGCTTATTATAAAATCATTTAGGTAGACATTTCTCCAAAGAAGACATGCAGATGGCCAACAGGCACATGAAAAGATGCTCAATATCGCTAATTACTAGAGAAATGCAAATCAAAACTACAATGAGGTATCACCTCACACCGGTCAGAATGGCCATCATTAAAAAGTCTACAAATAATAGGGACTACCCCCGTGGCGCAGTGGTTGAGACTCTGCCTGCCAATGCAGGGGACACGGGTTCAATCACTGGTCCGGAAAGATCCCACATGCCACAGAGCAACCAAGCCCGCGAACCACAACTACTGAGCCCGCGTGCCACAGCTACTGAAGCCTGTGCGCCTAGAGCCTGTGCTCCGCAACAAGAGAAGCCACCTCAATGAGAAGCCCATGCGCTGCAGCAAAGAGTAGCCCCCGCTCACCGCAACTAGAGAAAGCCCACGCACAGCAATGGAGACCCAACGCAGCCAAAAAAAGTCTACAAATAATAAATGCTGGAGAGGGTGTGGAGAAAAAGGAACCCTCCTACATTGTTGGTGGGAATGTAAATTGGTGCAGCCACTATGGAG
The DNA here is from genome assembly GCF_965194825.1 of Balaenoptera physalus. Taxonomy (NCBI): domain Eukaryota; kingdom Metazoa; phylum Chordata; class Mammalia; order Artiodactyla; family Balaenopteridae; genus Balaenoptera; species Balaenoptera physalus. The sequence goes on along the minus strand of NC_138903.1, from coordinate 133,881,361 downwards.
AACAGTATGGAGGTTCCTTAAAAAACTAAAAATCGAACTACCATATGATCCAGCAATCCCACTCCTGGGCATATATCCAGGCAAAACTATGATTCAAAAAGATACATGCACCCCTATGTTCAGAGCAGCACTGTTCACAGTAGCCAAGACATGGAAACGACCTAACTGTCCATTGACAGGTAAAGAAGATGTGGTAATATATACAATGGAATATTACTCAGCCATAAAAAAATGAAATAATGCCATTTGCAGCAACATGGATGGACCTACAGATTAGCATACTAAGTGACGTAACACAGAGAAAGATAAATATCATATGATATCAATTGTATGTGGAGTCTTTAAAAAAATGATATAAATGAACTTATTTACAAAACAGAAATGGACTCACAGCCATAAAAGACAAACTTATGGTTACCAAAGAGGATAGCAGAGGGAGAGGGGGAGAGATAAATTAGGAGTTTGGGATTAACTTGTACACACTACTATATATAAAGTAGATAAACAAGGACCTACTGTATAGTACAGGAAACTATATTCAATATCTTGTAATAACCTATAGCGGAAAAGAATCTGGAAAAGAATATATATATATATATGGCAATGTGTGTGTGTGTGTGTAATGGAATCACTTTGCTATACACCTGAAACTAACACAACACTGTAAACGAACTATACTTCAATTTTTTAAATGGTTAAAAAAAATTTTAATGAAATAAAATCATTTATGCTTTACATAAAGGTGCATTATTAGAAAGTTAAAATTTCTCATAGGGGGCTTCCCTGGTGGCACAATGGTTGAGAGTCTGCCTGCCAATGCAGGGGACAAGGCTTCGAGCCCTGGTCTGGGAAGATTCCACATGCCGCGGAGCAACTAAGCCCGTGTGCCACAACTGCTGAGCCTGCGCTCTAGAGCCCGTGAGCCACAACTACTGAAGCCCGTGAGCCACAACTACTGAGCCCATGTGCCACAACTACTGAGCCCGCGTGCCTAGAGCCCATGCTCTGCAACAAGAGAAGCCACCACAATAAGCCCGTGCACCACAACGAAGAGTGGCCCCTGCTCGCGCAATGCACAGCAATGAAGACCAAACGCAGCCAAAAATAAATAAATAATAAATATATTTTTAAAATTTTTTTCTCATAATGTCTCTGCACTAACCACTATGAGCAGTTTTATGTGTATTCTTCTAGATTTTTTCCTAGGATATGCTAACCTGCATTTACAATATTTTTTTTACATAAATAAGATCATATCAAGTACCAATTTGGCTGTTTATAATTCTTATTCCATGAATGCCATGTTCTTGTCATTTGTACAATTCCCTATTGGATTGTTTGTCTTTTATGTACTGATTTCTAAGAGTTTTTTGTTTTTTTTTTTTTACATTTTAAAGATATTTTCTTTAGTTTACTATTTGTATCACTGATTTTTTCCTAACTTGTTTGTCTTTTCATCTTATTTATGGTGTTTTGTTCCATAACAGAGTTTAACATTTTTGTGTAATTAGACATTGATTTTATTTTATTTTTTTGCCTTCTGCACTTTGTATCCTGCTTTTTTTACTATCTGATTTATAAAGAATTATCCCAATTGATTCCCAATTTGATGCTTTCACGGTGTTTTCTGCCATAAATGCGTTTCACATTTCTTTGTGTTCAGACATTGATTCATATTTATTCATGCATGGCTTTGGGGTTTTGTATCATGCATAAATGTCTTCATCAATGTTTTCTCCTTTCATTTTTACGGTTTCATATTTTCTACTTAATTGTATGCTTTCATTTTTTCCCATTTCAAGTTTAATTCTTTTGGAAATTAATTTTTCTGTAAAAAGTAAAATCTAGACCAGCTTTCTTCTGACTTGTGTAATCCAAGTAATTTCACCATTGTTCTTTATGTACTCTTTCAATTTCGGTTTTACTCTGACTTCTGACTCTTAATTTTACATTTTCTCTCCAGTCACATCTCTGGCTTGGTCCCTTAGACACAACTGCTGGCATCCTGGCTGATAAACCCTACCTTCCCGTGAGAATATGGAACTTGTTTTTTATTTTGCACATCAATTTTGCAGGCACATATCTTGGCCTTTCTCCACATATCCTTCACTCTACTACATGGTAGAGTAATGTTCCCTCATTCCCTAACCAGGTAATATGCTATAATTACAGAGACCTGGATAAATATGTCATGCGGGAATGCATAGTTCTTGCAAAATTATGAACTCAACCTGAAAACTCTCTCATCACTAAAATTAGGACTGTGTATATTTACACATATGTGTGTATGCAACCCTTTTAAACAAAATATTCACAGCAACATTATTTATAATAGTAAAAAATAGAAAAACTCAAATGTTCAAGTATCCCCAACTCAACAGTCCTCTAATCCATTGATGCTTTAATCTCCTCTCTCTCATCCCCTTCTTGTCCTCACGTTTCTTCCTGCATTCTTGGGAAGGCAACTTAAGCTGAACCAATCAAATGTCTGTCTGTCTTTCTCTGTCTCTTTCTTCTCCCTCCCGAATCCCAACTTTCTGTACTGAATCCTTCAGGTCACTTCTTCAGAGAGGCCATCCCAGATCACTCAACCCAAATTAGCTGGAAGAACAAATTGCAAGAATAAACAAAGATGGGGGTTAAAATTTGGTGACGATGACATTTCAACTCAGTGGAGAAATACGGATTATTCAATAAATAACGTTCCAACACCTGACTAACCTTTGGGGGCAAAACAAAATTAGATCAATATCATTTTTTGCACCCAAATAAATTCCTAGTGGATTAAAATTTTAAAGTACTAGAAGATGTTATGAGTGACAAATTTTACAGTTTTACAGTGGGTAAGGCTTTCTATTGGACATAAACTACAGAAATCATAATGAAAAGATCGATCACTTAAATACATGTAAAAAGTTTTTAAAAACCTTCTATATAGAAAAGAACTATGACCAAAGTTAAAATGAAGCAATGAGGAAGGAAAGTATTTTCAAATTATAGCAAAGATTTGATATCTTTAACATATAAAGAGCACTCACCACTCAAGTAAAATATGACTATTACAATTAAAAAATAGAAAAAAGGATATGAAAAGACAGTTCTCAGAAGAGGAGTTACCACTGGCCAGGTGTCATATGAAAGTTGTTAAACCATTTTAGAAATCAAGAGAAAGTGAAACAATATTGAGATATGATTTTGGTTACTATATGGGCAAAGATTTATAAGATTGAAAATGTCCTGCTTGGTGTGCATTATGGGCTGAATTGGATCCCCCCTTAATTCATATGTTGAAATCCTATTCTCTAATGTGACAGTATTTGGCAATAGGGACTTTAAAGAGGTACTTAAGGTTATATTTATCAGGTCATAAGTGTGGGTACCTAATCCAATAGGACTGGTGTCCTTATAAGAAGAGGAACAAGACACCAAAGAGCTCTCTCTTTCTCTCCCTACACACACACACACACACACAAAGGACATGTGAGGACACAGCGAGAAGGTGTCTGTCTATAACTCAAGGAGGAGGCCTCACCAGAAACCAACCTGCTGGCACCCTGATCTTGGACTTCAAGTCTCCAGAACTATGGGAAAATAAATTTCTGCTGTTTAAGCCAACTAGTCTGTGGTATTTTATTATTATTTTATTATGGCAGGCTAAGCTGACAAATACAGGGTAGGAAGTAAGAAAATGGACACTTTCATACACAATTGGTTGGAGTTAAATTGATGCAAACTTTTTGGAGGGCAACTTGGTAATACATATCAAACACTTTAAAAAGAGATTACTCTTTGACCCAACAACCCTCCTGCTAAAATCCTATTGTACATAATGTGTTACACAAAGACAAATGTACCAGGGTATTAATTTCAGCATGGTTTATGATACTGAAAAATTATAAATAGCCTAAAGGCCTATGTACAAGAGATTGGTTAAAATAACTATGGTATACACATTCTGTGGAATATTATACAGCTATTAAAAATAATGTGGAGAGCTTCCCTGGTGGCGCAGTGGTTGAGAATCTGCCTGCCAGTGCAGGGCACACGGATTTGAGCCCTGGTCTGGGAGGGTCCCACATGCCGTGGAGCATCTGGGCCCATGAGCCACAACTACTGAGCCTGTGCATCTGGAGCCTGTGCTCTGCAACAGGAGAGGCCGCGATAGTGGGAGGCCCGTGCACCGCGATGAGGAGTGGCCTCCACTTGCCACAACTAGAGAAAGCCCTTGCACAGAAACGAAGACCCAACACAGCCAAAAATAAATAAATAAATAAGTAAAAATGACAAACCTCATGCATTTAAAAAAATAATAATAATAATGTGGAAGGCACAGGCTTCTCCATATCCACTATATGGCCCACTTCTGGGCCAATTTTGGGTGCTCTGTCTGGAAAAGGATGGTCCTTCTCCTTGTCCCTTTCCTCCAGCTGCCCCTTGCAGTCCCTCCCCTCCTTTGACTCATTTGTCTCCTTTTCTACCACAGTATGAGTTGATCAGCAAGGAGCTAATCCCTTAACAAGAAAAGAGGCCTATTTCTCCCTTGAAGTAATAAAGGAGGGCCAAGTCCCCAGACCACAGTAGTTAAATACATAAAATTATGATCCCTCAATTCATTAATAGTCAAGACTTTGCTATTGCAAGTGAAAAAAAGTAGAACAGAAACAATCAAAAGTATCCACATTGGCTTAAGCCAAAGGGAGAATTTCTGGGTCTGTGTAACTGAAATGTACAGAGGTAGTTCCTGTCTTCAGGCATGGCTGGATCCAGGATTTGGTTCTCTGAGATGTGTCTTCTTCTTGCTCTAGCTTCCCCTCTGTCCATTACCAGTCTGCCCTCCTGCAGCCCCAAAAGTGTCACTGGTTGGATGGGATCACCACGGCCGGAGGAAAGCAGTGCTCCGATTGGCCAGGCCTGAGCCACATGCCCACCCCTGGAATCAGAGGTGACGTCAACTCTATCAGAACCATAATGACCGAGAGAAAAGGAAAGGGGAGATTTTCTAGTGTGACATGAGGATACCAGTACCAAGAGAAGGGAAGCGGATGCTGGGTGACAAAACCCATAGATGTCCTCTACAGTGGTGCAGACTTTTCATCAAATTCAAAATCCATTTCCAATGTTTTAAAGGAACAAGACTAGGAAGGATTATTGCTTAATCTAATAGAACAGTATTTTTATTTTCCCAAAATAAAAATACGTATGTCAAAAGTAATACATACGTGATGAAAATATTTAAACAATACATACGTGTGAAATTTACAAGGTGGAAGTTTCTTTCCCTAATGCTAATGTCTAGAGATGAGCATTCCTGGCAGTGGAGGTGGCTCACTCTAGGTAGTCACTATGCATATCCCCACACATTCACATGGTGGCAGCACACTGTGAGAACAGCACATACCATACAGAGAACATACCGTACCATGCAGAGATTCTCAACTTGTTTTAATCTCTTTCTTAGTACCCAGCTATCTACCTTGCTCTTTCTCTAACTGCCACACGGTTTTCCACTAGGATGGGCTTACTGTAATTTACTGAATCTTTACTCAGTTGAAGTTTTTTTACTCAATGCTATAATTAACATTCTGGTTAATTTTGCCAGAATTTTGTTTGCATATGCAAGTTTATCTATGATAGATTCCCAAAGGTGGGCCAAAGGGTAAAAATAGCTTAAACTTCAATATAAAATGCCAAATAAATGTCCCTATAGATTTACTAACACTCAAACTGATAAAGTATAAAAGTCTTTGTTTCTAACAAAAATTGGAGGTTGTTAATTAGTTAAATTATTCCTACACTAAAACCTGCCCTGTTCTCACCAAAAGGAAGACTTGAAAGGATTAAGTTGTTTCCAAGTAACTTAACAGAGTCCCAGAAAAAAGCTCAAGAATATGTTTGGGAACACAAATATCCAGCATCCAAGGTAAAATTTCACCATGCATCCAGTATAAAATCACCAGGCATGAAAAGCAGAAGGAAAATACAATCCCATTAGGAGAGAAATCAATCACAAATAGGCATCCCAATTGGAAAGGAAAAAGTAAAACTACCTTATCTGCAGACCACCTGATCATGTATGTAGAAAATATGATGTAATTCACAGAAGAACTACTAAAACTATAAGCAAATTTAGCAAGGTTGCAGGAAACACTATACATTAGAGGGGGCTAACTCCTCCCCCAAAGACTTAACTAATTGTCCCAAAACTTTTCTTAACTGGTCTGAAACAAGGTCAGTAGGCCACAAAGTTCCAGTTCTAGTGTTTCTGGGTTGTTTGATCTTCTCCTGCAAACTAAGCTTTTTATTTCGGCAGGAATCAGACCTACTGGTACAAGGTGGTGGGCAAACTAGAATTCTGGTGGGAGGGCACACTTTCTGAGCAGCAACCATGTACTGTATACCAACAGCCTTCAAAAATCAATAGAAAAGTACATTTTTACCTCAGTAATTCTACCCTTTGGAATCTACGTTGAGGATATAACCAGTCAGGCAAAGACTTACACAGAAGAATTCCAGTGACTCGTTACTTATGATAGGGAAAAATGGAAACGTATTAAATGTTTAACACTTATAATACTTCTTTTATGCAACCCAGTACATGTTTTTGAAGAAATTTTAGAAAGAAAAGAAGCTCATATGTTAAATGAAGATAATTCGGGAAAAAAATTGACCATGAACTTGCAAAAATTACATTATATTATTGTTATATATAAATACAAGTATAAAAGTAAAAATATTCCAAAAATACTGATAGTAGTTAACGCTGAGTGACAGGACATAATGCATTTTAATTTTCTTCCATTTTCTAAACTGTCTTTAATTACCTTGTACTACTAGAATACCTGAAGCCCAGAACCTTCCCTTGAAACCAAGGACAAAGGAAGAAACCGTGGAGGCGCAGTACCTGAAAATATACTCAGACACGGAATAGTAGTTCAGTTTTATTTTCGGCCATAACAAACATTTCAGCATCCTCCTTCTCCAGCAACAGGGAAACAACAGGGCCAAGAGTGCCCAAGACCAATACAAGCCAACAATCAGGGCCCCATAATAAAGTGGCAACTAGTGTAGGAAACAACGCCCTGGGGAGGGACGCCCCGCCTAGGAAGAGACGCTAGGTTAGTCCTACGCCCCGTTTCCTGGCCCGGGCTTAGTGAAAACGTGGGGCACAAAGCGCTGCATGGTCCGAACCAACAGGGGAGGCTGGTTGAGACAGGAGGTGACGGAAATTCGGAGTCGGCCAGGGTCTTCAGCACTCACTGGTCTAAAAGGAAGGGCAAAAGGAAATGAAGTTAAATGTGGTAACTGTGTGCCTAATGCTCTGCCCCCTCAGCGGGTGCTGGCTCGCGCGGCGTGCCCATCTGCGTCCTCACACCTCGCCTCTGGGGGTCTCCAATTCACACTCAGAACGAGCCCGGCCACCTGCCACCGCCCCCCACCAGGGCCCCTCGGAGAACTAACACGGCTAGGGTGCTGCCGTACGCTGCGAGCTCCTTCCACACCGCCCCTCGGTGGGGCTGGGCAGGTGGCGCCGGGGGCCGGCAGGCCCTCTCTGCCTCCATGGGCCACCGGAGGGGCACTGGGAAGGAGCCGGCGGTGGCGCGGTCAAGGACCCGTCTCCCGACCTGGCCTGTGCCGCTCTCACTTGTCTCGGCCCCTCCAGGTCTGCTCCCCTCCCTTCGGGTCCCTCAGGCCGCCTCCCCCCACCACCTCTCCCGGCCCCCGCCGGCCCCCGCCGCCCCTCCCCCCAGGCCAGCGCCTCCAACGGTCTTGGTGCCCCTCCCCCACCCCTTCACGTCCCCGGGCTGACCCCCTTCTCCCCCTTCCACTGCCTTCCAAAGGTGCGTCCTCCGGCCTCTCCTCAAACAGGATACAACTGGAACAGCTGGCTTCCGGGTCCTCTGCCCACAGGCCCGACAAACCCACCCAGCCCTGAGGCGGCGTGCCCACCTGGTCCCAGCGCGTCGTCTCCACCCGGTCCCAGCGCGTCGTCTCCACCCGGTCCCGGCGCGGCATGTCCACCCGGTCCCGGCGCGGCATGTCCACCCGGTCCCGGCGCGACGTCTCCACCCAGTCTCAGCACGACATGTCTACCTGGGTGCGGCGCGGGGTGGCCACCGGGCCCTCGGCCGGCGCGGGCACGAGGCCACAGCAACATGCGTCTGAACCCCCGGGGCAAAGCATCTCCACTCGGCCCAGGAACACCCATCAGCTGCACGTCCTGTGGACCTCCACCCTGTTCTGCAACACCTCTGGGGGCATCTGGGCCGCCTGCGCCTTCACCACCTCCCGCCACGCGGCCACCACCGCGGCCGCCGCCTCGGCCTGCGGCCTCCATCCTGCCTCAGACTTCGCTTCTACCCTCCACGCCCAGCACGAGCTTCTGAAGGAACGAGGCCCCCACAGGAAGCTCCGCCCCTCAGCGGGTGACGTTACTGGGGCGCCCAGAGAGCCTGCGCAAACAGGCCCCGCCGCCATTCCCCGGATGTCACGCCGCCATTCCCCGGATGTCACGCTTGCGAGGCCTCTGGGCACGTGACTGCTTCCCAGCAAACCGGCAAACAGCAGGCAATCCCCGTGCACCTCTAAGTCTGTGCTGGTTCCAGCCGGGCACCCTCACGTGTGACCAGCTTGCTGAGTGCAGGTCCCTGTCATCAACTTCTGGAAGGGAGCCGGGCGCCTCTGGGCCAGGCCTGGCCAGCCCTCTGCTCTCCCACACGTAGCTCAAGTCTGCATTTGTGTGAGAGTGTGCACGCGTGCGTATGCGTGCATGTGCGCGTGTGTCGGGGCCCGGCCCTGGGGGGATGAGGCCAGGGATGCGGAGCGGGCGGTGCCTGCCCGCCTGGGGAGGGAAGCTGGGGACTGCTGCTGGGCCCGCTGGGGACGGCGTGGGACCGGGCCACCAGCGGCTCCAAGGCTCCGGGGACACAGACTGCAGCGACTCCAGGCTGCAGGCTTGGCCCGGGCCGGCCAGCTGCATGGGGGAGACCGGCTGGACTCAAGGGCTGTGGCGGCGGGGGCGGCGGGGGGCGCCGCCCCATGGCCACCCCCAGTCTCCTGGCCCTTTGCTGGCACAGCCCTCATGGGCTTTCCCTCCCCCAGGAACAAAGTCTTGCGGCTCTCCGGGGGGCTGGAGGTTCCGGGGGCCCTCAACTGGGAGGTGACCCTGTGTCTGCTGGCCTGCTGGGTGCTGGTCTACTTCTGTGTCTGGAAGGGGGTCAAGTCGACAGGAAAGGTACAGCCGGGGTGACGGCAGGGCTGGGGGCAGCACTGCCTGGGGGTGTGTGGGTGTCTGCCAGCGACCACTGCTGCAACGGGAGGAGACTGGACCAGGGCCAGAGCCCGAGGAGGGGCAGGGACTTCAGTCCGGGCCACTTGATCCCCACCCTGCACCTCCAGGCCCGGCAGCCTTCCCTCCCGAGTGGAGGGGGAGAGGCCCCGGCAGCGTCTGCCCCTTCCCTGGGGTCGGGGGCATCCCTGGCTCACCTTCCCTCCCTTCCAGTTTCTCTCGGTTCTGGCTCTGAGTCAGTTTTTGACCGTCTGGGTAGACCTGGTCTCCGCCTGTCTCTCTCACCTGCCTGTCTGCCCTGGGGGACCCAGCGGGGAGCCTGGACACATCCCTCCCTCAGGGGCTCCCTGTCAGGTTGCGGGGACAACTGTGCGAACAGACACACAATAATACAGTGTGCCGACGTTTGCGGGACACGGCCGGGGCTCTGGAGGGCGGGACCATTCCAGCAGGGTCCGCAGAGCAGCCGCTTGGCCCAGCTTGGGTGGGAGGCAGAGGCCTTTGCTGTCATCTTGATCTTGCCTCTGTCTCTGGCTGGCTGAGTTCTAATCCCCGGCACCAAGGACCCCCACCTCTCTGCAGACGAGGACCTGGAGTCGGGAGGCGTGGGACCTACCCGCGGGCTGCGGCCTCACTCCCTGCCAGGGGAGGGCCCTGCCTCTCCCTCCCTCTGCAGCTGACCTGTGCTTGCCGTGGGGCTGCTGGTGCCCCAGCCAAGCACCCAGCTTCCTTTTGGAGGAGTCGTGGCTCTGATGAGTAGAAGTGGGTGCCGCTGGGTGGCCTCCCTCCTCACCACTGAGCACATCGGCCAGCGGGGGGGGGGGCGGGGACCGTGGCCTTCCTGGCAGCCCTGCGCAGGCTGAGGGCGCCTGAGGGGGCGGTGGGTGCCGCAGGACCCCTCTGAGCACCCCCGCCCCCCCAGGTCGTGTATTTCACCGCTACATTCCCCTACGTGGTCCTTGTCGTGCTGCTGGTGCGTGGGGTGCTGCTGCCTGGAGCCTTGGACGGCATCATCTACTATCTCAAGCCTGACTGGTCGAAGCTGGCGTCCCCTCAGGTGAGGCAGAGGTCGGGCAGGGGGACACGGTGCGGGAGCAGGCCAGCCTAGCAGGGCTCCTCACACCTGCTCTCCCCTCGCTCACCTCCAGGTATGGATAGATGCCGGGACCCAGATTTTCTTTTCTTACGCCATTGGCCTGGGGGCCCTCACGGCCCTGGGCAGCTACAATCGCTTCAACAACAACTGCTACAAGTAGGCACTACAGCCCTGCCACCCCTGCCCTGCCTGCCCGTGGGCAGCAGGCAGTCTCACCAGCCCACACGGTCCCCTCTGCCCCCAGGGATGCCATCATCCTCGCACTCATCAACAGCGGGACCAGCTTCTTTGCTGGCTTCGTGGTCTTCTCCATCCTGGGCTTCATGGCCACAGAGCAGGGCGTGCATATCTCCAAGGTGGCGGAATCAGGTAAAGACCCCCAGGCCCCAGCCCGGCCTCCGGAGCAGCGGCAGCTGCTGTCGTAACGTGCCGCGTACACGAACGCACACAGAGCGACGTTCTGAGACATGAGAGCAATTCAAACTCCGTTTGTCACATCACCCTGGGCCAGGAGGCCTGGCTGAGCAGCTGCGAGGCACAGCTGCTCAGCCATCTCAGGCCAGGCCACGTGGAGCCCCGAGCCCCCATCCGTCTGTAGCCAGGGGCCTCGGGGTATGTCCTCACGCTTGCCTGAGTGTTGTAGAGGGAAAAGTCGGCCTTTTCTGGGTCAGTGGTGATCTGTGGCCACAGTAGCTGCTGGAACCCAGGTCCAGAAGGCTGAGCCAGACACGCCACTCTTATGGGTAGAGGTCTACCAAGGGCTCGCGGGAACCTTCCAGCCCCTGGTATGGCATGCGCGCGCGTGTGCGCGCGCACACACACACACACACACACCACACACACGAGGGCTCGAGTGGCCCGGCAGTGTCCCGACACAAGTGGAAAGGCCCTTGGCCACAGGGTGCCCTGGCATCGTCCATTACGCTGGTACTGTGGTGCAGGGTGGAGGGGGACAGGATGTGGGTGGGGGGCTCCAGGTGTCCACACCCCGCCCCTTCCCCCTCAGGGCCTGGCCTGGCTTTCATCGCCTATCCCCGGGCCGTCACGCTGATGCCTGTGGCCCCGCTCTGGGCTGCCCTGTTCTTCTTCATGCTGCTGCTGCTCGGCCTCGACAGCCAGGTTTGCAAAAGGGGGGGCAGAATAGAGGGGGCTGGGAGGTGGGGGGGCGGGGGGCTGGTGCGCAGAGGGCACCCTGGGCGACGGGAGATGGCAGGTGGGGGGGGAGGGGCACGGCCTGAGTTGCCCGGCCACAGTTTGTAGGTGTGGAAGGCTTCATCACCGGCCTGCTGGACCTCCTCCCGGCCTCCTACTACTTCCGTTTCCAAAGAGAGATCTCCGTGGCCCTCTGCTGCGCCCTCTGCTTTGTCATTGACCTCTCCATGGTGACCGATGTGAGTGGGGGCAGGGTGAGGGAGGCCCTTGGCCTCAGGCTGCCGGCTGCCACCTTCCCTGACCTGGCTCCATCCCCAGGGCGGGATGTATGTCTTCCAGCTGTTTGACTACTACTCAGCCAGCGGCACCACCCTGCTCTGGCAGGCCTTCTGGGAGTGCGTGGTGATCGCCTGGGTGTACGGTAGGTCTGGGCCGACAGGCAAGCCGGGGGTGCGGCGCGGTCGGGGGGGGGGTGCGTCTCTAGCTCCGGCCCTCCGGCCTCACGTTACCCCAGGAGCCGACCGCTTCATGGACGACGTGGCCTGCATGATCGGGTACCGACCTTGCCCCGGGATGAAATGGTACTGGTCTTTCTTCACCCCGCTGGTGTGCATGGTAAGGGCCGGGAGAGGCTGGGCAGGGCGAGGGACTCCAAGGGCCTGCAGCGGTGGCTGCCGGCTGAGCGCGAGGCTTCTCGCCCGCAGGGCATCTTCATCTTCAACACGGTATACTACAAGCCGCTGGTCTACAACAACACCTACGTGTACCCATGGTGGGGCGAGGCCGTGGGCTGGGGCTTCGCGCTCTCCTCCATGCTGTGTGTGCCCCTCCACCTCCTGGGCTGCCTCCTCAAGGCCAAGGGGACCGTGGCTGAGGTCAGTTCCCCGCGCCCCGTCTCCCGCACACCATCCCTCCCTCCCGTTGGGTGTGGACATGACCTCCAGAGCGCCCTGCCCCTTCTCCCACCCACCCGCCGGGACAGACCCGTTGTGCCCGGAGCCTCTGGGCCAGCTCGGAGGGGTGTGTACGGGAGGAGAGTTGGCCCTCCAGGGCCTCGCTCGGGTGGTGGCGGCGGAGGAGAGGCCTGTCCCTAGCCTCCGTTCTAGCAGCCACCCAGCCCTCCAATGAACCCTATTTCCCTAGCGTAGGGAGCGGGGCCTGGTCAGGAGGGGCGCGGCCCCGGGCCGCAAGTTGGTGACAGGCGGCGGGAAGTGGAGAGAGGCCAGGGACAAGCAGGTGCCCCTCCCCAGGGACTCAACGTGTCCCTCTCTCCCGCAGCGCTGGCAGCACCTGACGCAGCCCGTATGGGGTCTCCACCACTTGGAGTACAGAGCTCAGGACTCGGATGTCAGGGGCCTGACCACCCTGACCCCAGTGTCTGAGAGCAGCAAGGTGGTGGTGGTGGAGAGCGTCATGTGACAGGTGCCCCGGCTCACATCACCAGCTCACCCTCTCGTAGCCATAGCAGCCCCTGCTCTAGCCCCCCACCCCCCCAGGGGGCTTGCCTTTCCCTGCCACCTACGGGGTCTGCCGGGGGGGGGGGGGGGAGGGGAGGAAGCACCAGAGTGCTTATAACTAAAATAACTTTTTCCATTTTTAATAAAATGCCAAAAATATCACAACCCACCAAAAATAGATGCCTCCCCCACCCCCCTTAACCAAGCTGGTGCACACGCTGCTTCCCAGGCCCTGCCGCCCGCCCTCCAGTGCCCGCTACAGTCACGTCTCACCTGACCCCACCAGGCCCTGCCTGCCTCTCTCCAGGCTCTGCCCAGCACACCCTTGGGTGGCCCCTCACCCCAGGGGCCGCAGTGGCAGCTCGGGAAACAGGGGGACTGGAGAGCGGAGGGGGCAGGTGAGGGAGGGGCAGCAGAACCAAGGCGAATGAATATTTCAGCTGGGCTAGACCCCTCTCCCCATCCCTACTCTAGAAGCTTAGAGAGCCAGCCAGCAAGGGAACCTTCAGTTCCTGAGCCAATTGCCACCAATATCAGTTGTGTGAGCTTGAGTGCATGTGTGCGTGAGTTCATAGGGTATAGACATAGATCTCTATTTCTCAGCCAAGGTGAATACCAGGTGTAAATCGTGCCTGTGGGCAAATGAGGCTTGTATTTTGCACATTTTATAAAAACTTGAGGAGATTTCTGCTTGTATATTTCTAAGAGAAACACCCCAACGTCCCTCTCCTTGCCGCGCCCCATCCCTTTCAGCCCCTCTTACACCTCTGCCCCAGCCAAGGAGTGTGAATTTATAGATCTCATTTTCATAGGCAAAACAGAAGCTTCAAGCTGTCGAGTGTGTGAGTCTGTCGTGTGGGTATGCACGTGTAGTCCCTGGCCCCAGACTGGGGTGGAAAAGTGCATGGCGGGGACCTCAGTGGGTGTCCGCACACTCCCCGCTCTGCCCACAGGTCGGCAGGGTGAGCCGACGCAGGGCTCTGCGGGGGGGATCCGGACCTGGGGCCGCTCACCCGGCATGCTCAGGCTGGCCCACACCCTGCGCCCTGGGCCGGGCGCCCCCGCGGCAGGGATCTGAGGTGGGCCTCCGTCCCCCGCCCCAGGGATCCTGCGCGCGGCTCCCACCTGCGAGCTTAAGGCTGACGCGCTTTCCACGTCTCAAGTCCTCCGCGTAGCAGCTTCACTTAACCCACGTCTGTGTCACGTCCGATCCCGAGACAGCCGAGGGGGCCCTAGAAAGGCTTCCCTCACACCCTGACGTGGGCTGGAGGGGTGGGGGGCGGGTGAGGGCGGCGGTCCAGCGGGGACACCCTTACTGTGCTCAAAAGCCGCTGCAAACATAGCAATAAGAACATGTCATTTTCCAAAGCTGCCTCCTGCTCCCCCTGTTTGTCAGGTGCCGGGGTTGCGGGTGGAGGCCTCCCCACCTCGAGCAGCTTCCTTGGGCAAGTATTCGCCCTGAGGGTCTCTGCACCCGGCACTGTTCTGGGAACTTGGAACGGAGCAGGGAAGGAAAGGAAGCCTTTTCCCCACGGAGCTGACATACTTGGGGGAGCAAGGATAACGGTGTGCTAAAGAGGAGCACGCCGAGCGGGGAAGGTGGGTTAAGGGATTCGAGAGAAAACAAAGGCAAGAGCCGTTAGCAGGTCAGAGTCACCCATTTCAGGAAGGACTGGATGTGGAGGATGAAGAGTGTTGCCCGGGAGGACCTCCAGGCTTGGCGTGACTGGGTCACACTGAGATGCCATCAAAGGGAAAATCCAGGCCCGACAGGGTGACAAACGAAGACCCCTGCTTTGACCTGCTAACGAGCTCCTTCCTGCGCCTTTGTAGTTCCATAGACACTGTCCCGCCTCAGGTCACGCAGAGCCTCTGAGCCCTGCGCTCCCTCTCGCCCTCTGACTTCACTCTGCCGGGTGCACAGGGTAGGCCTGGAGGTACAGGGGAGGTCGCAGCCCTGGACACGGTTCTGTGCTGATGCAGCCAGGAGTCTCTGGATAAATGCCTCACTCTCTTCTCCTTTGGAGGGACGGTTCTGAGGTGCAAGTGAGTGACCGATGACTGACCGAAACGAGCTAGGAGCGGGTAAATGAGCACGGACGTATTCAGCCACTGTTACACGTTTCAGTGAAGCCTTGGGGTGGGGGTGGGGATTTTGTGAAGCAACACAGCCACATTTATGCTACATATTTCTATATTATATGAATTATTTGTGACGAGAAGGTATTTATGTGTTATACACACAATAAAATCAAAATGAAAATACTAGAAGAACATTTAGGTGAACTTTGATTCTTGCATGGGAAAAGCATTAGCCAAGCTTACTGACAATGGTATAATAATAACCAGTCACATTTACTGGGTGATTTCGATGTTCCAGTCACTGTGCTCAGCAGTAAACAGAAATGAGCTCATTGCATCCTGAAATATACCAACATTTTCATCGTGCTTATCTTTAGTAGTGAGATGATTGATTTTTCTTTTCCAAAGTTGCCTATATTTTCTCTATTTTTGACAGCGTGGGTTACATTTGAAAGCCAAAAAAAATTCAGAAACTTATTGAGATGTTGTTTAGAAAAACTTTTAATTAGTTCCCCAGTGAACTACTTTGCCAAAGTTTTACTTATCCTGTTTAATTCGTTGGAGGCTGAGCTTCCCTTCGAAAGTGCTGCTAATTGGCACCTTTTCTTGATGCAACTAGGAAGACCGTAATGATATCCCTGAGGTCCCTGAGCCTTGGGGCCCCAGCTAACCACCATGGGGCCGGTGCGGCACAGCCCTGCCTGCCTTTGTGACTTTGAGCTGCTTCCAAAAAGCAGCCCTTTCTCAGTTCCACACATAATGCTCACTCTACCTGGAAAGTTATTCCTCCAGAGGACAACTGAGAGTTTGCTTTAGCAGCGTTTCATCAGTATCACACGAGGAAATGTTTTGCTCTTCTACCCCTTCCAAGTACGCGTGTGTATATGCACGTGTGTCCGTAGACACAAAAACCACACACAGGCACGCGGCTACAGAGTCAGCAGGTGCTCAGCACGTCACAGCCCCTCCTCTCCGGGGCGCCAGTCCTGGCCCAAGCACTTCTGGCTGCGTTACCGGTCAAGGCCTATGCATTTCTGAATCAGAGAAGACTTGTTTGGAATAGAGGAAATATATTTAAAACATATTAAGCATAATCTGTAATGACTAAAGCTAAGAGGTGACAAGGCCCAGGCATATAAATTCAAGGAAGTCGATGGTTAAATCAACAAGGACCTCTTTGCCAGATACTCAGCGTCTTTCTTGAATTCCTGAGCTTCAAGTCAGTACAGCCACCTAAACCCAGATGTCTTGTAGGACCTGCACCAACCGGCCCCCACGCCCTCACTCTGCTTCCCCCACTTGCCAGTGCTTCCCTCTTCCTCCTTTACTGTCCTGATGACAGGCCTCTCCATAGCCTCCTGCCCTCTATTCTGTCCTCCATCTGATCGATCCCCCTAAATATCCCAAGCCACTCTCGCTAGGCCACCTTAGACCAGGGTGGCATCATCTCTTACCTGACAGATTGCGGTGCCCCTGCTCCCTGGGAACCCCTCCTCCCTGGGCAGGTCAGTGGGTTATCGTCATGTCACCTAGGATCACCCTCCAACCGCACAGACCCACGTCCTGTCCCACAGCACCCAGGAGAGGGTCTCCCTCCTCCCTGGGGCCCCCTGTGCCACCAGACTCCCACCCCACTGCCTGGGAGTGATGGAACCCCCTGTCTCTGCACCCCTGCCCACCCAGGGCCTTGTGTGTGTGCACGTTTGTGTGTGCACACGTGTGTGGGTGCGCACGTGCACAGGGACACGTGGGTTGGTGCTGTGCACACACAGCAAGGCCATGGTGGACGGGAACCCGAGGCTGTTCTCCTGTCAGCAACGTTCCCTCGCCTTAAGTGCGAACTCGACCGAGGCGGTCGTTAAAAAGGGGTCGGGGACTAAGAGGCATCTGAGCTGTGCCTTAAAGGGAGAGCAAAGTTTAGATAAATGGCGAGGGTGGGAGACCAGTCAGTACCTTGACTTTTCTAACGTCTTTATTATGGACATTTCACATGTACACACAAGGAGAGAGGATAGTATTTTTAAAACTCCACCTACCTTTCACCCAGCTTCAACACTTGTCAACATTTCACTAGTTTATTTTGAAAATAAGGAAGGATTTAGGGGTGAGAGTAGTGAAAATAATATTTCTTGAAGAGATAAAAGAAGAGGCACCCCTCTAAGCTTGTCCAAATAAAGGGGTGCCCGTGCACCCCTTTCATAAGGGTATCACATGGCCCTGAAGCACAGGGCCCACGTAGGGTTGCAACGGGATGTCGTTGGCAACAAGCAGCTATTGGTTTTTTGGTCGCTGTCTCTCTGACTTTCACGTCAGTTCTCTCTCCACATACACTGAAGCTAGTGATCACCCCACCTTCACTTTGATAAACCTGGAGTCGCCATCTGGGTTCCCTGCAAGGACTTCATAATGGCACCCCCTCCTGCCCCTCCAGGCTCCAACCTTTCCTAGGTCTGAGGGCACAGGCCAAAGAGCAAGTAGGGGTGGACACGAGGAAAAATTACCCACATGGTTCCTGTCCTCCAAGATCTGCCACTCCCATTGAGGGGTGCCCCTCTGGTGGCTCTGAGGGCCCCTTTGTGGCAGGAGATGGGGTCATCATCTAGGAATGATGAGGGAGGTGGTAGGAGCCATGAATTGAGGAGAGTAGGCAAGGTTGGGGTTTGGTGAGGAAGGTTTTGGGGGTTTAAACTATGAGGAAGTGTACTGTTGGCTGAATATGAAGGCTAGAGGGAGGTGATCATGGTGGTGGTTGAGTTTTCCAATGAAGGGTCATCAAGGACCCAGACCCTTTCCTTCCTGACCCTTTTAAACAGCATGTGGGTGTTCCTAGGCTTGGTGGTGGGTGAACCACTCCTTCCTATGAAAGAATAGCTCGTAACCATTGTATATTTTTAAAATAATTTGTTTTATTTTAGTCTTTTAAATAAGGTGCTTAACTCCCCAGCCTAATTTGTGAGCTCTTTTGTGTCTTATGCTTTGCTGTATCCCTAGTGCTATGTGCAGTGCCTGGTACCCACAAGGTGCTCATTCATTCATTCAAGAATTATTTGCTGCTAAGTGCTATGATGCAGGGATCCATGGCACTTCGCACAGCCTGTGGGGTGGAAGTGGGGTCAGCAAACACTTTCTTGAGATCATAATGCTGGACCTGAGTCCCTGAATCACAGAGGCTCAGCAGGATATTGAAGGCTTTCATTCCATTAGCAACCAGAGTCTGAAGCTGTTCCTATGCCAGAGCTCACGGGGGATCAGCGTCCAGTGAGTGCTTATTGAACACCTGTTATGTACCTGGTGCCGGGGTGACAGGTTAATCACAGTTCTTGCCTTCAAGGAGCCTCTAGGCCAGTCAGGGAGAGAGCAAACCACTTCAGCCCTAGGTAATGAGTGAGCACACGGGCACTCCCCAAGGCCGCCAGGAGTGAGCGGTCCTTTAACCCATCGCAGGATGAGGAGGAGCCAGCTGGCCCAGAGGCTGGAAGCGGGGTAGGTCGGGAAGAGCGTCAGTGCGGAGGGTGCGCAGGAGGAGGGTGGAGCGGGTTACGGTTCCTGGGCTGGCTCTGCCTTTC
This sequence comes from Balaenoptera physalus, assembly GCF_965194825.1. Classification (NCBI taxonomy): domain Eukaryota; kingdom Metazoa; phylum Chordata; class Mammalia; order Artiodactyla; family Balaenopteridae; genus Balaenoptera; species Balaenoptera physalus. The sequence goes on along the minus strand of NC_138903.1, from coordinate 133,862,722 downwards.
CACCCTCGCCTTTACCTCATTTGGGCTTGGGAGCTAGCTCCTTGTGCTTCTAGCTCTTTGGCCGGAGAAGTGTCTGACGGTGCTCCAGATGCCGGGTGTCATCGTTCGCGAAGGGGCAGTGAAACATTCACTGACACCCCAGAGCTGCTCCATCTCAGAAAGCATTAGGGTTTGTTCCACCTGTGACGGCAGGAAAGGGGGCGGTGAGGTCCAGGCGCCCGCAGAACCACAGCACAGCCTTCAGGAGGAGGCTTGGAGTTGCGAGGGCTGCACTGAGATGACCGACTGGGCTCTTGCACGTGGACCCCCTCTTCCCCCTCCCCTTGCATTGGACCACCAGCCTCGTCTGGTCGTGGCTCTCCAGGATTCTCTTGAGAGCCCCCTTGCCTTCCTTGTTCCTCAGACTATAGATCATAGGGTAGAGCATGGGAGTGACATTGGTGTAGATTAAGGACACAATTTTGTCCTGTTCTGGGGTGTAGCACGACTTGGGGTGAATGTAGATGAATACTGCGCAGCCGTAGTGCAGAAGGGAGACCAGCAGGTGCCCAGCACAGATGGAGAAGACCTTGCTCCTGCCCGCAGCCAAGTGGATTCTGAGGATGGCAGTGATAATGGACCCGTAGGAGAGCAGGATCAGAAGGAATGGAAACAACAGGATGAGCAGGCAGACAGGGAAGGCTGCGGCCTCACTGGCCCGCGTGTGTCCAGGAGCAGCACAGCGGGGATGCCACAAAAAAAATGACTGATCGGGCTTCCCTGGTGGCGCAGTGGTTGAGAATCTGCCCGCCAATACAGGGGACACGGGTTCGAGACCTGGTCCGGGAAGATCCCACATGCTGCGCAGCAACTGGGCCCGTGAGCCACAACTACTGAGCCTGCGCGTCTGGAGCCTGTGCTCCGCAACAAGAGAGGCCACGATAGTGAGAGGCCCGCACACCGCGATGAAGAGTGGCCCCTGCTCGCCGCAACTAGAGAAAGCCCTCGCACAGAAACGAAGACCCAACACAGCCATAAATAAATAAATTAATTACTTAATTAATTAAAAAAAAAAAAAGAAATGATTGATCTCATGAGACTGACCAAAGGGTAAGAAGGATATCAGTGTGGTGAGGGTGAGGGAGAGCGCAAATCCTGGGCCGGAAAAGGCACCTTTCTAGCAATTCTCTAAGTCATGGGAGACCCTGGAGCCCTTTCCACAGATGCCCACTGTCCTCATTCTATGAGCTTTTTGAATTCTGCCTTCTGTTCAGTGAAAGTGACGGAGTGCTCGCTCTGATGGTGACGTCACTTTAGTTCACCTGTTGAGTTATTACAGAAACGAACCGAGATGAGTGAAGTTGTCTTTAACAGACCCTAACGAAAGTCCTCCTTCTGACTACGTTTTGAAGAGCTGCCTCAGGGTAGGGGTTGGGGGCTGAGTGTGGTGTTACTTAGGTTTAAAGAGAGACTGGGCCTGCGGGGTCATTGACGCCGTGGAGAATGCCCGTGGGATGGAAGGTCCGGCGAGTTGATCTTAAAGACACTTTGACTTTGTGCATTGGCTATGTTGTCCCTCCCTTGCCACTGCCCCTTCCCACCAAACTCCCAGGATTCCTGCAGCCTCCCCTGTTTCAGCTCCACTGAGTCGGCTTACGTGTCACCCCGCTCTAGACACCTCTTCTGAGCCCTGGGCTGAGTCAGTCGGATTCTCTCTCTGGCTCCCCCAAAAGCCTGTGGGCTCCATGATGGCAAGAATGATTTCTTATTTAGGCTCTCAAACAGTGGCTGGCACATATTAGTATTACTGATGAAGATTTGTTGACTAAAAGTCTGTTGCTCGTTTCTGCATCCTCTGCAGTTAGGACAGAGTCAGACATTGAGTAGGTACCCAACACATATGCTTGAGTTAATGGTTAAGTGAAAGCAGGGAAACTTTGACGTATTGGGGATGCTGAGGTCATGATCGTCCAGGGTGGGAGGAAACAGGACAGAACTAGGACATAGTCGGCACCTTCCCAGACTTTGGGGGACACGCTTGCTTCTCTCTTCCCCGGTAGGACCAAAGATACAAGTAGGGAGCCTTGTGTTTAGGCTTCGATTTCTTCCTGTGCATCCCTTTCTCACAGCAGACGAGAGGAGAAGATTGCTAAAGAGTCTAGAGATCTAACACATCAAGACTCAACAGGAGTTCAGGGCCTCGTGGAAATGGAGTTGTCACCTCAAGGACAGGAGCTCACTTGGGTACCATTTGGACCGGGGCCACTGAGACTCGAAGTGTGTTCACTGAAACCTGAAAACCCACTCTGCTGATGGTTTTGCTTGGCCCAGATGAAGTTTGTGCTTCCAGTTTTCCAGCCCCTTGCATGTTACACTGGCTATTCTTTGGGTTTTTACTGACCTAATGGGCACCTAGAGTCTCTGAGCAGCACGGGTCCCTGGAGGGCCGTTTGCCCACTCGTTACCGCAGAGCCGATGGTCACGAAGTCTTCCCCGCATGACACCTTCCCTGCTCCCAGCCCCGCCACCAGCTCCGCCCGGAAATCACACTAAGTGCCCTGCTCTGCCAGCGGTCTGAGTGAGGCCATCCCTTCCGGGTTCTCATTTCTCTTCCTTGGACTCGGACCCTCAGCTCTGGCTTGGCCACAGCTGATCACTTCCACTCTTTCTTCCCATGACAGGGCTGCGGACATGTGGGGATTGCTTTGTTTCATTTGGGCCCTAAACCTTGAAAATACTGAAAACGCAAAAATGAAAGTAAAAGCCACACATGATCCAAACGGTTAAAAAGTGAGAAAGGAAAGTCAGTGTGACTTTCTCACCCTGCTCTCCCAGAGAGAATCACTCTCCGCCGGGAGCCTCACTTCCTTCCCTGCTTTGTCCGGGGCGTACAAACACACACACCCCACGCACACGCCCACCCTCACACGTATGGACGTACACACACATACACACTCCCACACGTGTACACAGAAACAAGCATGCACACACCTTACACACGCAAGCACAAATATGATCACATGTACGCACACATACACATGTGCACACGTGTATGGACACAGTGCCCACCTGCACGCATACATTAACACACACCTGCACACATATATACACATATTTCCACACTCACATGTGTATATATATATAAACATTCACCACAGTCACACATTAAAAAAGCTGAAATGGGATCATATTACACAAACTTACTGCCCTTAGTGTTTTCACCTAATAATGTGCCCGGGAGAGGTTTTCAGTCAGCACATAACTTGTTTACTTCAATCTTTTTTTTTTTTTTGACATCTTTATTGGAGTATAATTGCTTTACAATGATGTGTTAGTTTCTGCTTTATCACAAAGGGAATCATACTTCAATCTTTTAACTGCGGCATTCTACAGTATGGATGCACTATAATGTAATTAAGTATAATTAAATAATACAACAAACACACGATAACAGATAAAATCTAGAAACAAAAGTAAATAAAACATAATTAAAATAACTGGGACTTTAATCAGTCTTTCATTACTTCGGCGTTGCAGTGGTTTCTATTTGTTTCTTACCACACGCCATGGTCCAGAGCATAGCCCCGAGTGGAGCGCGGAGCAGCGGCCCCGTGTGAGTACGGCTCGTGCACCCTTCCTGCTCTTTTCTCGCGTCCCTGGAACAGCCCTGGAGAAGAGACCTGGTTTCGTTACCTGGGAGGCACAGATCAGCGCGTAAAGCGGAAAACCGGGGAGAAGCCCGAGCAGGAGGAACAGCCCATGTTCAGGGAAGCGGCGGCAGCGCCGAGTGGCCTGGACCCGGCGGCACAGCTTCCCGCAGCCCGGCCGCTGGATTTCCCGCCTGTCCGGACCACGGGGAGCGAGCCCTCGGAAGCACTGCCTGATGGCTGGAAGGAAGGGAGTGTCCTTACAGGAGCTGCTACGTTCTGTCATTTATGGAAGCCCTAGAGGAGAGGTGGGGAAGGAGGCCGTCCCTGTGGTCCACCCCACCGAGCGGAGGCCCTTCCCTAGGTCACACAGCTGAACCCAAGCCCAAACTCAATTACTCAGGTTTTCCTTGCCAAAAAAAATACAGTCTAGATCTTGACAATGTTGTTTAACTCCGATCTGCTGAAATTGCGGGCCCACTGTGCCGTCACCAGTACGTGAATGGGCCTCAGGCTGATTTTACAGGCAGAAAATGCACAGGTTTGCTTGGGTTTGAGTCAAGCCATCAGGCCTTGCTAGAGAGGAGTGCACAGTGGGCAGTGGAGCCCAAGATTGGTGAGCTTTTAAGCCCCCCAACCCCCAAAGTTGAGAGTCTACAAGGGGACTTAATCAGGGCCATCGGGAATTCCATTTTTAATCTGCAAAATCTGAGTCATCAAAGTAGCTTCGTTGACCGAAGTGGGGACTAAGGGTTATGGAAGCTTGAGAAAGCTACTACTCAGCTGACCCAGGCTTCTGTCTAATACTTTCATCTCCCCGGTCCTGGTCTAGGTGTAGCCCAATGTCCAACCTGCACCGTGCTCTGCATCCTCGTAAAGCCAGGACCCCAACGACGCCTCGCCTACATTCATAAAGCCAGCCTTACACCCCACCCCTGCAGCCACTCTGGGCCTTCCTTTTGTTCACCTCCACGGCCCACAGGCTTGCTCAGAAAAACCTCCTTTCCACCACCGTCCTTTGGAGGATACCCCTGCCTGGGCCAAAGCCTCGGAGGGCTAGCTCGGTGCTGGCCTGCAGGCGGCAGTGGGACAAGGCCTGCCCCGCAGCATTTTGCCACACTCTGCAACCGGAAACAGGACCCCCAAGAGCCCTCTGGGTACTTAGAATTACACACAATTCCCCTTGAATCATTCTAGTCGTTTCTGCCTCTAATCGTGACCCCAGAGGGGCTCCCAACAGTCCAAGGTGGGCCTATGGCACTTTTCCGCCTTCCTCTCCCTCCTCCCTGGCCTGTTTCTCCTCTCGGCCCCAGTTTCTAATACAAAGGCTCTTCTGCCGTCTAATGGAGAGAAACACCGTGGAACTCTCCAGCGTTGATGAGTGACCTGATGCGGCGGCAGCGCGGGGCTGAGGATGTGCCGTCTTCCTCCAGCTAATGCGCATGCCCACCTTAGTGCCAGCATTACCGGCACGTGAGGTCCGAAGGGAGAGATGGCAAGTAAGAGGTTTTAAACATAAATTCAACACTTTGAAAGAAAGGCACCTCCAAAGGGCCCTAAGTAACTGGGGCTGCCGCCTCTACAAATTCCTAGACGCTCTGAGGCAGCATCAGCGCAGCTACCGCATCACTCACAATCACAGGCTCTCCGTGTCTCCCTCTGCTTAGACATCATAGGTTCTGAGACGATCTTGGCCAACACAGCACCAACCCCTGGGAACATCATTCTGCTGCGACTGGACGTTGCACTGTCTTCTAAATTTGGTGGCTGTAGGGCCTGGGGTAGATGTTTGTGTGCATCTTATTAACTCTTTGTACTCTTTAAATGGGTGAGTTGGCACAGAAATAACCTAATTTCTGAGGCCCTGGATGAACCGTCTAGACCCTCTGACTCTGAGCAGAGAGGAGGTTGGAGAAAGTGATTTGGACTTCAATTTCTTTCAACTGTAACTCACAAGATGGTAAGATTTTTAGGCTTTTCTCTAATGTCTTTGAACATCAGCTTGCAAGGAGAACTTTGAACTTTATTGTCTCCCCAGGAAATCCATCATGGGTTTGTATCTGGGGTATCTTGCGTGTTAAACTTTCATCATTAGAAGAGTATCTTGTGGTTGTCATTTGATCTTCTGGCAGAACCTCTGATGAGGTATGTTAGGCATTGGTGGCTGGAAATACTAGGAAGCAAAAATAGAATAAGGAGTAAATTTTCCCCGCGGGTACACCATGGACTTAACTAAGCTAAGCCCGATGGGTAAAGAGGTGCAAAAATCTATGAAACGCCCCAATGTTCATTGCAGTACTGTTTACAATAACCAGGTAATGGAAGCAACCTAAATGCCCATCGACAGATGAATGGATAAAGATGTGGTTCATAGATACAATGGAATATTACTCAGCCATAAAAAGGAATGAAACTGGGTCATTTGTAGAGACGTGGCTGGACCTAGAGACTGTCATACAGAGTGAAGTAAGTCAGAAAGAGAAAAACAAATATCGTATGTTAACACATATATGTGGAACCTAGAATAATGGTACAGATGAACCGGTTTGCAGGGCAGAAATAGAGACACAGATGTAGAGAACAAACGTGTGGACACCAAGGGGGGAAAGCGGGGGAGGGCGTGGTGGTGGTGGTGTGAAGAATTGGGAGATTGGGATTGACATGTATACACTAATATGTATAAAATAGATAAGTAATAAGAACCTGCTATATTTTAAAAAAAAAATCTATGAAACGTTGGCTGTGTGTCTCCCCTGGTTTCCTCGAGGAAGGAGATGCCCCATGGAGATGCAGTGAAATACACTGTTGGTGAGCAGCGTCCAGAGGTCCACGTTTCCTTGCCAGGGGGAATTTGTCAGAGGTTCTCAGTGTGCAGTATTTGGTCTCTTTCTCCTTCCCTTTCCACTCCCTCCAATGGGTTGTTCTGAGTCTAACTGTGTGGGGTATAGGGAATTAGCTATATTCACAAACCAGCCTTTACCAGTGTAGAGGCTTTGCTTCCCCATCTGCTGGGACTTTTCTTGTACTTCTCAAGTGGTTCAGAACTCTGGCAGGGAAGAGGTATGCTATTTATTGGCCCTTCTTCACTCCCCCAAATTCTCAACTTCAGTGCTAATATTTGTATTTAAATTTCTTAGAAATTGTGCTGCCAAGGATGCAGGCATGCAGTCCTGAGTGGGGAGCCTCAGAAATCCCTCCGTTTCTCGGGGAGGGAACTCCGCTCCCGCTTCCTCACCTTACGGGCAGTGGGTCGGGACACTAGGCCTCTTCATGGAACCATGTGCTTGTATTCGGTTAGGACGTGATGAAGCAATCTGGTTGATTGTTTTTCCCTTAGCAGTCTCTTCATGGTTGTTTTTATTTACTGAGGTATAGTTGATGTACAGTATTATGTACGTTTCAGGTGCACAACATAGTGATTCACAGTTGTTAAAGGTTATAATCCATTTATAGTTATTATAAAATATTGGCTATATTGCCTGTACTGTACAATATATCATTGTAGCTTATTTATTTTGTACATAGTAGTTTGTACCTCTTAACCTTCTTAGTGACAGATTGATGGGTTCTCTTTATTTTCCTGCCTTGTATTTTGGCAACCACAAAGAGTTCCATAGTTGAAATTACCTGCAGGTAGGTAAGTATTGGACTTCTAGGACCACCAGGCACCCCATGCCCCTGATTTCCTTCCATCTGCTTCCTTCCCTCGGGGGATAAGCGTCCACAGACCTTGGAGCCAGGATGGGTTGGTCTCAGCCAACCCAGATTTTGGAGTTTGTGGGAATACCTTGTCACCTAGTTTTGTTGTGGATGTTACCCTGGGTTTCTGGTTTTGCTATCGTTTCCTGTATCTCTTTCTCTTTCTTCTTCGGGGCTGGGAGTGTGGATGAGGATTGTGAAGATTCAAAAATGATGTTACCACCTCTGCTGCCACCTTCCCAGAATCGAGAAACTGTATTACTTCTGGGTGAGAATAATTAATAAAGATATCTTAACATCGATACAACAAAACACAGAAAAATTTGACGTTCTGGACAAATCGTGACTCGACGTGGATCTAAGTCCTCTGTCCATATTTCTCCTAAGACGACAAATGATGGGGGGCCGAGGGGCGCAGGAGAGCAGAGCTCCTTGGGGAATTGCGCCCACTGACTGATAAGGGTCAGGGCTGGAGGTTCGGCAGCTGGAGGAGGGGGACGCAGCCTTCTGAGGAGAAGTCCACCTGATACTGGTCGCATCTGATAATGTCAGGGAAAGAGCTGGGCACTGCCACAGAGTGGCTTTCTGAGGGGACTGTGCCCAACCGACCTACTGGCTACTGCACTAAGATAGAAAAAGAACGTCTGTGCTGCAGTCGTCTTGGGCTCCAGCCTCACCACCCTCACTATTATTTGCTCCATGTCGAAGAGGACAAATCTAAAGCTGAGGGAGATGAAGCATCTTAGCTTCCCCGCAGTCACCCAGCCGGGAAGGGGTGGAGTTGAGTTGGGCCTCGGGTGGTCTGCCTGGCCCCAGCTCAAGTCCACCTCTCAGTCAAGTCTGGCCTCAGTTTCCGCTGCAAGCAGACTAATGCTTGACTCTTGTCTGCTTCACGTGTCTGTGTTTGCTCCCCTATTAGTCTGTAAATTCGTCCATAGACCCTGGCACAGAGGAGGTATACAGCAAACGATGGCTCTCAGTCTATTAATGCTGGTGTGTGGTCAAGGATCACAGAGGCTGCTCACGTCGGTAATGTGGTTGGCATACACCTCTAATTGTTTCCCCTGAGGTTCTCTTGCCGAGATCCTTTTGTATTTCCTAAATCTCTCTCTGCTTAATAAGGGCCAGCACAGGTGACTCCCAACAGGACTGCAGATCGGAAAGTTGGGATTCCTTTCCTGAGCCGTACTGTGAGCCATGTGACTCGGGGACGTGCCTCTCTCTCCCTAGAGGGTGAGTCTAGCTGAAGATGTGCCAGGTATGCTTGTCCTTTGTGTGTCCCGAGCAAGAGGACGGGACTTTCTTATGACCTATCCTGACTTCACTGCAGCCCTGAGCCGTGGGCAATGGGAGACCGGCCAAAGGCTACAGGGGAACTCAGATGCAGAGGACTCCAAAGTCCCTGGCAAGTTTGTGCCCAGAGGGATGTCCTTTGCACCTGTCCCAGGTGGACCTCAGAATCTGGGGACCAACTAGTCAGGAAATGTTGATAGTTATGGAAAGAGTGAAAATTTAGACTACACCCCTGGGAAAGAAGGACTCACCTCTGCCCACATGTTCATTCTCTGCTGCGGTCGGTGCCGGCTCTGCAGAAGTGCAAGGGCGTTACTGATCAAGCATCCTGTCCCGGAAGGACCTACCATTCACTACTGACATATACAGCTCTTAGATCCTCAAGGCTATTTTAATACCTTGCTATCAAGCTCCTCAAGTCACTGATGATTGAGCCTACCGGCTTTCATCTAAAGGAAAGCACGCACAGAACAGAGACTACAGTTCTTTCCATTTCCCAGCTGAACTAGAAATCCAAACTTTAGGTAAGTGAAGACATCATGGTTGTCCAGAGCACTGTTGAAATCAGGCGAACAAGTTACGATTTGACAAGAGAGGGCTGGTGAAAATCTCACTGTGTTCATCCCAAAGTAGGTTTAATCTCAGGAAAGCAAAGTTTGGCTCAAAGGCACAGCAGGAAAGGGCTCTCCTTCTGATGTTCTCTACTCCCATCACTGAGCTGCTCAGCCCATCTCACAAAGGCAATTCGTGACAATTCCATCTCATGCCCTGGGGGCTGGAATGCCATTTTTGGAAATAGATGCCATCTATGGAGTTCTCAGTGAGGAGCATGTTGGGGCCTTTTCCCCGGGGATGATGTCGCCAATATCTCGGTGGTCCAGGATACTTTTGCGCGCATAGAGGCTGCTCTCCTTAGCCCTCCAGAGGCTCAGTCTGCTCACACAGCGCCACTCCATGAGGCCAGAGTCAGCCCCGATGGCAACGAGAAGCCACCACCTTTTGTAAGGACTAGCCCGTTCCATGCCCCAGCACATGGCGCCGGCTTCCTGTGGAACCAGGTCCATCAGTGGCTTCTGAAAAGCTGTGTGGTCTTCGTGACTGCTGTTCAAACCTTGGTAGGCACCCTGCTAGGGGTAAATGAAGGCTTCCCAAAGAATAGGCAGGGAGGGGTAGTTTTAAATTATGAATATTCACAGTAAGCCAGAAATCACATCTTTGCAACTATTTAAACTTATGAACAATTTCTGATGCTAGCTTAAAAATGTGTGTGTGTGTGTGTGTGTGTGTGTGTGTGTCTCTGTCATAGTTGCACAAAATTCTTTTGCAGGGAAGTGAGCAAAGCTGCCTGGAGTCCACTGATTGGAGTCGATAGGACCTTGGGTGCGGCCTTCAAAACCCTCAGTGGAAGTGGCCTCAGGCCTCTCGTGTGTCTGCTCTGTGACCGGAGCACAGCAAGCGTACGTCCTCACAGGAGCAGAGGTGGGCGCTGCTTCCAGGACCTCGCACTGTTTTTAGAATCGAATGGCATGAAGGCACGAAAACCCTCATGTGGGAAGTGAAAGTGCGAGTCACACGACAGAGATGTGACTTCAGCCTTGGGGACCAGCAAGGAGGAGGAGGGGAAGGCCGCTTTCCCTAGGACTGGGGTGAATCGCTTTCTCTCTCATTCTCATGTTGGGACCCTACAGTCACGAAGCGTCTGAAAAGCTGTGTCTGTGTCTGCTGCTTCTCTCATTCCTGCTCTGGGGCAAGAGTTGAAAGCCACTAGGAAACGAATAGGTCGTACTTGAAGCCAGTGGTTCTCAAACAGAGACACCAGAAAGGCAGGGGCGGGGCTGGTTAAAACATTGCTGTGGGGGCTTCCCTGGTGGTGCAGTGGTTAAGAATCTGCCTGCCAGTGCAGGGGACACGGGTTCGAGCCCTGGTCCGGGAAGATCCCACAGGCCGCGGACCAGCTGGGCCCACGCGCCACAACTACTGAGCCCACGTGCCACAACTGCTGAAGCCCGTGCGCCTGGAGCCCATGCTCCACAACAAAGAGACGCCACTGCAGTGAGAGGCCCGCGCACTGCGGCAAGGAGTGGCCGCCCGCTCACCGCAGCTGGAGGGAGCCCGCATGCAGCAACGGAGACCCAACGCGGCCAAAAATAAATTAAATTAAAACATGGGACCTGAGAATCTGCATCTCTACAAGTCCCAGAGGGTGCTGAGGCTGCTGGTCCACGAACCCCACTTTGAGAAGTGCTGCCCAAAGCACACACATCTGAATCGAGTCAGTCCTTTCCACTTCGGCGCCTCCCTCGGCCTAACTCTGGTCACCCAAGATCGGGATGGTTGGATTTCTTGCCCAGAGATGGCGAGCTGTGCTCCTCTCTCCCTCCTCCTCTCTGACCAGCTGTAGAGGGAGCCGACTGGCTCGTTCCTACTTACCCTTCAGGTCTCAGCTGCGAGGGCACTTCTTCTCTGAGCTGAACTGGTTTGGGACCCCCTCCTTGTAAGGCTCTTGTAAGACCTTGGACCTCCCCCCAGTGTAGTGCAGGCCACATTATATTATAATTGTCTTTTCTTTTCTGTCCCTCCCATCAGACTGTGAACCCCTTGAGGACAGTGCCTGCTCCACAGTAGGTGTCTGTAAGTGCTTATTCAATTAAATGGACACGTTAACAGAGCTTGCTGACCGATACGATATGGAGGGTAAGTGGAGAAGGGGTCTAACATTTGCTGAGCCCCTAATATGTGCCAGACACCGAGAGAGATGGCAAAGTTGAAAATGGCATTGACTTAGAGGGGAATAGGGCAGACGAATGAGTTTGACGTTGCTTGAGAGGGATTTAAGGTGATAGCAAATGTGCAAATGGAGATGAACGTCTGGAGATTTATTGATTATAAATTACAGCACAGGACTTAGCACAGTCAAGAGCACAGACATAAGAGTCAGGTGCATGCCACTGGTCACACCAAGAGCTCAGATCTCACCACTCCAGTGCAAGGGAGGTCAGTTCGGCTGGGAAAATGAGACCTGAGCACAGGTGGAAACCGACTGTCTCATCATTTGCAGCAGAAGGATGAGAGTGCGGTGGCACAGGAAAAGGCCCTCGGGACAGTTCTGCTTTCCTCACTCAAGCTCACCACTCACTTGGTGTCCACCTTTGGTCAGGCTTCATGTAGCTTGGAAGGGAGGCTCATGCGAGGCTCGTTGGCCAGAAGATGCGGTGAATACTCTGCTCTCTTCCTGAAAGATTGTGTTCACACAGGCCCAGGGCTCCTGATCCATTTTGCCAGAGGATGCAGGGGTGGGGGCGGGCAGCTGAGTTTGCATCAAGGGCTGTTGCGCTTTAACCAACCTGATGGTATAACCAATGTGTTCCTTTTTAACAAAAAGCTGATTCGTCTGCTTTCTCTCCCCCCCGTGGCCGAGGGTAGAGGAAATGAATTACCAGGAAATTGGAAACCACACCCAAGTGACTGAATTCATTCTCGTGGGACTGGCCAACCACCCCACATCCCACACTGTTCTCTTCTGGGCGCTGATGCTTCTCTATATAGTAACCTTGGCAGGAAACGGCTTGATCATTCTCCTGGTGAGAGTCAGTTCTCAGCCCCAGACCCCGATGTATTTCTTCCTCAGCCACCTGTCTTTCCTGGATCTCCTGTTTTCTACCAGTGCTGTACCACTGATCATGGCAAACTCTCGGCAGAACTTCCCCACCATCTCGCACGGCTCCTGTTTTGCCCAGCTCGCCATCCGAGCCTTCTTGGGTGTGGCTATCTCAGACCCACTCAGGTACAACCTGGCGATGTCTTCTCGAGCCTGCGTTTTAATAGCTTTGCTTGCTTGGTTGACAGCTTTCCGGCTCACTATTATGCCTGTTCTGCTCTTCCCCATCAGTTTCTGTGGGCCTAATTCAGTCAATCACTTCTCCTGTGAAGTCCAAGCCATCTTCAAACTGCTCTGTTCCAACACCACGTTCCTAGAGGTTATGATGATGGTGTGCGCTGTCATTTCAATGCCGCTCCCTTTAATTTTCATCCTTATCTCTTACCTTTGTGTCCTTAAGGCTGTCTTAAGAATCCACTCAGCTGAGGCCAGGCTTATAGCCTTTTCCACACGTGCCTCTCACCTGCTTGTGGTCATCATCTACTTTGGGAGCCTAATATATATTTATGTGAAACCTCAGACCAAAAAGTCTCAAGATGGGAACAAAATTGTCTCTATATTTTATGCAGCAGTGACCCCAATGCTAAATCCCCTCATCTACACGCTGAGAAATAAGGATGTGAAAGCTGCTCTCAGGAGAGTGACTTACGGGGCCTAGTCCTGACGCCTCGATCGTGCAATGGCGCGCTGGGTGGTAGGACGGCACCAGGGTTTTAGCTGTGCTGGCAACTTTGCACGTGTGAGTGACACTTCTCAAATGGGAAAGGACTTGCAAAGCATCTGAATAATGCAAGAAATGACACGAGAACAGAGAAGATTTGATGGCATAAAAATAGAAAACCATGTATGTCACATGCATCCTAGATAAAAACAAAATGGAAGTTACACACAAGGAGCAGTAAAATAGTCAATAGTCTTTATATATAAAACCTCTTGCGAAGGATGTAATGAGAAATTGTCAGTCTGCAGCCCAGAAGAGGGTCCTCACCAGAACCCGACTGTACTGGCACCTTGATCTTGGACTCCCAGCCTCCAGAACTCATATCAAGAGGAAAACTTGGAAGATTTAGATCTTCGTTTCTTCCACAGTTGAAGAAGATACCTCTGCCACCTGTTGGCAAGGCTCTTTGGCATCCCGCCCCGGGAGGATATGGCCAAGTTTGATGAGAAAGGTCTTCCAACTGTTAAGTGTCTCACTGAGGACATGATTGGCTGAAGGAAATGTGAGCTTCTTGGTGTGCTATGATGAATTTGGAGAAGAAATCAGGAGCAGGACCAACTGAATGAGGCTTGGCTTGAGTTCTTCTGTTCTGAGTACAGTCGCACCTTATCTCTTTGGTTAGCGCTTTGGCACTTTAACCATTCCCTCCAGCTCTGCGTCTTACCTGTGCTGCTCCTCCCATCCAAAAAGGTGCCAAGCATCATCCCACAGCAGCATAGTCGACATCTCGGGAACCATGTGGCAAGATCTGGCTCTCAATTTCTGCAGGGCTGCAACTTAAAAGTTATCAGTTAATCACAAAGTGCACCTCTCTTTCTGGAGTCAGGTCTTAACTCTCTATTCTTTTTTTTTTTTTTTTTTTAGATTAAACCCATGTTTATTTTTTATATATTTATTTTTTTTGTGGGAAGTGCCTTTATTTTCTTTAATTTTTTTACCATATGATATCATTTATATGTGGAATTTAAAATACGACAAATAAACGTCTATGAAACAAAAACAGACTCACAGATATAGAGAACAGACTTGTAGTTGCCAAGAAATAGGGGGATGGGGGATGTCTTGGGAGTTTGGGGTTAGCAGATGCAAACTATTATATATAGGATGGATAAACAACAAGTTCCCTGTGCTACTGTATAGCACAGGGAACTGTATTCAATATCCTGTGATAAACCATAATGGAAAAGAATCTGAAAAAGAACATATATATGTATAACTGAGTCACTTTGTTGTACAACAGAAACGTAAATCAACTATACTTCAATAAAATTTTAAAAAAAATAAAAGGGGCACCAGTGCTGTGTCAGTGTCCTGGGGCCACCCTAACAAATCACCTCAGCTTAACCACAGAAAAGTGTTGTCTCACAGTCCGGAGGCCAGAGCCCAAGTTCACAGTGTCGGCAGGGTTGGTTCCTTCTGAAAGCTGTGGGGGACAGTGTGCTCCAGGCCTCTCTCCCAGCTTCTCGTGACCTCAGGTGTCCTAGGCTTGTAGATGTGTTTTTCCCGTGTCTTCACATTGTCTTCCCTTTGTGTACGTCTCTCTCTGGTTCCACATTTCCCCATTTTATAAGGACACCAGACATCATTCGGGCCATCTAATGGCCTCAACTTGATCATCCACAAAGACCTTACTTCCAAATAAGGCCGCACTCACAGGTACTGGGGACTGGGACTTAAACATCTTTCAGGAAGACACAATTCAACCCTGACATAAACCATACTTGGCTATGGTTTTGACTTTTTTAAAGTAGGCCATTGTTTTGTTTTGTTTTTCCTGAAACATGGAATACTTTTTATTTATGTTGGGGTGCAATTCACATAACATACAGCTAACCATTTAGAAGTGAACTATTCAGTGACATTTAGTCCATTTGCAATGTTGTGAAACCACGACCTCTATTTAGTTCCAAGACATTTTCATCACCCCAAAAGGAAACTCTGTACCCATGAAACAATGGCTCCCCAGCCTCTGGCAACCCCCAACCTGTGCCTTTGCTTTTTTTTTTTTTTAATATAATTTTTGAATTTTATTTTATTTATTTTTTTATACAGCAGGTTCTTATTAGTCATCAATTTTATACACATCAGTGTATACATGTCAATCCCAATCTCCCAATTTATCACAAATATTCTATATTAATGCATATATGTGGAACCTAGAAAAATGGTACAGATGAACCAGTTTGCAGGGCAGAAATCGAGACACAGATGTACAGAACAAACGTATGGGCACCAAGGGGGGAAAACAGTGGGGGGGTTGGGGATGGTGGTTTCACAACAGTGCGAATGGACTAAATACCTACATATATAAGTGTACATAGACAGATGTCTGTATTTGGTTATATTAAAGAACATGAACGGGGTTGTTAACATAGGTCATCTGCAGATGGAGTGGGAGGGGTGATGTGGAGGTGGAAAGGAGGTGGGTGGAGCCAAAAGAAAAAAAGAAGCTAAAAATCTGCACTGTAAGAAAGACAAATATGATATGATATCACTTATATGCAGACTCTAAAATATGATACAAATGAACTTATCTACAAGACAGAAACAGACTCCCAGACATAGAAAACAAACTTATGGTTACCAAAGGGGAACAGGGGGGGAGGGATAAATTAGGAGTTTGGGATTAACAGATACACACTACTGTATATAAAATACATAGACAGCAAGGACCTACTGTATAGCACAGGGAAATCTACTCAGTATCTTGTAATAACCTATAATGGAAATGAATCTGTCATCTAGCTATCTCTCTATCTCCCTATATCTATCTGAATCACTGTGCTGTACACCTGAAACTAACACAACATTGTAAATTAACTATACTTCAATTAAAAGAAAACAAAGGGAGACCAGCCTTGAAAATTCCCTGAGCAGACAAAACAAGTTTAGTCAGAAATAAAGCTTAATATAGGCTATTTTGGGAGACTAACCTGACCTGGGTCATTTCTTGGTGATGCCTCTGGAAATCATGAGCAAAACTTGAACAGCAGCTGGTTATAGTATTAAAATTTTCAGTGGTTACGTCATATCAACCGTGGGAAATAGTTCAAGTTTGTTTTTCCTGAAACATTGAATACTTTTTATTTATGTTGGGGTGCAATTCACATAACATACAGCTAACCATTTAGAAGTGACATTTAGTCCATTTTGTCACAAAATTGGGCTGACATCATACACATTTTGGGCATGTTTTTTTCCTCACTCAGTAACTAATATACATCTCTCCCAATTAATTGTCATAGCTCTGGTTCATTCTTTTTAATGCCTGCATAATATTTGTGGGTGTTGACTGAACTGTTTCCCTCTGTTGGTTATTCACCTTATTTCCAGGTTTTTTGCCACTATGAGAAAAGTGGCAATAAACATTCTTTTCACATATATCTTTCCACCTGATATGGACCAGATGTGCGGACTCACTGCCAACATTTAAAAGACCAGCAACTCTTACTGCTGTCAGGGAAGCAGAGGAAAAAAATATTCTGGTCTATTTCAGGTGGACATGGGAGCAACACAGCCTTTTTGGAAAGCAGTTGGGCAATATTTCTTCTTTCTGGGAATCATTCCCAGAGAATGAGAATAGCCTCTCTGCTAAGTCAGTACTGATGCACAACAGAGGGATAAAGAGAGACAAAGATCTGTTAACGCGCAGGTAATGGTGGGAGGGCAGTAGAGGAGAGGGTTCTTTCCTGTCAGGCTCAGGTCAGGCACTTGGTGGGGAAACCTGGGACTCTGAAACATGAGATGGTCCCACGTGGGGGTTGCCCCTGAGGATGCTGGCTCTGCAGGACCCCCGGGTTCTCCGACTGGCAGGTGGGGCCTTCCCTTCCCCAGTGGAGCCTGCACAGACACAGAGGAGGAGCCACGTGAAGACACAGAGACGGGAGGGATGCGGCCACAAGCCAAGGAACACCTGGAGCCCCCAGAAGCTGGAAGAGGCAGGAAGGACCCTCCCCTAGAGCCCCTAGAGGGAGCTCAGCCCTCACAACACTCTGATTTTGGATTTCTGGCCTCCAGAATCATGAGAGGATAAATTTCTGGTGTTTTAAGCCACTCAGTTTGTGGTAATATGCTATGGCAACTCTATAATATATATTACAGATACATATATAAATAGAACACAGATATCTATATATCTGTAATGTATGTTATTATACTAATATAATATATTATATCTATATATAAATGATATATAATTTTTATATTATATATATTAATATAACAGATATTGGCAGTGCCTAATGTCTTGGTCATTTGGTCAGAGGCCTGAAGGGAAAGGGCTAGAAGACTTGGGACAAGGAAGAGGTCTGGAGTGGAGGCTTGCAGATGGACAGCTGGTAGTGAGCATGAACTATGAAGATTCTAGATTCATGAGCAAACAGCCAGCAGAAAGCATCCAACCATGGAAGAGGCACTGAACTAACAAGCAGACAAATTGATTTGGCCAGTTGATGTTAGCCATCTCTGGCCGGTAACCCCAAACTGTCCTGAGGGGCCCATGCACAAGTGGCCCCAGAGGCCCAGATGGAGGCCGAAGAATAAAGACTTCCCCTTACCAAGGCTGATCCATCTACCGCTCCCTCTGAATGTCCAACTTACCAGTGATAGGAACCGATGCTGAGCCCCTGATGAGACACTACTTCCTGAAGACACCGACTGGACACTCACTGCCAGTCAACTACAAAGGGCCCTTCTGTCCTGAAAAGGCAGGCAATGTGTTCTCAGTGGGATAAATGTGACAAATCATTAGATCTATGTGTGATGGCCATGGGATGATGGCTAAGGTATATTGCATAAAAAGAAAGGTGCAGTACCGTGCATGCAGCCTTCTATGCTTGTGCAAAAGAAAAAAAAAACACATCTATTTCCACATGCGTGTATCTGCATGGAATAACTTTGGAAGGATATATAAAAATCTGATCAACAGTCAGGGGAGGATGATTGGAGGTCAAGTGTAAAAGGGAGACTTACTTTTTACTGTATACCTTTGTGCACTATTTGAATTTTGTCTTTTACCATGTGCACATGTCACTTCTAACCACTCTTGCTTTGAAGGAGAGAAAAAAAATGAGAAAGACCCAGTTGAGCAGGAGAGGGAAAGGTAGTCAGTGGCGAAGGCAGCAGAAGATGGGGCCAAAGGCAAAGTAAAAGGATGAGCCTTGGGTAGAAATAGACGGACCTGCGGGTGATGGGAGGAGGGCAGAGAGGGGGGGGTAGGGCAGCAGGGGCAAATGTTGGGTACCAGGGAGATGGTTGAGGGGGCTACGCTTGCTTTTCTCTAGGAAGTGAAGAGCAAGGTCTTCTGCTGGGGGCGGGAGCGAGGGGGGATGGCGGGCAGCAGACTCCCAGAGATGGAGAGAGTGAAGAAGGTGTGAAAAGAGCCCTGGGGATTCTCTCCATGGTGGGAGGGGAGGAGGGAGAGAATGGAAACAGTGATCATTAAGGTTTTTAAGATGGGTGCTGGGCACATGAGACTTTGCTGTATCCTTCCTTATCCCTTTCAATATGTTTGACATCAAAGTCATTGCGGGGCTGGGAGAGGAGTTAAGCATCTATTCTCGGAAATCGTCCACAATAGGGTGCGTGGGGGAGAGGCCATGCTCCACAGAGGTGTTTAAATGGGAAAGAGAGGAAGGGAGGTAAGGAAGGGGTGGAGGCCTGTTGGAGATGGGAAATTGTTAACAGTCAAAGGTCTTACAGAAACCCAGGAAGGAGCCACTCGTCTCATGTCAGGGCACTCAGCTCTGGGAAGCTTGGAACCAGCAAGTTCAGGGAAAACTATGGCAAACCACTGACATTTTTCACCCCACTCCATCCCCTGCTGTCCCCCAGCCAGTGTTAGATGTTTAGTGTGTGTCCTTGCAGACCTTTACAAAATATGTTTGCTTACACATATGTATGCACGAGCAACATGCAGGACTTCTGCATCTTGCTTTACAGTCATCAGGGTGCTTTTGAAATCTCGTTAACACAGTGTCATTCTTTCCTTTTCACTGCTGCATTTTAATCTACCGGATGAATATGACCCACTGCGTTTATTCATTTCCTTGCTGATGGGAATTTAGATTGTTCCTAGTTTTTACTATCACCAACATCCTTGGGCATGTGTCCTTGTACACATCAGGTACCCGTGTTTCTCTAGATGTACCAGGCAGTGGGTTATAGAGAGAATGGCCATTTTCAGTTGTAATACTTTTAGTTCAAGGCCAAGCTCTGGAGCCAAACTGCCTCAGTTCAATCTTGCTGATTATATGACCCCACAAGCTGAATGACCCTGGGAAGTTGCAGACCCTCTCAGTGCCTGTTTCCTCACCTATAGATGGAGATAGTAGTGCATGGTTCAATCATAGGATCGTTTCATGGTTTAGTTAATATTTATCTACGGCGTTAGAAGGGTGCCAGGAGCCTAAGTGAACGCTCCACGCTTTACTATCCATAGATTCTGCCAGATTACCCCACCAAGTGGCTGCTCCAATGTACACGCTCCCTCCCCGCCCTCCCGCCCCACAGTAGTGCGCACAGCCACTGGTTTCTTCATAACCTTGGCAAGTTTAGCAAATCCGATGAGTGAAAAGTGATCTGTGGTTTGAGTATGCCCCTCCTGATTATTGATGGTGAGCATTAGAATTCCCTCCCGTTTGAATTAAGTCAGGGATCGGGAAACGATGGCCCGTGGCCCGAAGGCCGCCGGCCAGTAAATTGTATTAGAGCAGATTAGCTTATAGACTG
Source organism: Balaenoptera physalus (assembly GCF_965194825.1). Taxonomy (NCBI): domain Eukaryota; kingdom Metazoa; phylum Chordata; class Mammalia; order Artiodactyla; family Balaenopteridae; genus Balaenoptera; species Balaenoptera physalus. The sequence goes on along the minus strand of NC_138903.1, from coordinate 133,842,996 downwards.
GTTAGGGCGGCTGTCCTGCCACCAGTCTGGAGGCCAGGCGAATTGCAACGGACCACTTGGCTGGCAGAGTAGAAACTACTTCCTGTCTGACCTGTCACAGAAGAGCTTTCCAACCCTGCTTTTTGCCTGTTTGCATCCTCTGCTCCTTCACCTAGCGGCTTGTTAGCTACATTTGGGGATGTAGGCTTGCAACTATTGTCTGCCCCAGAAGGCTTCACAGCCACCACTGCATTCAGTCCCCACAAGCCCAAGAGGGAAGGGCTGCCACTTCCACGTTTTAGGTATGGGAAACTAAGGCTTGCGACTGAGGCACCGGAAGAGGAGGGACCAGAGCCTGTCTCTTGGGGGGTCCCCTGGCACCAGCCACCTTCCCGCCGATCTCGGGCCTTCCAGCCCTGGGCAGAGCTGAGGAGTATTCCTTGGCCCCTTCAGGGCCCAGGCAGCGCAAGCGCAACACCGGGAAGACACCTGGGGCCAGCAGGACGAGGGACTCCGACCTGGTGGCCCGAGGAGATGGCAACCAAAGTAAAGAGCCGGCCCCAAAGGGCCAAATGAGTAGGCGCTCTTCCCCTTGCCTTCCCCACCCGTGCCCCGTCCACACAGCTTGCACAGGCTCGGCTCTGCTCTGTGACGCTGTCGTTAGGATGCCCAGTGGGGCTCATTTTAATGGGATCAAAGGCTTCAGATGTGCCAGCGACTGTTTTCGGCCTCTTCCCCAGGGTGGGCTTGGGAAGAAGTGGGGCTGGGAAGGAGGGCACTGGCAGCCAGTGAGCGCTGACTAATCCCTTAGGGGCTGGGCCACCCCTGATTCCCTCCCCTTCCTCTTCGCAGTGGCCCTGAGCCTCTCGGAGCTGCACTGGCCTCCCTGGCTGACTTCGGGAGAGCGTGCTCGAGAGTTTAGCTTTTTACTTGTTATCTGTTCCCTGCGTCACCTCAGGCCCTACACACACACACACACACCCCTAATCAGTCAGAAATGTGTGTTTTAGCCTGCAGCAAATAGACCAGGGCCATCTCCCGTGTCCATGTATCACGGAGGATACAACAGTGGGGACCGCAATACCAAGACCTCTCAAGTTCCAGGAAACTCACAGCTTTTGGCCAGGGCCCAGGGAGGTGTCGAGTCCAGAGCACCCCGCCCTCAGGTGAGTCGCCAAGGTTTGGTTTATGGGGGGGAGAACTCTGCTCAGACACGCCCAGGACCCCAGCCCGGCTCCCAGAGCTCGCTGCCTGCCCCGACACTTCTCCTGCCCTGGCAAGGCAGGCCTGGAGCTGCTGGGCAGCCTGTCCGCGGATGGGGGTGCTGCCTCGCTTCATACCCTGCCAGGCCCTTCCCACCTCTCTTCTGGGCTTGGGAGTTGGATTTTGTGTTCTCTTCCAGGTGACCAGAGGCCACTTCGCCGTCTGCCACGACAGGAAATGAAACAGCCACCACCTGGCACGTGGAGCTGCCCTCAAGTAATGCTCTCTGGTCTAGGCAGCGGGGTCTGCATCCAGGTTAAACGGACTTACATTGTCCCCGCCTCACCCCCGTGGAGGGAGGCCACCTCCTTTCCACCGGAGGTCTCGTGCCACTGTAGCCACTGGGCTTTGGGATGTGGGGTAGGCACCAGGGAGGGAGGTGGGGATGAGGAGAGAAAGGTGAGACCATACTAACAATTTCCTCCTCCCCAGCCTGCTGGGCTAGGGTCCCGTGCTGCACAGAGAAATCGACAACCTTAAAGATCAACTTGGTGCGAGCAACCTCGGCCGGCACCACCACGTGATCCTCGTTTCCTCTTTTATCCTTACCTGTCACTTCTCGCTCCTTAGTTTCAGTAGAGTGTGGAGGCAGAAGTCACCGCGCAGGGAGATGCAGAGCACAAAGGGGACGGGAATCTGTTCTGCTGACTCTGGGCCAACTTGGGGGAACTGCCCACAGGTGGTTAGAAATGGATGGTCAGGGGGTTCATATCCTCCGTGCCCCAGCCACTGCTGCCACGGCCAATCTGGGTCCGGGTCACACCCTGCCACTCTCTCAGGGCCCCATGTCGCTCCAGACTGCCCCAGGAATGGCAGGCATGCTGCCCGATGTCCCCGTGCCTGTGGGCCTGAGCCTCCACATCTGTGTGCCGACCCCAGCGCATCTCCTTTGCTCATACGTGCGCCACTGTCCCATCAGACTTCACTTACCTACCACGAGCTCAAATATAAAGTGATTAAGAATTTCAAACAGCAACAGCGAGCACTGCACCAAGCATTGGGGTGGGGGGATCCTTCTGACAGCATGGCCCTGGGCAAAGTTTGCACACCCTCGAAGCCAGCCCTGGACACGTCCAACGGCATCTAGGGACAAGGGAACCTGGATGTGTCTCTAGCTGAATGGTACTGTGCACAGGTGAAACTTGAAAGACATTTATTTCCAAAAGGGAGAAGGGGCGACTCGATAAGGGGAGATGATCTGAAGTCAACTAGTAGGAGAGGACAGAGGACACACGGTCTTTGGTCCACAGCATCGGGATGAAGCCCCCTGGTCTGAGGGAATACGAGCACTCTCCCCCAGCCGTGGGGCAAGGTCCTTGGTTGGCCCATCAGGCAACCGCTGGATCTGTCCTCCAGGAAAGACTCACTTGTCCTCACATTGTCCTCTGTAGCCACTGGCTTTGTTATCTGGAGGTCTTTCCTTATCCATCTATTCCCTAGGGCCACTGCTGAAGTGAGCCTCGGAGAATATGCCCTTCTCAGAGGCTGCATAGTGTTGGCAGCCTGCTACCTACTGGTGCAGCAGGATGGTTGCTTTAGGGTCTAATCAATCACTGGCTTTGGAAGGCCCAGCTTGCAGTTTCTTTGGCAATATAGTTCCCTCTAAAGATTGTTTGGCTTCCGGCCACTTCAACACATGCAAATTGCTAATCTAGACTTAGTTCCTAAGCCTGAAGCCTCTTACTTACTGCTCTCTGTGCTGGCCTGTGCCCCTCTCTGCCGATGACCAGCAGCTGTCTCGAGGCCACGTGAAGCGGTGCGCTCAGATGGGGATGAAGCACTTTTACGCGGGTCTCCACTGCTTGGCTGCCTCTGCGCCGTCTCATCTCCTCCTCAGGAGGCTGACTCCCAGCCACCTTTACAAATTGCTGGCGTTCAGGCTTCACAAGTGGTTAGCTTTCTCCACCTGTAGGGCTCCGAATTATTGGGCTCCCAATCAACAAAGGTTTCAGGTCTCAGGCAGAGTGCATCACCTTTAGAAGAACTGCATTCCTTTCCAGCTCTGCTTGTGGACCACCTGCTGTAGCCTGAGTGCCTCTTTCTTTTATAGGGCTTCTCTGAAAGTGGCAGGAAACCGCCGACACGTCCCCAACATTTTGATTCTTTCTACCACTTCCCCCAACACTTCTTCATCCTTGGGCAGCATGTCGTCTGCCTTCCAAGCTCCTGTGCTAGAGATACTTCACACACAACAAGCTGCATCCATTTAAAGTGTATTCCTTGATGACTTCAGAAAACTGTGTATGCCCATGAAACCAGCACCAGAGTAATACAGAGAAGTTTTTCTTTTTAATTAATTTATTTATTAGTTTGGTTTTGGCTGCGTTGAGTCTTCGTTGCTGTGCGCGGGCTTTTCTCTGGTTGTGGTGAGCGGGGGCTACTCTTCGCTGTGGTGCGCGGGCTTCTCACTACGGTGACTTCTCTCATTGTGGAGCACGAGCTCTAGGTGCTCAGGCTCAATAGTTGTGGCTCATGGGCTCAGTCGTTGTGGCTCGCGGGCTCCAGAGCGCAGGCTCAGTAGTTGTGGCGCACGGGCCGAGTTGCTCCACGGCATGCGGGATCTTCCCAGACCAGGGCTCGAACCCGTGTCCCCTGCATTGGCAGGCAGACTCTCAACCACTGCGCCACCAGGGAAGCCCTAGAGAACGTTTTCATCATCCCTGCGTAACACTTTGCAGTTGTCCTTTCCTATCACACCCAACCTGCTGATCTTCTGTCTTTCACTCTAGATGTGTCTGCATTTTATATAAACGGATCATCCAGTACATAGTCTTACGTGTCTGACTACTTTGAATAAAAGTACTATGAACATTCGTGTACAAGTTTTTGTGTGGACATACAGTTTCCGCTTATCTTGGGTAAATGTCTAGCAGTGGAATGGCTGGCTTCTTTGGTAAGTGTACGTTTAACTTTTCACGAGACAAGTCGCTGTACCACCTTGCACCCTCAGAGCAATGTATGAAAGTTTCTGTTCCTCCACATCCTTGTCAACACTTGGTTTGGTCAGTGCTTTTGGTTTTAGCCATTCTAATAAGTATGTAGCAGTTTCTCATTGTGGGTTTAATACGCATTTCCCTGATGACAAAAGATGCCAGGTCTGGTGTAGCTGATGATGAAATCTGGCTGATGTCAACAAATATGTCATTTTATCCACAGTGGCAGTGGCAGGGGGAATGGTACACTCCAGCTTTAACATCTTCCCAGGAGCTTGGATGGTTTTCGAACCAGCAAGATAGGGCTTAGGAGTCTCCTCAGCTGAGTGCCACTTCCTCTTTGGAGAGAAGGCCTGGGGGGACAAGAAAAAGGAGGCACTTAATTCCGGGTGGATTCTGACCTGCTCCTTTCCACTGAAGTTCAGATATATGTCTTTCAACTAAGCCTCACTATCTTCCACTCTTTCCTCCCTGGAACCGGAAAGCTCAGCGCTGAGCCACAGCCTGCGGTGTGCGTGTCCACAGCAATATGATTGTGCGGGAGTTGGTCCGAATGTGGAGCAGAAAGATCCTGCAGAGGTGGGGAGCAGGGCTGGGAAAACCAGTTGCTAAGGGTTGTGCTCATGTCACCCCCGGCGCTTCTCCTTTCAACATGCTTCTCTCCTTACCCACGCTGGTCACCCATGGCCCCACGCCTCCTGGGGCAGTGCTCCGGTGCTCCGCTTCTTCCCCCAGTCAGAACTTGCCCAGATGTCTCAGCTGCCAGAAACCAGTTGAAAAGCATCTGCTAAAACTTATTCACTCAGACAACAGCCGGCTCTGTTACCTACCAAGAGGTGACCATTTGAGACAGCGTCAAAGCCTTAGCCTAAGGAATCAAGCACATCTTCTCAAGCGAGGTTATTATTATTTATCATGCTACATAAAATTATCACATCAAAAATTTTTTGCAATTTGTGAGTCTATGATTCATTATCACTCCTATAATGCTTTATAGATGACAAACCAACTGAAACAGAACACTTTATATTTTAGTACCTTGAACTGCACTTTTTTCCTATGGCTTGAATAAGTAGTCCCACATTTTCCTTTTTGCACTGGGCCCTACAGCCTGTGTAGCCAGCCCTGAATGTGATTAAGTTCTGCCAAAGGGATATGAGCATAAACAATGTGTGCAATTACTGGATCAAGGAAAATGCTTTTTAAACTTCTACTTCCTGTCAGCTGCATCTGCCTCCCCTGTACCCCTTGTCACTGGTGGGGAAATAGCAACATCTGGAGCTGTTGGAACAGCTGGGACAGCTGGGGCTGTCTTGGAACTAGAGATAGAAGTCACATATTGGGTGTGGCCCAGCCAAGTTGCCAGCCATTTTCCCTGGATGATCTCATTAGCAGAGCTTCCCAACCTACCAGGGACCACCTTCCTGCTACCGCTGCTTGAAAAATTAACTTCCACCTTTTTAGTGTATTTTAGGCTCTCTGGTTAGAGCTGCTTAGCCAGAGAGCAGGATCTGGCAGGGATGGCATCTTCCATATATCTTTTTGCTTCTTCCTTTTACTAATTGAACCTTCCCTCCCGGAATTTAAAAGATGAGATATAATATACATAACATAAAATTCACCACTTTAAAGTGTACAATGCCACAGTTTTTAGTATATTCACAGAGTTTTGCAACCATCACCACTATCCAGTTTCAGAACACATTTGCCACCCCCAAAAGAAACCCTGTGCCCTTTAGCAGTCACTACACATTCCTCCTTCCCCCTCAGCCCCTGACAACCACTAACCTGTTTCTGTCTCCATGGATTTACCTACTCTGGACATTTCATAAGAATAGAATTATACAATATGTGGCATTTTGTGTCTGGCTTCTTTCCCTCAGCATAATATTTTCAAAGTTCATCCATGTGGTAGCATGTGTCAGTGCTTCATTCCTTTTCATGGCCAAATAATATAATATTCCACTGTATGGATATACCACAGTTTGTTTATCCACTCATCCATTGACGGGCATTTGAGTTGTTTCTACTTTTTGGCCATTATGGGAAATGCTGCTATGAACATTCATGTACAAGTTTTATTGCAGGCATGTATTTTTGTTATGGACTGAATGTTTGTGTCTCTCAAAATTCATGTTGAAGCTCTAACCCCCAATATGATAGTATTTGGATGTAGGGCCTTTGGGAAGTAATTAGATTTAGATGAGGTCACGAGGGTGGAGTCCTCATAATGAGATTAGTGCCCTTATAAGAAGAGACAAGCAGCTTGCTTTCTCTCTCTCTGCCATGTGAGGACACAGCAAGAAGGTGGCTGTCTGCAAGCCAGGAAAAGGGCTCTCACCAGGAACTGAATAAGCTGGCACCTTGATATTGGACTTCCCAGCCTAGAGCATTGTGAGAAATAACTTTCTGTTGTTTAAGCCACCTAGTTTGGTATTTTGTTATAGCAGCCTGAGCTGACCTATACAATCTGCAATTCTTCATCATTATAAATGTCCTTCTTGGTCTCTAGCAGCAATTTTTACCTTAAAGTCTATTTTGTTTGATATTAATATATGCATTCCTGCTCTCTTTCGTTGCTCTTTGCATGGTGTATATTTTTCCATTTTTTACTATCTTTTTTTTTAATAAAGTGAATGGTGTTTAGTTTTTTTTAATTTATTTATTTTATTTTTTGCTGCATTGGGTCTTTGTTGCTGCGTGCGGGCTCTCCTCTAGTCGCGGTGAGCAAGGGCTACTCTTTGTTGTGGTATGCGCGCTTCTCATTGCGGTGGCTTCTCTTGTTGCGGAGCACAGGCTCTAGGCGCGCGGGCTTCAGTAGGTGTGGCACACGGGCTCAGTAGTTGTGCTTTGTGGGCTCTAGAGTGCAGGCTCAGTAGTTGTGGCATGCGGACTTAGTTGCTCTGCAGCATGTGGGATCTTCCCGGACCAGGGCTCGAGCCTGTGTCCCCTGCATTGGCAGGCAGATTCTTAACCACTGCACCCCCAGGGAAGCCCCCATTCTTTACTTTCAACCTATTTGTGTCTTTTAATCCAAAGTGTATCTCCTGTAGGGACTTCCCTGGCGGCCCAGTGGTTGAAACTTCGCCTTCCAGTGCAGGCGGTGCAGGTTCGTTCCCTGGTCAGGGAGCTAAGATCCCACATGCCTCACAGCCAAAAAAACCAAAACAGAACATAAGCAGTATTGTCACAAATTCAATAAAGACTTTAAAAATGGTCCACATCAAAAAAAATTTTTTTTAATAAATAAAGTGTGTCTCCTGTAGACAGTATATAGTTGAATCATATTTTGTTTTTAATTCTTTCTGCCAATCTGTGCCTTTTACTTGGAGAATTTAATCCATTTATACTCAATATAATTACTAATAAGGTAGGATTTACATTTACCATTTTGCTATTTGTTTTCTATATCTATTCCTCCATTACTGTCTGCTTTTTTGTCAAATATTTTCTAGTGACCATTTAAGTTCTCTTGTTTCTTTTACTAAAGTTTTTGAGTTGTCTTCCTAGTGATTGATTCCTGGTGATTACAAATAGCATCTTAACCTTTAACAATTTTCAGATTTATACCAATTTAATTTCAGTAGCATATATAAATTTGCTCCTGTATGGCTCCCTCCCCTCCCTCCTCTTCTGTGGGCTATTTTTTGTCATACACATCACATATATAAGTTCATCAACACTGTTTTACATATATAAGTTCATCAACACTGTTTCACATATATAAGTTCATCAACACTGTTTTACATATATAAGTTCATCAACACTGTTTTATAATTATTGCTTTATGGAGTGTTTTTTTTAATCAGATAGAAGAAAAGAGTTACAAGCAAACGTACAATTATACTGTCTTTTATGTTTATCTCTGTAGTTACCATTGCATACTATTTTGTTTCTTTGCGTGTCTCTTAGTGCTTTGTCAAAAACTGAACATTTAAAATATTATACTGTGTCAATTCTGGAAATCAGATTCTGTCCCCTTCACAGGTTTTATTGTTGCTACTGTTTGCTTCATGAGTTTTCTGAACTAATCCTGTAAGGTCTGTACTCTTTCCATGGGTGGTCTCTGGAGTCTCTACTTGGTCAGCTTAGTGGTCAGATAATGATTGGACTCGTATTTCTTTCAGTTCCTGGAACGGTTATGTCTCCCAGTCTTTGCCAGTGAGGTCTTTATGTATGTGGGAACAGGCCTTCACCACTTGGCCAGGCTGTTTCCAACTCTGTCTTAGCCTTCACTTCGTAGTTGAGCAGAGCTTCAAGTTCAGCCGTATTTGAGAGCTTAAGGTCTTCTCAGGTCTTTCCTGACAATGTGCTCAGCCGTGGACATACACACTGCCTTATGCATGTTTGTGGCCTTTTGGATTCTCAGGAATATGTCAGAGATTCTCAAAGCCCTCTATGGACATCTCATTCCCCAGGTTTTCCTTTTAAGCTTTTTGGCTAGCCAGTTGTTTTCCCAACTGTTGTCCACTGCCTCAGGTGGCCACAATGTTACACAATTGCCTCTGACTGTTTTTGACCACCCGCCCCCCTACCAAAGAAAAGCTGTTTGCACTGGGTGAGCTCCAACTTGGGTCAAATAAAGACGGTTTTTGAGAGTTGTCTTCCAGGGAACCACCAGATAAGTCATATAATTATGATTGCCTCAGAATGGGACTTTGAAGGATCTCCGACACCGTTCTACCCCCTCCAGTGTCTGCTAGGCTTCAGGTTTTCACCATGATAGGGATAGTAGGTTGCTGGTTTTCAAGGCTACTGCAGAGCTGGGGAGAAGGGCATAGGAATGGGAAAAGTTAAAATGCCACAAAGCTCACTGCTCTTACTGAGATTCAGCTGATGATGCTGAAGGTGCTGGCCTGTGGACCACTTTGAGAACCACTGGGTGGGAATGAGGTATGCAAATGGGGGATAGAGTGAGGCTAACCATCCTCTACTACAATTGGCCTCCTTTTTCTTTTGTACTGAATTCTGACCACTGAACCAAAGGGTATATGAGAAAGAGGGGTGTTTTCTGTCTTTGTTGGATGGTAAAGGATGGGCCTGCCCCAAGGGATCTCTCCCCAAGGGAACTCTCTCTGCCCCAAGTGTCTTTTCAAACCAGTGCTTACAATGGAAAATACCTTTTCTAAATACAGTTTATTTTAAAGCCCTGCTTGCCCTGTGGGTTGGGAGGAGCACACTGGGAACATGAAAACATTTCTCCTTCCCAAGGGCAATCACCCATTTGTCTCTAACAAGTACTTCTGAGAACTGCCCTCCCAAGGTCCTAGGAGTCACTGAAGCTCCTTGGTTTTCATTCTTCCAACAGCACTCCCAACCCCTTCTTGCTGCCTTCACTGTGCCTCATGCCCACAGATTTTGCTCTCCTGCTTCTGTAGATCAAGGCTCCAGGGAGTGCCCTGGGCTCCTTGTCAGGGACTTCCTGGTGAGAGGTGGGTGAAATGGACAGCTGGTTTCCACGGGTAGCAGTGAGGCAGTTGGGGAGGCTGGGTGCATAGCTGGCTATGAGAGCTTGGGTCTTGGCAGTTTGCCGGCCCTGGAATCAAGGGAAATTCTGTCCCCCTTTTGCTGCTGGTCTGATGAAGTGGAGAGGGCCTTGGAGTAGGATAGCAGCCACTTTCTGGGACACTGCACGAGAGAGATTTATGGGTGTGGCAGGGCCTCCAAGAACAGAAGACTCTGGGCATGGAGATGAGGAGCTTGGGAGGCAGCAAAGGAAGGCTTCTGGGCAGGGGCTTTAACTTGCATCAGGAATGCCAGCTGGTGTTTCCTTAGGGACTGGGGACTGAGCAAAACCCCTTCCCTGACAGAGGAGCAGGGTGGGGTTGGCACTGAGAACAGAAGCCCATGTGTATGCCAGGGGCTGCTGAGCAGGCCCTGGTCACCCTGTGGCATGTTGGGGGACTTGGGTCCGCTTGCAGGGTATCAGGGCTGTGAGCAGGAGCGGTCTCGTGCTCCCTGTACAGCCAGCCAAGCTGGGCCTTCCAGATGACACTGGCCAGGGCCTGCCAAGGCTGAGCCTTCCTGCCTCCATGTCAGCGATAAGGCCCCAAAGGCAGCCGTGTGGAAAGCACAGGGTGGAATAGGTGGATTCCGAGGCAAAGCCACACGTCCAGGAGGAGCTGCAACAGGGGGTCTGGGGACCCTGCTCTTCCCCTGTGCCAGGTCCCAAGTCCAGCTGTGTCTGCGACACCCAACAGGGTTAGTCAGGCTCTAAGCAGCTGACTCCATGACCAAGCTCATTGACCCCCTCCTGCCAAACCCAGGTGACACGGGAAGACTTGTGGTTGGAGTCGGCACTGGGGACTCAGCAGGCGGGTGCCAGGACAGACCCCTGCGGGGGAGGGAGGGTTCTGGCAAACCTTTCATCTTCTTATTGTAGGGTTCTGATATCTTTCAAACCTACTGTGTGGGAGACGTGGAGTGTGCACCAGACCCCGGGCCTCAGGGGGCCACTGGCTCAGCTGACTTTCACCCTCCAGGGACCTCCCCTCTCCTCACCCTCCACGGAGGGAGCAGGCCTGACGGTGGCTGCTTTTAACTGCACTGCTGCTACTCCTGCAGCCTTCTCTCCTTCGCTGGAGGAGCTTCATTCTGATGGCTTCCCACACCTGTCTGTGCTTCTAAAGCTCCCCTACACACACAGGAAGCAGGGTGTGGGCAGCAGGCTGTATGATAATCCACAAGTGTATATGCTGAGGCTATTTTAAGCAGTCCCCTATAGACATAGACATTCATGCCGTTTCTCATTTTTCAGTATTATGGTGAGTGCTGAAATGAATATCTTGCTACATTTGTTTTACTGCACTAGATTTTTTAGAAGGGGAATTGCTGGGTCAAAGAGAAGGCCCTTTTTAAAGAGTCTGATACATAGTAACAAATTGTCCCCCCAAAAAGGTTGGCACAATTTGCACCCTAACCAGTTGTGCATGAAAGTGATCATTTTCATACATCCCACCTCAAACAGAATATGTGCAATCTTTTACATCTTTGCCCATGTAGTGACGCAAGCCACAGCTCAATGCAGGTCCACTTCCCTTTTGATTTTAATGTAATTGGATAATATGTGTGACATTTGGTCAATGGTATCTCTTCTTTGCGAACTGCCCATTCATATTGTTTACCGGTTTTCTATTTGGGACAGTCATATTTTTCATATTGATGGGTAAGTGCTCTTTACATGTTTGAAATATCAAATCTTTGTCATAGTTGGAAAATACATTTCCTCCACATTCCTTCATTTTACCTTTTGTTCATGGTCTTTTTATATGTAGAAGTTTAAAAGCTTTTAATGTGTTTAAGTGATCACTTTTTTCATTATACTTTCTGGATTTTTTTCCTATGAAAAGCCCCGCCCATTATAAAATTATGAAAACGTTCATTCACAGCATCTTCTAGGACTTTAAAATTTTAATCTATCAGGAGTGTGTTTTGGTGAGAAATGACATTGGGATCTAACTTTATTTTCTCTCCAAAGTGTTAGTCAGGTGTCCCAACACCATTTACCGAATAATCCATATCTAACCACTGAGGTGAAATGTCATCTTCACCAAATTCTAAATCCCCATCTGGGTTTATCCTTGCACATTTGTTCAACCAGCTATTATAGGTTGGGTGATTCCAGGATGGCCTCTCTGAGGCCACTACCTGAAGAAAACTGTAGGGAAGGTAGGGAGTGGGGTTAGGAGAGAGAAAGACAGAGAGACAGAGACAGAGAGACTCTTGCAAAGGAAACCTTTTGCAATGCTGGGAGGAAAGCTTACAGAACTGTAGGGCGACTGACATTTTGGATGGATCTCTGGTTCTCTGGGTCTTCCAATAATCTCAGCTATCCCCACGGCAACTGTGAAGAAACCACTCTTTGCTAACTGGTGCTCTTACATTCATGACAGAGACACAGTGGGGTTGGAATGCGACTACAAAATTGTAATTTAGTAACTTTAAGAATCCTTTTCCAAGCTGGGTTTTCTTGGCACCTCCACACTTTGGCTGCATGCACTGATGGACCCCATCAGCAAGGTCAGGGAGAGTCTGGAAGGTTCCTTCTGGGTACGGGGGAGAAAAAGTCAAGATTGGACTTGTGGCTCCCAGGCTCTAGGTTACCTGAGACCATGACAAGTGACTGTCTATCCCGGGGTCACACTTAAAAATGGCTTCATGGCAGCCTCCACCCAAACCCCAGAGTTTGCCCTCAGAGAATGCACAGCCCCACTTGACCAATGGTAACAGCTGGGTTCTCTGCTCTCCTCCCCTGCAATGTGAAGGAAATCGCTCGGCCTTCCCCAACTTGACCCAGTAAGTAATTGCAAATCACCCCAAACAGCCGGCAATCCTTGAGTCTGTTGCTTGAAACTCACCTGTGCTGGTCTGCATGAGTTGGAGCTCTTTGTTTGTAAATGAGGGAAGGAGGCTCCCTGGAGGGACGTGGAGGAGCTCATAGTATTGAAGTTAGGGGCTGAATAACGAAGCACCAGGAAGTTGGGGTCCCATGCAGTTCCTTGTGAATTTTTGGATGAGCTTTTCCATTTCTGCAAAAAATGCTCTTGAGATTTTTTTTCATTATTCAATGAATTAGATTTATTATAATATTTTTAAAGCTATGTATTACCTGGTAAAACGTTTACGTCATATTACAGTAAGTGAGGGAACGGCAGAAAGCAGATTAAAGTATTGATATGATATTATTTCATTAAAGTGTTTCTTTTTTTTAATTTTTTAAAATTTTTTATTTAAAAAAAATTTTTTTTAATCAGTCATCAATTTTATACACATCAGTGTATACATGTCAATCCCAATCGCCCAATTCAGCACACCACCATCCCCACCCCACCGCGGTTTTCCCCCCTTGGTGCCCATACGTTTGTTCTCTACATCTGTGTCTCAACTTCTGCCCTGCAAACCGGTTCATCTGTACCAATTTTTCTAGGTTCCACATACATGCGTTAATATATGATATTTGTTTTTCTCTTTGTGACTTACTTCACTCTGTATGACAGTCTCTAGATCCATCCACGTCTCAACAAATGACTCAATTTTGTTCCTTTCTATGGCTGAGTAATATTCCATTGTATATATGTACCATGTCTTCTTTATCCATTCGTCTGTCGATGGGCATTTAGGTTGCTTCCATGACCTGGCTATTGTAAATAGTGCTGCAATGAACATTGGGGTGCATGTGTCTTTTTGAATTACGGTTTTCTCTGGGTATATGCCCAGTAGTGGGATTGCTGGATCATATGGTAATTCTATTTTTAGTTTTTTAAGGAACCTCCATATCGTTCTCCATAGTGGCTGTATCAATTTACTTTCCCACCAACAGTGCAAGAGGGTTCCCTTTTCTCCACACCCTCTCCAGCATTTGTTGTTTGTAGATTTTCTGATGATGCCCATTCTAACTGGTGTGAGATGATACCTCATTGTAGTTTTGATTTGCATTTCTCTAATAATTAGTGATGTTGAGCAGCTTTTCATGTGCTTCTTGGCCATCTGTATGTCTTCTTTGGAGAAATGTCGATTTAGGTCTTCTGCCCATTTTTGGATTGGGTTGTTTGTTTCTTTAATATTGAGCTGAATGAGCTGTTTATATATTTTGGAGATTAATCCTTTGTCCGTTGATTCGTTTGCAAATATTTTCTCCCCTTCTGAGGGTTGTCTTTTCATCTTGTTTATGGTTTCCTTTGTTGTGCAAAAGCTTTGAAGTTTCATTAGGTCCCATTTGTTTATTTTTGTTTTTATTTCCATTACTCTAAGAGGTGGATCAAAAAAGATCTTGCTGTGATTTATGTCAAAGAGTGTTCTTCCTATGTTTTCCTCTAAGAGTTTTATAGTGTCTGGCCTTATACTGAGGTCTTTAATCCATTTTGAGTTTATTTTTGTATATGGTGTTAGGGAGTGTTCTAATTTCATTCTTTTACATGTAGCTGTCCAGTTTTCCCAGCACCACTTACTGAAGAGACTGTCTTTTCTCCATTGTATATCCTTGCCTCCTTTGTCATAGGTTAGTTGACCATAGGTGTGTGGGTTTATCTCTGGGCCTAACAAACACATTGTCTACTCTGGAGAATGCTCCGCATATTCTGCTGCTGTTGGGTGGTGTATTCTGTATATATATGCTAGGTCTAGTTGGTTCTTATGTTGTTGAGTCCTCTGTTTCTTTATTGATCTTCTGTCTGGTTGTTCTATCCATTATTGAAGGTAGAGTATTGAAGTCTCCAACTACTATTGTAGAACTGGCTGTCTCTGCATTCAATTCTGTCAATGTTTGCTTCATACATTTTGGGATTTTGTTCTTAGGTGTAAACTATGTTTACAATAGTTATATCTTGTTTATGAATTTATCTTTTTAATCATTTTATGATCTTTGTCTCTTATGACAAATTTTGACTTAAGTCTATTTTATCTGATATTACTATAGCCACTCTAGGTCTCTTTTGAGTATTATTTGTATGGAATTTTTTTTCATCCCTTAACTTTTTTTTTTTAATTTATTTATTTTCGTCTGTGTTGGGTTGTCATTGCTGTGCGCAGGCTTTCTCTAGCTGTGGAGAGCAGGGGCTACTCTTTGTTGTGGTGCACAGGCTTCTCATTGCAGTGGCTTCTCTTGCTGCAGAGCACGTGCTCTAGGCATGTGGGCTTCAGTAGTTGCAGCACGCGGGCTCGGTAGTCGTGGCGCACGAGCTTAGTTGCTCCACGGCATGTGAGATCTTCCCAGACCAGGGCTCGAACCCATGTCCCCTGCATTGGCAGGCGGATTCTCAACCACTGCGCCACCAGGGAAGCCCTCGTCCCTTAACTTTCAACCTATTTGTGCCTTTGGCTCTAAAGTGAGTCTCTTGTACACAGTGTGTAGTTGGGTTATGGCTTTTAGATCCATTTTGCCAATCTCTGATTTTATTTGGAGCACATGATCCACTTACATTTAAAGTAGTTATTGATAAGAGCTTCCTTTCGCCATTTTGCTTTTCCCCCTGCATATGTTTTATATCTTTTTTATCCCTCAGTTCCTCCATTACTACCAAATTTGGGTTAGATTGATATTTTCTAGATACCTACCATCTTGATTCCCTTCTCATTTATTTCACTGCATATTTTTTAGTGGTTTCCCTGGGGATTGCAATGAATACCTTTTACTTATAACAATCTAGTTTGAATTAATGCCAACTTTGCTTCAATAGTGTACAAAAAGTCTGCTCCTATACAGCTCCACCTCTCCCCCCTCCTTCTTTTTTTGTTGCGGCACGTGAACTCTTAGTTGCGGCATGCATGTGGGATCTAGTTGCCCAACCAGGGATCGAACCTGGGCCCCCTGCATTAGGAGCAAGGAGTCTTAACCACTGGAGCACCAGGGAAGTCCCTCCACCACTCCCCTTTGTATTGTTATCGTCACAATTTACATCTTTCTATGCGGTGTGCCCATTAGCACTGTTTTATAATTATTGTCTTATGCTTTTGTTTTTAATCATATATGAAAAGAGAGAAGTTAAAAACCAAAATACATTAATATTGACTTTTATGTTTACCTATGTATTTACTTTTACTGATGTTCTTTATGTCTTTGTATGACTTCGAGTTATTGTCTGGTATCCTTTCATTTCAGCTGAAATACTCCCTTTAGCACTGCTTGTAGGGTTCATCTACTAGCAATGAATTCTCTCGGATTTAATTTATCAGGAAATGTCTTAATTTCTTCTTCGTTTTTGGAGGAAAGTTTTTCCAGATGTAGAGTTCGTGGTTGACAGTTCTTTTTTCTTTCAGAACTTTAAATATGTCACCCCCATTGCCTTCTGCTCTCCATGGATTTTGATGAGAAATTGTCAGTCTTATGAGGATCCCTTTGTACATAAGAAGTTGCTCTTGTTTTGCTGCTTTCAAGATTCTCTCTTTGTCTTTGTCTTTTGACAGTTTGATTATAATGTGACTTGGTGTGGATCTTTTGTTTTTATCCTATTTGGGATTCATTGAACTTTTTGGATGTGCAGACTCATCATCTGCCTGTTCTTGAGTCAATATTTTAAAATCAGATTTTACTCGGTTTTCCAGCTCATCCGGATTTTAGATTTATGAGTGAAGATCTGTCTATCTAGTGCAATCATACCACATGAGCATTTAGCCTTTGTGGATTCCATGACATGGACTTGAGAAGCAGAGACAAAGACACAAGGACATAACTTCTTAGACATGCCTTTATGTATGACAAGGCCTCATGAGCCTTGAGCCCCTAATTGTGCTTGTGCCTCAAACCTAGTCTATCACAGACACCTCTTGAAAGACCTGATAACATCCAAGGAGTATAGTTTGGGAAACTGATACTTGTTTATCATTGAAACAAAGATACAAGATCTCACACCCCAGAGGTAACCACCGTTGGTTAGCGTTTTGGTGAACATCATTTCATGAATCTTTCTGTGAATATATACATATGAATATATATGTCTATGTACATGTCTGTGAAGTAGATATGTCTAAGGACACACACATACACACACACACACATGCACACACTCACACGTGCACACACAAACAGAATTGTTCCTAGTGATCATCGCCCAGACACTTACCTGGATAAAACGAAAAGGCCCTCAGGGGTCCAACGGATGCACTCACTGTGACAACTCAACTGCCCTTGCTGTTTCCAGCCACTCTTCCCAAACCAGGCCTTGCGTTCAGGTCTCCCTGTCTTCTTCTCTGCCTGGCTCTTCTTTCCTGCTAGGGAAGCAGGAGGAGTGCCCGACCGAGGTAAGTCACAAGGAGAGCCTCAGCTCGCCCCTCCTGCATTCTGTGGTGACCAGACAGCCCCACGAGTAAGTCTTGTCCTTACTGCCCCAGGCCGGAGTGCCTTCCCCAGATGTCACAAGTACAGTTTTAGCCACTGAGGAAGGTTGCAGTGCATGTTTCCCCGGATTGCCTCTGGCCTTGTTGAGGGATGTGTTTCCAATGCATATCGGCAGAAACCAGAAGCCATGGTGAGAGGCAACCTAACCGTCACCTCGGAATCCCTCCTCCTGGGACTGTCCGAGGTGCCTGAGCATCAGCCCCTCCTCTTCTGTCTGTTCCTGTCCAGGTACCTGGTCGCTGTGGCGGGGAACCTGCTCTTCGCTCTGGTCATCAGCTCCAGCTCCAGCCTCCACACCCCCATGTACTTCTTCATAGCCACTCTGTCCTGCGTTGACACCTGCTTCACCTCCGTCACTGTACCGAAGATGCTGCTAAACATCCAAGCCCAGAGCCAAGCCATCCCCCATGCAGCATGCCTCACGCAGATGTGTTTCACAATTTTGTTTCTAGAGCTGGACAATGTCCTCTTGGCAGTGATGGTCTATGACAGATTTGTAGCCATAGGTCACCCTCTCCACTATACCACAACCATGAGCCCCAAATTCTGCATCACATCGGTGTGTGTGGCTCTGACGGTCACAAACATCTATCCCTTGATCCACACCCTCCTCATGAATGCACCGTCATTCTGTGCAAGTGTCAGAATTCACCACATCTTCTGCGAGCTCTATGCGTTGCTAAAGCTCAGATATCCACATCAGTGAGTTGGTGGTTTACACCATGGGGAGCTTTCTTTTCGTCACTCCCTTCCTCTTTATCTCTATCTCCTACCTTCGCATTCTCTCAGCCATCCTGAGATGTCGGTCTTCCCAGCGCAAGCTGAAAGCCTTCTCCACTTGAGATCCCCACCTCGCTGTGCTGTCATTGTTCTACAGGACCCTATTCAGGGTGTACCTGCGACCCTCGTCCTCCTACACAGCCGAGGACTCAGTGGCCACGGTGCTGTATGCGGTGGTGGCTCCCATGCTCAACCCCTTCATTTACAGTCTGAGGAACAAGGACATGAAGGGGGCCTTGAGGCACCTCTTCAGCTGGAGAAGGGTCTGGTCTTGGTGACAGCAAGACAAAGATGCCTTGTCTTCTCCTAGCCTTCAGGTGGGAGGGGACTGTCCAGGAGACAGATGCATCAGGTGTCCAGCTCAGCCCCGAATTTCTGCTGTCCTCACGTTCACCTGCTCACTCGGCCACTCCTCCCTGAGTGACCCTCGTGTGCCAGGCCACGGGGGGGGGGGGACAGCTGTCTGCATGAGCACTTACTTTTCCATTCACTCCATGTGGCTTTCTAAACATTTTAAACTTTACTGCATCACAAGTAATGCAGCGTTTTGTTGTGTGCTGAGCAGGCACTGTTTTGAGTGAGCACATGTAATGATTCAACGTCCAACACACCCTGTGCTGGAGACGCCGTCATAATCCCCCATTTTCTAGCTGAGGAACGCCCTCAGGGAAGTGACGGCATTCTCACCTTCTGCTTCTGGGGGAATGATTTGTCCCTGTCCCTGCTCAAGAGAACAAAATCTGCCGTGGGCGGCTCCCGTCACCAGGTGGCAGTAAACGCACGGGTTGAGTAAGAGCTGGGGGCCCCTCAAACTCCTGCGCGGATCATGGAGTGTCAACACACTTCCCAGACCACAGACTTACCTGCTGCCTTCACAAAGGACATTCCTCATGCAAGTGAAGAGAATGGATTCACTCCCCTTCCCCGGCACGTGCACGTGACAACAGTCACAACTGTGTGGCTGGGAGCCTTTTCCAGTGATGGACGCAACGGTAGTCCGTCCCACGTGCTCTGCTATGAGATGGGCTTTTCAGCCACCTCTTGAGGGGTGGGGTCTGTGTCCCCGAAACTTGAATCTGGACCGGCTTGTGACTGCTCCAATGGCGTGCAGCAAAAGTGATGCACTATGACCTCCAAGGCTGAGTCATAGATGGCAGTGCAGCTACTGGATTGTGCCTCGGACTGTGTGCTCTGGGATCCCTGAGCTATGTGTGACAAGAAGGACGGCCCTGAGGTCACCACACTGCAAGGAAGGCAAGCTCCATGGAGGGGGAAAGCAGTGCTCCGATTGGCTAGGCCTGAGCCACATGCCCACCCCTGGAATCAGAGGTGAAGTCAACTCTATCAGAACCATAATGGCCGAGAGAAAAAGAAAGGGGAGATTTTCTAGGGTGACATGAGGATACCAGTACCAAGAGAAGGGAAACGGATGCTGGGTGACAAAACCCATAGATGTCCTCTACAGTGGTGCAGACTTTTCATCAAATTCAAAATCCATTTCTAATGGTTATTTTTTTAAAAAGCAAGACTAGGAAAGATTCTTCTCGTAATAGAGCATGTGCCCTGCTACTGGCCCTCCCATCAGCTTCCATCCCCTGACTCTGGGGTTCCACATCCACTTCAGCGGGCTGTCCTCTTCCTAATCCTCCCACACAGACCTTTGCTGAATTAAAGTTTGTAAGTAAGTGGTTTTAAAGGGGAAAAATGGAGCAGACTATTATTTTCCAAAGGAAAAACATTTCAAAACTAATAATTCCTTATGAAAATATTTAAACAACATGGAAGTCTAACATCTAAATAGTGAAAGGTTTCTTCCCTAATGCCCAGTGATGGATGACATTGACAGCAGGGGTGGCTCCTTCCAGGTGGTGACTCTGCCTTTCCCCACATGTTCATATGGTCAGAGTGTTTTGAAAAACAGGAATATGCCATACCCAGAATTCTGCAATTTGCTTTAATCTCTTTCCATATTAGTTCCCAGCTACCTACTTTGCTCTGACTGCCGTATGTTACTCCACCAGGACGGGCTTACCGTGATTTACTGAACGTTTCCCCCGTCGATGTACAGTCTACCAATTTTTCACAATGACAAACAACGCTGTAATTAACACTGTGGTCAATTCTGCCTTGTGCACATACACAAGAGTTTTTCTGTGATAGATTCCCAAAGGTGGGTCAAAGGATATGCATATCTTAATATTTAATAGGAAATGCCAATCAAATGTCCAGATAGATTTTACCACCACTCTGATAGTGTGTAAGAGTCCTTGTTTCTAACTATAGCCTTCTCGAACACTGAAGATTTCAGTTAATTAAATTAATCCTACACTGAGCTCTGCTCTGGTCCCACAAAGCAAATCTTAAAAAAGTAAGACTCAAGAGGTTCAAACTGTTTCCAAGGAACTTAATAGGATCCCAGAACAAAGCTCAAGAATAAGTTTAGGAATAGAAAAACATCCAGCACCCAAGGGAAATCTTATAATGCCTAGCATCCAATCTAAATTTACCGGGCATGCAAAGAAGCAGGACA
This sequence comes from Balaenoptera physalus, assembly GCF_965194825.1. Taxonomy (NCBI): domain Eukaryota; kingdom Metazoa; phylum Chordata; class Mammalia; order Artiodactyla; family Balaenopteridae; genus Balaenoptera; species Balaenoptera physalus. Next base: position 133,822,679 of record NC_138903.1, on the reverse strand, counting down.
ATCCAAACCATTACGACAGAAATCAGTTAAAATGCATCGATTGGAAAGGAAGAAGTCAATGTGCCTTTGTTTACAGACAGAATGACTGTATATGGAGAAAGGCCCATGGGATTTATAAAAAGAGCTATTACTATCAACTAGTGAGTTTAGCAAGGTTGCAGAATACAAGCTGTTTTAGAGGGAGCTAATCACCTCACCCCAAACACTTAACCAACTGCCCAGCACTTTTCTTTGCAGATCTGAAACAAGGTCGGTAAGCCACAAATTCCTACTTAGTATTCTGGCGTTATATGTTAATATAAAAATGTAACTATAAAACTAAGAAAATATTCCAGAATTAACAGTGGATGGCAGGACACCATTTTCTTTTTGTTCCACTTCTTACATTGTCTTCAATTACGTGTACTACTTGAATAGCTGAATCCCAGACCTCCCCTCCAACCTGAGGACAAATGCAAGAATATTAGGAGGTGCAGAAGCTAAAACTAAACTCAGACACAGAACAGCAGCTCAGGTGTATTTTCTGCAGTTAACATTTAATCACCAAACGAAATACGTGGACCCTGAGCGCCCAAGGGCCAGTACAGGCAAAAGACGAAGCCGCAACAACAAAGTGGTGACCACTGAAGAAAGCAATGCCCTAGGGAAGGACGCCAAGGACAGGACATATAAGTTAGCGTTAGCCCCTTCTGGCCTGCTGAGGCATAACTAAAAAGGGGGGCACAATGTCCTGGATGATCTGAAACACCCGGGAAACCAGGTTCAGACAGGAGGTGATGGAAGTTCGCAGTTGGCCAAGGTCTTCAGCAGTCAATCGGCTAAAAGGGAGGAAAAAATAAAATTCAAGTGCGTGGGGAAGAGCACGTCCCTCCCTGTCCCCCCACACCGACAATCCCAGAGCACCACACTTCTTCTTTAGGCTTAACCCTCCATTACAGCTCCACCGGGGCTGAGCCTGGCTCTGGCCACCTGCCACCACCCCCCCCCCCCCGCCAGCACCCTCTAGAACCCACATGACCAGGACGCTGCCCTCCACGTCGAGCTCCTTCTGAATGGGCGGTGGGACTCGAAAGTATACAGTCAGGAACCCGCGGGCGATCTCCGCGCCCAAGGGCATTGGGAAAAGCACAGTAAGGGTGCTGGTGGAGATATGGTTAAGGCACCATCCACACTACTGATTTCGCCTGTGCTTCAGGCTTCCTCCTCACTGAGACCCGCCTTCACCCCCCACCCCCCGGCTTCCCCCCCCAGACCACCCCTTAGGCCATCCACAACCTCCCACCCTATACACTGAGGCCACCCTGGACATCACCACCCCTACCCTCCGGTTTCCCTCAGGCTGGTTTTCCCCACCACCATCCCGTCAGCCCAGACCACCCTTGGCCCATACCCTCCAGCCGCCCAGAGTTCCCTCCTTCTACACTTCAGGCCCCACCGCCTGCAGCCCCTCCCCCCAAACCACCTCCAGCCCAGCCCCTGGCCGCCCGGCCCACTGGGGCTCCTGCAAAAGGATACCACTGTAGCGCCTGCTGACCCGGACCTCCAGCCCCGGGTGCTGCGTCTCTACGTGGCCCTGCTGCGTGGGCTGCCCGCTGGATCTGCACAAGGCCACCGGCTGCGCCACCTGCCTCTCCTGCGACGCCAGGGTTGCTAGGGTCTCCAGGGTCGCCAGGATTGACTGGGTCACCCTGGCCACCACATGCTGCTCCCACTGCAACGGCCGCGGCACCTGCGCCTTCGTCTGCTGCCCTCATGGCTCCTCCACCATCTGCCTCAGACTCCATCTACAACCGCTTTCTCCCTCCCTACGAGTTGGGGAAGAACAAAACGCTCCCTCACAAAACCCAACCCCCTAACGCCCCCTGCAACTCGGGATTCCCAGAGCGCCTGCGCACACAGACCCCTGGTAACGCCTCCTGACCCGTGATTGGTTCCCACCGACAGAGCCTGCAGGCTCTCCAGCCAATGGGCGCCCCCTTATGCAGCTCCACACCTCAGAGCGCTGTGTAACCCCAATGAGCCTGCACAAACAGACACCCACAGGGTCTGGTCCCGCTAACCGGCCTACCTCGGGCCCAGACACCCTGTAAGCGGCTTAGCCATGAGGCCTCCAGGTGACGCTCCTCCCCTTAGTGTGGCTGGAGCTCCCCAGTGCACATGTCCAAACAGACCCGCGCCCCACCTCCTAAGGCCTTTGGGCACGTAACTCCTTCCCAGCCAAGCCTGCAAACCCCAGGCGAGCCCCGTGCCCTTCGAAGTCTGTGTCAGTGCCAGCCGGGCCAACTTCACATGTGACCAGCCTGCTGAGCACAGGTCCCTGTCATCGAGTTCTGGAAGGAAGTCGGGCACCTCTGGGCCAGGCCCGGCCAGCCCTCTGGTCTCCCACACGTAGCTCAAGTCTGCATGTGTGTGTGTGTGCACGCGTGCGTGTGCGTGCATGTGCACGTGTGCGTGTGTCGGGGCCCGGCCCTGGGGGGATGAGGCCAGGGATGCGGAGCGGGCGGTGCCTGCCCGCCTGGGGAGGGAAGCGGGGGACTGCTGCTGGCCCGCTGGGGACGGCGTGGGGCCGGGCCGCCAGCGGCTCCAAGGCTCCGGGGACACAGACTGCAGCGACTCCAGGCTGCAGGCTTGGCCCGGGCCAGCCAGGTGCATGGGGGAGCCCGGCTGGATTCAAGGGCTGCGGCGGCGGGGGCGGCGGGGGGCGCCACCCCAGGGCCACCCCCAGTCTCCTGGCCCTTTGCTGGCACAGCCCTCATGGGCTTTCCCTCCCCCAGGAACAAAGTCTTGCGGCCCTCCGGGGGGCTGGAGGTTCCGGGGGCCCTCAACTGGGAGGTGACCCTGTGTCTGCTGGGTGCTGGTCTACTTCTGTGTCGGGAAGGGGGTCAAGTCGACAGGAAAGGTACAGCCGGGGTGACGGCAGGGCTGGGGGCAGCACTGCCTGGGGGGGTGTGGGTGTCTGCCAGCGACCACTGCTGCAACGGGAGGAGACTGGACCAGGGCCAGAGCCCGAGGAGGGGCAGGGACTTCAGTCTGGGCCACGTGATCCCCACCCCTTGGCTGGAGAGTCCTCTCCACCCTGCACCTCCAGGCCCGGCAGCCTTCCCTCCCGAGTGGAGGCGGAGAGGCCCCGGCAGCGTCTGCCCCTTCCCTGGGGTCGGGGGCATCCCTGGCTCACCTTCCCTCCCTTCCAGTTTCTCTCGGTTCTGGCTCTGAGTCAGTTTTTGACCGTCTGGGTAGACCTGGTCTCCGCCTGTCTCTCTCACCTGCCTGTCTGCCCTGGGGGACCCAGCGGGGAGCCTGGACACATCCCTCCCTCAGGGGCTCCCTGTCACGTTGGGGAGACATATGTAAGAACAGTTGCGCCGTTGAACAGGGCTCACCGGATGAAGGTTGGAGTGGATGGCGAGGGGCCAAGCCACAAAACCCAGCAAGGTCCACCCTCTGGCTACTGGACTCCATAGTAATAGCTGGCACTTCCTATGTGCCATACGCTGTTTCGAGGGCTTTCCGTGTATTAGTCCATCATGTAGGTTTTCAGACAATATTGCCAACGTCAGTCTCCTGTCTCCCATGATGCAACTCTCCTCCAAACAGACAAAACACGCCCACTCTCTCCCCAACACTAGCCATTCAAAGTCTTACCCTTCTCCAGGGAGTGTCCCTCCCATCTCTAATTCGAGCACATACATGCACCCCAATGTTCATAGCAGCACTATTTACAAGAGCCAAGACATGGAAGCCACCCAAACGTCCATCAACTGTTAATGGATAAAGAAGATGTGGTATATATGTATATATACAATGGAATATTACTCAGCCATAAAAAAGGATGAAATAATACCATTTGTAGCAACATGGATGGACCTAGATATTGTCATACTAAGTGAAGTAAGTCAGACACAGAAAGACAAATATCATATGCTATCACTTATATGTGGAATCGTAAAAAAATGGTACAAATGAACTCATATACAAAACAGAAATAGAGTCACAGATGTAGAAAACAAACTTATGGTTACCAGGGGGGTAAGCAGGGGCGGGGGGCGGGGAGGGATAAACTGGGAGGTTGGGATTGACAGATACACACTACTATATATAAAATAGATAACTAGTAAGGACCTACTGTATAGCACAGGCAACTCTACTCAATACTCTGTAATGACCTATTTGGGAAAAGAATCTAAAATGAGTAGATATATGTATATGTATAACTGATTCACTTTGCTGTACACCTGAAACTAACGCAACATTGTAAATCAACTATACTCCAATAACAATTGTTTGAAAAAACCATCGTCGGACGTATCATTTGCAAATATTTTCTTCCATTCAGTAGGTGGCCTTTTTGTTTTGTTGATGGTTTTCTTTGCTGTGGAAAATCTTTTAAGTTTGAGTAGGTCTCATTTGTTTATTTTTGCTTTTATTTCCATTTCCTGAGGTGTCTCAGGGCACCTGTCCTGTTCAGGGTGCCTTGTGTTACTGAGTGCTTGGTTGTTTTTGAACTGTCTACTGCCCATTGTCCTTAAGAAGGACTATTCTACTCTCTGTTTCTATAGGTTCCACCTTTTTACATTCCACATATAAGTGAGGTTATACGGTACAGTACTTGCCCCTCTCTGTCTGACTTATTTCTGTTAGCATAATGCCCTGAAGATTCATCCATGTTGTAGCAAATGGCACGATTTCCTTCCATTTTATGGCTGAATAATATTCCATTGTGTGTGTGTGTGTGTGTGTGTGTGTGTGTGTGTTATCACATCTTCTAATTGATTCAGTCTTCTTACTGTTACCGGTCTTTTCATATTTTCTATTTCTTCATGATTCAGTCTTGGTAAGTTGTATGTTTCTAGGAATTTATTCATTTCCTGTAGGTTATCCAATTTGTTGGCATATAGTCGTTTCCAGCAGTCTCTTATGACCCTATGGATTTCTGTGGTATCAGTTGTAATGTCTCCTCTTTCACTCATAATTTGATTTGAGTCTTATCTCTTTCCTTATTGTTAGGCCAGCCAAAAGTTTTTCAATTTGGTTTCCCATATTTTATGTAGGCTTTCTTCAAGCTTTTTCATTCTTTGTTTCTTTGTTCTCTTCTGACTGGATAACCTCAAGTGACCTGGCTTCTACTTCACAGACTCTTTCTTCTGCTTGATAAAGTTTGCTGTTGACATTCTGTATTGCATTTTTCATTTCATTCATTGTATTCGTCAGCTCCAGGATTTCTGTTTGGTTCTTTTTTTATGATTTCTATCTCTCTGTTAAACTTCTCATTTTGTTCATGTATTTTTCTCCTGATTTTGTTGAATTGTCTTTCTGTGTTTCCTGGCAACTCACTGAGCTTCCTGAAAACAACTGTTTTGAGTTCTTTATTGGGCAAATTGCAGGTCTCCATTCTTTGGCGTCAGTTATTGGAAGATTATTGTGTTCCTTTGGTGGTGTCATGTTTCCTTGGTTTTTCATGCCTTGCACCGATGTCTTCACATTTGAAGAAGTAGTCACCTCCTTCAGTCTTTACTGACTGGCTTCAGGAGAGAAATACATTTCATCAACCCTGTTAGGGATTCTGAGGTTTTCTCAAACCTTTTCTGTAGATACTCCTGATCCACACCTCTTGTTTCCTCTTGGGGGGAATTACTAAGATTGATGACTTCTCACAAAAGCCACACTGGGTGCTGACACTCTTTTGTTTGTTTTCCCTAGGGCAATGCTAAATGCTCAATCTTGCATGCTTTCCCTCAATCCCACAGAGCCTGGCCAGCTTTCTGTGCATGCTCCCTAGCTGTCTACAAAGGCTCACACTTGCTGCCCTCAGGTGCATGCCCAGGAAGCTAAACATGGGGTGGGATGTGTGTGGGTGAGGTCAGCAGAGCATTGGGGGTGCCCATGGGTCACTTGGGGGTGTCCACAAGTGAGGCATCCCTAGAGGCTCACGGGCTGGCTTCCTGATTGAGTCTCTGATGTGTTGAGTAGGTTCCACATCCCTATTATGCCTTCCAAGAACCCTGGGTACTGTTGCTCCCTGCTCCCCAGTCATGCGGCACACTCCGTATTCTGGACGGGATGAGAAAGAAGTGGGGCTCTTTGGCAGTGTCACACACAGCTGGAGAAGCCAGGTCCTCACTCACACGTTCCCACTTTTCCCTGTGGGAGAAATCACTGGCTGACATGGTTTCTCATGGCACCGAGCTGTGCTGCCTTGGGAGAGGAGAGACACAGGCAAAGTGAAAGGTTCCTCTTACCCTCGTCAGTGCATCCAATCTTGGATTTCTTTTGCTCCAACAGCATGCTGAAACTTCTCTGCTGGACTCCAGGACTTCTGCAAAGGTATTCTTGCCTGTGGATGCATGTCAAAATGTATGTTCTTAAGGCGGGGAGACAGTAGAAAACTCCTATTTCACCATTTTCATGACATCACTCCCTTCGTTTCTGATCTTACAGGAAAAACATCCTGTTTTTCACTATTAAATATGATGCTAGGGCTTCCCTGGTGGCGCAGTGGTTAAGAATCCGCCTGCCAATGCAGGGGACACGGGTTCGAGCCCTGGTCCGGGAAGATCCCACATGCCGCGGAGCAATGAAGCCCGCACGCCGCAACTACTGAGCCCGTGTGCTACAACTACTGAAGCCCACGCACCTAGAGCCCATGCTCTGCAACAAAAGAAGCCACCGCAATGAGAAGCCCACACACCGCAACAAAGAGTAGCCCCCGCTCGCCGCAACTAGAGGAAGCCCACGTGCAGCAACGAAGACCCAACGCAGCCAAAAATAAATAAATTAAATAAATAAATTTATTAAAAACAATATGATGCTAGCTATAGTGTTGGGAAAGCAGTCTCATGCATGCAGCCTTTTGACCCCCACTCAGCTGCATAATAATGGGCCTTTGTCCTGGACCACTTTCTTAGCAGATGAGATGGGGAAGATGATGTAGGGCACACTTGGGTGGATAGAAGTAAAAGGAGATCATTTTCTAGGAGTCTGCCTGAATGCTTTTACCAAAACAAATTTAATGAGGCAGGATGCAGAGGGAACAAGTTGCCTAAAACTGTCCAACGTAGTTGGAGAGTTCTCTGAACCTTGAGGCTGCTCTTAGCACAGCAGAGTCTACAGATGGAACTGGGTGCTAAAAGTGTCCCCAGTTCAAACAGTGGAACACCCTGTGAGGAACTGTGCATTTTGGAGGGTCTCTGGGGCTAATCTCAACTTCACAGTGTCATCAGCTTTTTCACTCTCAGGTCTTTATCTGACAGAGCGGCAGGCACGTTTGCCAAAGAGTATATGCACCCTGGGAGGTGCAGCTTGGACTAGGAGTGTTCAGGATAGGGACACTAACATCACAGCTTACCTTAACCCATTTCTGGCTCCCAGTGAGGAGGAACTCCTGGCAATGGTGTTGGCACCACGTTGAGCAGGTCCTATGTAGACCCCTTAGGATCTGAATTTCTGAATTTGGGAGGTGGTAATACCATTGACTAATACGTCCTTTCCATGTCACTTTACTGAATAATATGATACCATTTCTGTAAGCAATGGCATGGACATAATGTTGCTATTTAGTGGGGACTAGGAAGACATAAGAGTCCTGCAAATTGTTTTCCTTATCTGTAAAAGGAAGAGGTTGGAGAAAGGGACCAGGGTCCCTTCTTGCTTAAGAAGCTCTGATTCTAACATCCCATCCTGTGTATGAAGATAATCACCAATTTGAAATCGCAGCATTTATTTTAAAACATATATTTTTCAAAATGTATGTTTGTTTTTTTCGGGTTCCTGTAGCTTATGCTATTTCACTCAGCACTATTATTGTTATGGCTGAATACTGGAATAGAGGAGATCACTTTTGGACATGTTGATTTGATGTGTCTATTTCACATCTAAGTAAAGATGTCTAGTTGAAAGTTGGATATGGGAGTCCGGAGTTCCGGAAAGTGGTCTGCACTGGAGATAGATCTTTGGAAGATAGCAGCATAGATAGCTTCTATTTAAAGCCATCAGCTTGGATGAACTCACCAAGGGAGGCAAGGTGTGGGTGTAGCAGGTGTATCAGCCCAAGGACTGAGCCCCCAGCCTCCAGCCCCTGTGCCCAGGTCTTGTGATCGCCCCTGCCCTCCTTGCTATTTATTCCTCCAAACACCTACTTATTTCATTTAACTCCACCCAAACGTATCCATATGTAAGCATGTGTTCCCACTGTCATGTTGCCAACTTCACTTGCATTCTGCCCTGGCCTCCCTCAGCTTACTCTCAAGGAGGAGCTGAAAAGAGCTGTTTTAAAAAGGCAGATCACATTGCAGCTCAGTTCAACACTCTTCAGTGGTTTCACTGCACCCAAACTCCTTAAAATCTGGAACTCCTTGCTGTCCCACTTGTATCTCCATCATGATGCATTTACCTACATCTAACCCCCCACACCTGTTAAGAAATGCAGGTGAGGAGAAAGTGGGATGCAATTTCAACTAGGGTGGCCAGCAAAGCCTCGCTGAGCGGGTGACATTTCAGTAATCCAGGTGAACTCTGGATGAAGAGTTCTAGAAAAGAAAAGGCCAGTGCAAAGGCCCTGAGGCAGGAATGAATGGGCCTCGTTTTTCATAAAGGGCAAAGAGCCCTGTGTGGCTGGATTCAAATAGGCAAGGGGAAAGGGGAAGGGGAAGGGGAAGGGGAAGGGATGAAGCCAGAGAGGATACAGGCTGGATCACGTAGGACTTTTCAGGCCACTGTAAGGCTTTGTTTTCAACTCTGACAGGGAGCCCCTTGGAGGGTTTGGAACTGAGTAGAACAAAAACAACCAAAAATATCCACGTTGGCTTAAGCCAAAGGGAGAATTTCTGGGTCTGTGTAACTGAAATGTACAGAGGCAGTTCCTGTCTTCAGGCATGGCTGGATCCAGGACTCGGTTCTCTGAGATCTGTCTTCTTGCTCTAGCTTCCCCTCTGTCCATTGCCAGCCTGCCTCCCCTGCAGCCCCAAAAGTGTCACTGGTTGGATGGGATCACCACGGCTGGAGGAAAGCAGTGCTCCGATTGGCTAGGCCTGAGCCACATGCCCACCCCTGGAATCAGAGGTGAAGTCAACTCTATCAGAACCATAATGGCCGAGAGAAAAAGAAAGGGGAGATTTTCTAGGGTGACATGAGGATACCAGTACCAAGAGAAGGGAAACGGATGCTGGGTGACAAAACCCATAGATGTCCTCTACAGTGGTGCAGACTTTTCATCAAATTCAAAATCCATTTCTAATGGTTATTTTTTTAAAAAGCAAGACTAGGAAAGATTCTTCTCGTAATAGAGCATGTGCCCTGCTACTGGCCCTCCCATCAGCTTCCATCCCCTGACTCTGGGGTTCCACATCCACTTCAGCGGGCTGTCCTCTTCCTAATCCTCCCACACAGACCTTTGCTGAATTAAAGTTTGTAAGTAAGTGGTTTTAAAGGGGAAAAATGGAGCAGACTATTATTTTCCAAAGGAAAAACATTTCAAAACTAATAATTCCTTATGAAAATATTTAAACAACATGGAAGTCTAACATCTAAATAGTGAAAGGTTTCTTCCCTAATGCCCAGTGATGGATGACATTGACAGCAGGGGTGGCTCCTTCCAGGTGGTGACTCTGCCTTTCCCCACATGTTCATATGGTCAGAGTGTTTTGAAAAACAGGAATATGCCATACCCAGAATTCTGCAATTTGCTTTAATCTCTTTCCATATTAGTTCCCAGCTACCTACTTTGCTCTGACTGCCGTATGTTACTCCACCAGGACGGGCTTACCGTGATTTACTGAACGTTTCCCCCGTCGATGTACAGTCTACCAATTTTTCACAATGACAAACAACGCTGTAATTAACACTGTGGTCAATTCTGCCTTGTGCACATACACAAGAGTTTTTCTGTGATAGATTCCCAAAGGTGGGTCAAAGGATATGCATATCTTAATATTTAATAGGAAATGCCAATCAAATGTCCAGATAGATTTTACCACCACTCTGATAGTGTGTAAGAGTCCTTGTTTCTAACTATAGCCTTCTCGAACACTGAAGATTTCAGTTAATTAAATTAATCCTACACTGAGCTCTGCTCTGGTCCCACAAAGCAAATCTTAAAAAAGTAAGACTCAAGAGGTTCAAACTGTTTCCAAGGAACTTAATAGGATCCCAGAACAAAGCTCAAGAATAAGTTTAGGAATAGAAAAACATCCAGCACCCAAGGGAAATCTTATAATGCCTAGCATCCAATCTAAATTTACCGGGCATGCAAAGAAGCAGGACAATCCAAACCATTACGACAGAAATCAGTTAAAATGCATCGATTGGAAAGGAAGAAGTCAATGTGCCTTTGTTTACAGACAGAATGACTGTATATGGAGAAAGGCCCATGGGATTTATAAAAAGAGCTATTACTATCAACTAGTGAGTTTAGCAAGGTTGCAGAATACAAGCTGTTTTAGAGGGAGCTAATCACCTCACCCCAAACACTTAACCAACTGCCCAGCACTTTTCTTTGCAGATCTGAAACAAGGTCGGTAAGCCACAAATTCCTACTTAGTATTCTGGCGTTATATGTTAATATAAAAATGTAACTATAAAACTAAGAAAATATTCCAGAATTAACAGTGGATGGCAGGACACCATTTTCTTTTTGTTCCACTTCTTACATTGTCTTCAATTACGTGTACTACTTGAATAGCTGAATCCCAGACCTCCCCTCCAACCTGAGGACAAATGCAAGAATATTAGGAGGTGCAGAAGCTAAAACTAAACTCAGACACAGAACAGCAGCTCAGGTGTATTTTCTGCAGTTAACATTTAATCACCAAACGAAATACGTGGACCCTGAGCGCCCAAGGGCCAGTACAGGCAAAAGACGAAGCCGCAACAACAAAGTGGTGACCACTGAAGAAAGCAATGCCCTAGGGAAGGACGCCAAGGACAGGACACATAAGTTAGCGTTAGCCCCCTTTGGCCTGCTGAGGCATAACTAAAAAGGGGGGCACAACGTCCTGGATGATCTGAACCACCCGGGAAACCAGGTTCAGACAGGAGGTGATGGAAGTTCGCAGTTGACCAAGGTCTTCAGCAGTCAATCGGCTAAAAGGGAGGAAAAAATAAAATTCAAGTGCGTGGGGAAGAGCACGTCCCTCCCTGTCCCCCCACACCGACAATCCCAGAGCACCACACTTCTTCTTTAGGCTTAACCCTCCATTACAGCTCCACCGGGGCTGAGCCTGGCTCTGGCCACCTGCCACCACCCCCCCCCCCCGCCAGCACCCTCTAGAACCCACATGACCAGGACGCTGCCCTCCACGTCGAGCTCCTTCTGAATGGGCGGTGGGACTCGAAAGTATACAGTCAGGAACCCGCAGGCGATCTCCGCGTCCAAGGGCGTTGGGAAAAGCACAGTAAGGGTGCTGGTGGAGATATGGTTAAGGCACCATCCACACTACTGATTTCGCCTGTGCGTCAGGCTTCCTCCTCACTGAGACCCGCCTTCACCCCCCACCCCCCGGCTTCCCCCCCAGACCACCCCTTAGGCCGTCCACAACCTCCCACCCTATACACTGAGGCCACCCTGGACATCACCACCCCTACCCTCCGGTTTCCCTCAGGCTGGTTTTCCCCACCACCATCCCGTCAGCCCAGACCACCCTTGGCCCATACCCTCCAGCCGCCCAGAGTTCCCTCCTTCTACACTTCAGGCCCCACCGCCTGCAGCCCCTCCCCCCAAACCACCTCCAGCCCAGCCCCTGGCCGCCCGGCCCACTGGGGCTCCTGCAAAAGGATACCACTGTAGCGCCTGCTGACCCGGACCTCCGGCCCCGGGTGCTGCGTCTCTACGTGGCCCTGCTGCGTGGGCTGCCAACTGGATCTGCACAAGGCCACCGGCTGCGCCACCTGCCTCTCCTGCGACGCCAGGGTTGCTAGGGTCTCCAGGGTCGCCAGGATTGACTGGGTCACCCTGGCCACCACATGCTGCTCCCACTGCAACGGCCGCGGCACCTGCGCCTTCGTCTGCTGCCCTCATGGCTCCTCCACCATCTGCCTCAGACTCCATCTACAACCGCTTTCTCCCTCCCTACGAGTTGGGGAAGAACAAAACGCTCCCTCACAAAACCCAACCCCCTAGCGCCCCCTGCAACTCGGGATTCCCAGAGCGCCTGCGCACACAGACCCCTGGTAACGCCTCCTGACCCGTGATTGGTTCCCACCGACAGAGCCTGCAGGCTCTCCAGCCAATGGGCGCCCCCTTATGCAGCTCCACACCTCAGAGGGCTGTGTAACCCCAATGAGCCTGCGCAAACAGACACCCACAGGGTCTGGTCCCGCTAACCGGCCTACCTCGGGCCCAGACACCCTGTAAGCGGCTTAGCCATGAGGCCTCCAGGTGACGCTCCTCCCCTTAGTGTGGCTGGAGCTCCCCAGTGCACATGTCCAAACAGACCCGCGCCCCACCTCCTAAGGCCTTTGGGCACGTAACTCCTTCCCAGCCAAGCCTGCAAACCCCAGGCGAGCCCCGTGCCCTTCGAAGTCTGTGTCAGTGCCAGCCGGGCCAACTTCACATGTGACCAGCCTGCTGAGCACAAGTCCCTGTCATCGAGTTCTGGAAGGGAGTCGGGCACCTCTGGGCCAGGCCCGGCCAGCCCTCTGGTCTCCCACACGTAGCTCAAGTCTGCATGTGTGTGTGTGTGCACGCGTGCGTGTACGTGCGCGTGCATGTGCACGTGTGCGTGTGTCGGGGCCCGGCCCTGGGGGGATGAGGCCAGGGATGCGGAGCGGGCGGTGCCTGCCCGCCTGGGGAGGGAAGCGGGGGACTGCTGCTGGCCCACTGGGGACGGCGTGGGGCCGGGCCGCCAGCGGCTCCAAGGCTCCGGGGACACAGACTGCAGCGACTCCAGGCTGCAGGCTTGGCCCGGGCCAGCCAGGTGCATGGGGGAGCCCGGCTGGATTCAAGGGCTGCGGCGGCGGGGGCGGCGGGGGGCGCCACCCCAGGGCCACCCCCAGTCTCCTGGCCCTTTGCTGGCACAGCCCTCATGGGCTTTCCCTCCCCCAGGAACAAAGTCTTGCGGCCCTCCGGGGGGCTGGAGGTTCCGGGGGCCCTCAACTGGGAGGTGACCCTGTGTCTGCTGGGTGCTGGTCTACTTCTGTGTCGGGAAGGGGGTCAAGTCGACAGGAAAGGTACAGCTGGGGTGACGGCAGGGCTGGGGGCAGCACTGCCTGGGGGGGTGTGGATGTCTGCCAGAGACCACTGCTGCAACAGGAGGAGACTGGACCAGAGCCAGAGCCCGAGGAGGGGCAGGGACTTCAGTCCGGGCCACGTGATCCCCACCCCTTGGCTGGAGAGTCCTCTCCACCCTGCACCTCCAGGCCCGGCAGCCTTCCCTCCCGAGTGGAGGCGGAGAGGCCCCGGCAGCGTCTGCCCCTTCCCTGGGGTCGGGGGCATCCCTGGCTCACCTTCCCTCCCTTCCAGTTTCTCTCGGTTCTGGCTCTGAGTCAGTTTTTGACCGTCTGGGTAGACCTGGTCTCCGCCTGTCTCTCTCACCTGCCTGTCTGCCCTGGGGGACCCAGCGGGGAGCCTGGACACATCCCTCCCTCAGGGGCTCCCTGTCACGTTGGGGAGACATATGTAAGAACAGTTGCGCTGTTGAACAGGGCTCACCGGATGAAGGTTGGAGTGGATGGCGAGGGGTCAAGCCACAGAACCCAGCAAGGTCCACCCTCTGGCTACTGGACTCCGTAGTAATAGCTGGCACTTCCTATGTGCCATACGCTGTTTCGAGGGCTTTCCGTGTATTAGTCCATCATGTAGGTTTTCAGACAATATTGCCAACGTCAGTCTCCTGTCTCCCATGATGCAACTCTCCTCCAAACAGACAAAACACGCCCACTCTCTCCCCAGCACTAGCCATTCAAAGTCTTACCCTTCTCCAGGGGGTGTCCCTTCCATCTCTAATTCGAGCAGATACATGCACCCCAATGTTCATAGCAGCACTATTTACAAGAGCCAAGACACGGAAGCCACCCAAACGTCCATCAACTGTTAATGGATAAAGAAGATGTGGTATATATATATATATATATATATATACAATGGAATATTACTCAGCCATAAAAAAGGATGAAATAATACCATTTGTAGCAACATGGATGGACCTAGATATTGTCATACTAAGTGAAGTAAGTCAGACACAGAAAGACAAATATCATATGCTATCACTTATATGTGGAATCGTAAAAAAATGGTACAAATGAACTCATATACAAAACAGAAATAGAGTCACAGATGTAGAAAACAAACTTATGGTTACCAGGGGGGTAAGCAGGGGCGGGGGGCGGGGAGGGATAAACTGGGAGGTTGGGATTGACAGATACACACTACTATATATAAAATAGATAACTAGTAAGGACCTACTGTATAGCACAGGCAACTCTACTCAATACTCTGTAATGACCTATTTGGGAAAAGAATCTAAAATGAGTAGATATATGTATATGTATAACTGATTCACTTTGCTGTACACCTGAAACTAACGCAACATTGTAAATCAACTATACTCCAATAACAATTGTTTGAAAAAACCATCGTCGGACATATCATTTGCAAATATTTTCTTCCATTCAGTAGGTGGCCTTTTTGTTTTGTTGATGGTTTTCTTTGCTGTGGAAAATCTTTTAAGTTTGAGTAGGTCTCATTTGTTTATTTTTGCTTTTATTTCCATTTCCTGAGGTGTCTCAGGGCACCTGTCCTGTTCAGGGTGCCTTGTGTTACTGAGTGCTTGGTTGTTTTTGAACTGTCTACTGCCCATTGTCCTTAAGAAGTTTTTTTGTGGGGATTCTTTGGAGCCTAGGATGGCATTCTCCAGAAAAGAATTGATTGCCTTTGCTTGCATCTAATGGTACTGTTATGGGTTGAATTATGCCATAGACTGAATGTTTGTGTCCCCTCAAAATTCATGTGTTGAAATCCTAACCTGCCAAATGGGGCCTTTGGGAGATGATTTAGGTCATGAAGGTGGCGCCCTCATGAATGGGATTAGTGCCCTTACAAAAGAGACCCCAAAGAGCTCATCACCCCTTCTGCCATGTGAGGACACAGTGAGAAGATGGCTGTCTACAAAGCACACGTGGGCCCTCACCAGACACCAAATCTGCTGGTACCTTGATCTTGGACTTCCAACCTGTATGTTGGCAGCAGACGTTCATCCACGTGGTTCTGAGAAATCAGTCCCCACCTCGCCCCCAGACCCACAATGCTCAGAACCAATGGAACCAGTGGAATTCACAGAACCGTTCCATCCCTGGGTCTCCCTGCTTCCAGACCCGCCAGGATCTACCACACTTGCCCTGCGCTTTGCTCCACCAAGGATGTGGTAGCGTCAGCTGCTTCTTGCCCACCCCCAACATGCACACCCCCCTCTGTGGGGGGTTCACCTCTGAATGACTCTAGAGAAAGCAGCCTCTAGGGAAAGGACAGAGTGGGGTCACCTGCATCATGAGACCAAGGCAGACAGTCCCCTGTTCTCTTCCGCCCTGTGGTTAGTGCACATGGCACCACCTGTCCAATGGTCATCTGTCAAACAGAGCTTTGGGAAAGGTGTAAATGTTTTGCTGTATCTTCATTTGCATTTTCAAAGGAGCTTATAGGATGCTGCACAGGGCTCTTGGACAACATTTTTTATAACGGCTTTATTGAGATAAACTCACACACCATACAATCCAGCCGTCTAAAGTGCACAGTCAAGCGGGTTTTAGTATATTCATAGACTTTTGCAGCCATCACCACAACCAATTTCCGAATCTTCTTACCATCCCTGTACCCACTAGCAGTCACTTCCCAATTCCCCCAGCTCCTGCAGCCTAGCAGCCGCCAAGTGACTTTCCTTAAAATTTCCTTAAAATTTATATTCACAATAGTTATAATCTAAAGGAAAATCCAGTTTTTTGTCATGGCCTGAACTGGAATTGCCTTCACGGTTTTCCCTTCTACCTTTGGTTTTTTTGTTGTTGTTTTGTTTTGTTCTGTTTTTTTGGCTGCTTTGGGTCTTCATTGCTCTGCACGGGCTTTCTCTAGTTGCGGTGAGCAGGGGTTATTCTTCGTTGCGGTGCGCGGGCTTCTCATTGCGGTGGCTTCTCTTGTTGCGGAGCACAGGCTCTAGGCGCATGGGCTTCAGTAGTTGCGGCTCGTGGGCTCAGTAGTTTTGGCTTGCGGGCTCTAGAGCACAGGCTCAGTCGTTGTGGCGCACGGGCTTAGTTGCTCCGCGGCATGTGGGATCCTCCCGGACCAGGGCTCGAACCTGTGTCCCGTGTATTGGCAGGTGGATTCTTAACCACTGCGCCACCAGGGAAATCCCTTGCCTTCTACCTTTGGTTGGGCACTACTCTAAGTGTGTTGCATGCATCATCTCATTAGTAACTCTGAAGTAACCAGGTGGCATTCTGCCCTTTTTACAAATGGGGAAACTACAGCTCAGAGAGATTAAATAAGGGGCAGATGGGCTTCCCTGGTGGCGCAGTGGTTGAGAATCCGCCTGCCAATGCAGGGGACACGGGTTCGAGCCCTGGTCTGGGAAGATCCCACATGCCACGGAGCAACTAGGCCCGTGAGCCACAACTACTGAGCCTGCGCGTCTGGAGCTTGTGCTCCGCAACAAGAGAGGCCGCGATAGTGAGAGGCCCGCGCACCGCGATGAGGAGTGGCCCCCGCTCGCCACAACTAGAGAAAGCCCTCGCACAGAAATGAACACCCAACACAGCCAAAAATAAATATAAAAATAAATTAAAAAATAAAAGATTACTATAAAATAAAATAAGGGGCAGTGCTGTGACTTGTCCAGGTGACCCCAGGGTCTGTGTTCCTGCCTGTACATGGCCAACATGATCTACCCATTCGTGTTCCAGAAAAATATCAATAAAAAATACAGATGCTTATAAGAGGCCCACCCAAGTTAAGTCACATGCTCCCTAAAAGAGGTTTTCTGTGTGATCATCTCTAGCACATTAATACACATTTCTGTCAAGTACCATTTATCGGGATGGGGTGATGTCTGCAAAAATATGGACAGAGGGATACTGATGGGGCTTCAAGGCAAGCTCACGCCTTCTATATGCACACTGTTCCAGGGGATTCTGCCCTCTAGTGGAGAGAGATGGAAAACAAACCAGAAAAGATGGGGAATTCAAACAGGGCAATGGATTTAGGATGGAGACTATAGATGAAGGAGGTGATGTTTCAACTTCAAGCTGAACAACAAAAGAGAAACCAGCCATGCAAAGATTTGGAAAAGGGCATTCCCCGCGAGGGGGTGGGGAGGCCAGCAGGGACAAAGGCCTAAAGACACAGTTGAGGAAGGGGAAGAGGGTGACGTTGAGAACTACAAGAACTCTTGGCAGGAACATTCCATTCAACCCCTGGCACTCAGGGGTGGCAAACACTGTCTGGCTTCTTGCAGCCTAAGCTCACGACCCTGGGCCGGCCCAGCCCCCTTTTGAGTTCCTGTCTGAGAAAAGAGGGCTGGCAAAAGAATGTACTGTTTGTTCCAGCCAACACCTGACCTAGCCCCCCACCATCCTCAGAGCCTTTCCTAAGAGGGCTCCCAACTTGTGAATCCTTCCTCTGTCCCTTTGAGACAACCCAGGAGTCTTTCTCGGGGACCTGAGAGCCATTCCTCTGAAACGGAATCCTCAGGAAGGATAGGGCCTCGGTCTGCCCGTGTCTGTGCGGGATGGAATCCTAACTTCCAGAACTGACTCCCGGGGTGGATGCCGCTGACCTCACCGCACTGACACTGAGCCACCCCACGTGGGTTTTCACTTGAGCCCCTGCTCGCTGCCCCCACCTCACTCTCCCTTCAAATCGCCAGCACCTCTGTGCCCATCAGAAGGGTGCTCGGCGCCTTCCCCTGCTGTCGGTAGTCACCAAACAAAACCTGTTTTTACCCCTTTACCTAACGGCCGGCTGAGCCGCTCTTTGCATGTCCTACGCTGCTGACACAGGAGAGAGATGAGGACTGAGAGGGTGGGAGATGGGGTTAGTGTTTAACGGGGAGAGAGCTGCAGTTTGGGAGAATGAAAAAGTTCCTGGGATGGATGGTGGGGATGGTTGCACAACGCTGTGCAGGTGCTTCATGCCACTGAACTGTGCACTTAAAAATGGTTAAGATGGTAAATCTTACATGCATTTTACTACAACTTATAAAAACACCCACATCACGAAGTGTTTGGAGAACACCTTTGAAAATAAAATTTTAAAATCAGCTTTTTAAGTTTTCGACAAAATTCAACACCCATTTATGATAAAAACCCTCCAGAAAGTCGGCATAGAGGGAACTTACCTCAACATAATAAAGGCCATATATGACAAACCCACAGCCAACATCGTTCTCAATGGTAAAAAACTGAAACCATTTCCTCTAAGATCAGGAAGAAGACAAGGATGTCCACTCTCACCACTATTACTCAACATAGTTTTGGAAGTTTTAGCTACAGCAATTAGAGAAGAAAAAGAAATAAAAGTAATCCAAATAGGAAAAGAAGAAATAAAGCTGTCACTGTTTGCAGATGACATGATACTATACATAAAGAATCCTAAAGATGCTACCAGAAAACTACTAGAGCTAATCAATGAATTTGGTAAAGTAGTGGGATACAAAATTAATGCACAGAAATCTCTTGCATTCCTATACACTCATGATGAAAAATCTGAGAGAAATTAAGGAAACCCTCCCATTTACCTTTGCAACAGAAAGAATAAAATACCTAGGAATAAACCTACCTAAGGAGACAAAAGACCTGTATGCAGAAAACTATAAGACTCTGATAAAAGAAATTAAAGTTGATACAAACAGATGGAGAGATATACCATGTTCTTGGATTGGAAGAATCAACATTGTGAAAATGACTATACTACCCAAAGCAATCTACAGATTCAATGCAATCCCTATCAAACTACCAATGGCATTCTTCACAGAACTAGAACAAAAAATTTCACAATTTGTATGGAAACACAAAAGACCCCGAATAACCAAAGCAATCTTGAGAAAGAAAAACGGAGCTGGGGGAATCAGGCGCCCTGACTTCAGACTATACTACAAAGCAACAGTCATCAAGACAGTATGCTACTGGCACAAAAACAGACATATAGATGAATGGAACAGGATAGAAAGCCCAGAGATAAACCCACACACTTATGGTCACCTTATCTTTGATAAAGGAGGCAAGAACATACAATGGAGAAAAGACAGCCTCTTCCATAAGTGGTGCTGGGAACACTGGACAGCTACATGTAAAAGAATGAAATTAGAACACTCCCTAACACCATACACAAAAATAAACTCAAAATGGATTAAAGACCTAAATGTAATGCCAGACACTATAAAACTCTTAGAGGAAAACATAGGCAGAACACTCCATGACATAAATCACAGCAAGATCCTTTTTGACCCACCTCCTAGAGAAATGGAAGTAAAAACAAAAATAAACAAACGGGACTTAATGAAACTTAAAAGCTTTTGCACAACAAAGGAAACCATAAACAAGATGAGAAGACAACCCTCAGAATGGGAGAAAATATCTGCAAATGAAGCAACGGACAAAGGATTAATCCCCAAAATATACAAGCAGCTCATGCAGCTCAATATCAAAAAAACAAACAACCCAATCCAAAAATGGGCAGAAGCCCTAAATAGACATTTCTCTGATGAAAATATACAGATTTCCAACAAACACATGAAAGGATGCTCAACATCACTAATCATTAGAGAAATCCAAATCAAAACTGCAATGAGGTATCACCTCACACCAGTCAGAATGGCCATCATCAAAATATCTACAAACAATAAATGCTGG
Source organism: Balaenoptera physalus (assembly GCF_965194825.1). Lineage (NCBI taxonomy): Eukaryota > Metazoa > Chordata > Mammalia > Artiodactyla > Balaenopteridae > Balaenoptera > Balaenoptera physalus. The sequence continues at coordinate 133,802,855 of NC_138903.1, read as the reverse complement.
AGAGGGTGTGGAGAAAAGGGAACCTTCTTGCACTGTTGGTGGGAATGTAAATTGATACAGCCACTATGGAGAACAGTATGGAGGTTCCTCAAAAAACTAAAAATAAAACTACCATATGACCCAGCAATCTCACTACTGGGCATATACCCTGAGAAAACCATAATTCAAAAAGAGTCATGTACCACAATGTTCATTGCAGGTCTATTCACAATAACCAGGACATGGAAGCAACCTAAGTGTCCATCGACAGGTGAATGGATAAAGAAGATGTGTCACATATATACAATGGAATATTAGTCAGCCATAAAAAGAAACGAAATTGAGTTATTTGTAGTGAGGTACCTAGAGTCTGCCATACAGAGTGAAGTAAGTCAGAAAGAGAAAAACAAATACCGTATGCTAACACATATATATGGAATCTAAAAAGAAAAATGGTTCTGAAGAACCTAGGGGCAGGACAGGAATAAAGACGCAGGACTAGAGAATGGGCTTGAGGACACAGGGAGGGGGAAGGGTAAGCTGGGACAAAGTGAGAGAGTGGCATGGATATATATACACTACCAAATGTAAAATAGCTAGCTAGTGGGAAGCAGCCGCATAGCACAGGGAGATCAGCTCGGTGCTTTGTGACCACCTAGAGGGGTGGGATAGGGAGGGTGGGAGGGAGACGCAAGAGGGAGGGGATATGGGGATATATGTATATGTATAACTGATTCAGTTTGTTATACAGCAGAAACTAACACAACAATGTAAAGCGATTATACTCCAATAAAGATGTTTTAAAAAATCAGCTTTTTAAAAATGCATTACCAGTTTGGAATTATGTGCTCTTAGGTTTCCATTATGTTTGAAGTTGCTTTGGGAGCACAAGTGGGCAGCAGTGCAGACACCTCGATGTCTCACTTGGGCAGGCCAGGGATCAACGAAGAGTTAGCAGTCAGTGTGTGTGTGTGTGTGTGTGTGTGTGTGTGTGTGTGTGTGTGTGTGTGTGTGTCTGGTTTGTTGTGAGCAACACCATGCAGTTGCTGGGGATGTGCTCAGAGAAGCCCAGCTGTTAGGAAGTCAGTGCTTGCCAGCAACTGGGTAACAGAAGCACTTATGTAACAAACCCCCGGGTCTGTCAGCAGTTCATAAGCTGTGTTACCACACTCGAGAATCAGGCTTAGATGCGCTGTTTACTTCTTCCTGATTTCCTAAAGCAGCAGCTCCTCATGCCTGAGTGAAACACGGGCTTGGCCACCCCTGTGGTTAGCAGAGCAGCTAATCCAACCAAGAACACCGGAACCTCTGCCGTGGAGCACCGCGTTTACAACAACTGTGTCAGCCCAACAGTCCCGCTATGTTCTTATGAAATCAGTTTTGCTTCCCACCCTATGTTCAGTTGGTTGCACTTAACTGCTCTCAGATGTCAGGGTCAGCGGGAAAGGTACAAGCACGGGTCAGTGTGCAGCTATCTGTCCGAGCACGTTTTCTCATTCCATTTCTGAATATCTACACACTGGTTACCTTGATGGGGCTAGAGAGGTCTTTTGCAAATAAATGAGGAAACACAGTGAAGGCTCACGACAGTGCCCACCCAGCTGACCTCACAGATGCGGCAGCAACATGCTCCCCATTTTACACAACGGATTTGGGGACATTCCGCCACCCACCCACCCATGGTGCAGTGCGCAGTTTGACTGTAGGTTGAGATGTCCGCTTCGGAGGCTTGTGGTTTGTACCTCAGCCACAGTTCAGCTCTGCCTTGGCCAAGGTTGTTCAAGAGCCGCCCTTGCCATGGCTTCACCGCCACTAAGGCATGAGACTCTCCAATAAGTAAGGGATGAGGTCGCAGACACCATGAAGCGGCCACACCCCACACTGCCCACCCGCAAAGTGCTGCTACTGCAGTGCTATTTCGTTTCCTCTTCTCCATCCACCATGCACGAACAGTGTGCGAAGGACAACCTGCTCAAATGGAAGTCAGTACTTGGATGGTCCCATTTTATGGATGAGGAGCCTGAGGCTCAGAGAGGTAAAATCACCAGGCCACCATCAAACAGCAGACGGGCCCAGGGAGACGTCGTCCAGGCCCGTCTCCTCCCCAAGGAGCCGCTGCTGCTCTCTGCTCCTCAGCAAAGCCCGCACAGGGGCGCATCAGCTCTGTCCGTTCAGACGGGCAACATCCTGCTGCGGCCAAGGGAACCTGCTCAGCCCCGTCCCCTTTCTAACGTGTCAGTGGTCGGCTGGCAGCCAAAGGCATCCAACTCGCAATGCAGGCAGAGCTGCATTTTCTAACAGAAAATAGCAGACTCGTTGCTGTCTCGGGCCTCCTATAAAACACGGCTGGGTGCCCCACGTGCTATGGGTTGAAAATGTGTCCCCCCAAAGAAGATACATGGGCGCCCTCACCCGCAGGACATGAGAATGCCACTGCATTTGGAGACAGGGTCTTTACAGAGGTGATCGAATTAAAGTGAGGTCACTGGGGTGGGTCCTCATCCAATGGGACTGGTGTCCTTATAAAAAGGGGACATTTGGAGACACACACGCACAGAGGAGAGACGACGTGAAGACACAAGGAGCAGACGGCAACTCCAAGCCCGGGAGAGAGGCCTGGAACAGACCCTCCCTCACGGTCCCCAGAAGGAACTGCCCCTGCCCACGCCCCTGGATCTTGGCCTCCCGGCCTGCACAACTGGGAGACGATACGTCTCTGCCGTTTGCCCCATCCAGTGTGTGCAGCATGGAAGCGTCAAGTCGGCCCTCACACCATCTGCTGCCAGCCACCTGCAGTCAAACCTCCCTGCTGCACCCGCCCCAGGGCAGTAACGTACATCCTCTATGTATCAAACTCATACATGCAAATGATAGGCATCTAGAAAATACATACATAAGGAAAACTTAATCACTGGTAATCCTACCACATCCATCCAAATGGTAGCCGGGTGTGCACGGCAGCTTTTACTCTTTTATTGGGGGTCGCACTTTATACGTAATTGTGTCTATGGGCTTTTTCACACCAAGGTGCTACAGAGCATGTTCCAGGTGATGAGGGGTCCGCAGCGCTGGCTGCACAGGCCCAAGTCGTCACCCCGCCTGACTGGCCCCCACGGAAGCGGCCCCTGCGCCTTGTCTTCACTTGTTGCTGTTTTGGCACCACTTTTTGTGTAGTCTGAGTCCGTGTTGCTTTAGCCTTTCGTGAGGAGAAAACCCTTCATGTGGCGCTTAGTTTATGGCCCATCTGGATTCCTCTTAAGCAGGTAACGAAGTGGGGCGTGTGGGAATGACAACAGGGATGTGCTTCTGTCTGTCTGTCTGTCTGTCTCTACCTCCCGAACCCAGGGTCATGAGTATCAAGGGGCCACAGCTAATCCTACAGGCAGGCTGCTTCCCTCACGGGAGGAATCCAGCCACTTGTTCCGGAAGCCAGAGAGTGGAAGCCCTGGTTTAAAACCCTCGGTCTCTCAGGTCCAGTCGGCCCTACAGGAGGAATCAGGCTCCCTAACTATATTCCACAGTTACAGTAATCAAGACAGCCTCCAGGAAGAGAAGATTCCGAAGAGCAGTGGTTCCCGGCCGGCGCCTGGTCCCATCCCAGCCCCGACTCAGCCGGTCCGGGGCGCGGGCAGCACGTGTGTCAAGCTCTCGCCGCTGCTGCCGTGCAGCCTGCATGGGGGTCACCAGCGAGCCGCAGGCGCACTCCTGGGGGGAAGAACGTCCGCCTCGCGCCACTCCAGGGTCTCCCCTTCTTCCAACCCCCTTTCAGAAAAGGGAGCTGATCAGAGAAGGGCTCCTGTGCGCCCCTGTCACCCTGTTAGAAGCACGAAGCCAATCCCTACACAGCCAGGAGCCAGCACAGGTTGCAGGTGGTCCAACGGCGCTGCCCCCTTTTCCCGGCCACATCCGTCGGCCCCAGCAGTGGTGTCCAGCTGGAGACAAGACATCCTAAGGATCGACACTCCCCAAGCCTGCAAGGGCCCACCCACCCCCAACTCCAGCTTTCCTCACCACCATCACCCTGGGGAACAAGCCCTCCGACAGAGCTGCAGCTCCTGGAGACGCCTGCCTTTGACTGCATTTGTCCTAATCTGTGGGCTCCAGAAGATGGCCCTGTGCTGGGCTGAATGGTGGCCAAGAGAGATATACGTGTCCTGACCCCCAGAACTTGCGACTGTGATCTTATTTGGAAAAAGGGTCTTTGGGGATGTGATGAAAGTAAGGATCTACAGATGAGGTCATCCTGGATGACACAGGTGGGCCCCAAGTCCAATGACAAGTAGCCTTAGAAGAGAAGAAAGAGGACACAGACAGAAGCGGAGAAGACTAAGCCACCAATTTTGTAGCCATTTGTTACAGCAGCAACAGGAAACTAACAAAACACATTCCCCCCAAAACAGAAAGTGCTCTTGTAGAAAAATTGCAGGATGTGGACTGAAACGCAGCACCCATGAGCAGAGAACCTATCTGTGCCTTTAACGTGTTCCCGAAGGACCATCTGCGACCACATACTTGGGCTTCAGGAAGTGGGTCAGCCCCTCCCACCCCTGCAGATGCCAAGAAAGCCCCCAGCCAAGGCTTGTTTTTGGAACAGGATGCTGGCTGGGCCGTCTCCCAGCAGGAGACTTATACCCTGATCCTAGCCCACCCTGTCACTGCCACACAGCAGTGAGGCCTGGACAAAACCCAGGGACGGATCTGTGACATCCCATTCCCAACCAGGGCAGCCCACGGGGTGCAGGAAGAGGCTGGGCACTGAGGAATAAACCACAGTTGCAGGGGTAGTGCCCACAGCTTTGACATCCTCGGAAATATCCAGAATCTTGCAAAACAACAAGGAAGAGTCCTCTGGTGCTGGTAATCTGCCCAAGATTGCTGAGTGGCTTCTGCTGGCCAGGCCGGGGCATTTGCGGCTGGCGTGGGGAACGACATCACTAACTTTTGGAACGTGATGACATACGGCCGCCACTCCTCACGCTGGGTGGCAACGCACTTGGGGAGGACAAGCACGCACTGCAGTGTCAGGGCAAGGACTGGGAAAGTGTACGTGTGGGACGCGCCCCTCACCAGACCAACAAGTGGTCACAACAACTCCAAACCCAAAGCCGTGAAGGAGCAGTGGATAAACATGACTACAAAGATGACAAGCTCCAGTCCAAACACACCGGTACCAAGCCAGGAGGAAAAGATAACCGAAATTTCTATCACACACAAGAGCTGATCCCACTAATGACCAAAGAGCTCCTGTAAGTCAAGGAACAAAAGACTTACAGCCCAATAGAAAAATGGGCAAAAAATACAAACAAGCTGTGTACACCAGAAGAACTGAAAAGGACCCTTCAAGCTCTGAAGAGACGCTCAAGCTCTCTCTTAACAGAGAACGGCTCGCCTGGTGGATGGCAAAGCCCACAGGTTGGACACCCGTCATCTGCGGCAGGGCTATGGGGAGTGAGGGGAAGCGGGAAAGCACGCCCAGGGGAGGGGAGCGCCGGCACCGTCTACCCCCTGCTCGATGGTGCCGCTCCTGCGGGATCCAACCCAAAGGTACATATGATGGATGCACAAGGATTTTCACCGTGGTGTTGTTTATGACAGTAAAAAGACCAGTAACAGCCCAAACGTCCATTAGCAGCAGACAAGTTCGATCCACAGTGGTGCAGCCGCCAGTGGAACAGCACACAGCCCATGAGAGCAGTGCCGCACTGTGCCAGGCGGCCGGGACGAAAGGTTCTGCCTGTCTCAGCCTGGGAAGCAGTTGTCTGGGAGCCCTGGCCTTGGCTCTTGACTTCCCCAGCACAGGTGGAAGAAGAGCGAACTCCGGAGACAAGCAGTTCAAGCAGACAGAACGAACAAAAAAAGCAGAGCATCGGGCCTATCTGGGGTTCCGTGTGCCCTAAAAGAGGTGAACCAGCGGACGGGGGCGCAGAAGCGTAAGGCCCTGTGGCTAGCTCTCGGGGCTCAGAGAAGGGGCCCACCCTGTCACCCAGCCCCTAATTCAGGACCAGGCAGACAGGAGAGGAAAGCAACAGATTGCACTGTCCTGGGCTGGGTGTCGGCAGGCAGCCCTACTCGATGCACTCCATGACGTGTATCTGCAGGGTGTCCATGTCAGGAGCCTGATACTGGCACTTGGGGCAGCAGAAGTTGGGCGGCTCCTCGGGGGGGCTTCTCCTCTGGCTGGGCAGGGCCAGGTGAAAGGAGTGATGAGCTGGGGAAAGAGAACAGGCACCAGTGGGGGCGGGCTTCTTGTGTGTCCCCTTGCACAAACTGCAGGGAAGGGCCAAGGCAGAAAGTGCTGAGACACCTTGGTTCCAGTGACCTGGGTCCCCACCGCTAGCGCCTCCCCTTTAGCCCCACCCCCAGGGGCGGTACCGCTGGGGAAGAGGGGCCAGGGGCTGGTGCGAGCTCCCTGGAGCTCCCTCCGCTGGGCTCCACGGTCCTCAGCACCTCCTCCCAGCACCCTGCCCTCCCCAGCCCTCCCCCTGCAGCTCCCTCACCTGGGGCAGGGGCTAAGGGGGGCTGGGAGACCTCTACATGCCGCTTCCTCATGTCTTCGATCCTTTGAGAAAAGAAAGCCTCCAATCAATACGTATGAGTCAATCTCCAGCACGTAGAAAGCTGGTGGAAGGGCGGGACGCGAGGCGGGGAGCCGGAGGCCAGCTCCCCCTGACCTGACGGGCCCAGTGCCCGGTGCCACCCCCCGCGGGCCCCGCGCCACAAGGCCCACCTGGCCGACTCCTGACAGCTGCTCTTCAACCTGCTGTACTCCCGCTGCAGCTGCTCTAGCTGCTCCTGCACGAGCTCCTTCTTCTCAGCCAGCTTCTCCCGGGCCTGCCTCTCGGCCTGGAAATCCGCCTTGTAGATGTCCGCCTGGCAAAGCCAAGACAGGGGCAGTGCCCACGCTCCGTCAGCCACGCACTGGACACTCCATGCCAGCCACGGGGGGCTGGGGGAAGGCAGAGCCCGCTCCTGCTCTCCCAGAGCCCACGGCATGAGGACGGTCACCCCAAAGGCATTGAGAGTTCAAGGAACATGGCGAGGGACTCAAAGAGCTTCCGAGAAGCCACTGCAAGATGACGCCAGAGACCTGCCAGGCCCCGGCGCCAGTGGCCCGATCTGCTCACCCACACGCAGGCCACAGAGGAGAGCCCTCACCTGGGCTTTCAGCACCGGAACCGTCTCCATCACAATCTTGTGCTGCTCAGCCTCTTCCTTCAGTTTGTCGATCAGTTCCTGTTTGGCCACCAGGGCCTCCTCGGCCTGCTTGAGCTGCTGCTTGAGCTCTTCCAGCTGCAATCCCTAGATGTGGGCGACAGGGAGCTGACGGAGCCCGATCTGGCTCAGCCTTGGGGTCAGGCTGACCCCAGGCCGGCTGCTGCTCCAGGAAAGCAGAACCAAGAGGAACGAGAGATCGGGCCCAGCCAGCCCATGCTGTGCAGGGCCCAGGAAAGGCGGAGGCTGGAGGGGACCTCTGAGGTCATCTGGCACGACTGCCCCCCAGGCTGACATTCCCTTCCCAACTGGACAGTCCTCCAACCCCTCAAAGGACGGGGGCCACACTCCCTCCTGAGGCCATGTGCTCCACACTGAGCCAGTCTCATTCACTAATGCTCCACCACGTGCCCGCTAAGCCGAGGCCCATCGGTCCTTCCGCTCTGCCACCTGGTCGAGGGTCTGCTGGTCCCTCACGGATGCCCCGCCCCCCCCACCCCCCCACACACACAGACGCACACACACACCACCAAGCCTTCCCTCTGGAGATCAAAGGGCCACGCTGTCATAACTAACTCTTCCTCACGTGACCCACTTTCAGGCTTTACCCTTAAAAGTCTCTTCCAGGTATGTTCAGGTTTGACTACATCCTTCTTAAAATGTGATCACTAGAAACTGCACTCAGTATAAGTCTGATGAGGACAAACTAGAAAAGGGGTATCGGCCACCTTCAACACTGGTATGGAAACATTCCCAAGGAAATCTGGGGACGCCTGGCAGGAGGGACCAGCTGCGGAGACAAGCGTGGTCCTGCCCGCAGGCGGAGCATCCGGAGGCGCCGCCCAGTCCAACATGGGCTGCAAACAACACAGCCCAAGCGTCCCCGTCTCCCCACTGCCTGTCCTGAGCCATCACCCCACAGCCGTGACAAAGCTCTAGGTCGAATCAAGTATCCGTCTCCAAAGCCAACTCTGTGAGTCTGTTAAGGTAGGGCCTTGAGTTCCAATATCCCTGAACTGAGGGGAGCCAGCCCCAGGCTGACGGCCCAGAAGACGCCTCCACCATACTCACTCGGCTCCGCTCACTGCTCACCATGCTGCTCTTGATGTGGCTGTCGTACTCCTGGAAGAGCTGGTGATAGGCCACCTGCAGCTGGGCCAGCTTCCTCCTAAGGAAAAGGAGCTTAGGCTGCAGAAAGCACCTCGTCCTGACCCAGCCACAGCTCTTACTGCTTCCAACTCCACCCTCTTCCTTCTCATCACGGCCACAGACCAGAATGTGGCTTTCAGGGCGCCTGTGTGCCTTGAAGGCCGTCAGCTCTGAGGCAGGCTTTGCTACCTATTTCATATTATTTTCCATCAATCTGGCATTTCAAAATGTACACAAAGAAATGTTTATAATAAAACGGAGCTGTCCTGTACTGTTCAAAAAAGTCAAGTTCAAGAAAAACAGAGAAAAGCAGGAGGACTGTTCTAGATTAAAGAAGACTCAAAAGACACGCCAACAAGGAGAAGGTAGGATCCCAGATGGGACGCTGTTAACACGTGGACTGGAGAGCGAATAACGTCACCCTCTGAAAGCCGGACTGTTGGGGTGCGACAACGGTAAGGGACAGCTTTGGGCCCTCCCCCACGGCCGGCCCCTGGAAGGGCTCCCAGCAGGCAGCGGGCCACTCACTTCTCCTCCGAGGCAGCCTGGCGCTCCATGCGCAGGGCGGCGTCCACGCTCTGGTTCTGCAGGCGCAGCTGGTCCACCTGCACGCTGTGCTGCTGCTGCAGCGCTTCGCGCTCATTCTCCAGCTGCCGGGCCTGCTCGCTGGCGGCCCGGACCCTGGCGAGGGCATGGGAGGTCACGGAGGGCCCACAGCAGGACCCTCCTGTGCTCCCAGCATCCCTGCCACGCTGCGCAGAGGCAGGGACAAGTCACAGAGCAGTGGGACCAAGGGCGTCCTCCAGGCGTCACGGTGGACGCACTATCACTAGAAACAGGGACAACTGCAGGGCAGCCGAATGGGGGCAGGTTTGGGCTGATGGCGGCCCCCACAGAAGCCCTTTTGAAGGTGAAGGAGGTGGTCCCAGGGGAGAGGAGCCCCAGGGAACTGCCCATTGGGTTGGGACACGTGGGTGCTGGGGCCCCTGGCCAGAGCCATCTCAGTGGATGGGTTGGGAAGGACTGGGAGGAAAGCAGGTGGAGACAGCCAGCAAAGACAGCCTTTCTGGAAGCCGGAGAGGGAGAAGGTGAGAAATGGGGCAGGGCGGGGGGAGGGGGAGGGCAGGCAGGGGCAGTGCTCAGAGGCTCTTTGCCGACCAGTCACTGCTCCAGAAGTGGCGAGGAGGCGCAGGCCCGTCTGGACCCCGGGGTCCACACCTGCACGAAGAGCCTCGCACCTGCCCACCCAGGAGATAGCAGCAGCCTCAGCAGAGAATTCCCGGTGCCCTGCGCCATGGCGCCGTGACGGCTCGGCTCTCCTCAGCTACATCCGCCCCAGCCCGCGATCTCCCGACTCGACATCCCTATGTCCACACAGCTCCCTGCGGGGCGACAGCGGCTGCTTCTCAGTGGGGGAGGATACTGGGGATGGTCTCTGGTCTCACCGTGTGCGCGCGCCTCTGTGCACGCACCTATCCAAATCTACTGAACACAGCTCCCCATCTGTGAGCCGACAAAATTTAGCGGCTGCCACTGTCATCAGCATGTGACAGGCCAGGGCTCAAAGGGCAGCCACGTGCATTAAGTCTGAGGCCACTTAAATGGCCACGCTGAATGATACGAGATGCAGGCAGGGTTCCTGCCCCGAGCCGTCCAGCTCAGCACGTACATGCTCAGCCACGGAGACGGGGGCGGGGGACAGGAAAGGAGGGTGCCCAAGAGCCTACAGTTGCTGGAGTAACGCCCCTGCAGGGTCATTAAGTGACCAAAGTCGGCTTCTTTCATGTGCATAGAAAAAAGATAGGCGGGGAAGACCCAAAAGTGCCCTAAAAATTACATGTGCCTTTTAGAAGCCCGGAGGGACAGAAGCGTGTACGGGAAACAGCAGAATGCGAAGAGCCCGGGGTCAGCAGGCTCAGCCTTCTGCGGCCTCCCTTTCGCCGTCTTCTTTCTAGAGGGCAGCGCGCTCACACGCTGTCACCCCTGCCTGCTCCTCCAGCCTCCTTCACAAAGGCGCCCCCGACACCGCCCAGGGCACCCCGATCACCTCCCGCGCTGGGAGAGCTGGGGCCACCTCTGTCGCCTGGACCCGTCTTTCTGGATGGCAGCGGCCCGGCGGCGTGAGAACCACTGAAACATCCGTGCCCTTTGACCCAATGACCCCACTTACAGGAACTTCCCTCTGCAGGAGAGAGCGACTGGCGGGCCTGAGGCTGCCAGCTTCGGAAGGGCCAGCTGGCAAGGTTGCCCCTGGGGTGGTGCCCGGGCAGTGGGCTGGTGCGAGTGCCCTGCATCGACGAGACACTTTCCCTACTGATAAGGGTGGTCCCTGTGCCTGGACTCTGGCACCACAGGGTGGTTTATGGGGCACACCTGCTTTCCCCTGGGAATCGGGAAGTTTGGCACGCGCCAGGCTGCGACCAGCCCTCAATGAAACCCGGGGCGCTGAGTCTCGAGTGGGCTCCCTGGGTCCCCAGGGCGCTGAGTCTCGAGTGGGCTCCCTGGGTCCCCAGGGCGGCATCTGTGACTGCCGGCGAAGGGAGAGTGCTCGGCTGGCCCCTCATGGGAGGGAGAGAGGAAGCCGAAGGGGTGGGGCTCTCCACCCCCGACCCGTGTCTTCTGTCCTTGGGGGTGCTGGCGTGTGCCCTTTCCCTGCCATCAACCTCAGCCGGGAGGGCACTGGAGTGCTTTCCTGCAGATCACGGGGGTGCTCTTCCCCGCTGCCCGGCAAATGCCCCCTCAGGAAATAATCCGAACTCCAGCCAAAGGTCAGAGAGGCCAGAAGTGCCGCTGGGACTCAGGTCCTGGACACCCAGTCCGCAGCCCCACCACACACCTGCCCCACGACCGTGTGCTCCCGTCCATCCCGTCACAGAGGAACTCTCTGGAAGCCCCTGAATGGCCTCATTCTTCTCGGGCACCCTGACAACGGCCTCCAGGCTGGTTTTCCCTCCCTACTCACCTGCCCTCCAAAGCCTGCCGCTCCTTGGTGGCGGCCTCCAAGCGACTCTGGCTCTCCTGCAGCTCCCCCAGCAAGGATGTCACCTGGGCTTTCACTGAGGCCTTGTCCTCGGCCATCTGCTGCATGAAAAAAAGCCACTTCCTGTCGGCGATGCTTCCTTACCAGCTGCTCACCCCTGGCAGCCCCAAGCCCCAGGGCAGCTGAAAGCACTGAGACGGGTCCCCCGAGGGTCTCCCCTCGAGCCCTCAGCACCCTCACTCATCTCACCTCTCACCTCTGGAAGCTTCCCCCCGCCAGCGAGGCAACTGAAGTGGTGGAAAGGGATCAAGTCCCATGAGCCCCCACTCCCAGCCCCTCCTCATCCCTGCAGATGGGGCAACAGGAGACCCAGGGACACGGGAGCACAGAGGTGCCTCGAGTCTCACAAGGCTGACAACCAGGCCACGAGGGCTGAGCCCAGCAGGAGTCTGTGTGCCTCCGTCATCAAACTGTCCAGATCCCGGTCCCCTGAGACCTCAGGCTGCTCAAGCCCAGGGTGCAGCGCCGGTCCTCTGCATACCCGGCCCCTCCACAGTAACCCCTCGGTAGTAACCAGCACCCCTGTGCTCCCGGCCACACACACGGCCCCGCCCACCATCCTTCTCAAGGGCAGTCTCAGGGCCGCGTCTCCTCTCCAGCTACACACGCACGACGATGACCTGCTCCGTCTCAAGGCTTTCAGTACCCTCCATGGGCTGAGGGCTTCCAGATTCCTCCCTCCAGGACAGACTTCTCTCCGGCACCCCAGCTTAACTACCCAACTGCTTGCCCAGCTTCTCCACATCGAGGCCCGGAGGCTGCAGTAAGCTTTCCCCAAAAGGACCACAAAGCAGGGGGCTTAAGACAACAGAAACGGATTGCCTTCTAGAGGCCGGGAGTCCAAGAGTAAGGTGTCGGCGGGGCTGCTTCCTCCTGAGGGCCCTTGGCTGTAGCAGCCTCCATCGTCACGTGACCATCTTCCCTGGGTGTCTGTTTCTCTTCTTTTAAAGATACCAGTCATTGGATTTAGGCCCGTCCTAAGCCAGTGTGACCTCATCTTAACTTGATTGCAGCTGCAAACACCCCATTTCTAAATAAGGTCACATTCTGAGGTACCAGGGGTTAGGATATAGGCATTTCTTTTGGGGGAACATAATTCAACCCATAACACCCCCTACACTAGACAGGAATCCAGATAATGTCTCACACTAGCACAGCACCCTCCCACGGCTCCTGTCACACTCAGGATCAAAGCCCAAATCCTTCACTGGCTTACTAATCCCACATGATTAGCCCCACCATGACTCTGCCCTCCTCAGCCCCTATCCACTCTGCCCCAGCCATGTCTGCCTCTTCGGTCTTCCCTGAACATCACAGGCATGCTCCTGCCTCAGGACCTTTGCACATGCTTTCCCCACCTCTAAAACAGTCTTTCCCCAGATACCCACATGTATTCCAGTCCTGACTAGATGGCACCCCAGTGAGGCCTTCCCCATCTAATCCATCCTCCAGTTAGCAGCACAAAACCTTGCAGTCTTCTCTGCCTCTCACAGCTCACGTCGGATCCACCAGGAAATCCTGTCAAAATGTATCTTAGAATCTATTTGATGACACTAAGCAGGTAACGGTAACTACTTCAGGTGTGACGGTGGTATTGTTCCTATGTTTCTTAGAGATGCACACTGAAATATTTACAGATGAAATTATACGGTATCTGGAATTTGGTTCAAAATAATGGGGGAACTCCTAGGTATCTACCTGAAAGAAATGAAAACCCATGTCCACACAGGAATGTTCACAGCAGCATTACTCCTAACAGCCAGAGTGGAAACGACCCAAATGTCCATCAAATGATGATTGGATAAACAAAACGTAGTCTCTCCATACACTGGAATATCATCCAGCCATAAAGTGAAATGAGGTACTTGGACAGACTACAGCATGGATGAACCTCAAAAATATGATGCTGGGACTTCCCTGGTAGCGCAGTGGTTAGGACTCTGAGGTCCCAATGCAGGGAGCTCAGGTTCGATCCCTGGTCAGGGAACTAGATCCCACAGGCATGTTGCAAGTAAGAATTCGCATGCCAATAGGGAGGGTGGGAGGGAGGGAGATGCAAGAGGGAAGAGATATGGGGACGTATGTATATGTATAACTGATTCACTTTGTTATACAACAGAAACCAACACACCATTGTAAAGCAATTATACTCCAATAAAGATGTTTAAAAAAAAAAAGAATTCGCATGCCATGACTAAGGAGCCCACCTGCCACAACTAAGACCTGGTGCAACCAAATAAATAAACAAATAAATATTATTAAAAAAAACCAAAAAACGTGATGCTGAGTGAAAGCAGCCAGACATGAGAGCCACACGGTGGATTCCACTCACAGGAGATGCCCAGAACAGGCCAACACAGCCAGGAAGATGAGCGTGTGCCCGGGGCTGGGGAGGGCGGGACTGGGGAGTGACTGCTCGTGGGGACGGGGTTTCTCCTTGGGATGGTGACAATGTTTTGGAAGCAGATGGAGGTGATGGTTGGACAACTCTATGACTATACTAAAAACTACTGAATTCTACACTTTCAAGGGGTGAATTTCATGGTATGTTGAGTTTTATCCCGGAAAAGCTGTTGGAAAAAACTCCAGCCTGTGGCTCTACCACTTTCTCCAGGGACGGGCACTCAGCTATGCCCAGGTTTTTGCTGGGGTCACCGTCTTATCCCCATCACCTGTTGTCCATGTGCAAGAGTTTCTCTTACGTATACCTGGGGTGCAACTGATGAGTTGGGGGTGGCCTAAATTTTCAACTTGAAGAGAAAATGCCAAATAGTTTTTCAAAGCAGTGGCACCAACTGATGCTGCCACCAGCAACATGAAGCCATGGCCCCTCCAATACCCGCTACTGTCAGACTTGTCAGCTAGAAATCGGGCTTTGGCAGTGGCTCTGATCGCTACCGTGAAGCCAGCATCCCATCACGTGAGCACGGGGCAAGCGGATGCTCTGAAGGCAGCCTGAGAACAGCAGCCTTCTCCTTCTCACTTCTGCGCCGAGTTCAGGATTGCAGTGGCTTTACCGATGGCCCCAAAGTGATGGGGCCACGGCCTAACCCCCAGTACCTGTAAATGGGACCTGATTTAGAGACAGGGTCTCTCCAGATGTGACCAACTTAAGATGAGATCGTACTGGAGGAGGGTGGGCCCCTGATCCAGTGCCTGCTGAGAACTACAAAAGACTCGGACGCTCGAGCAAACTCTAGAGTGGCTTCTTGCAGCCTAAGCTCACGACCCTGGGCCGGCCCAGCCCCCTTTTGAGTTCCTGTCTGAGAAAAGAGGGCTGGCAAAAGAATGTACTGTTTGTTCCAGCCAACACCTGACCTAGCCCCCCACCATCCTCAGAGCCTTTCCTAAGAGGGCTCCCAACTTGTGAATCCTTCCTCTGTCCCTTTGAGACAACCCAGGAGTCTTTCTCGGGGACCTGAGAGCCATTCCTCTGAAACGGAATCCTCAGGAAGGATAGGGCCTCGGTCTGCCCGTGTCTGTGCGGGATGGAATCCTAACTTCCAGAACTGACTCCCGGGGTGGATGCCGCTGACCTCACCGCACTGACACTGAGCCACCCCACGTGGGTTTTCACTTGAGCCCCTGCTCGCTGCCCCCACCTCACTCTCCCTTCAAATCGCCAGCACCTCTGTGCCCATCAGAAGGGTGCTCGGCGCCTTCCCCTGCTGTCGGTAGTCACCAAACAAAACCTGTTTTTACCCCTTTACCTAACGGCCGGCTGAGCCGCTCTCTGACACCAGTGTCTTCATAAGAGGAGGAGAGATGCCCAGACACACAGGGAGAAGGCCACATGACAGTGTGCTTGCAAACCAAGGAACGCCAAGTCCTGCCAGCCAGCACCCGAGGCTGGGGGAGAGGCCTTGACCAGATCCTGCCCTCACAGTCCTCAGAAGGAACCAACCCTGCCCTCACCTTGATCTTGGACTTCCGGCCTCTAGAACTGGGAGACAATACGTTTCTGTGGCTTAAAACTACCTGGTTTGTGGTACTTTGTTACAGCAGCTCCAGGAACCTAACACACCTCCCCAAGGGCCCCCACCAGGCAGTCTATGCCACCAGGGTGATTTGGGGCGGGGCCCCAGGCCACATGTACCAGCTTGACCTGCGGGGCGCAGAGACCCAGTAACTAAGGTCAATCACGTGGGCGCCCCAGGCCTCCAGGACTGACCCCCACTCAAGTCCCCAGACCACACCACTCAGGGGAGCTTCCCTGGTGGTGGTACCCGTGCGTGTCATCACACGTGGCCCAGCCTCTCCTGGACCCGCCCTCTGTTCCTTTTACCTTTGCTGATTTCAACCCGCATCCCTCCTGGGTGACTAAGCCATGACCACGAGGACAATGGCTTTTCCCAACTCCGGGAGCCCCCCCCCCCCCGCCCCGGCGACCCCGAGCGCAGTCCCTGCGGGTCCAGGGCGGGCGGCGGTGGCCCGCTACCTGCTGGTATGTCTTGAGGCGCTCCACCTCCTGCAGGGCCTGCTCCCTCTGCCGGTGCAGCTCCCACTTCTCCAGGCTCAGCCTCTCCACCAGGTCCCGGGCCTCCTGGAACTTCTGCATGAGGAAGGCCTTCTCCTCCCTCTGGCTGCCCTGGAAACGCTGCAGCTCCTCGCAGCGTTCCCGCAGCATCTGGTTGCTCTGGCGGATGGCGTCTGCAGAGGTGGCAGGGGGCAGGTGAGCCCGGCGGCCGCAGCCTCCACCACCCCGCGGTCTCTCCCACCCTGACAGCTTCCAAACACTCCCTTCACTTCGCCAAGCGCTTTCGAAGTCAACTACGCAAATGACGTGCCCCCAGTGTCTCCAAGATGTTAACCACGTCAGCTTCACTTAAAAGCATGTGTCCGGGAGTTCCCTGGTGGCCTAGTGGTTGGGATTCCAGGCTTTCACTGTCAGGGCGTGGGTTCAATCCCTGGTCGGGGAACTGAGATCCCACAAGCCGCACGGGGCAGCCAAAAGAAAAAAAGAAAAAAGCACATGTCAAATGCCACTCTCTTTGCAAGTGACTCTGGAACTCATCTGCCCTCTGCATGGGTCAGAGGTGGGCCGCCCTGGGGCCCTGGGTCACTGCCTTCGGGATCAGACTCAGGGGCACAGCCACCAGAACAAACTTGCCCGTGGCACTGCTGGCCACAGACCTGGGGGGCGGGCGAGAAGCCCTGGAGCAGGCCACTTAGCCACCTCTCTGAGCCTCACCATCCCCATACATGTTCAATGGGGACAAGCGTACCCATCTCACAGGATGAGGAAGGGTAAACAAAACAGCAGCCAAGTGCCTGGTTTTCAGGACAACCTCAAGAACCAGCCCATCCTCCCTTCCCCGGGCAGTCAGCAGGACCTAAGGAA
This sequence comes from Balaenoptera physalus, assembly GCF_965194825.1. Taxonomy (NCBI): domain Eukaryota; kingdom Metazoa; phylum Chordata; class Mammalia; order Artiodactyla; family Balaenopteridae; genus Balaenoptera; species Balaenoptera physalus. Next base: position 133,786,134 of record NC_138903.1, on the reverse strand, counting down.
AGGACAGCCACACACCCGGGGACACCCCAGGCAGCAGAAATCCGTTGGGGGTGACAGAACGGATCCGTGGCATGCAAAGGTTCTAGCCAGCGCAGAGCTGGACAAGAGGGGGGCAGGCAGTAGCTTCAGGCCCCCCTCTGGTCAAAACCCCCAAAGAGCTAACTGGTGCCTGCTGACAGAACATTCTTTCGCTGGAACCACAGTGGCTCCTGAGCCACCTTCTGCACCCCACTGTCCCCTGCCTCAGGTTCCTCACCAGCCCCCACCAAGGCTCGGCTCAGCTCACACGCGACTTCTGTTGTTAACTGAGGTGCAATTCACAGAACACCAAATTCACTATTTTAACGATTTTAAAGTATACAGTCACTCAGCGGCTATAGTATATTCAGCAAGCTGTGCACCCATCACCTCTATCTAGCTCCAGAACATTTCCATCCTCCAAAAGAAACCTCATACCCACTGGCAGTCACTTCCCCTCTGGCCCCGGACCCTGGCGCCCACTCACGCTTCTCTCTCTACACTCACCTCTCCCAGACACACCACATCAATGGACTCCTACACCAGGTAGAAGCGACTTCTTCCATGAAGCTTCCCCACAAATACTCCAAGCAAATCCTACGTCCTCCCTCCTGCCCCCTCCTCCATGGACACGATCACAAGCGTCACACGGGCAGACACCTCGGGCCCCGGGACTTTGGACCAGGGCCTGATACACCGCAGCCGTAGAAGCAGAAACGTGCAGAGCCCGAGCTCCCTGGGGGGCAGCTGGGGGTCCATAGGCCCCGTCTGGCCAGCCTGCCACACTCTCACCCCCGAGTCCCCTTTGCCAGAGCGCTGTCCTGGGGATGAGCAGAGACTACGCACGTAGCTATGGAGGGGGAGCTGTCCCCCCGCCCCTCAACCTGGCTGCCAGCTCTATGTGGCCCCAACACACTAAGACATTTGATGACATCTGGGGATATTGCTGGCTGTCTTAACTGAAGGGGTGCTATTGGCACCTCGTGGGTAGAGGCCAGGGATGCTGCCCGACACCCCGCAGTGCCCAGAACAGCCTCCAGACGTCTGAGCGCTGAGGGGGAGGACCCTGTCCTCAAGCAGGTAGGTCCCGGCCCTCTGTGCGCGCGTCAGGGCTGTCTCCAAAGCAGCCCCCAAGTGGCCGGCTGACCACGCTGGACCCTTTCCATCCTGCAAGAGAAGGCGACTCATCTTCACAGAAGAAGAGACACATATTCTAGGCACAAGTTTGGTCCCTGCCTGGAGGGCCTCAGCCAACACCAGTCTCTGAGGCCTACAGGGCACGTGACTCGTCAGCACAGGGCCCCACATGACATCCCATCACACCAGAGGATGCACTGTCCAGCAGCGGGGTGGGGGAGTGGCCCCATGACTGTGGCCTCCACTGCTTATGTCACATGCCAACCTGCCCGCCAGCTTGGACAGTGGACGGCTGAGTGAAAACAACCCAGGCCCCGTCCTCTGGGATACGGTGTACACAAAGGCTGCGACCTTTATAAGCCCTGAGCTGCCAAGAGGAACCAGGATGAAGCAAAAGTGGCCATGTGCCCCATCACTCCCCGTGACCCACCCGGGGAGTCTGTGCCGCCCATCCCCACCTGTAGCTCTGGGCTCGGCAGTGCAGAAGGTCCTCACAGCACAAAACACAAGAGTCTCACTGAGTGAGAAGCCAGGGGCGCCGCCTGGGCAACTGGGGCTACCGTACCCAAGGAGCAGCACGCCAGACGAGGAGCCCCCGGGGCACGACCACCAAGGGGGGAGGGCCATCCCACGCGAAGCGGGCAGGAGTGGGTCACACCCAGGGCAGCCACACCAGCTGAGGGGCGCGATGCGACGGCCCCTGGGGCCTGGAGAAGCTGCCCCCGATGCAGGTGAGGACATGGAGGGTGAGTGAGTGGGGCTGTGATGGAGATGGGGAGGGGGCGGCCCGGAAAGTACTCGAACCCGGCCACCTGGGGGGTGGGTGCTGCTGGCGGACAGCCCTCAGCTCCGGTATCTTCGGGGAGCGGCCCGCCGGGCTCATGCCCCGCGCACAGGGCCTGGACGCCCCTTTTCCAAAGCAGCCCACTGGCCCTTCTCAGGGAGGCCACGCCCATCCCCAGAGCAGACCACAGCCCCTTTCTGGAGCAGGTCACGCCCCCTTCCCAGGAGAGCCACGCCCCTTCCCAGGAGAGCCAGTGCTTAATGACTGATCAGTACGGAGACAGAGGGGGCCTGGCCGCGTTGGCCCAAGTGGGACAACGATGAAGGGTCATTCCTGTTCCAGAGCTCCTTGTAGGGCTGGCCTGCACTGCGGCCCGGCTTCTCCCTCCGCCCTCCCCTGCTTCTTCACTGCCCTGCCCTGCCCTTCCCCTCCCCAGTGTTACTCCTAAGAGGACTGTAAATAAACGTCCTGCACGCCACTCTGTATCTCAAAGTCCACTTCCAGGGAATCCCACCTGAAACAAAGAGGAAGGGCGGCTGAGCTTGAGTCAATGCAGAGGCGCAGGTGAGTGGGATAGCCCTTGCCCCAGCAGTGCCGCGTCCCCGGACATTTTACTCCACACACCCGCCGCCTCCCTCACCTCGGAGCTCTTGATTCTCCTCCAGACAGCGCTGGAAGGTCTCAGGAGCGCCCTGCTCTGAAGGCAGGTGGAGCATGGCCGGCTTCCCCAGAGAAGACTCTTCCCCCAGCACGTCCTGGTCCCCTGCCGGGCCGCCGCTAGGCTGCACCATCTCACACAGCGGACTCTTCCAGGGGGGCCTGCTCATCCAACACGTCAGGGTCTGAAACAGAGAGCCAGCAGAGGCGTCACATGAGGAGGCCCATGCAGCATTCTCCTACCCGGCAGGCCGGCGAGGAGTTCGGGCGCCACACTTTGACGACCACTGTGCCAAGCGGAAAAGGGTGCTGAGAGGTGGCACCCACTCCCATTCCAAAGGAAGGTACGGGCGTTTACGCGGCGCTTCGCAAGGTCACGGTTCAGCACTAGTTGTAAACTGTGCCTAGCACTATCTCCAGGCTGTAACCTGAAGAACTTCACCAGAGAGGAGAAATCACAGAGAAGATTATTTTTGGAGGGAGGTGTCAGTGTGCCGGGAATCCTACCCCGACACATACACCTCCAAGCACGAGTGGAGGGTGCTGGCCCCTCACCTAGTGTACTGAGTGGAATGATGGCCCCCAATAAGGTATGTCCACGCCCTGAGCCCCAGAACCTGTGACTGTGACCTGACTTGGCAAAAGCGGCTTTGCAGATGTAATAAAGTTAAGGATCTGGAGATGAGATCATCCTGGATGAGAGTGGCCCTAAATCCAATGGCAGGGTCCTTATAAGACACAGAAGAGCAGAGACACAGACGCAGAGGAGGAGCCACGTGAAGATGGAGGCAGAGACGGGAGGGATGCGGCCACAAGCCAAGCGGCACCTGGAGCCCCCAGAAGCTGGAAGAGGCAGGAAGAACCCTCCCCTGGAACCTCCAAAGGAAGCACGGCCCTGCCAACACCTTGATCTCAGGCTTCTGGTCTCCAGAGCTGGGAGAAGATAAATTTCTGTTGTTTTAAGCCCCCTGGCTTGTGGACATCTCCTACAGCAGCCCTAGGAAATCCATACACCAAGTAAGAGGGGCTTCACTCAGAGTCTGATGAGTGTTCCCTGGACCTGAGGGGCCGAGGCGGACATCTAGCATCTGACATGTACTGAAGCATCTGAAAGTGGGAGCTGGGCTCACAGCCGAAGAGAGAGTGGCAGACACAGGCTGAGCTCTTTGCGTTCTCTTGTGAACTAGAGTACAGAGAGGGAGGCTATGCGAGACAGCACCAGCCCGGAGCCCTTTTAAGTCCTGACCGAGAAGACTGACTACGTGGAGGAGGAGGCCAATCCCAACAGAAGTTTCCAGGAGTAGGGCCTGAGCTTCAGCCAGAGACTTGAACACCGAATGAGCCTGGACGTTTCACTATTACACTGATACTTACCTGAACACCCTCCTGACCCATCAGCAGTATCTGACGGATCGCTGGTCCCTGATTCCGGAACAGCCCACTCTCCGGGTCTTCCTCCTACCTCACTGGCTGCTCCTGCTCAGGCTCTTTCACTGGACCATCCTCATCAGCCCAGCCCTTCACGTGGTGGTGCCCAGGGCTCTGTTCTGGGATCGTTTCTCTAACTCCAGTCACTCCAATACTAATTCCACCCGTACTCAAAGCTGTAACCCTCATCTTAATGCTGATGATGCCCCGAATCAGAACTCTTTCCTGAACTCCAAACTAACACACCAAACTCAACATCTCCACTTGGGTATCTAGTCATCCTCTCAAAACTAACGTCTCTAAAACTGCACTCCTGACAGTCCCCAGAAGCCAGCCCACCCACGGCCTTCCTTATTACCAGTTGATGGCAAATCCATCCTCCAGTTAGCAGGACAAAACCTAGGAGTCCTTCTTGAGTCCTCTCTGCCTCTCACAGCTCACATCGGATCCATCAGGAAATCCTGTCAAAATGCATCTTAGAATTTATCTGATGTTGCTAAGCAAATAATGGTAACTATTTTAGGTGTGATAGTGGTGTCGTGGATATGTTTCTTTCAAAGTCATTTCTTAGAGATGCACACTGAAATATTTACGGACGAAATTACACGGTGTCTGGAATTTGGTTCAAAATAATGGGGGAACTCCTAGGTATCTACCTGAAAGAAATGAAAACCCATGTCCACACAGGGATGTTCACAGCAGCATTACTCCTAACAGCCAAAGAGTGGAAATGACCCAAATGTCCATCAACTGATGAATAAACAAAATCTAGTATGTTCCCACACTACAACATTATGCTAAGAGAAAGAAACAAGTCACAAAAGATCACATATTATATGATTCCATTTATGTGAAATGTCCAGAATAGGCAAATACATAGAGACTAGTGGATGCTTAGCGCTGGGGTAGATGGGGTGATGGGGGTGATGGCTGAAGTTTATGGGGTTTCTTTTTGGAGTGATGAAAATGTTCTGGAATTAATGGTGATGGTTGTGCAAGTCTGTGAATATACCAGCGAACTGTACACTTTAAATGGGTGAATTGTAAAGTATGTGAATTATATGTCAATAAAGCTATTTTTGAAAATAACAGAATACTGTGAGGGATATAAATTAAACAAAAGTAGCCAAGAGTTGGTAACTGTTGAAGCTGGGAAGTGGGTGTATTGGATTTACTAGACTATTCTTTCTACTTTCGAACATCTTTGAAATTTTACATAATAAAATGATCAGAGCACCATCGTCTCTCACCCGGATTACTACAGTCACCTCCTAACAGGTCACCCTGCTCCTACCCTTGCCCCCTACAGTCTGTTCTCCCCACCGCGCCAGAACAATCAGCCTAAAAGGTGATTCTGATCACATCCTCTTCTACTCGGATCCCTACCATGGTTCCTCATTGCCCGTCGCATAAAACTCAAAGTCCCTACAACCCGCCTACAAGGCTGTGCACTATCTGGTCCCCCATGGCTTCCACTCTAAGTACTTTCCCCTCGCTCACTCTACTCCAGGTATAGTGGCCTCCTTAATGAGTTCCTCGAACATGCCAGGATGGCCCATTCATCCTCAAGTCACAGAAATGATATGAGGTCCGGGAGACAATCACCTTTTGCAAAGGGAGCAAAATGAGGCACATGAGTTAAGATACTTCGCTGCCAAGTTATATTTGAGACCTTTTTAAAGAACCTAACCTCAAATGCAGTCAAGTTTGATGAACAGAAAATGTCTCCGAACTAGAAGAGTCATTCACAAACTAGGGGTGTGGTCAGACTCCGCCGTGGTGGAGGAAGAAGAGGCAGAAACAGTCCCGCTCGCCGCCAAAGTAACCTGAGTCCTAAATCGGCCGGCCTCGGCCCCTGGTCTAGAAGCTGGCGGCGGAACCCGGCCGGGGCCCGACAGGAGGGGGAAGCCTGGTCGTCCGGGGCGGGGGGGGGGGTCTCGGAGGCGGCGGAACGCCCACCGATGGTACCCTGTCTTCGGAGAAGAGGACCACACCTGTCAGCAGAGTCGGTCCGACGTGAGAAAGGCGGGAGTGGCGGGCCCCGAGCGCTCCTCGGACCCCGATGCTCCGAGAAAGTCCAGGTTCCGCGGTAGCCCTTCCTTTCTCCCGCTGCCAAATTCCCACTTCCGGCTTCCGGTGTCGTAGCTGTGGGATCCGGAAGTAAAACACTCAGGCCCCGACCCCGGCCGGCCGGCGAGAGGTGTGAGGGAGGCTGCCTCAGACCGAAACCCGAGCCCGCCAGCCTCGGCTGGCCCTCAGGACGCTCCCCAGTAATATGCGTCGCGACCCGCATTCCCCCTTGTCTCTCCGTCGGTGGCATCCAGCCACAGGGCGCTTGGCCGCCCCGCCCCCGTTAGGGGAGGAGCCACGACGAGGCTATCATCTAATAGGGCCGGTTTGACCTGAGCCGGCGACCGGTCCGGCGAGGGGACGGGGCTGCTGAAGGCCCCGCCCACAAACAAGGTCGAGGGGCGTGACCACGCGGCCGGCGGAAGTGGAGTCCTTAGCGAGGGCGCGGGACCTCCCAGGGCCCGCGAGAAAGCCGGACTATAGGGGCGGGGTCGGGCCGGGGATGGGCACGCGGGCGAGCAGTGGAGAGCAGCACGCGGACTCTCGAAGCATCGGGGACACGGTGCAGCGGCGGCGGGTAAAGGAGGCGGCTCGCGGCCCGGCGGCCAGCGCAGGTGCTCAAAGGGCAGGGCGGGCCAGAGCTCGGCCCTCGCACGGGGTCTGCTGGTGGGGGGCGTGGGGGGGGGGGTTGGGGTCGGCCTGGGATGCGCGCGCACCTGCCCGCGCCCTCGGCCCTTCCCGCCCCTCGAGGGAGGGGCCTGCAGAGGCCCCACCCGCGCGTCTCGCCTGAGGCTGGTCAGCTCAGACCAGGTGCCCGCCCCCGCCGGTTAAATGGGCCGGCGGGGAGCAGCCCCCGGAAACTTCCGGGAACTCCGGGGCTGCGAGCGCGACGGGCGGCAGCGTCGAAGCACAGGTAACTGAGTGGGCGGTCGCGGCGCTGCGAGGCACTTTGATTTCCCATACTTGGGAACAGGGCAAAATCGAGAGGGTCTTAGCCGATCTCACAGTCCCCTGCATCCCCGCTCCCCCGCCACACTGGACACGGGACTTGCCGGTGTCTCGCAGCGTGGCAGGAGGAGGGCTGGAGCTACACTCCATCAGCTGCACAATCTAGCATGCTCCAGCTCATTGTGGAGTTTCCGCCTGAATCCCGGGTGAGATAGTCTTAAGCAGGTCGTACGATGCTCCAGCAAGGTTTTACTCAGTCCCCCAGAGCGGAGGCCCTAGTAGGAATTCACTAATGCTTTGGGTAATTTTGTAACATACACCATGAAAGAAGGTTGCCCAGAGAGTATGGCCAGAGCCCAGGGCCAGCAGTTTCTAACCTCCCAAACATCCTGCTCCCCAGCCATTCACAGTGAGTGGTTTCAATAATCAGGCACCAGCTGGGTGAGAGCCCAAAGGACCCCTCCAGAAAGGGGCCAGCTTCTTAATGCTCTTCTGTTCCCCTGCCTTGTTAACGAGTTTTTCTTCCACCAGAGAGCATCATGGCAGGGCAGGTGGCTCTGAGCCGGACCCAGGTGTGCGGGATCCTGCGGGAAGAGCTGTACCAGGGCGATGCCTTCCATCAGGCTGATACGCATATCTTTATCATCATGGGTGCATCGGTGAGTCTCCCCCAGGCCCCGCATCGTAGAAGCAGCAGACTTAGAGCATGACGTTGCTTCGGGCCCCTTCCCTTTAGGTACCTGGGCTTTCCCAACTGATTGTTGTCGGGTCCCCCGGGCTCTGCTCGGTTGGGCTCTCGCTGTTGCTCTTGCTCATGTGCCACTCCTCCTGCCACCACCCAGTATACACACACCGCGAGGCATTTCTGAAGTCCGTGTGCAGCCATTGACTGTAGACCTATGTCCTGGAGCTGGGAGGTCCTTAGAGACTGTCTGGTTGGACTTCCTCCTCCACAGGGAAAACTGAGATGCAAACAGGGGAAGCGATTCATTCTGGGAGTATGTTTTCCAAACCTGTTTCTAACTTGACAGATGTCACACAGTTAGATCCAGAGGTAGGATTCGAGGCCGAATCTCTACCTTATCTCTCTACCATCAAGTTCCCTGAGGAAAAACACTCGACCTTTCTTGAAACGCCATCTCTTTGCCCCAGCTTCCAAGGCCTGCTGAGGAACTGAGACCAGCCCCATTGTCTAGCCAGTGGAACTGCCACTTTGCTCTGGTCAGAAAGGCCAAAGAGTAGAAGCAAAGGCAGAAGTAAAGCACGCTGACCATACGTGATGGGGGTGGGGGAACAGGAGAGGGAGGGTGGGTCCTCGGAGAGCCATGACCCCTGACTGAAGCACTCTCCCCGCGTGCCATGTGGAAACAAGATCTCCCCGGTGGTAAGACGTGAGCAGGGGCTGGGGAGCTGTCAGGGTTTCATCTCAAAGTGAAAGTGGTCTCTTTTCACTTTTCACCATGGACTTGACCAAGAATCTGCTACCCATGATATGAGCATCTTTGCTGGTAACTTACTACATAAACCTCAAGCAAGAGTTCTACCCAAACTAGTCAGCTCTTGATGGGGCAGACGTTGTCTCTCTGTGACTTCCACACCCCTGTCCCCTCAGCTCTGGAGGAACTTGGTTCTTCGTTCATGTGTCGTAACACGCCACCGTGCTTTGCACAGCCTGCTTCCTGCCAGTTTTGTGATTGTGTTCAGAACTTGGGAAAGCGAGCCAGAATGCAGGGCTGTGCCAGTGGGAGGGAAGGAAGGTCACCCCAAACACTGTCCCCTGACCCCCTGTCACCCAAGACTGGGGGGTGCCCAGGACGAGCACACAGAGCAGGCCTAGCCCCCACCCTGGCCCCAGCCTCATCCCCTTAGAGGAGCCAGAAACCTTCACACCTGGGACTGTGTCCAAGAAATAGGTTGGGGGAGAAAGTAACTCAGGACTATTTTTCCTCCTTCCCCCCGTCGCCATACCGGCCTGTCACGGGATGCTCCAACAGAGGGTCCCAGGCCTCAGTAAATGGCATATGGCCCCAGGCCCTCAACACTTAGATACCTCATTGAGAGCACCCAGGTTTGCTCTGTGGCCTGGGGCAGGTGTCTTTCCTTCTCTGAACCTCATTGTCTGCACTTAGCACCTGAGGTCTTTGGAAACAAGTGCAGAGGGCCCTGGGCTCTGCGGAGCTGACTCTGTGACTTCACTGCCTTCCTGTGGGGCGGGCTTGGGCTTAGGCAACTTTGTTTCTTTGCCAACAGTAGGGTTCCCCTTTGCTCTGCTCTGCTCTGGGAGCAATAACCAGAGGCTTCTAGAGCAGAAGTGGGGAGTGCCGCTCCAGCAGGGCAGAGTGGGGGAGGAGGAGGGTCCTTGAGAAAGAGCCCTTGTGTATTTCTCCCTCCTCCTGTTCCTGGTGTGGGGGCGGGGGGTGTCCCTGCATGGGCAGCACCTAGAACAGCTCCCACCTAGCCCAGCTGGGAGGCTTGCCCCCTCCCTCTCCCTCCTCCTCCTCCTCGTGGGAACTGTGCTGGGGGCCGGGACCGAAGGTGAGTGCATGTGACAGCAGACACTGCCAGGCCTTCGTGTTCCCAGGGCTCACGAGGAGGGCCACGGAACAGAGCCTTCCTTTCAGAAGGACGAGCGGACGCAGAGCCCCTGGGGCAGGCTGGGCTGCAGGGCTGTCCTCTGCCGCCTCTCCTCCCTGGCCCGCTTACCCAGCCGTCGCCCACGTGCCCAGCTTCCTTCCTGGGGGCGTCCTGAAGCTGGCTCGTGGCCTTACCGATGGACTTTCAGCCACTCTCTTCTCCCTGCTCTGAGACCGCTGTCCCCCTTCTCAGGACCCCCACCCTCGGCCGGGAAGGGAGTGGAGGTACTTACTGTCCCAGTTCAGAGAGCTCTGGAATGAAGGAGCTCAGTTTCTCCTTATAGACCAGCAGTGGGAGAGGAACCTGGGGCCTGGCACATCGTATGTGTCCTCTCCCAGGCTGGAGCCACTTTCCCCCCCAGTGGGCGGAGAGAGCATTCGGGGCAAGAGAAGGAGAACAGGACTGGGAGCCCCCTCGGGCAGGATTGGCTCACTGCACGGTCCTCAGCACGTCCCTCGCCTCTCTGGGCCTCGGTTTCCCCACCTGGACCACGAGGGCCGTGCGCTTGATTGCGTGCTCAGGTCCCATCCCAGTGATGGGCCCATGCATGGCATGACCTGGCAGCCTCAGCCCTCCCTCTCCTCGGGGTGTTCCTGGGCTGCCTCCCCTCTTAGGGCGATAAGATTCTTGCTGTGTCATGATGACTCTGGCACTCCCCCAAAGGCCTGATGATTCATGAGCCCCAGGGAGTAGGAGGGAGGCCCTTTTGTTGGTTTTGCGGCCCAGCCTGCCTCAGCAGCCCCAGGGTCTCACCCCAGTGGCTGAGATCCAGCTGGGCCCCAGCAGAGCTGCGCTCCACCCTGGGACCTGGGCAGTCCTTGACCCGGGTGGCCCTAGGGGGACAGGGATAGCCCACCCCTGCCTGGCCTCCAGCTGGCAGCCAGCCTCTGCATTCTCTGCCGCGCCTAAAAGCCTCCGAGACCGAGACCAAGGCTTTATAAAACTGGAGACTGAGGTCAGACCTGGGCGGTGACAGGCAGGTGGCGGCCCACGGCCGTTTGCTGACAGCTGGAAACCTGAATCAGGTACTGCTTCTCTTACTACGTCACCATGTGTCCCCAGGCACGTCCCTCCCCGCTGTGGTCCTCGGGAGCCCCATCATCGCCCCCACCATGCGCAGCGTGGTCTCTTCCCACAGTGGTTCTGGCAGAGGAGTCCAGCCCAGGCTGGTGGGGAGGGTGGGCCTCCCCGGGCCCCTGCCCCGCACTGTCCTGGGTCCTACCTCGTCTTTCCGTCGGGTGACTCAGAGCCCGACAGGCCACTGGTCGCAGGGCTGAGCTGAACAAGGCGAGCAGGTTCTATCGCTAGTTAATCCCAAAGGGACCGGCGAGAGCAGTGGGGTGTGGGGCGCCGTGAGTCAGCAGGCAGGACGCTGGGCCCGGCGGGCAGCCTGCTGGAATTTGATCGGAAGCAAACATTCCACTTGGCCAGGAAGGCGGAAGGTGGCTGTGGGCCGTGGTGCTGGTCGTTTCTCCCGGCCAGTCCCTGACAAGCCCGGGAGCAGGCGGGGCCCACTGAGCCCCGGGGACCGGAGTGGAGTCTCCCACCGGCCCGGTCCCAGTGATGGGGAAGCAGGAAGCAGGCGCCAATGGGCCCTGGCAGGAGGGGCCCGCAGTTGGGGGCTACTGGGCTCGGGAGCAGCTCGAGGCCGCGGCTGGGGGTCGGAGCCGGACCTTGATGCGCTGCTGTGTCCGTGGCTCCTGTGGAATGTGGCAGGCACGTGGGGGATCAGTTCTGAGCAGTTGGCAAGACATGGGCAGGGGCGGCAGCAGGGGGAACCCTGGCTTGGGAACTGCCCACTTCGGGCCGTCAGGGTCCCGGTGGAGCCTGGAGGTGGTGACCTGGGGTGGAACACACCTGGGCTTGTCTGCATGCAGAGGTCGGCTCAGCCTGGGAGTTGGAGGCCGAAGCGAAGGACAGGAGGAACGTGAACGTTTGAGTCTCATAAGTGGCCCGCCCCGACCTCCACCGCCACCCAGGAGCCCCCCAAGTGCCTTCCTAACTGCCTGTCTAGGGGGCAGGGATTTTAATCAGGTTGGAATTGCTTCGCTTCTGGTCACGTGGCTTCTGTTCTGCAGTGGTTCATAGACGTGAACCCGTCCAGTGGTTACGTGGCTCCTAAGGTCATTTTGCCGTGAAGATTTGGGTCCTTATCCCTGGAGGTGGTTTTCCTGCCCAGGGTGAGTCCACCGCCTCCGCCCAGCGGCCCTCCCTGATTACAGGGCGGGCGCATGAAAGGGTGGCCTGCTGTGCCCCACAGGCTTCCTCTGCCCCCCAGGCCATGCCCTCACTCGAAGCCTCTTCCACCGAGTAGAGAATTCCTTTGTCAGGTCAGCAAATTAACGCATGTTGCCATGGCTATGGCGACTGAACTGGAGTGGAGAGAAGGGACTTGGTGACTTTTTAGTGAGTCTTCTGTCGCCCCCGTGGGATGGCCATATTGTTGCCCACAGTTGCTGTGTGTTCACACCCTTGCTCTCACTTTGGAAAGTCTCACGCGGACACAAGTCAACAGACGAGCGCGAGGAGCAGCCACCTCAGGTTACCCGGGCCCCACCCTCTGCGTTTAGCAACGTTGCTAGATTGAAAAATCAAAAGGAGTAGACAGATTTCTTACAGCTTTTTCTCCTTTAATCTGTTAATGTGGTGAATTTCAGTGATTTTTTTTTTTTTTTTTTTTTTTGCTTTTCAGCATCAAACCAACCTTTCGTTTGCAGGATGACCCCAACTTGGTTCTGACATATTCCGTTTTTGACGTTCCAGAATTGGGTTTGCTGGTATCTTCTGCAGAAATTTTGCATCTGCATCTGTGTACATGGACAAGATGGGCTTGGGGCCTCCTGTGTGCATTTCTCAGAGGTTCCAGCCACAGGGTTCTGGGGCCCCATCACGTGGCTCAGCAGGTGCTTCCCAGGCAGGGTTTGCCTCAGACTGGCGTTCTCTCTTCCTGAGAGACCCGCTGGCAGAGCTTTCTGTGCCAGGATCAGGGCCAGGCTTGTCTTGGTGGGAAGGCTGTGGCTGCAATCCTGTCTCCTTAATAACCATTGCCTGCTCAGGTCCCTTGCTCCATTTGGTATATTGGATTTTTCTAGAAATGTGTCCGTTTCACGTAAGTTGCCAGCCATGGAGTAAGGTTGTTCATAAACCCCTCTTCTGTCTTTCCCGTCGGTAGTTTTGTCCCACTGCACTCCTAATTCTTGGTGCCTGTTTAAAAAGCAGTCTTGGAACTTCCCTGGTGGTGCAGTGTTTAAGAATCCACCTGCCAATGCAGGGGACACGGGTTTGAGCCCTGGTCCAGGAAGGTCCCACATGCCATGGAGCAACTAAGCCCGTGCGCCACAACTACTGAGCCCGCGAGCCACAACTGCTGAAGCCTGTGCTCTGCAACAAGAGAAGCCACCACAATGAGAAGCCCGCGTACAGCAACCAAGAGTAGCCCCCGCTCACCGCAACTAGAGGAAGCCCGTGCGCAGCGACGAAGACCCAACACAGCCAATAATTAATTAATTAATTAATTAATTTTAAAAACCAGTCTTGCCAGAGGGCTGTCTGTTTTGATTAGTCTTTTTCAAACACCAACTTTTGGCTTTGTTGATCTTTTCTTTTGGTTTGTTTTCCATTTTATTCATTTTTATTTTTCATTGTTCCCTGCCTTGTAATTTGTTTGGCTTTAAAATTCTGCTGTCCTTTTTCTAACTTCTTCAATTGAATTCGGAGCTCATCAGCTTCCAGCTGTTCTTTTTTGCTAACCTAAGCATTTAAGGTCACGTCTCAGTTTTGATGTGTGCTACTTCCATTGCCATTCAGTTCCAGGGAATTTAGGGTTTTCTTTAGCCCGTGAGCTGTTTAGAAGCGGGCATCTTGTGTTGGCTTTGGTTCTGCCTGCTCGACCAGAGACTGGGGTCTGTGGATCGTGGAACCAGCGGGTTGGTGGTTGCCTCCTGGCCAGCACGAGGTCTGTTTGCCTCGAAGTGCCCCCGGCAGTGTGCGAGCACTATCGGGTCAGGGTCAAGGGCTAGGCTGGGCTCTGGTTCAAGCTGCTCAGGCTATACACAGGGGCAGGACAAGGGTACCCGGGTGTCCTGGGGGGAGATGATCTAGGGCATGTCCTCAGCTCCTAACCATGCCTGTTTTCTCTGCCACAGGGTGACCTGGCCAAGAAGAAGATCTACCCCACCATCTGGTAAGCTTGTTCCCCCACTGCTCACTGCCCCCTGCGGCCCTCTTGCCCTCGCCCTCGCCACAGCCGTGCTCTGCCCTCAGGTGGCTGTTCCGGGATGGCCTTTTGCCCGAAGACACCTACATCGTGGGCTATGCCCGCTCCCGCCTCACAGTGGCTGACATCCGCGAGCAGAGCGAGCCCTTCTTCAAAGTGAGTGGCTTCTGGGGTCTCCATGCCCCCCTCCCATCACAGATGCCCTTCCCCCCTGCCCCCAGGCCCAGCCTGTCCCCCCGTGCCGGGGCCACTCCCTCCCTAGGGATCCTCAGCCTGGCACTCCTCCCCACCTGCTCCCACCGCTTCCTTGATGCCAGCCTGAGACCCCTGTTTCCCAGCCCCGTCTGACTTGGGCTCACCAGTTCCTCCCCACTGTACCCTGCAGCCCCTCCACCGTGGAAATGCTGCAAGCCTGACTTTTCTCAACATACCGTACTTTGGTGGAATGACTTTGGAGAGAGATCTTTCTCCAGGTCAAAGTTTCCTGAACTCTGGCTTCCGTCTTAGGTTATGCGGCCTCCGCCCCCATGGGTGTGCAAAGCCGACGAGATGGGAGTGAACCCAGTGCAGGGCTAGGGTGGCTGACTGCTCAGGAAGCCCACCCTGCCTATGGGATCAGGGAGGGAGGGAGGGGCCGGGCCGACATCCTTGTGTCCATATTTTCTAGGCTGCCCCGGAGGAGAAGCCCAAACTGGAGGAGTTCTTTGCCCGCAATTCCTACGTGGCCGGCCAGTACGACGATGCGGCCTCCTATGAGCGCCTCAACAGCCACATGAACGCTCTCCACCAGGGGCCACAGGCCAACCGCCTCTTCTACCTGGCCTTGCCCCCCACTGTCTATGAGGCTGTCACCAAGAACATCCACGAAACCTGCATGAGCCAGACGTAAGGCTGCTCTTTCACCCTCCCTTCCTGCCTCCTGGGCCGACCGATCTAGGGAGTCTGAAAAAGATAGATGTCCCGTGTTTGTTCTTGCCATGAATTAGCTCTCCAAAGAAGGGAATAGGAGTAAAAGTAGTTCTCTAACAGCCTTTACTGAAAATGCTACCACCCGTGTTTACCTTCCAAATGCCCCATATGAAATCCCGTTGTCCCTGGCAGCAGTCCCGGCTAGCACCACATGGTGGCAGCGTTGCTCCACGAAACTCTGGCTGCCGGTCGCTTACTCTAGCTTTCGGTGTTTCCCAGGGTCCCCTCGACCACCACCAGAGGGCGGCGTTGGTCCACGGGAACCCTGCTGCCTGTGCCGCAGCAGCTCAGCGCTCTGTTGTTTTCCCAAAGCCACGGCCATGTCGGTTTCACTTTGTCCTACATTAACTCTTCTGAGGAATAAGGGGTCTTTCCCCACGTTAAAAGCCACGGAGGTGGCTCTGCTTTTGGCATCCCCTCCCCGTTTTCTCACTAGCTCGGGGCCACTCCTGACCCTCGGGGACCAGGAGGGAGCAGAGCCGGCCAGTCAGCCCAGAAGGCTTCTGAGGAGGCTTTGAGCGTGGCGCTGAGGGCTGGGAAGGAGGGGAGGTGCTCTCCGCGCTGAGGCCGCGGGAGGGCCAGCCCGGCAGAGCTCCGCTGGCTCATCTCACCGCAGAGCGGCCGCAGGGAGGCTCTGCCCTCACTCCCTGGGGAAGGGGCTGTGGAGGGGGAGGAGGGTCTCAGCCCTGTTCCCCAGCGAGGGTGCGGGAGTGACGCAGCTCCGGCCTCCCGCAGAGGCTGGAATCGCATCATCGTGGAGAAGCCCTTCGGGAGGGACCTGCAGAGCTCCGACCGGCTGTCCAACCACATCGCATCCCTGTTCCGCGAGGACCAGATCTACCGCATCGACCACTACCTGGGCAAGGAGATGGTCCAGAACCTTATGGTGCTGAGGTGCGACTGGGGCCAGGGCTGGGTGCTGGGGGGCCCTGCTGCTGCCCCCTTGGACGCCCACCAGCCTTCACCCTGCCCCTCCTGCAGGTTTGCCAACAGGATCTTCGGCCCCATCTGGAACCGGGACAACATCGCCTGCATCATTCTCACCTTCAAAGAGCCCTTTGGCACTGAGGGTCGTGGGGGCTACTTCGATGAATTTGGGATCATCCGGTGAGAGCCTGGTTCCCCTTCCTGGGAGATGGGCGGGGGGCCATCCCGCCACCCTGCAGGGTCGCCTCTTCCCGTTTTGGCAGCAGGAGTGTCTGAGCAGTCAGGAGTGGTCACGGCCTTCTTCCTTGCCTTAAGGGGACCTGGCAGACACTGGGGACCAGGAAACAAGCCCAGTTTAAGGCCCTGAGCCCCCAGAACCTGGCCAACAAGGAGGGGCCTTAGCTCACTGTCCGCTCCTTCCTCCCGCCAGGGATGTGATGCAGAACCACCTCCTGCAGATGCTGTGTCTGGTGGCCATGGAGAAGCCCGCCTCCACCCACTCGGATGACGTCCGCGATGAGAAGGTGGGTGGAGTTTCGCCCTCCCAGCCCCCGCCCCTTTCCGCAGCAACCAGTCCTGAGCCCGAGGTGTCCTGTCCCAGAACTGACCTTCTAGGCCTCAGCTTCTCCTTCAGAAACAGTGAGGGTGAGCTGAGGTGGCCCCAGAGGGCCCTTGCGTGGCAGAGCCTCCTCCTGACTATCCAGGCCACTCACCCGTCCAGGAAGGCCACCCCTCAGAGTCACATGGTTCCTGGCACCCGCTGTCCTTGTTACCCAAGGGGCCCCTCTCCCTGGCTCTTCTCCAGGTCAAGGTGTTGAAATGTATCTCAGAGGTGCAGGCGAGCAACGTGGTCCTGGGCCAGTACGTGGGGAACCCCAACGGAGAGGGAGAGGCCACCAAAGGGTACCTGGATGACCCCACGGTGCCCCGTGGATCCACCACGGCCACCTTTGCGGCCGTCGTCCTCTACGTGGAGAACGAGAGGTGGGACGGTAGGTGATGCTGCCGGGCCCGCGGTGGTGGGACCTGGCCCCCTCATCCACCCGAACGGCCCCCCAAGGCTGGCCTTGTCCCCCCAGGGGTGCCCTTCATCCTGCGCTGCGGCAAAGCCCTGAACGAGCGCAAAGCCGAGGTGCGCCTGCAGTTCCGCGACGTGGCCGGGGACATCTTCCGACAGCAGTGCAAGCGCAACGAGCTGGTGATCCGTGTGCAGCCCAATGAGGCCGTGTACACCAAGATGATGACCAAGAAGCCTGGCATGTTCTTCAACCCCGAGGAGTCGGAGCTGGACCTGACCTACGGCAACAGATACAAGGTGGGTGCCCGCCTGCGGGGAGGGGGTGGCGGCCAGGGCTCCAAGGGGCGCGCGCCTCGGTGACTCCCTCCCACCTATCCGCCGGCAGAACGTGAAGCTCCCCGACGCCTACGAGCGCCTCATCCTGGACGTCTTCTGTGGGAGCCAGATGCACTTCGTGCGCAGGTGAGGGGCGGCCCCTCCCTGAGGGGCGGCCCCTCCCTCCCTCCTTCCCCACCTCCTTCCCTCTGGGCCGCCACCCACCCCATCTCCGCCCCCTGTCCCCTCAGTGACGAGCTGCGGGAGGCCTGGCGGATCTTCACTCCTCTGCTGCACCAGATCGAACGCGAGAAGGCCCAGCCCATCCCCTACGTCTACGGCAGGTGCGGGGGGCGGCTGGGGAGGTGATGGGGGTGATGGGGGAGGGGGACCCTGGGGCTCAGGGTTTCCTCACCTCTCCCCCCATCTGTCTCCCTCCCAGCCGCGGCCCTGTGGAGGCGGACGAGCTGATGAAGAGAGTGGGCTTCCAGTACGAGGGCACCTACAAGTGGGTGAACCCGCACAAGCTCTGACCCTGTGCCAGGCCCACCCCCGCCCGCCCCACCTCTCCGTGCTCCCCTGCTGCCCCCCCCCCCCCGCCTGACCCACCTCGGGAGGACCCGCCCCTGGAGGACTCGGGACCACAGCCCTCAGCCTCACATTCCTGCCCGAGCTCGGGCCACCCGCCCCTGGGCCCAGTCTCATTCCTCTGCCACCCAGCACTGTGACCGTCCCCGCCCGAGCCAGCCTCTGCCCCCCGGATTGAGCCCCGCTGGAGGAAGGAGAAGGAGGGCTGCAGCTGTGCGCAGCAGGGGGGCAAGGTCCTCGGAGCGCAGGGGAAGGGGGCAGGCGCGGCCCAGTCTCAGCACCACTTGACATTCCTGGCTCCCCACTGGAAGGGACCTCTGTGCTGCCCAGCAGCGTGCCTGTGTCGGGCCTCCCGAGTGGCCCTCTGACCCCCCCAGCTCCCGCGGCCACCCTAACTCAGCACTCCACGGCCGCCCCATCTCACCCCACCCTCAGGTGGTGCCCTCGCCACTGGAAAAGCAGAAACGGCAGGTGGGATGCCCCCGCTCAGTTCCCTGCCATTAAATCCGCAGACGGGCCTGCCTGTCCCCTGGTTGTTTGTTTCCTGCCACCTGCGACCACGGGCCCCAGCCCTCGCCTCTCCCCGCCACCCACTTCCCTCCGCCGCTGGCTCGGACGGGAACGTGGGTATCCTTCAGTCCTAACCAAGCCCGGCCTTCCCCTCCTCTCTGCCCCGCACCCTAGAACTTTGTCACGACACCACCTTGGGCACAAGAACAGGTCACGTTCATTTCCCCTTCCCTCCCCAGGCAGTGCCCCTGCCCCAGCCAGGGCACTCAGGGGGCACTGCCGGCCCACTGAGGCGACAAGTATTTAGGAAGGAGTGGCTAAGGGACTTGGGAACAGATGCCAAGGGGGAGGGGCAAGTCCAGGGCGCACCCTGGGCACCGTGGAGAGGTGCACAGCTGGCCTTCTCACCAGCCTCCCTTGCCTGTGTTTCCTGGGACCCCCGTAACAAAGCGCCACACGCAGGGAAGCTTAAGGCAACAGAAAGGTATCCTCTCCCAGTGCCAGAGGCCGGAAGGCTGAGCTCCAGGGCCAGCGCCCTCCAGGGGCTCAGCTGGCCACGTAGACCCGTTACTCCGGTCTCTCTGTGTCTTCATATGACATCCTCCTCCGTGTGTCTGTCTCGCTCTGTTTTCCCTTTACGAGAACACCAGTCATATTAGATTTGGGGCCCAGCCTCCTCCAGGATGACCTCACCTTAACCTGATTACGTCTGCAACACAGCCCACTTCTGAATAGGAGCACGCTCCCTGGGCGTCTGTCCTGCCCTCCCCCCGGCTCCGCTCTCACCGAGCACCGGGGACAGCAGCAGCCGGCTGTGGAGTCCCTGCCCTCAGCCTGGGTTCTGGTAGGCGCGGCTGACCCGAACCAGACGAACAGACGAAAGACTCAGATGCTGCTACGTCCTACGGAGGGAACGAGCCAGCAGCCCGATGCGTGCCCCGGGCAGGCGGACTCCACGCCCCAGGGCCTCACAGCTGGCAGGGCTCAGGGCTCCCGGGACGGGACCGGGACGCTCTGCGGCAGCGGGGCCAGGCCCTCAGGCCATTGGCAAGAACCTGGCCAGTGGCCCCTCCCTTCAGCTGGGCCTGTGGCCCGCCTGTCCCCACCCCCACTGTTGAAGGCAACTGTCTAGGGCTTTTCGCTCCCATCACGGAGGCCTCTCCTCAGCCTGACGCTGACAACCAGCTCTCCTTAACCCCTGCACAGCCCCTGGGGCTGGGGGCAGAGCGGCGGCTCCCACCCAGGACTCTGCAGGAGCAGTAAGTAGACGAGAAGGAACTCGAGTGGGGGCTGGCCGCCTCCTGTCCCGTGAGTTAGGGTGAGTCCCACCCTGCACACCGGCTGCATCCCCAGGTGCCATCCCCGCTCTCCCCGACCCCTCCTGTAACCAGAGGACGTGCCGCTTCCAGCTTGTGCAGGAGGGAGACCACAGAGTTCACGTAGACCTAGGTGAACGGGGAAGGGAGGGGCTTTCTGGGACAGGGGCGGCTGGAATCCGGATCCCGCAGTGCCTCCTGGCCCAGGTCCACGCAGAGCAGCTGAGAAGGCCCCACGTGGACAGGACTACAGGCCAGGCTTCAGCCTGGGGGCGGGGGGGCAGTGGCCTTGGTCCTCCTGATGCCTGTGGCCTGGGGAAGGGGCCGTAAGTCGCCCAGGTTCGCCGGGAGCTGATGGTGTGGGCCTAGGGACTCACGCGACCCCCTGTAACGCTTTGGCTCCGGCGTGGCTACAGAGGGTCCTGCCCTTGACTCTGTGGTGCAGCCACGTGCCCGTGAGGGGCAGATGAGGCTTTGCAAAAGGCCCAGGATGGCACGAGAGCGCGAGACCCCGAGATGGTGGCCCGGAACGCGATGGAGCGGGTCCTAGGAGCCGCAGCCGGGCCTTCTGCTCACCGCCAGGGGGCGCTGTGCTGCTCCCGGGGAAGGGGCAGCCGAGTCCCTGGCCCAGTCCTGGGACCTCAAACCCTCAAAATCCGGGCCTGAGGATGACCTCAAACCTTCGGGATAAAAACCAAATGAACGGAGGTGCAGGGGGCCCTTCCTGACCCCGCTGGGGTCTTGGTGCTCAGAGCCCACTCACAGAGCCCCACAGACGCTCTACAGTAGAGCTGTGTGCTGGGGATGGTCCTCCCAGGCCCCAGGCCCCTTGGGGGACCTTCTGGCATGGCGTCACCGAGGGGGACTCAGCAGCACAGAAGATCCATGTAGGGGCAGGAGCCTGAAGTGGAGGAGGGACCCAGCTCCTCCTGGGCCCCCAAAATGTGATAACCGCCTGTGAGAAGGGAGAGAGGGAGGGAGTGAGGGGTGGGGACCCAGGTGGGCACCCTCCCCATCTGTCTGAGTGTCCCCACCATGACAGAGGGCCCAGGCCAGGGCAATCAGCCGACACCTCTGATCTGGGTGCTACCCTGTGGCAGTGACGGGAGGGCCCTGGTGAGGATGCCCCGCTTCACCTGACACCGGGTGCCTGTGATGACAGAGATGAGAGACCTGAGAGGGACAGTAGCTGTGACCTCAGCTCTAGGAGCCTGAAATGAGGAAGAAGCATGAGGTCCCGGGTAAGGACGTTCAGCTGTCACCTCCATTCTGGAGCCACAAGCATGAGGGACCCTATGAGGACAGTCACCGGTCCCCTCATCTCTGACATAGTCCTTAGGGCCTCGCTGAGTTGAGACAAATGTCACAGCTCTGGGGCCCTAGGATGGGGAACAGACACGACGCACTGGTGAGGAAAGACACCTGTCACCTAAGCTCTGGGTGGCAACATTGGCGCTGAGGGCTTTCAACTGGCACTGAATCTCTACAGTGGGACAGAGCAGGAGAGCCCAGGCGAGGACAGCCAACAGTCCCCTTAGCTCTGGGTGCCTACACTGGGTGAGAGGCATTGGGCCCAGGTTTCGACGTTCAACTCACATTTAACTGTGGGATGCCTGGACCAGGGCGAGGCTTAGAGGCCCAACCTCAGGTAAAGGCATGAGGGGCAGGTGAGGGCACACAGGTAGCACTTCAGCGATGGCAGCCACCCTGGGGCAGAGACATGAGGCCCAGCAGGGGGCACTCAAATGCCACTTCACCTCCGCACAGCTCCACGCCGCAGAGACGTGAGGGCCAGGTGAGGTGAGTCGACTACAAGCACAAGTCTTGGTAGCTACGCTGGAACGGAGAGTGAGGGACCATGGAGGTCATTTAACTGTCACCTCGGCTCTGGGTTCCTACACTGTGGCAGAGGTGGCCTCAGGTGAGGGCATTCAGCTGTCACCGGAGATCCGATTGCCTAATCTAGGGTATAGGCAAGAGGTCCCGTGATAGGACAGTCGCCCGTCACCTCAGCTCTGGGTGCCTACTCGGGGTAGAGGTGGGAGGTGCCAGCACAGGGGCGTGAGCATGCAGGCCCACGTGAGCACTGTCAAGTGACAACTCTGTGCTCGGTGTCTACACTGAGAGGGGAACAAGGGATCAGCTGAGCGCGCGGGCTCTGGGTGCCTACACTCAGGCAGGGACACAAGGAGCCAAGGAAACACAGTGAACTGGCGCCGCAGCTGTGGGAACTACATTCTCTGCCATCTCCCGCTGGGTGCCCGCACTGGGGCAGGGCCATGAGGGTCTATGACAGGCGGGTCTCATGCGCTCCAAGTCCCCATCAAAAAACATTCCTGGAGAAACAAAGCTGCCCCTTGAGGCACAGAAGGCTTGGGATGAATCCCAGGCCCCTGGCCCTCCCGAGGGTGGTGCCCCTGGGGTTGGTGAATGTGCCTCTGGGCCCTCAGGGGGGCTCATTAAACCAGTCTTTCCAAAATGCCTGCTCTGAGCAAGATGTAAACACTGTCCTCTAAGAACTAGCCGTCTGGCCACTGCCCTGTGCCTGGCAGGAGCTTCGCCTACTGGGCACCACAACTGCCAGCATTACAGGGAAGAGCACTAAGGAGGGCACGGTGCCCAGGGCTTGGTACTCACAGATATGTGAGAGTTTGGCAAATGGTCAGCACTATTTCTGGTCCCAAATTCCATGACAAAACTCAAATACCAACCCGTGACAGCAGCACAGGGGCCTGAAACTTATCACCTTGATCTTGTTAGGGAGAACGAGAGAGTGTTGTGAATGCCAGTGTAGAAGCTCCTGGGGGCTAACCAGAGCTCCGTCACTGCCTGGCTCTATCGACTTTCTCTGTATTCTGGGTTCTTTCCTTAGGAAGGTTTCCCGAAAGTGGTGTCATTGGGTCAAAGGGCACGGATGTTTCAGTGGTTCTCAAGCCGCAGGGCCGCTGCCGTCCAGAAAGACGGGTCCAGGTGACAGAGGTGGCCCCAGCTCTCCCAGCGCGGGAGGTGATCGGGGTGCCCTGGGCGGTGTCGGGGGCGCCTTTGTGAAGGAGGCTGGAGGAGCAGGCAGGGGTGACAGCGTGTGAGCGCGCTGCCCTCTAGAAAGAAGACGGCGAAAGGGAGGCCGCAGAAGGCTGAGCCTGCTGACCCCGGGCCCTTCGCATTCTGCTGTTTCCCGTACACGCTTCTGTCCCTCCGGGCTTCGAAAAGGCACACATTTGAACTTTGAAACAATGTCTAATTACGCCCCCAGATCCATCCACCCCTTCCTAAACTTCAGAAATCCGAGCTTAGGGCACGAGCATAGCCCTGCCCTCAAAGCCCGGGAACGCTCGGCTCTCCCGCGTGAACGAAGTCTCAGAGGAGACCTCGGGGGCGGGGCTGAGTAGGGCCCCTCCCCTTGGCAGCCTGGCAGGCCGACCCCGCGGCTCCGCCGGAGCGTGCGTCGGGGGCGGGGCCGGCTCGGGCCCCTCCCACCCGGTGGCCAGTCGCCCAGCCCCAACCGATGGCGGGGGTGGCGCCTGCGGGCCGTGCTACCGCCCTGGGCCGCCATTGCCGGGCCTCTCGCTCCGCGCCGCGGAGCTCCCTCGCCTCGCCTCGCCGAGCAGAGCGGGGCAGCCGGGCTGACGGGGCTGCCCCTGACCGAGCTCGCATCCCCCCCCCACCGCCAGGCAAGTCTCTGGCCGGCCCGGCCCGCGTCGCCGACCTCCAGGCCCGGGGGCCCGGGGGGGGGCCTGAGCTGGGGCCTCCCACGCCCGCGTCCGGGAGAACCACTTCCACTTCCCAGGCCCAGAGGCTCCCGTGGGCACGATCGTGAGCCTCCAGGTTTCCGAGGCCCCTCTGGTCCCAGCCGGGCTTCTCTCCGCCTTCCCGAGGAGCCTGGCCAGGTAGTTGGACGAGCAAGTCGGTGCACCGATCGCGCCCGCCCCACAGCTGGGACCCAGCACGGGCTCATCATCCCTGACCCCCACCCAAACCTGCTCTTCTGCTTTGTTGCCCCCCAGAGCGCACAGTCCACAAACGCTGCACCTGACGGCTGCCCCACTCCAGCGGGAGAAGTGGACATGAGGTTGGCAGGTGGGTGGCTTCCACAGTGAACCGGAGAGTTGGAAAGGAGACTTGGCTGGAGGCCCAGGTGTCCAGAGGTCTGTCTGGAAGGGCCGGGGGTGGTGGAACCACTGGGTTTGGGGTTTGGGGGTTTTTTAAATATACATTTATTTATTTTTTATTTATTTATTTTTGGGTATGTTGGGTCTTCCCTGCGGTGCGTGGGCTTCTCATTGCGGTGGCTTCTCTTGTTGCAGAGCACAGGCTCTAGGTGCGCGGGCTTCAGGAGTTGTGGCACGTGGGCTCAGTAGTTGTGGCTCACAGGCTCTAGAGCAGAGGCTCAGTAGCTGTGGCACACAGGCTTAGTTGCTCCTCGTCATGTGGGATCTCGCCGGACCAGGGCTCGAACCCGTGACCCCTGCATTGGCAGGCGGATTCTTAACCACTGCACCACCAGGGAAGTCCCTGGGTTTGGTTTTTGAAACAGAGGACTCTGCAGAAACACTCATTCTATGACCTGGAGCAAATCCTTTCACATCTGAGGACTTCAGCTCCCAGCTCTCTCTTTTCAGCTGTGAGATGAGGGTTATGATAATAGATTTCTCCCAAATGGGATAACTGGCCGCTGTTTGGAAGCAGAGCTGTGGGAGAGAGCTCCAGGGAGCACGGCGGCTGGGCGGACAGGGCGAGGCTGTGGTCTCAGACGAGAAGCTGACCACCGTGGCCCTGCGGTTGGATGTGAACCCAGTGCCAGCCCTGCTGTCGCCTGGACAGCTAAGATGAAGGGGGCTTGGGGACGGATAGGTTGGGGGGTGGACTTCATACCTGCTAAAGTTGAAGCATTATGAATGTATCCCGGGGGAGCTGACCCATGAGGAACTGGCTGGGAGAGCGGGGCCTCAAGAGTGGTCAGGGCTGGAGTGGTAACGTACAGTCAGTGCTCGTGAGGGGTAGTTCAAGGCTGGGAGCAGAGCAGGGCACCTCTAGGTAGAGTCGAGGCAGGAGAGGAGACGGAGAGTAGGGTAAAGGCAGAGAGGACAGTGTGGGACAGGAGCTGGGGAAAGTCCAGCTTTTCAGGGGAGGGTCAAGGAGGACGATCTAAGCAAGAAGGATGAGGAGCATCCAGGTGGGGTTCAAGGGTGCTGCCCCAGAAGCCAGCCGAGAAGGGTTTCCGCGGGAGGGCTTCAGCCTGCGTGGCCACCTGAGGGTCAAGGGACGTTAGGGCCAACAGGTAACCCGGGGCGCTGGCACCAAGAAGGCCCCAGGCGGCCTTGGCCACAAGCCGTCCTGCGGGGGTAATGGAGGCAAGGGCAGAGAGGGGCAGGTTGCGAGACGGGAGGGAAGCCTATGGAAGGAGCCGGCGCACAGGACTTTGGAGGAGCCGGCAGGGAGAGGAAGGGAGGGCGCAGAGCCCCGCCTCTGGCTGCGGATGTGATTCCGAAGGAGGCCTCTCCTCCCGCGTTTTCTGAGGATGGGAGGTGTTGAAAATAGAGGGGAAAGAGGGAGACAAAGTGACCGCTACGCTAAGAAAAGCCGAGCAGGGTGGAGAGCTCGGCGCCCAGCTCACAGCAGGGGAAGGGAGGATCTGCCTGGCCTTGCAAAGGAGGAGGAACCGCCTCCGTCACCGTCACAGGAGAAAGGGGGGCAGGATGGCAGGGACTCAAAGACGTTGGTAGCCTCAGAAGCAGGAGGTTAGGGGGCCCCTCCACACCGCCAGGGAGAGCCAAGCTGAGCCTTGGAGTTGGAGCTCAGCTTCCTCCTTCGCCCGCCAGGAGCTCCCACCTTCCTGTTCTCCCGTCACTTCTTCCCAAGCGCCTGGGGAGATCCGATCATGAGAGGCCCTGGGGTCGTTCGGGAGCTCGCTGGCACCCGAGGAGGCCTTGCCCGTGTCTGTCATGCCTCTAGGTCCCCTCCGCATCGTGGCCCTGGTCATCACCGTGGGCCTCACCTGGCTCGTAGCCAGCATCCTCCTCGGTGGGCCTGGCGGTGGCTTTCCTCGCATCCAGCAACTCTTCGCCGGTGAGTGTGGGACTCTCCCTCGCCCCGCTACGAGGTCCCCGGCGCGGCCGCCTGGGCCTGCAGCCTGAGGCTCGGGGTGGGGGTGGCGGTGGCCTGGGTTTGCTGTCTCTTCCTGGCAGGGCACCTGTAGCTGCCCTCGGTCCGCCTCCTGGCATCCGGCACAGCCTTCCCCCTGCCACCCAGTTGCTTCGGCTGGAAACGCCAATCCCCGCTAATTAGAATCCTTTGTTCACTGGGGCCCGCGTGAGGGGCAGGGGGGCTTCTGCTGAACGCTGGGGATGACTCCCAAGTTGTTCCCTGCAGGCTTTCCGCTGGGTTCTGAGATGGGGAGGGGACTCGACACCTCGTTACTGGTGACACATCACCTAAGTACTTTTTGCAATTCCGATCTACCCTTTTCCTGGAGCAGAGAGCTTTGCATGTGAACATCATTTAGACTTGAGCAGGGACGTACGTGCCAAGGTCAGCCTGGCTTAGCCCTTGGCCCCTGAACCTGACTGCCCTTCACAGTATAGGAGCTGCCCTGCTGCGGGCCCTGGGCAAGGTCCACACTAACAGAAACAACTCTCTGTACCCACAGGCCCAGAGAACTCAGTGACTGCAGGTAAGGCTCCTGTCACCTCCCTGCTCCTCCCCTGCGCCCACCCCGCTTACCACTTTTGTGACACGCGTGCCTGTCCCCAGCCCTCCAGGGTTTCTCTTCTCCATTCATCCCTCCCCAAACTAGCCGTCACAGCCCACTGGAGCTGCTTGCATGCTGTGAGCCTAGAAAACAAGTTACCTCCTTCCAGAATACACTAGGGGGACAGGCATAGGATAGATATTCCCATTCCAAAAGGAAGAAATTGGAAGGAATAAAGGGGTCATCAGTCTCAAGCAAGTCCCAAACCCAGCAGGGCAGATCCATTCGATTTCAAAACATAAGAATCCCTGGGCCTTTGGTGGGGGTAGGGGGAATCTGGAACATAGGGGACGATCCTACCCTCCCTCTGGGCCTGAGCCAACTCTGGCCTCTGCAGCCATTGCTCTGCCCTTGGAATCATCCTTCCTCCCTTCTGTCCTTTCTCTGTCCCTTTCAGTCCAGGCTGGCAGTGTTTCTACTGGTATAAAATTCTCAAAAACTCTGTTGATCTCCTGCGCAATTCATGAGGTTCTAAGCTGTAAGACAAGAGAGTCCTCCAGATCTTTCCTGGATAACCTCATCTCTCCATTCCTGGCTTCCGCTGACATGGTTGAGTTGGTCCACAGGTCACACGGCCCAGCTCTTTACCAACAGTTGTCCAGCCACACCCTTGGTGTTCTCTCCCGAGCCTGCTTTCTCATTTTTTGCAATATGATTAGCCTGAGAATTTTCTAGATCTTCATATTCTGGTTCCTTCATACTTAACAATTACATCCTCAATTTATCTCTCTTCCCTTACATGTTACTGTGAGCAGCAAGGAGAAACCCTCAACACTTTGCTTGGAAATCTCCTCAGCTCAATCCCCAAGTTCAGCATTTACAAGCTCTACCTTCCACAAAACAGTAGAAAACAATTTGGCCAAGTTCTTTGCCACTTTATGACAAGGATGGCCTTTCCTCCAGTGTCCCATAACATGTTCCTCATTTCTGTCTGAGAGCTCACCAGAAGCACTTTTAGCATTCACATTTCCATCGACAGCCTGGTCACGATGGTACGTGCGTGATCCCAGACCGTAGGAGCTCTTTCTACTGCTCCTCTCTCTTCTTTCTGAGCCCTCACCAGAATCACCTATAATGTCCATATTTCTACCAACAGTCTCTTCAAGGCAATCTAGGCCTTTCCCAATATGCACCTCAAAATTCTACAGCCTCTACCCATTACCCAATTGCAAAGCCATTTCCACATTTTTAGGGATTTATTATGGCAGCACCCCACTTCTTGGTATCAGAATCTGTATCAGTTTCCTGGGGCTGCCATAACAAAGTAGCACAAACCGGGTGGCTTAAACAACAGAAGTGTATTCTCTCACAGTTCCGGAAGGTAGAAGTCTGAAATCTAGGTGTTGGAAGGCTACACTCCCTCCAGAGGCTCCAGGGGAGGACCCTTACTCACCTCTGCCAGCTTCTGGTGGCCTCAGGTGTCCCTGGACTTGTGGCCGCCTCCCTCCCATCTCCACCTCCATCTTCACAAGGACTTCTCCTCCGTGTCTGTGTCTTCTCTTCTGTCTTTTGTAAGAACACGTGTCATTAGATTTAGGTCCCACTCTATTCCAGGATGATCTCATCTTAACGAATTATAACTTCAATGACCCTATTTCCACAGAGGATCACGTTCTGAGGTCCTGGGAGTTGGGACTTGAGAACATCTTTTGTGGGGACACAGGTCGCCTCGTAATAGAGACCAACCTCCTCGTGCCCTCTCCACGGGGTCCTTGCACCTGCCCTCCCAGCGGCTTTCCTTCCCTCCTGTCCTCTGTTCCCGGTGGGGCCACAGCCCAGGCCAGCCCTCCTGCCTCCTTTCTCTTCTCCCACCAGTGGCCAAAGAGCCTCCCTGGGGTCCCTGTCACCTTGCCCTGAGGCCAGCCCCGGTGGGATACAGTGTCCATGGAAGTGTCCCTTCCTTGGCCTGAGCCACGTCCCCACCCCACGCCAGTCCCCTGGTCTGTGGTCACTCATTCCTCCCTATGGGCTGGTCCTGACCTCCCCCTCTCAGGTCTCGGGTGCCCCCAGGGCCAGGCCCATGGGTCACCCCTGTTGTCCCTACCCAGAGCCGAGGGCCAGGAAGTACAAATGCGGCCTGCCTCAGCCGTGTCCCGAGGAGCACCTGGCCTTCCGCATGGTCAGCGGGGCTGCCAACGTCATTGGACCCAAGATCTGCCTGGAGGACAGGATGTGAGCTCCTCAGGCGGGCGGGGGTGGGGAGGGGAGCTGGGTCTGCGAGGACCGGAGTCGAGCAGGGTAGACGTGCCGCTGGAAGGCTCTGTCCCCCTGCTAGGCTCATGAGCAGTGTCAAGGACAACGTGGGCCGGGGACTGAACATCGCCCTGGTGAATGGTGAGTTGCCCACGGAGCAGAGAGGCAAAGCTGAGCCGCAACCTGCTGCCCTCCTTCCACCCCGCCACCAGGGATTCCCAGGGGGGCCTGGGAAGGGGTCTGTGCAAGCTGAAGGCTCCATAGAAGAGGTGACCCAGTGGACGAGAGCGTGGCAGCAGTGAAGAACTGGGAGTTTCCAGGAGGTGGGAGGCTGCTTCATGGGGAGCCCCTGGAGGGCCCCCAGTGCTGAGCAGAAGCTCCACAGCCTCGGGTGGGTCCCAGCGGTCTGAACGAGGGGCACGGTGGGCATGAATATGGGGGGAGGTGAGAAGCTTCCAGCAGCACCCATCCTTCCCTCCGACCAGGGGTAAGCGGAGAGCTCATCGAGGCCCGCGCCTTCGACATGTGGGCGGGAGGTGAGTCAAGCCGCGGCCTCCGCCTTCTGACTGTGGGCAGAAAGACGGCATCTTCCCCCTGAAAGCTGCTCCCTCTGTCCGCTCGCTGGGGCGTCTTGAGCACTTCCTTGGGTTCAGAAAAGCCGGGGAGAAGGCCAGGTGTACGGTCAGGGCTTCGGCCCTGGCTTCTTGTACCATTTGGTCCCTGCACTCACTCAGCAGCCCTGGCCGGGCCGTGTCCCTGGCTTGATCACTACTTTAGTTTCCCCATCTGGAGAACAGGGCTTGGTGAGGGACGGGTGCTCAGTGGTGCCTGATGCTCCACGGGAACTGTCCCCCCAGATGTCAATGATCTACTGAAGTTTATCCGGCCGCTGCATGAAGGCACCCTGGTGTTTGTGGCTTCCTACGATGACCCAGCCACCAAGTAAGTAATGGCCGAGGCTGGCCGAGGCCTCACCCTTCTGTGGTCACGGCTCATATCTCTTCCTTCTGTGGGGCAGGATGAATGAAGAGACCAAGAAGCTTTTCAGCGATCTGGGCAGCAAGAATGTCAAGGACCTGGCCTTCCGGGACAGCTGGGTGTTTGTAGGGGCCAAGGGTGTGCAGAACAAGAGCCCCTTTGAGCAGGTATGGGCGCAGGCCCTGGGGCCCCCACTGCCCGGCGCAGGCCAGTCTGCCCTCCCCTCCTGCCTGCATCCTCTGAGGTCCCCTCTGTTCACGCCCAGCACCCACACACACAGCGGCCCACACGTCTGTAAGCTGCTCCTGGGGCTTCCCCGGCGGTCCAGTGTTTGGGGCTCCGCGCTTCCACTGCAAGGGGCACGGGTTCAATCCCTGGTCGGGGAACTAAGATCCTGCATGCCGTCCCATCCCCCCAAAACCCAGCACCCCAGTTCACCCTGCACACCCTGCTCCCCACAGCAGGACAAGGCAAACAGGCTGTTCGGCCAGTTTCTGGAAGGCTCTGGCTGCCAAAAGAGCAGCTCAGCCCCCAGAGGAGAAACGCCCCCTGTGGCCTTGCTCCTCCCGCAGCTTCCAGCGGCTCCCTGAGGGCTGGTGAGGGCAGGGACACAACCCCCTGCTTCCCTTCCCATCGCGCGCCAGGCCCACCTACGCTCAAAGAAGGTGACCCCCCCCACCCTGCAAGGGGGCAGGCCAGGGCAGCTGCTGCCGTCTTTAGATGAGAACGCTGAGGCAATGGGACAGACAGGTGGCGGGTGCCCGAGGCTGCACGCTTGGTTGACCCCAGCACAGGGGGACAGAGAGTTCTGTCTGGCCCTGGTGCCCGAGGGCTGAGCCCGTGCCTTCCTGCCCCCACCGACCCGCAGCACGTGAAGAACAGTAAGCACACCAATAAATACGAAGGCTGGCCTGAGGCGCTGGAGATGGAAGGCTGCATCCCCAGGAGGACCACGGCCAGCTAGCGGCCAAGCTCGAGGACCAGACTAAGTGAGGCTGTGTGTACCCAGCCGGAGGAGGCGCTGGCACAGCGCTGAGGCCCGACCCCACGCCCAGCCAGGAACGCTCCGCCCCAGCACATCAGGGCTCCGAGGCGGTGACCAGTGACCAGACTGGGCCCAGCGGTGGGGCTGCACTGCGGCCCCGTGGCGCTTTGTCTGGGGACCCCAGGTACCCGTCTCCTTTTCCTAAAGCTGCTCTGCTGGCCAACACCCACCCAAGTCCCAAGCGCCTGCGGCCCCAAGTCTGATAGCAGCTGCCTGGCAGGTCGGGGCATCTTCCGGAACCTCTCCGTCCCAGAGTGGCTCGCTGCTGTGCAGGCCAGTCCTGTTTCCAGTGTGATTCGTCCTGCTGAGCCGAATGTGGTGGCCACTCCCGGCGCCTGGCTGCCTCCTGCCTTGCTCTCGCGGGAAGGGGTGACCGCCTGGGAGCCAGGCAGGCCGGGCAGTGAGGTCGCCAGCCCAATGGCAGTTCCTAGCACGGCGGGTGGCAGCTCCTGCGGTTTGTCTGTCAGAGGGCCCGCTTTCTAAATGACGTCTTAATAAACTGGTGGCCCCCGATGGAATGAGGTGCCTTCAGAGGGGAGTCGGGGGGTGGTGTCCTTGAGATGTGACTCAGGTGGTGAGCAGAGGGGCTCCCCTGCGGGCATCCCTGTAGCGTTGCCCTTAGACACGGCACAGGCCTATAGGGACCGGGATGGGGATTAAAGCCAACCCAGGAGCTTCCCCCTCCCCCCGGCCTCCCGCAGGAGCTCGTGTGTCTCCCCCGCAGTGCTCAGTGTTAGATGCCTTTGAAATCAGGCCAGCAAGAGGCCGAGTCACGAGGGCTATTTGGCATTTCTCGCAGATTGCAGTTATATTTCCCTGCAAGGGGTGAGAACCAGCAAGAAACTGTAAGGAGTTTTCTGGAAAAGCACATGAGGGTGCAGAAATGGTCTGGGGTCACAAAAAGGAGAGAAGGTGGTTGGGACTTCCCAGACGGAGGAATCGGGGCGCCAGCCAGGTAGGCTCAAGGGGGCCGTGGCGGGGGCGGTGGACTCGCAGGTCCCCCCTCTAGGGCTTAGGTGCTGCGAGAGTGTGAACACGGCATCAGGAAATGAAAGTATTTAAGGAGGTGGCAGAAGAGGAGAGAGAGGCGAGGGACGGCCCGGGAGGAGAAGCTGTGGTTGTGAGGCCATAGCCATGGCTGCGAAGGATCAGGAAGTGGAGACGTGAGGAGGGCCCGGATTGCTTACCTGGGAGACGGTGTTCACAGAAGCTGAAACGCAGCCTGACCCTGTGCCGAGAGCTTTACGTGTCTTCATTTTTAAATAGACTTCCTGTTTTAGAGCAGTTTTAGGTTCCCAGCAAAGTTGAGCAGAAAGTCCAGAGCTCCCGCATACCCAGCCTCCACTGACACGCCGTCAGCACCCGCAGCCCAGGGTGGGCACCAGGGCCGCCTCTTGGCGTCGTACAGTCTGTGCGTTTGGCAGTGTTTATAATGACGAGTACTTACCACTATAGTATCATACATGTATTCATTTTTTAAACCTTCTATTATGGACATTTTCAGCATCCTCCAAAGTAGAGAGACTAGTCTGATGAATCTAGATGTACCCAGTGGGGCTGCCACAGTGATCAACCCTAGCGAGCAAGTGCTGCTGGTTGCTGGTGAGCCCCGTTTACGGAAGATAAATGGTCCCTGGTGTGCTCAGGAAAGTTCCCTGGAGCTGGGAGGTTAGAAGCCAGATGAATAGGGCCCCGCAAGGTTAGTCGCTCGCCCCAAATGAAACGCATCTCAGCGAAGGGCCGCACCGCAAGGCTGGGAGGTGCCTCTTATACAACTGCTGAGCCAGCTGACCTGCCCCAGACCTTCACTGCGTGCGCCAGAGTCACACAGATGGAAACGGCAGGCCAGCTTTATCCCCCACGTGGCCCAACGCAGGTAGGATGCTGGCAGTGGTGTGGAACGCAGCCCGCCCGACCTCCCAAAGCAGAGGTACGTCTTTCTACATCCTGCAGTCCCCTTCCGCCAGGGTTTTGTCCCCCAGGCCTACCCTTAGGAGTTAAGACACCGTCAGTTACAAGTGACAGGGTCCCAACTCAACTGGCATATGCAAAAATAAATACAGAATGACAGGGGAGGGAGGCTTAATGTTCCTGTAACAGACCCCAACGCCTACGGGTGATTCCAGCTCCAGTAATGTCCTTGGGATACGGGCTCTCCATCTCTTGGCTCCGCTTTTCTTTGTGTTTGCATCCTTTTCAAACATGCTGTCTTCCCCAGGCAGGGGGAGCAACAGTAGATGTCCCAGGTTAGCAACCCCAGCAAGAAAAGAGCCCCCACCTTGCCAGTCGTTCCAGCCCAAGTCCCCCGGAACTACCTCTCATCGGTCCAGATTGGATTATGGGTTTATCCTTGTCTCAGTCTGTGTGGCTCTGATTGGCTACCTCTGGGCCTGTGCCCACCCCAGAGGCCAGTGTTGGGGTCATCCTCATGCAAACCTTGTGTACCGAGAATGGAGGAGGGATGGCCCCACAAAGAAAACTCGGGGGCCGTGACCTGTTGCTGGGCATGCAAAAATGCCAGTTGTCACTACATTTCCCGGTAAATACCAAACACATCCCGTACTTGTGCTTGTATAGAATATGCCTTCCATGCGTGCTGATTTATCACACGGTCTACTTGGAGGCCCCTGCCTGGAGAGCAGGAGGTAGGCACACTTTTCAGGGTCATCACTGTGACCCTGTTAGCAGGACGGTGGCAGGTCTCCCATCTGAAGTGCACGGATGTTGTTTTAGCTGTCACTATCGTTTGTGCCATCTATTCTGTCTGTCCAGATGACTTTTCTTTTGGAACTAGATACCCTTGACTGATTCGTAGAGACCTTCCTTCTCTTCTGGGGTAAATTATGAATCCCCTAAACTAACTACAAACATTCTCTTGTCTTTAATTTAGCCACCCCTTTTTTCCTGCAGGGAAGGCCTCTAAATTCCCTCATGTCGGACAGCCCACCCGCCCACTCTGGCTTTTCAGGGAAGACTGAAGGGACTGATGATAGTGGGGAGCAGCCTTCTAACTACATTTGCTCCCCTTGACCCCTGGCACCGATTCCCGTCCAGTTGGAATATAAAAACGCAGGTTTCCTCAAGAGCGAACACATCTTTTAGGTTTTCCATCCCCAGTTCTTCCAGCTGACCCATCCCCCTTCTCCCTGTGGCCAGTTTTACCCCATCCTCAGACAGCGACAGCACCACTGCTCTTTTGCAAACTGCAGTCTTCAACACAGCATGTGCCAAGCTCAGCCCTCTCACCTGTGCCAGCCTGCTTCCATCAGGACACCTCAACCCATTTGAGAGGGACAGTCCCAGACTTTCTGGGACACAAAGTCCACACACACAAATGTCTTATGAACTGAGACTAAAGAACAGCCTAGAGCTATGGCCTCTGAATGTTTCTGGATCATTGACATAAATCAAACCCTGAGTGTGTACCCTCACCATGTGTGTGCTTACATGTCACACGCATGTACTAATCTGAACTTTATAGCACACATACACAACTAGAATTTTTAAATAAGTAAAATGTATTTAAATAAGGCTAAATTAAAATTAATAGGTTTTTAATTAAATGATTACAATTATTATTTATTGGAAAAATTAAATAGAAGAGATGCTACGGGTCTCTTTGGACATTCTCTACGATGTGTCTTATGACCCTCCTGGGGGCAAGAACCTGCAAGTTCGGGCACCACTGGCCTCCATCACAGCCCAACAAGAGGTCTTCCAGAGCAGTGGGTAGCCATCGTCCCGCTGCCTGACTGCGGTTGCCCAGCAGCCTCTGGGAACATGCAAATCCCCGTGATTCTACACTTGCTTGCTTACTGTCTTCCCATGTCCACATTCTACATCCTCACCACCTTTTTGCCCTTCCTTATGCCATGTGTGTGCATTCCTTTTCCGTGAAGCCTCCGGACCTTGCTGATGGCCCCAAATAGTTTTGAGAGGTTGAAAAGTTCACTGATATTACACAGTGTGGAAATAGGCGCTCGGTCGACGCTTGGACGAAGGAAGGTGGAACAAGGCCGAGCCTGGGCCCCGGAGTCTGGGTCGGTCGGACTCGGCTCTCGGGCTACAGGGCTGGGCGCCCTGAGCAGGAACGTGGCCGAAACCCTGACCCCCGTCTCCCGCCACTAGCAGCAGCCCTCGGGCGTCCGAGCTCGGCTAACGTCTAAGCCTGTGTCCCAGCGCCCCCAGAGGTCGCAGCGTGTTTGGGAATGACTGGGGTGCCTACCCGGGGCGAGTCGCCCCGGCGGCGACCACAGAAGGCTGGGACCCGCGGCTCGGTGGCCACACGAGTCTGCACCCAGCGCCGCCCAACCGCCACCCGAACGCTGCCAAGCCGGCGCGCGCGCGCGCGCGCCGCCTTGTCGCTCCCAGACACGCCACTTCCGGTCGGGACGCGCCCCGGTCGCGAGAGGTGAGGAGGCCGCCGCGGGGTAGGCGGGGCGGGGGCTCGTCGGCTCGGGGCGGGGCCCCGGCGGGCCGAGCTCGGAGGCGTCCGCCCGCCCGGCAGCCGCTGGCGCCGGCGCCCAGCTTCGGGGCCGCGGAGGCAGGTGAGAGCCTCGGTCCGGGAAGGGCGGTTGGAAGGCGGCTTCTGGCCCCGGCCCGGGAAGGGCCGCCACCGCGCGTTCGTGAGGCCTGGCGCGGCCGCGGGGACCGGGAGTGGCGTGAGAGACCCCGGGACCGCCCGGGCGGGTCGCCGGCTTGCCGGCTGCGGGGCTGCAGCGCGAACCCGGCGGCGGCGCGCTCCTCCTCCCCTCCCTCCCCGATTCCTGCCCGAGCTCTGATTGTGCCCAATCCGACAACTTCTGGACTCCCAGGTAGGGAGGCGACCCGGGTCAGCACTGCCAACTGCCCCGACACCGAACGCTTGGCCCGTATGGAAAAAGCCGCCGGCCCGGGGTTCCGTCGCCTGCCTAGGGGCGCATCTGCCCAAACTCTAACGATACCGCAAGCAGAAATAGTGGGGATCCGGGCCAGATCCCTCACGCAGTGACTCAGTGACTCAAAGCCGCCAGCGGTACTGGAAGGACGGGGTGGATGGCCCATCGCCTCCTCTCCCTTCTGAACTGGTTCACAGCACCCCGGTGGCTTCAGTACTGGGTGCCTTCATCTTTTCCCTGTGACTCCCTCTGGTTTTCCTGCCTCCCTCTTCAGTGGTGGGACTCGAGGCCGGATCAAGGCCTCCAGAGTAAGTGACGCAAACCCCAAGCCAGGAGAGGCCATGGCATCGCAGGGTGGCACAGCGGAACTTAACCACCTACTTCCCCTGCTCCCGCGGCATCGGTGGGGGGGCGGGGGGGCGGCCAGGACCCAACCCTGATAGGATCTA
This sequence comes from Balaenoptera physalus, assembly GCF_965194825.1. Lineage (NCBI taxonomy): Eukaryota > Metazoa > Chordata > Mammalia > Artiodactyla > Balaenopteridae > Balaenoptera > Balaenoptera physalus. The sequence goes on along the minus strand of NC_138903.1, from coordinate 133,750,309 downwards.
GAGAAGCAGGGGCCTCTTCCGAGACTGGGACAGCGCAGGATGTGAGTCAATCAACAGTACTGATGAAGAAGCACTGTGTCCTCATCCTGGTTGCTCCGGTTCCTGCAGGTGATGTGGCGATAGGCTGCTGGCTGCCCAAACTGAGAAGTGCAAGGAGACAGACGTCCTCCTTTCCCCCTGAGGCGCCCTGCCCCCCTAGAAACACTCCTCCTCTCACTGGTAGTTCCAGGCTCTGCTAGGGGCACACGCGGGCAGGGGAGGAGTCCCTGGACTTCGAGCAGAGCCCCTCAGATGTGGCACAGTGGCTCTAGGTGCGCAAATTCTGGGACTGCCAGGGGAGTGGGAGCTCTGACAGAAGGAGGAGAAACCCCCCAGTGGACACGTGGCCCTATCTGATCCCTTCCTGCTGCCCCTTCCGGCAACTCCCCTGGGGAGAGGGGACCTGTTCCCTCCCAGAACCCCCATCTCACCCCTGTCAGCAGGAAGGGTAGGCCAGGTGGCCATGCACAGCAACGCCGTTCACATGTCAATGGTGAACATCAGCCCCTGGGGCCTTTGGCCTGGTGGTCACCCACTGCCTCACCCTTTGCTGGCTGCTCTCTGCCTGGCAGATGACACTCAAATGCCCTAACCTGCTCTCAGTGGGCCTGCTTCCTTGGCATCCCTGGGCAGTCCTTCAGAGATTTCGTCCCGGTTCTGGTACTGCTGCAGCTGCGTCTCAAAGCAGGTGGGGCACAGGCTAGTGGTGACAGGATTGAGGGTGGCTCTCCCAGGTCCTCTGGTATCGGGACATCTCCAGATGGTCACTGTGGTGGGCAAACCCAGGGAAATCAGCGCGTATCAGCGGGCTGAAGGCGAACTCCGACCTGTAGGTGGCCCCTCTGGGTGAGGGATGGGAAGCTTGAGGCAGTTGTGACTGGGGAGGGGACAGCCGAATGGCACTCAAGGGCCAGCACTAGGCCTTCCGTTTCCACCCCCAGGCTTGCGGCAAGGGGCCCTGGCGAGTCTCCCAGCAGTGGGCTTCCAGATCCTGCGCTCCTGGGCTCGCAGCTGCTCACCTTCACCAGCCACCTACCTCTCTATGTCCCTTCTCTCCTCAGGAAGAGCTCTGCCATCAAGAAAGGCAGCACAGGGCCAGGCCTTGCCCATGGACCCTTCTCAGGACAACCTGACGGCACCCGCACAGCTGTTCTCCTAAGCCGCAGGGGGCCCGGGCTCCCCATCTTTCGGGAGGAGCCATGGTGTTTAGGAGGGGCAGGTGCAGCTCCCTGAGGTGGCCGGGCCCGGGAGGGGGCAGTGTTTGCACAGGCCCCCTAGGCATGCTCAGGGCCAGCCTGCTGCTTGTCAGCCTGCTCTGGGGGGCGCGGGGCACAGCCAGCGCCAGTCTTAGCACGGCTGTGGGCCGTACCGTGCCCCTGACAGGGCGCCGCTACTTGAGCATTGGGGATGGCTCCGTGACGGAGTTTGAGTTCCCAGAGGAGAGCGAGGGCATCATCGTGGTCTCAAGCCAGTACCCGGGCCAGGGCAACGGGACGGGGCCCAGCCCCGTGCTGAGGGTCACCTCCCTGGACACAGAGGTGCTGACCATCAAGAACGTGAGTGCCGTAGCCTGGGCTGGTGGGGGTGGCTTCGTGGTGAGCATCCACTCGGGCCTGCCTGGGCTAGCGCCACTCCACCTCCAGCTCCTGGACCCCCGTGAGGCCCCGCCCGCGCTGGTTGAGGAGCGGAGGGATTTCTGCATCAAGGTCTCAGCTGCTGAAGACACCCCTGCCACCCTTGGCACTGACTTGGTCCACTTCTCAGAGAACCCAGTACTCTACTTGCTCCTGCCTCTTATCTTTGTCAACAAGTGTTCATTTGGGTGCCAAGTAGAGCTCGAGGTTCTGAAGGGGCTCCTGCAGAGCCCCCAGCCCATGCTGCTGGGCCTCCTGGGCCAGTTTCTGGTTATGCCCTTCTACGCCTTTCTGATGGCTAAGGTCTTCATGCTGCCCAAGGCCCTGGCTCTGGGCCTCATCATCACCTGCTCGTCGCCCGGCGGCGGGGGGAGCTACCTCTTCAGCCTCCTCCTCGGGGGGGATGTCACCCTGGCCATCTCCATGACTTTCATCTCAACAGTGGCTGCCACCGGTTTCCTGCCGCTGTCCTCGGCCATCTACAGCCGCCTGCTCAGCACCCACGAGACACTCCACGTGCCCATTTCCAAGATCCTGGGGACCCTGCTGTTCATCGCCATCCCCATAGCAGCGGGCGTGGTGATCAAGTCCAAGCTCCCCAAGTTCTCGCAGCTGCTGCTGCAGGTCATCAAGCCCTTCAGCTTCGTGCTGCTCCTGGGCGGCCTCTTCCTGGCCTACCACATGGGGGTCTTCATCCTGGCGGGCGTCAGGCTGCCCATCGTGCTGGTGGGCCTCACAGTGCCCCCAGTTGGCCTCCTGGTGGGTTACTGCCTGGCCACGTGCCTGAAGCTGCCAGTGGCCCAGCGTCGGACCGTCAGCATCGAGGTCGGGGTGCAGAACAGCCTGCTGGCCTTGGCCATGCTGCAGCTGTCCCTCCGCCGCCTGCAGGCTGACTATGCCTCCCAGGCCCCCTTCCTTGTGGCACTGAGTGGCACCTCAGAGATGCTGGCCTTAGTTACTGGCCACTTCATCTATAGCAGTGTGTGTGCAGTTCCCTGAGGCCCCCCAGGGCAAGCTTTCGCCACCCCTAGCCCCCAGCCTCCACCCACGGTCCCCACAGTTCCTGTGTACCAAAGGCCTTTAGTTCTCATGCACTATGCACTCAGAAAAATCCAGGCTTATTTTTTTTACTCGTTTTTTATTCTCCAGCTTTCAGTGCCAAAGATGCCACGCTGATTTCAGTAGGTGGGCACTGCCTAGAAAATATATTTCAATAAAAGAGAGAAGCAAGCTTGGGTCCCTTCCAGTCTTTGCCTTCTGAGGCCTGCGGGTGGGGGAAGGAAGGGTGTGGCTGGGTAAGTGTGGGCCAGGGTGGAGGGCTGGCTTGGGTGACACGGTGACCTCTGCCCAGGCCTTCTCTCTCAGCCCTCCTTCCCCATGCATCCCCTCTTGAGAGTGGGGTCTCTCTGTTCTAGAAGGAGCGGTGGGAAGATGAGAGCAGAGGACTATTTCCCCAGCCCGCTCCCAAACTCAGCTGGTTTTCCGCAGGCCGACTAGAAAGGAGGCGGCAGGAGGCCCGCGGGCCGCGGGTTGAGCTCTGCAGGGCCGGGACATCAGCGGACTCCTGAGAGGCAGGGAATCGGCCTCGGCGCTGACCTGTTCCGCCCGCGGGCAGTGAGCGGGGGCGAGCGAACCCCTGGCCCGCCTTCTCCCCCGAGTCCCAGCTACCCGACTCCGCCGACCGGGCCCGACTAGTTCCTCCGCCCCTTCCCATCCCCGCGGGCTTCCCGGCTCAGTCGCCGCGGGGCCCGGGTCCGGGCCGGTCCCCGAGCGCCGGGGTGGGGGTGGGGGGCCGGGGGGGGCGGGGGAACGCGACACGGGGGGCGGGGCCGCGACGCCGGGCGCGCCCCTCGCGCGACTTCCGGCAGCGGCGGTTGGGTCTGGCGCGCGCCCGGGGCGGCTGCGCGCGGCGGGGGGCTGTAGGGCTTCGCGCCGGCCGGAGTGGACGCCGCCGCGGCCGCCATGCAGCTAACAGTGAAGGCGCTCCAGGGCCGCGAGTGCGATCTGCAGGTAGCGTCGCCGGGCCCCGCCGCCGTGCCGGCTCACGCGGTTGGCCCCCGGGCGCAGGGCCGGGCCGAGGGCGGGGACGGACCGGGCGGGCCGGCTGCGCCGGGGAAGCCAGGAGAGCCGCCCTCCGCGGGGGCTGCGGCCTCACCGCCTGCCTCTCACCCTCGGCCTGGCCAGGTGTCGGAGGACGAGCTGGTGTCCACGCTGAAACATCTGGTCTCCGAGAGGCTGAACATCCCTGTCCGCCAGCAGCGGCTGCTGTTCAAGGGCAAGGCCCTAGCAGGTAACCGGGGAGAGGAGACGCCCGGGGAGCCCCGAGGGAAGTCAGGGGACGCGGCGTCCGGGCCGAGCCTGGGCAGCAGTGGAGTGGAGGGGGCTCTGGCCACTTGACCCCTGGGGAGGCTGCATCCTCAGCCGGATGCCGCGGCGCTCCGCCTGGCCTCCCCGAGGCCTTTCCCACCACCGTGGGCCACAGCTCCATCAATCTCTCTCGGGCAGATGGGAAAAGACTCTCCGATTACAGCATTGGGCCCAATTCCAAGCTCAACCTAGTGGTCAAACCTCTGGAGAAGGTGTTACTGGAAGAAAGCAGCGAGCAGACAGTGGCCGAGGCCCCGCCCCCACCCCCAGCCGCCTGGCCTCTAATCTCCAAAGTCCTGGCCCGTCACTTCAGCGCCGCAGATGCCAGCAGAGTCCTGGACCAACTCCAGAGGGTGAGCAGCGTGGCCCGGGACTTCCACGTCCCACCCAGCCGCTCGCAGCCCCTGCCCTTATCCCAGTGTGCCCCTCGACCCGCGCCGCTGAATCCTCCTGGCCTTCTCTCCTCAGGATTATGAGAGGTCCCTGAGCCGCCTGACGCTGGATGACATCGAACGCTTGGCTGGCCGTTTCTTGCACCCTGAAGTGACTGAAGCTATGGAGAAGGGGTTCTCCAAGTAGGATTCTCGGAGTGTGGGGAGGAGCCGGGCCAGGCCACAAGCTGCATGTAGCATTAAATGTGTTCTCATGTTGCAATTCGGCTCATAATACTAGCTGGCGGGTACGCGGGTACCTGTATCCGGCTCTTGACCTGGGTTTGCTCCCACGTTTGGCGCTAGTGCTGAAGTGGGAGAGCCACAATCTGAGTCCAGCCAGCTTCTAGAAGTGCCTCAGGGTGAGAGGGTTGTTTAGAAGGGTTCTGAGGGGTGGGCTTTGGCATTCCATGTTCAGCCCACTGAGGATAAACCCTCGAGCAATACCTTTCCAGGCCTGAAAGGGGAAGCAGCTGGCCCCTGCTGCCCAGTCCTGTCACCTCGCCTCTGGCAGGTCCGGCATTGGCAGGTCAAGTGACAGCCAGCCTTGGGCCCCCTCAGGCTGCTGTCACCAGTGTGCACTCGATGAAGGGAAAGCGTGTTGGGGGTCTGGGACATCACCCAGCTCTGGGGTGTTACCTTAGGCAAGTCCCTGTGCCATGTTGGTCCCCAGCCATTGACTCTGCACAGTGAGGGCCACTCCTTAAACCTCAGTTTCCTTTACCCCCAACCCCCCGGGGTCGGGAGTCTGCAGCCATCCTCCCCCTTGTGTCCCAGATACAAAGTGAGGCCAAAAGCTGAGTGATGGCCAAGCGCGGCCCAGAGATGGGGTGCCCTGGCCCTTAGTGTCACAGCTTTTCTCTGGGCACCCCCTCTGCTTATCTCCTCCTGGACACGGGTGGTCCTCGACCCTTAGAGATGACAGGTGATGGGCTCGAGGTTACTCAGCCAGGCCCCTACACCCTGCGCTCACCCACAGTGTGAAAGTAGACCCTTCCCCTGCTGCGTGTGTACAGGGACTTTCGCTGTGCACGCCGCTCACTGCCTGACAAGGAACCTCGAGGGGCCAGGGAGGGGCAGAAGCCGCTGGCGGGTGGGCCCTAGAGATCATCGAGGCACCTGCTCCTCGGAGGAGGGCGCCTGGGCCGCCCTCCCGCCTGGGCCTCGTGGGGTAAGCGCCGGGTCCCCGGGCTGGGAGGACGGACAGAGGCCTGACGGGCAAGGGCTTTGAAGAACAGATGGAAGGCCCCGGCCCTGCCCAGCAGCAGGGCCTGTGTGATAGACTTGCCTACACTCTCATTTCTCTTCAGTCAGGAATGTTTATACTGACACTTCCAGTCGCACTAGAGGTGAATGTGAGACTTTGATCTGAAAGGAACTGTATTAGCTGGGCGGCTTTTGGTTTCCAGTAATTGATTTAACCGTAGAGGAAGTTGGTTTAAAGCAATAAAGGAAATGTACTGGTTTACGAAACTGAGAAGTCCAGGGGTATTGGCAGCAGATAAACAGTTTCACCAAATACCCAGTTTCTTCCTACCTCCCCTCTGCACTCTGCAGCGTCTGCTTCATCCCAGGCCTCTGCCTCAGGATCAGAAGATGGTTGCCTGCAGCTTCCACCAAATCCCTCGATCACAGCCAGCAAGGAGCACCTTCCCGACCTGTAGCATAGCTTCTTTCTCAGATGCCCCCAGCAAATAAATGCTGTCCTTTCGTTGGTCAGAACCGGGTGGTGCCTCCATCATTTTGGCAGGGGGTGGGGTGGGCTTGGGCGGGAGAGGGAGATTCTCAGCGAAAGCCAGGTCCTCGGGGAGGGCTGACCGGTGCAGTGCAGGGCAGTGACACCCACAGACGCATGCTGCAGACAGACCCTAGAGGCGGTTGTTGAGTCCCTTGTGCCAGTGCCTCCCGGCTTGGGGGTGACAAAGCCATCTGCTGGGCAGTTGGACCGGGGGGTCAGGAAGTCGGCGGCGGGGAGATCAGGCTAGACAGGGAGACAGGAGTGGCGTCTTCAGGGTGCACGGTAGGCGCCTCGCTGACAGAACTGACTGCAATCCGGACCTGGTCTGATTCCACAGCCCCATGCAGCCTTCCATGACGTTTGGGAGCGGCCTGTGGACACGGTGTCCTAGATGCCGTAAGGACGGATGAGACGGCTTCCCTGGGAGCATGGCGTAAAAAGAGAGGAGAGGACTGGGCCGTGCGGGACTTCACCAACTGGAGACGCTATGGAGGCTGCAGAGAGAGCTCGGTGTCAGAGGCCAAGAACGCCCCTCCAGGAAGGGGGGGGGGGTTGGCTAGTGGTGCCGAGAAGCACAGGGAGGGCAGGGCAGAGCCTCCTCTCGCCTCGGTAGCAAGAAGGTCGTCGGCAGCGCCGTGGGGAAGAGGCCGTGACGGTGACCGCGGACCCCTGCTTCCGGAAGCCTGTCTGCGCAGCAGGATGTAGCTGTGGAGGGGCAGGGCCGGGGAGGGAAGATGGAGAGGGAGGAGATGCTGCCGGCGTGAGAGGTGGGAGGCCCAGGTGGGAAGGGGCCAGGGAGGCTCCGGTCCAGGCCCGTGCCATCGTGAGAGGAGACGGGCGACCGCACGTGAAGATGGAATGGCCGCAGGCTGCACCCTGCCTTTGCCCTTAGATTCTCGGGGTGGCCCCATGTACACCGGAGGCTCCAAATGCTGAGATCCTTCCACAGGGGCTGGAATGTTTATCGCGGGCACTGTACCCCTTGGGCCAAGTGTCCGCCCCGGAGGTGGGTGCTGACCCACCTGTTACCCCCTGGCCCCTGGCCGCTGTAGGGCCCCGAGACCCGCTGTCCGCTCCTCGCGGAGGGGCCTCGAGACAGTCCCTGATCCCCAGGGCCCTGGTGCAGCTCGCAGTCCCTGTGGTGATCGCAATGCCGCTGGGAGACGGCAGGATGAGTGAAGGGCCCAGCTGAAGTGGCCTCTCAGACAGAAATGGTCTGGCACCTGGAATGAGATGCCTGTGGTGCCATTTCCCACGGGCACACAGGAGGAGGGGCAGACTCAGAGGAAAGCAGCGTTTCTTTTGGGGTGGGGCTCATGGAGTTGGAAGTGCCCAGGCGACAGATCGGCTGTGCCCACAATTTGCTGGCGCCTTGCAGGCTTTCCCCGCCGGCCTGGATGAGACCGGGCCTCACCAGCTCCAGTAGGTGCGACAGGTGCTGCTCAGCCGTGCCAGGCCCTGCCAGCAGCAGATGCGACAGCCGTGGCGGCCTCAGCCCTCCGGGCCTTGAAAAGCCTGCAGGAGAGACGGTCGCCCCTGTCCCTCTCCAGGACCCAGCCAGAGCAGCCTCCCCGAGTTCCTGGGGACCTGGCCCTGGCCACCTCTGCTGCCGCCCTCTCCGCTTTTCCTTCCACTTGGTGGCTCACTCCTCTGGCTCCTTTGCTGGTTCTCCCCCCAAACCCCCATCTCTTACTGTCGGGGGGCCCCGAGACTCCGTCCCCGGACCCCTTCTCCATGTCGCTCCCTGGGGAGCCTGTGCACCTTCATCGCCGTTTCTGTGTTTTGCACCCATGTCTGTGGCTCATCCCAGCCCTGTCTCTGAGCTTCAGACCACAGCTCTGGGCTGTGACTCTGAGGCCATGCCCGGCTCCCCTGCACAAGCCTCCTGTCATTCTTTTAGTGCATGTCCCAGTTGCTGGCGGCACGGGGAGTTCCCTCCCGCCTGGCACCTGCGTCCGCACTTGTGCCCGGCACTGAAGGGCAACGCCATCGGCCAGGCTTTTAACGACAGGAAGTGGGAGGCTGACTTTGCTTCTCCCAACCCTCCCTTCTCCACGGGCAATCAGGCAACAGTATTTTTGGAAGAGTCCAGGGGACTCGCCTTGTAGAAAGTCCCAGTCTGGATTTGCCCGCTTCCTTCCTGGTTAGATTCAGCTTAGGTGTTTTGAGGACAGCACGGCCCAGGGCAGGCTCTGTCCTTCTCCCTCCCCGCACAGGGCGAGGAGGGGCAGGGGGCCAGGCTGCCCACCGTTAGGGAGGCTCGGTTTGATCACCTGGTGTCTCCCTTGTAAAGTTGCATTTTCCCTCCCTAATGCACAAGTAATCTGGGTGACACCTTGAGACCCAGTGACTATCTTTTCCCCAGCAACCTTTATCTAATGGTTTTACCATCCAAGGATGACCCCCAACTGGATGAATTGCATTGGTGGCTGCAAAGTGGTGGTTTTCTCATGCTTTCTTTCTTTCTACAATTATTAGTTGGCATTTCTCTATAAAGAGCTTTCCCTTTTCACAATTGTCATGGTGGACACATTGTTTCTTTGTTTGTTTTTTAAATCAATCAATCAATTTACTGATTTATTTATTTTTGACTGCGTTGGGTCTTTGTTGCTGCGCGCAGGCTTTCTCTAGCTGTGGCGAGTGGTGGCTATTCTTCACTGTGGTGCGTGGCCTTCTCACTGCAGTGGCTTCTCTTGTTGCGGAGCACGGGCTCTAGGAGCACGGGCTTCAGTAGTTGCAGTGTGCGGCCCCAGTAGTTGTGGCGCACAGGCTTAGTTGCTCCGCGGCATGTGGGATCTTCCCGGACCAGGGCTCGAACCCATGTGCCCTGCATTGGCAGACGGATTCTTAACCACTGCACCACCAGGGAAGTCCCCGCATTGTTTTTTTTTTATTCAACAACTTAGGATCCAAGAGTGTCATTTTGAGGGGGAGTTTTATTGGACTATAGCATGCATAGAGTAATGTGCATAAATCGTCAATGTACAGCTCAATGGAATTTTAAAGTGAATACATATATGTTACCTTCCCTGGTGCCTCCTCCAAAAGGTTTAATAGCCTTTTGGATGCTCAAATGTTCTAGCTTTGGTTCTTTCTGGTTGGCTCCCATGTCCCTTTGACATGCCTCATCCTTTTGCTTTTCAAGCATGTCCTTACTTTCTGGCACCACAAGGTGCTCCAGGCTCATCTTGTATTTTTTCCTGCCCCATACCTAGAATCTTCCACCTCTCCAAGGACCTCTGGTTCCTTTTAGTGGAGAATGGTATTGAGAAACCAAGGTCTGGGTACAGGGTGTGTTCATTGCTACTGGAGTTTCAATGCTTCTAGACTCTTTCACTGGACAAAACTAGGAAATCTATTTTTTAAGAGTTCATACTGCAGTCCTCAATTCCAATCTGGCAGTACAGTTCTTTCTCACCTTCCCTCATTCCACAGTGATGTTCCTGACAACATCCATATATGGATATATTTACTCATGTCCTCTACCAGATAGAGTCTACCTTAGACTCTAGCTTCACAATCACCTCAGCACTATCATTGCCAACAACATACATACTGAGAATAGAGTGGAGTCTTTCTGTCCTTAGAATGTATCCCATGAAGGGAGCACAGTCAGAGGGCTGAATTTGGAAGCTCCCTGACTTATTTTCTCTGTGTGGTTCTGTTATCAATTGGATATGCAGTTAGGCTTATTTGTTTTTTGTTTTTTGTTTTTTTTGCTTTTGTTTATATTCAATTTTAGCTTTTTTTCACTCTTTCAAATATATATATATATATATATATATATATTATTTTTATTTATTTATTTGGCTGCGCTGGGTCTCATCTGCAGTATGCAGGATCTAGTTCCCTGACCAGGGATCGAACCCTGGTTCCCTGCATTGGGAGCACAGAGTCTTAACCACTGGACCACCAGAGAAGTCCCTCAAACGTATTTTTGAACATATAAAATATTTGCATGGTTCAAAGTCAAAACTACACAAAAGGGTATATTACAAGAAATCTCATAGCCATCTCAACCCCCTATAGGTGATAATTTTCACTAGTTGCAGGGTTTTCCATCCTCCTTATTTTTTTTCCCCAATAAGCATGTGTGTCTGTGAGCGTGTGTGCAGTTGTCATTTGCACCCTGCTTTTCTCATATTTTCATATAACAATATATCCTGGAAATCATTTCATTTTTCATTAGAGATTTTCATTCTTTTTACTGCTGCTTAGGACTATTGTATGAATGAACCACAATTGATTTCACCAGTTCCCTGCTGATGGATATGTGTGTTGTGTCCAATAGTTTTCTATTACCAGTTATGTTACAATGAGTAATTTTATAAATATGTTGTTTCATATTTGTGAAGTAACTTCCTACATGTGGCATTGCTAGGCCCAAGACACTGAGTTTTGTACTTGCTTAATACTCTGTTTCATCCGACAAGCAACAAACCACCTACTGCATAAACTGCAGTGAAAGTGTACCAGAGACAGTACATCAACGGAAGTGAACGAAACAAAGTTACAATTTCAGATTATTAGAAACGCAGCAAACTGAAATGGGCAAATGTGATGAAGGGCGCCTGGGGGTAGTATGTTAGATTGGTGATCCCGAAGGCCTCTCAGAGGTGACACTGGAGCCAAGATCTTAACGACACGAAGGAGCCAGCCACGGAGTCTGGGGACAGAGGCTTCCAAAGAGGAAGAGTAAGTGCAAAGGGGGACGGGGGCAGGCCACCCTTGGTCAGGAGCAGAGAAAAGACCCTAGAGGCTGCACAGAGTGAGGAAGCAGGCAGGTGGGGGCAGAGAGCGGAGGAGCCGGGAGCCAGGTCACACAGGAAGGAGTTTGGTTTTGATTCCAAAGGCAAAGGGAAACTGTTTTAGGATTTTAAGCAAGGACATGATATGATGTGATTTATATCAAAAATTAAGAACTGATTCTACTGTGTGGAGAGAAGTGGGGTGATTTAGGATTTATTTTCGGGGAGATCCAACAGGCTTCGGTGACCCAGTTCAGCTTTTTGCCCTTCCTTATGATTACAAAGTAGGAAAACAGAAAACTAACAGGACTATCACCATCGGAAATTTCACGGCAGTTTAAAAACTTATTTTTGATTAAAAATGTCGTATAAGGTCACTGTCAAAAACTTGCAGGAAAACAGAAAAAGGAAGTTAAAATCGCGTCACAGTTTGCGAAGGGCCAGGGCTTTGGGAGGGAGCCTCAGTTTCTCTGCGGCCAAGGGCGTCTTGGAGAACCTCCCCCCCCCGCCCGCCGCGGGCCGGCTCCGCGGGAACCCACCGCGCACCCCTTCGGCCTCAGCGGGGCCTGTTTGCGCAGGCGCACGGGGCGGAGTCAGCGCGAGGGGCGGAGCTTCGGGAAGGAGCTGTCGTCTCTCAGCCGACCGCGGAGAGAGCGGATGGGGAGACCGGCGGCCCGAAGACGGAGTCGGAGGCGGAGCGCTGCGGCCATGCAGGCGGCAGAGGCGGACGCAGGCGCAGGCAGGATGGCGGGCGGCGCTGAAGGCCTGGGCAGCCAGGGGGGCAGGGGGGGTCGGGGCGGCCCTCGCAGCGCGGGTGCTGCCGCCGCTGCAAACGACGGAGCTCTGTGTGTCGCGCCGGCACAGCACTCTCCGGGGCCGGGCGGACACCCCGCGTCCACGGCCAGAAGGCCGGGAAGCCGGCCGCACGTATTGTATCCTACCCGAGGGCGGAGTGGGGAATGGGCTGCAGGATGCCTGCGGTGGGAGGTGGGACAGAGGGACGGACGAGTCAGGGGCAGCCTGGGAGCGAAGGGGAGAAGGGGGAGTCAGGGGCTGCTGGCGGGTGGCCTTGAGGGGGAGAAATAAGGGCAGAAGGAAACCCGGGGCGCCTGGGGGCGAAGAAATGAGAGCACGGGGCAGCGGGGTGGCTGGGGTGGATTAGGGCCAGGAGTGGTCTGGGAGGGTGCTGGAAGCAGTCTTGAAAGGGGTGAGACTGGCCAGGGTGCCCTGAGACAGGGCCCAAAGCACCAAATCCGTGTGGATGGTGCCTTAACCGAATCTCCATCAGCGCCCTAAGTGTGCCTTTCCCGTCCACCTTGGAGGCGGAGATCGCCCGTGGGTCCCTGGCCCCAGATGCCGAACTGCACCATGGGGCTGTTGGGAAGGAGCTCACAGTAAGCGGCAGCGTCCTGGCGGTGTAAGTTCTAGAAAGGGCTGCTTGGGAGTGGCAGCAGGGGCCGGGCCAGTCTCCCCCAAGGGCGCTCTATTGGAGACTCGGAGACACTCCAGGGTTGGATCTAGGGAGGTGACGCGGTGCACTGGACCCATCTCCGCCCCAGCGGGCACTCCAGTGGAGATGGCAGCGGCTTCGGTGTCATAGAGGGGCAGAGCCAGGGACTGGAGGGGTTGCTACCATCACCTTGATTTTCTTTTTCCGTCACTTTTAGCCACTGGAGAGCTGAAGATTCCCACCTCCTCCAAATTTCCATCGTCAACTTTCTTGACCAGCTTTCTCTGGTGATACGGACCATGCAGCGCTTTGGGCCCCCTGTTGCACGCTAAGCCAGGGCTAGAGAAAGGGATTAAGGTCTAAACTTGTGTCCCTTCCTAGACAGTGCATCCCTCCTAGGGCAGTGATTCCTGTAGTAGTTGCCACTTTATTATGGGGGCCTCACCTTTTGCCTCTACTGGCCCTTGGGTGCTGAGGGTTCACTTGCTTTGTTTGGTGCTTAAATGTTTCTTAACTACTGAAAATAAAACTGAGCTACGATGCTATGTCTGACTTTATTTTCAACTACAGCACCTTTAAATATTCTTGCCTTTGTCCTTAGATTGGAGGGGAGGTTCTGTGATTCAGATATTCAAGTAGTACAACGTAACTGAAGACAGTTTAAGAAATGGAAGAGGATAGGTCCTGTCTGTCGTTCAGTATTAACTACTGTCAACATTTTGGAATATTTTCTTAGTTTTATAGTGGTATTTATGTAGTAAATGTGTAACAGTAATAATATTTTGCGAGTGTAGCATTTTTCCTGATATTTTTCATCTAACATGAACCTTTTTCTAAAAATTCTTCAAAAGCATTATTGAATGGATACATAAAAGATACATTATTGAATGTTAAATTATTTTCAATTTTTGCCATATTATAGGTAATGATTCAGTGGAATGCTTGTATGTAGAGCTTTGCCTGAATGATTGTTTTCTTAAGATAGACTACAAGAGGTAGAATTGGTTAAATATGTAAAGCTCTCACGCTGCAGTGTGTGAAATTGCTCTCCAAATTATGCAGAAAATGTACCCTCCCACCAGAATGCTGGTTTCGCACGTCCTTGTCACTACTGGGTCTCCTCGGTAAAATTTTTTTAAAAACTGGGTTTGTATGACAAGAGCAAACAACCGAGAAACACTCGAATAGGAGCTTTGTGGCTTACTGGCCTTGTCTCAGATCAGTGAAGAAAAAGTGCTAGGACAGTCATTTAAGCCTTTAGTTAGAAGGAGTTAGCTTCCTGTAAAAGGTGTTGTATCCTGCAGCCTTTCTAAACTCACTTATTCTAGTAGCTCTTTGGTAGATGCCACTGGATTTTCATCATTGATCACGTTTTCTCAGAATAAAGGCAGTTTTGCTTCTTCCTTTCCAATCTGCGTGCCTTTCAGTGATGAATTTTTCTCCTGGTTAAGGATTAGATTTGGCTGCTTTGTATCCCTGGTAGTTTTTTCTTCAGTGTCAGATATTGAGCCTTTTCCCCTGGGTGCTGGGTATCTTTGTATTCCTAGACATATTTTTTGAGCTTTGTTCTGGGATGCTGTTAGATTACTGGGGACAGATCCTTTTGAGTCTTGCTTTGAAGATTTGCTGTGTGAGACCAGAGCAGCTTTCAGTGTAGGGTTCACTTTTTTTTTTTTTTTTTTAGTTTTTGGCCACACCCCATGGCATGTGGAATCTCAGTTCCCCGACCAGGGATCGAACCCGCACCTCCTGCATTGGAAGTGCGGAGTCCTAACCACTGGACCGCCGGGGAAGTCCCATAGGATTCATTTTTTTTCCCACACTACTGAGGCGCGAGCCTTCTGAGCCCCCTTCCGGATGCCTCCCCAGTTATGAGGTTTGCATTGTGGCCGGTGGGGACGGCCCCCAGCCCCTGTCCTGCTCGAGCCCTGGGCAGAGTCACCTTCCATCCTTTCGGGTGGCCCTGTCCCCCGCCTCGCAGAGTTTCCTTCCACGCTGGTGCCGCTCAGGGGTCCTCAGCGCACTCCAATGGACCCTCCGCCCTTGGGCATGGTTCTCCCACTGTGCCGCTGTGTCCTCTCCGGTCCTCCACCCGCCAGCTCTGGCTGCCTGCGCTCTGCGATCCACCCCCGAGACCCGGGGAGGCGGCTGGACTCGGTCCGGACAGTCCGTGTAGACAGCAAGCTGGGGCAGCTGCACGGCTCACCTCTTCGGGGTCTCAGCTCCCAGAGGTCACTGAGGGTCCTCCCTCGCCTGAGGCCCAGTTTCTTCACAGCCTGTGTTTCATATCTTTTGGCTGCATTTAGGGGATTCTTGCCAGCCAGTGGCGGGGAGATCCGGTCCCTGTTCCTGCATGTGCGTGAGCGGAGTCTGCCGGGACAGAACCCAGAGAGCTCTGCCCGCGTGGGCTGGAGAGAGGGGGACGCTGGTGCTGGGGATGGTGGCGGTGGGCATGGCGATGACGGTGATGAAGGAGCATCTTCCCCGCCGGCACGTAGCAGCTCTGGTGGCTACAGCAAGGGTCTTTTTCTTTCTTCCCTTTTTAAAAACCATTTTTAAGACTTTAATTATCGATGGGGAGATGAGAATTGAGCACTTTCACGCCACTGTCCCTGTGCCTCCTCCCCAAATGGTTCTATTCTACTCACTCCAGAAACTGTGCCCTCCCACCACAATTCTGGTTTCCCCACATCTATGTCACCATTAGGTTAGTGTCCCGCAAAAATAAAAAACTGTGTGTGAGAAGAGCAAGCAACCCAGAAACACTAGGCTAGGAATTTTGTAGTTCACTGGCTTTGTTTCAGATCAGTGAAGAAAACTGCTGGCACACCTGGCTCAGGATCTGGGCAGGGGGAGTTAGCTCCCTCTAAAATATCCTGCGATCTTGGAAGTTTTACTTCTTCCTTTCCAATCTGGTTGCCTTTTATTGATTGCTCTATCTATCTCCTTCTAATGGGCTGGTCTTTACTTACTATTTTCATGCCAAGTGTTTTTGCTTGGATAGCAGACCTTGTATGTTTTCCCTTGGGTCCTGGGTATTTTTGTATCCCTAAACATACTCGAACTTTGTTCTCAGGTGCTGTGGTTACTTGGAGACAGTTTGATTCTTTAGAATCTTGCTTCTAAGATTTGCTACATGGCGCTAGAGCAGCTTCTAGTGTAGAATTAATTATTTTCCCGCTACTGAGGCAAGACCCGTCTGAGTGCCCTCCCTCAGGCCTCTTGAATTCCGAGGTTTCCATTCTGGCCAGTGGGGACAGGTGCTCATCCAGGTCCTGCTTGAGCCCTGAGCATAGTTACCTTTAATCCTTCCTGGCAGCCCTTTCCCAGGCCCGGGGCGTGATCAGCACCCCCTGATACTCCAGGGGGACCCTCTGCAGTTCCCCAGTCTCCTCTCTGCCAGCAGCTCCCGAGCTACAGTACCCCAGGCTCTAGGGCCCGACGTCAATCTGATTCTCCCTCCCTCACCCAGCAAAGCCCAGAATCAGCCTACTACCTTGGCCTGACAGATGAACTGGTGAAGCTGCCAGGTTGCTTTAAAACATAAGTCGGATTGCGTCACTCTTCTGTTAAAAATAATCTCCAAAAGGGACTCTTAGGGACAAAGCCAAAGAACTTACAGTGGCCTGAAAAGCCAGACGTGAGGGACTTCCTTGGTGGCGCAGTGGTTGAGAATCCACCTGCCAATGCAGGGGACACGGGTTTGAGCCCTGGTCCGGGAACATCCCACATGCCGCGGAGCAGCTAAGCCCATGTGCCGCAACTACTGAGCCCGCGCGCCAGAACTACTGAAGTCTGCGCGCCTAGAGCCCGAGCTCTGCAAGAGAAGCCACTGCAATGAAAAGCCCGTGCACTGCAACGAAGAGTAGCCCCTTCTTGCCGCAACTAGAGAAAGCCCACGCGCAGCAATGAGGACCCAGTGCAGCCAAAAAAAAAAAAGCCAGATGTGATCCAGCCCGTTTCCTCTCCGATCTTCTCCACTCCCACCCTTTCGCTTGCTCATCCTGATTCAGCCGCACTGGCTTCCTTAGCCGTTCAAAAATGCCAGGCCAGGGGCTTCCCTGGTGGCTCAATGGTAAAGAATCCGCCTGCCAATGCCGGCGACATGGGTTAGAGCCCTGGTCCGGGAAGATCGCACGTGCTGCGGAGCAACTAAGCCCGTGTGCCACAGCTACTGAGCCTGAGCTCTAGAGCCCACGAGCCACAACTACTGAAGCCCGCGTGCCACAACTACCGAAGCCCGCGCACCTAGAGCCCATGCTCCGCAACAAGAGAAGCCACCGCAATGAGAAGCCCACACACCGCAAGGAAGAGTAGCCCCTGCTCGCTGCAACTAGAGAAAGCCCACGCGCAGCAACGAAAACCCAACACAGCCAAAAATATAAATAAATAAATAAGTTTATTAAAAAAAAACATGCCAGGCTGGCTCCTGCCTCAAGGCCTTTGCACTGGTTCTCTTCAGTCTGGAACGCTCTTCCTCTGGGGATCCCCCTGGCTCACCTGAAAATCATTCCCGGCCGCTCTATTTAAAATCGCATCCCGCTTTCTCCCCACCTGGATTACTTGAACAGGCGTGCGGCGTAAGAGGGTGAGAGGCAGGAGGTAGGTAGGAGCACAATGATTGCAGTGCACTTGGGACAGTAAAGAGTTGTCAGATATGAAGGCGTTTGCGGCCATGAAGCCCTGCATGGTTTTGAACAGAGTGGGGACAAGGTCCACTGTGTATGTTACCAGGGTCCCAGTGCCTCCCATGGTGAGAAAAGGCTGAGGGCAGCCAGGGCAGAAATGGGGACCCTGGCATCCAGGCAAGCGACAAGGGCGGCTTGGACCAGTTGGGGGCAGTGGAGGTGGGGAGAAGGGGGCGGATTCTGCATGTGTCTTGAAGGTGGAGCCACCAGGACTCACTGATGGATTGGACGTGGCCCTGGAGCTCCTCAAGTCCTCAGAAACCCTGCAACGTGTCACCCTTCCCCCCCGTCAAGGGCGAGCAGCTCATGCAGAGTCTGACAGCCTCCCCACCTGCTTCCACGTTCGCTCGGGGAGCAGCCGCCTGCCCTGAGGACAAAGCCACACACTGCGTCCATTTCTCAACATTTAATTAGGAAAAAAAATTACGAGGACAAAGAAAACCTCATGCAAAAAAGAGAAAAAGGGGCCAAGTGGGTTTCCAGGAGCGCGGGCCGGGGCCAGATTCCTCCGAGGAGGCAGAAGGACGAAGGAGTAAGGCACTGCCGCCTCTGCCCCTCGGGGCGGGCGCAGGACAGGGCAGCGGAGGATGAGGGGTCTGGACACGCAGACCACACCGAGGGGGTTTGGCAGCAGGGCCCGGAGAAGGGGAGTTCGGTGCCCCCAGGCCCAGCTCACGCCCTGGCAGGAGCCTGGTTCAAGCTCTCCAGGCGCTGAGAGAGATCGGGGCCCCGGGAGGGGGTACAGTCCCGGCCCAAGAAGTCTGGAGGGGCTGCTGCAGTGGCCGCAGGGGGACCCCTTGGCCGAGCCACCGTCCGAGGGCAACTTCGGTGCCTCACCCGCCCCAAGGGCTGCTGGTGCCGAGGCCCCGTCCTCGGCATGGGTGGGGCCAGCCAGGGCAAGGGGGCGGGGCCAGAGGCTAGGCCAAGGCTGACCCTGTGACAAGGGAGCCGGGAGGACTCAAGGAGAGAAGGTGAGTGAGGCTGGCAACCTCCGGGGGGCAGGGGAGTAGGGGGCGCGTATTTACAGATGGAGACGACGGTGAGGTGGAGATAAATTAAATAAATAGGTGGTTGGGGTATAAATAGCAAGGAGGGCAGGGGCAACCACAACCCCCGGCACGAGGGTGGGAGGGCGGGGGTATTGCTGCTGCCGGGTCGGGGGGCTTGGTCCGGTCACCCCCTCCCCACGCAGGGCCCAAAGCAAGGCACTAATGATGGGGGCCCGGCTGTGCCCAGGGCATCTTGGCCCGGTGACCTCATGCCACCCGATCCAGGGCTCAGCCCCGGGACCCAGGCGGGAGATGCCCCTCTGCACGGGAGGACGGCTCAGAACTGAGAAGCCCCCTCCTCACGGGGTCCGCCTCCCTTAGCTGTTGCTGGACGCAAGGCCGATGATCTGTTCCAGCTTCTGGCGCAGCTTCTGCTTCCGGCAAGAGGCATCTCGGTCCAGAGCGGTGAGAACCTGCAGGAAGAGGCCCCGAGCTGGGCTCTTGAGGGGCGGGCTCCTCCTGGCCAAGCCCCCCCCGCTGCCCCCCCTTCCCCGGCGTGGGCTCGCCCCTCCCTCGGGCCTCAGTGTACCCCTCCCCGCCGGGGCCCTGGGCACATGGGAGGGGCCCAGCCTCTGGCCTCCGAAAGGGCCTCCAGCTCCTCCTTGACCCCAACCCCTCCTCCGACTGCACAGCCCTCTTCCCCTCCTTTCCACGGCCGGCACACAGCGCCTCCCAAAGGGTGGTCTGGACTGGAGGCCCCCATTTCCCATCCCCTCCTAACCCCCACCTCCACCCCAGACCTCTCTCACCCAGGTCTCTGCGATCTCGGGCCTCACCTCCCTTAACCATGGGCAGCACCTGACAGAGCCCATCGCTCCCTCCTCCCTGACGCCCAGGGCGGGGGTGGGGGGGTCCTCACGCGTGTTCCAGGACCCGTCTGGCACTTGGGGGCCCCACCCGAGCCTCCTCAGACTCTGCAGCCGGTCGCCCCTCTTCTCTGCCACCTCTTGAGTGTCCCAGGGCTCAGTGCTTGGGCCACGTCTCCCTCTCCAGCTGCCCGTGGCCCCCCTTGGGGAGCTCATCCAGGCTCGGGGCCCTGTCCAGGCCCACCCATTCTTATCTCCAGCCAGGAATCCAACCCTGCAGCGGGCGCATCTGTCTTCCCCGACTCTCCAGCCACAAACCAGGCAGGTGGGCTGACCCCGCCCACCTTTGGCCCCAGCCCATCGGCAACCCAGCCCTCCGTGTGCTCCCGGCCCCTAACTTCTGCCGGACCAGAGCTTTGCGCTCCAGCCAGTGGCTTCTCTAGTGGGTCCCTCAAATCCCAGCATCTACAGAGTGTCACCTGTGCCACCTTAAGGGCCTGGCTGGGGGAGGAACTGTGAGGAATCCAAGAGCTGGGCTCGCTGACCCCCACCACGCCCCTGCCTCTGCCACCAGCAGTACCCTCAGAGCCAACGAGCAGGGGCCGGAGGGGGCGGCACGCACCTCCTGGCGGTACTTGGCAACGTAGAAGTAGAGCTCACTGAGCGCGCTCAGGACGTTGAAGTCACTGGCGTGGAGACGGGACTGCTCCACCAGGTACGCGTCCATGTCCTGGTCGCTGATGGACGCCATCTTGCCTATGTCCCGGTAGTACCTGTTGGGACCCCGAGGAGGTCGTGCCAGCAGGCGCCACAAAAGCCAAAGCCCCTGCCCTGGCTGCCAGGCCAGCCTCCGGGCCTTCTTCCTGAAGCCAGCCCTTCCCAAAGAGGAGCCAGCCCGTGGCGGCGCAGCTCCTGCCCCCTCGCCCAGCAGCCGCGTCCCCTGGGGTCCCGGCCCCGCCTCCCCCCACACACTGGGGCCCACCTCTCCACCCAGCTCTTGTAGTTGGGGATGTCCTTGGCGTAGAGCAGCTTGTTGGAGGGTGAGTCCTTGCCCAGGCGGTGCTCGGACGTGGAGCAGGAGTCCATGAAGGTCTGGGCCACCACCGACAGGCAGGCGTCCGTGATGCTGCTCTTGTGGATGTCGAAGACGAACTGCGGGTTCTTGATCACGTTCACCCAGAAGCGCAGGGGCAGGCTGGACAGAGGGACAAAGGCCCGCAGCTCCCCGATCTCCCCGCGCACACCCTCCCGTCCGCGCTCACCTCCGCAGGCCCACAGGCAGCAAGACTGACGCACTGAGAGGTAGCAGCCTTTTCTTTAATTTTCTGCCTGACTTCAAACGGTGAGAAGTCAGAGTGAACGGTCTTCTGTCCTCAGTGAGTTTCAACGCGCCCCCCTCGCACGGCTAAGCCCTGGACCGGGCTTCCGGTTATCTCTGCCCTGTGTCAGCGGTACCACCAGCTTAGCAGCAAGGCCCTGACGGCCAAGGGCACCTCTGGGTGCTGGCCACACTACCCACATCCCAGCCGCCTGAAGCCCCGGCAGAGCCCGCCTGCGGAATCACACGCACTTGCTCTCTGTGCTTGGCGGCACCGCCAGTGCCAGGCCGCTGTCCTCTCCTGCCAGGGTGACCAGCCAAGCCCCCGCTGGCGTCCTGACCGTGGTCCCCGAGCCCCAGCCAAGCCTCCTCACGCCCCCGCCCGAGGGCCGGTGCACGGCAGTACCAGTTGCTCTTCCAGGTGTGGCGCACGTCGGGATCGCTGATCTGCCGCTGGTCGGCCTGCTCGTCCAGGAAGTCGAACATGTACTTGATGGCCAGAGGCAGGGCCGAGCCCCGGTGCGCCGTGCTGAACACGGTCTCGAAGAGGTCATCCATGAACTTCTGCAGTGTGCCCTGCAGGGGCGCAGCAAGGACACCAGCTGACGGGGAGCCAGGGCGGGACGTCCCCACGGCAGGACAGATGGGGACAGAGAGGCTTGACAACGAGCAAGGCTTCCCTGCTCGGCCAGCACCCTTCAGGCAAGCTTGGCCTCAACCTCAGGGTGGCAGTTCCCGTAGCAAAGGCGTTGAGCAAGTCCCTTGGGATTGGAACAACCCAGTGGCCCCTTCCCCAGGCAGCCCGGGCCAACCCCAGGGCCAAGGCCGGGCTAGAAGGCACGTGCACTAAGGCCAGGGTGGCGCGGGGCAGGCCCACACCTTGGTGGCCAGCAGCCGCGTCAGGTAGATCTCCGAGACCATCTTGCTGCCTCGGTCTCCCTCTCGGTGGTCGGCGTGGTCGTGGTTCTTCACCAGGTGCCACAGCTTGGTGCCCGTCTCCTGGTCGGGCGTGATCATGGGTGCCCGAGAGCGGAGGCTGTCAGGGCTGCTGGCCGTGCGGAGCAAGCTCTCTGGGGCAGAGGGTGGTGCCCCTTAGGCCAGTGGGGCCACACCAGCCATCGCCGTGGCTCTTGCTCCCCTCCATCTCGGGAGCCCTGCAGGCCGAGGGGGCCCGTCTGCTCTCACGGGCCCACCGCATTCTAGGCTCTAAGGAACTAGAGACCTCCTGAGAGCAGGGTCCAGGGGGGCCGCCAGAGCCAAGCTGGCTGCTCAGACGGGGTGGGGCTGGGGGTTCCCCGCGACGGCCGACACAGCCCCGCAGGGCACGGGGCCAGCAGAGACCCCACACTGAGGACGCCTACCGTAACGGCTGAGAGAGCGGGTGAAGGTGAAGGAGTTGGCCATGTTGTAGGCTGACACTTGTTTGGGCACCAGTGCCACCAAGGAACCGTCTGTCACCTGCAGATCCCAGAGACAGAGAGGGGGGCAATGCAGGAGGCCGAGAAGCCAAGGGGCCTGAGCCACCCGGCAGGGCACGTGTGGGGCAGCTCCCACGGCTCCCCGAGGGGGGCCTGTGATGCGGGGGCCAGAGAGGGGAGGGGCAGGGCCATGGCTCCCAGGGGCCCTGGGCGTGAGTGGACCTCCGGCTCCTCACCTGGTAGTGGGCCAGTGAGTTGACCCTCTTCCAGTCACACTCGATTTTGGTGGTGACATCCTCGTCCTGGAGAATGATGCGGGCCATGCGGCCCTGGCGCCATTCTGTGGGCCACAGGCAGCTCTGAGGTCCTGCTCCGCGTCCCCTGGGACCCTGGGCCCACTGCCCTCAGAGGACAGAGCTCAGGTGGGGAGAGTAAACGCCAGCCAAGGTAACGCGGCCACAGGAGGTGGGGGGGGCCAGGAGGAGAGGGCAGGGGCCTCACCTAGGTCCATGTCCTCAGCTCTGGGGCGCTGAGAGTAGGGGATGCCCTTGTACACAGCATCTAGCAGCTTGTCTTTGGCCTGGGTGATACTGTCACAATTGAGAACCTTCACCGGGACCTGAGCGCTGCCCTCACTCTCCGGGCACACACAGTGCAGGGTCTGAGGGCGAGGGGGACCACAGGGTGGGTCCTGGGTGAGGCGTCCCCTCAGGCCCGATACCCTGCCCACCTTGTCCCCCGCTCACCAGCGTCTTGTAGTCGATCTGCTGCCGGATGAGCTTGTCCTCGCTCAGGGAGTAGCGGGCCTCGCCCGTGATGGCGTCGATGGGGCCCTTCTCCATCTGCTGCTTGATGGCGCAGTAGAGCAGGAAAAGCGGCTCCCCGGCGCACTCCTGCAGCCAGGGCCGGGACACAGCTTGCCGCCGCCTGCGGCCGGCTGCCCCGGCACACCCCCTCGCCCCCGCCTGCCCCTCGAGCACACGCACCTTCAGAAACTTATGCAGCAGGAAGGTGAACCAGTTGGTGAGCATCTTCTCAGCCACCGACTCGGTCCTAGGGTGAAAGGGGTGCTGGGGCCCTGGCCGGGCAGGGCTGGGCCTCCCAGGGGAGGGGCAGGGCTGGCGGAGGGGGCCCCAAGTACCTGCGCAGGAGCAGCTTTGGGTGGTTCTTGCTCTCGAGGTTCTTCTCGATGAGGTCCGCCAGCAGTTGCTTGAGTAGCCCCGTGGCATAATCGAGGCGGCTCTGCAGAGCCACCATAGTGAGCGAGGCCACAGTGCCACGGTCGCGCATGGAGAAGCTGCTCTGAGCCTCCAGAGTGTGGATAAAGGTGAGCACGAAGGCACGGCTGTGCAGCAGCTGCCCAAAGAGACGCAGGGCCTTCTCGACATTGGGGGGTGTCTGGGGGCGGGGTGGGGGACAGGGCATCTCAGAGGGTGCAGGTGGCCCTGGGGGTGACAGGGCATGGGCAGGCAACAGGGGGCACTCACATCCAGCTCCTTGAGCACTGGGTGGGCCTCGATGCCCGGGAAGAGCACACGCACGGCGTAGGTCCGGTAGTCCAGGAAGGGGATCTGCACGCCATCCATGTGGTTTGTCAGCTCGTTGATGTCTGTCTGCAGCTCAGCGAAGGCTGGGGAGGGCCGGTGAGGGAGAGTGAGCGGCGAGGGAGGAGGGAGCCCCTGCCGCCTGCCCCACCCCCCACCCCCATGCAGGCACCTTCCTTGCATTCCAGGGCCACCCGGGACTCCAAGTTGTCCATCTGGAGCTGGAGGCGCTTGAGCGTGCGGTCGGCATCCTGAGTCTTGCGTTTGTAGGCGACCAGCACGGCGGTGATGGCCAGCAGCAGCAGCCCGCCCCCCGCCGCCAGCCCCACCACAGCCGGCAGGGTCAGCGCCCGATCGGCCGTGATGTGCAGGGTGCCCAGCCAGAACTCCAGGCCACCCACCAGCACCTGCAGGGACAGGCGCCGTAAGCTGACCCCCACCCCCGCCCCAGGCTGCTCTGGCGGCCTCCCTGCCCCCTACCCACCATGACCGGCTGCCGGCCCGTCTGGCTGGGGGAGTCACACAGGAGTTGCGTGTCTGAGACGGTGAGCGTGCACGGCTGGCCCCCGATCAGCACCGTGTAGTTGAGGCGGGAGCTGCCAGCCGCCGCAGGGATCAGATTCTTGCCCTGCAGATGGAGAGCGCTGCTGGCCAGGGCTCCCCACCGCCCCGCCCCTCCCGCCCTAGGCACCCACCACACCGGCACCTTCAGCACTACGTGGGAGCCAGGTTTGACATCCAGGACCCCAGAGGGCCCGAGTGGCTCGAAGCTGGGGTCGGGGTAGTAGGTGAAGGAGGACCGGTTGAGGGAACGGGCCGTCTGCACGTGGTCCAGCAGGAAGCCGAACTCGTCAGGGTGCTCACCCTGGGCCTGCGGCTGGGGCCGCCCCAGGAAGATGCCGGGGGCCTTACACAGCATGGCAGTGTCGTTGATCACCTGGCACGTCTGTGGGGACAAAGGTGGGCAGCCCAGCACGTGAGGCCGCAGCGGGCAGGGGGTCAGGGGTGGGATGGCGGCAGCTGGCACTCACGTTGGTGGTCTCGATGCCTCGGTACTTGGCCCGGACCCGGGGCTCCTGGACCGTCAGCAGGTGGGTCCCACTCACAGTGATGGCGGTGCTTCCACTAGGGATGGGGGTGAGGGGCCTCAGGCTTCCTCCTCACCACCCTGAGCCCAGCCCTGGAGCGTTATCGAGGCTGCCATGGGAGCCCAGGGCCCCCCCGACCCTGGGTCACCCGGTCACCAGGCGAGGCCCAGGCCGGGCACTCAAGGACCTGGCCCCCAGCCTCCCCTCTGCCAGCCAGGCCCCATTCTCCCGAGGGCCTTACTTGATGATGCTCCAGGTGGGCTCGAGGCGAGTGACGGTGGGGTCCTGGGTGTAGGTGTAGAGGACGCCGGGACTGGAGATGTTGGCGCGGTCGATGGCCAGGGTGATGGGGGCCTGGCTCGGGCCCAGGGTGGAGACAGGCGAGATGCACACGATCACTTCAGGATCCCTCCTATGTCAGCAAGCGGGGACTTGGAGCGGGCCGCCCAGGGCTGCCACCTGCCGGCCCCGCGGCCCCCATCTGCGACACTCACCTCACGAACTGGCACTCGCTGTCTCTCATGGTCACTGTGACTCTGCTGCCGGCGTCCAGAGAATGACCGGAAATGGTGATTCGCGTGCCCCCAGAGGCTGGGCCCCGACTGGGACTCACGCGGTCGAACGTGGGCGTCTACGGGAGAAGCAGCCCTGAGGGGAGCGGGAAGACAGCAGGCGCCCAGCAGGGCCGGGCCACAGCCCCCGCCAGGAAGGAGCGGGAGAGGGAAGGGGGCGGGCAGCCCACGTACCACGAAGCTGTAGAGCTGCTCAGACTGCGTGCGGAAGTCAGCCGAGCAGTCGCTGACGCAGAGCTCCGCGGGCCCCGGTGGCGGGCTGGGCACCAGAGACTCCTCCATCTCACACACGATCCTAGGGGTCGGGTCGGGTCGGGTCGGAGGTCAGGCCTGGGCGCCCGGCCACAGGCCGGGGGGAGGCCCAGCGCCCGCACAGCCGCACTCACCTCTCGGCACTGACGTACTCGGCGGGGATGGAGTTGCAGCGCACGCCGGCCACCCGCACGCCCACGTCTCGGGAGGTGAGGCCCAGGTTCTCGCCCACGATGGTGATCCGGGTGCCTCCCTCCTTGGGCCCCATGAGCGGGTGGATCTGCGGAGCAGGAGGGGAGGCGGGAGGGTGAGCCGAGGCAGTGGGTACCCAGAGGGCAGCGGGTGGTGGGGAGGCCGACCTGGGCAATGCGGGGGTGGCTGCAGCGAGCGCCCTTCTGGTTCGGGTGCATCCAGTTGGTCTTGGGGGCCGGGCAGTGGGCCCGCAGCTGGCACCTATGCTCCGAGATGCACCAGCCACAGTTGAAGCGAGGGTCAGCCTTGAGGCAGAGGCCACAGCTGGGCCGCTGCGCCCAGCACTTGTACAGGAGGGCTGTGGGCACAGAGGGCACCGCTGGGGAGCAGCTACGAAGGGTCCCGCTGTGGGCCCGGCCCCAGCACGTGCCTTCTCCGCCCCAGGAGGCGAGCTCCTCAGCCCCATCCCGCCGCTCACCTCGGAAGGTAGCGGGCTTATCGATGGGGAAATCTCCATCCCAGACCACGGAGAAGTCCAGCTCGGTGTCACCATACTCATCACCTTCATAGGAATACTGGGGGAGAGGGACCCGCGTGACTCCAGCGAAGGTGCGCAGACCGCCCCTCCCCCAGCTCAGAAATCCCCAGCAGAAGACTCAGAAGGTCCCTCGCCACGGTCAGCTGAGGCTTCTAGAACAGTCTGCTGGGCACAGATCTGCACCACGCCCAGCCCTGCACAGCCTGGACCCCCGAGGGAGGCGGGGCAGGTGGGCCTCACCGAGGCGTTCTGGCATTGCACACTGCTGCTGTTGAAGCGCACGGCAGGCACCCGCTGCTGCCGCCCCTGCACCCGGACCACGCACTCGTAGTTCTTCTGGCCCGACTGGGGCTGCGGCAGGTTCTTGGCCCGCAGAGTGAGAGGCTGCATGACGCCTACTGGGATCAGGAGGTCCCCACTGGGCAGGATCTCAGGGCAGCCCTGAGGGGAGAACGCCCATCAGCCAGCTGGGCCGCCCCCCGGTTAAGGGGGCTCCAAGAAAACCCCAAGACCGAAGGCAGAAAAGCCAGGGACCGGCCCGCGCAGAGCCCGGCCCCCTCGCGTGTGGCGCCCGCCTCACCTCGGTGCTGTGGACCCTGCCCTCCTGGAAGGAGCACTCATGGGGGTGGCTGGTACACACGTGGCGGTACTTACACCAGTGGCAGGGGTAAGGGCTGCCAACGCAGGACATGCACCTGGAGGGGAGAGGCTTCAGAAATCACGGAGAAGACCGGGCCTGGCCCGTCACCATCCCTCCTGTGGGACACACGGGGAACCAAAGGCAAAAGGCACCGGGGCCCGCCTGAGGCCCACACGACACCGCGAGCAACAGAGACACGGGGACGGGGGTCGGGAGGGCCAGTACTCACGAGTGGAGGACGCTGCAGTTGTAGAAGACAAAGTCGGCCCCGGCAAACCTCACGCCGCTCTCCTTGGAGAGCAGCTGCAGCTGCACGGTGCGCGTGGCCCCTGCAGCGAGCCCAGGGGAGCGACACGTGAGCCGCGGACAGAGAGCACCCCTGCCCCCAGCAGCCCATCCACTGACCGTGCCCCCGGGTGAGAGCCCGGAGCTCCTGCAGGGAAGGCGATGGACAGCGTAACTCTCCAGAGGGCAGCAGGACGGCCTCACTCTCGGTCACCTCCTCGAAGGCGCAGCTCACGCCCGCACTGAGGTCCGGCACGTTGCTTATGGCCACGGTCAGCTGGGGGAAGCAGAGGGCTCAGAGCTGCGCGCACCCCTGACACGTGTGCACGGGCCTCTACACCCGCACCCCCCGCACCACTCACCTGCACCCCAGGCGATGTCACCGACACATTGTTGGGCCGGACCCGCACCTGGACGCACTTACTCAGCTCCTTGGCGAAGCCATGCAGGGCCGAGGCGCCTGGACAGGCCCCGTGGCGGCAGCATCTGCGCGGGGTCAGGCCAGGCCCATCCCACAGCTGCCCCAGCAAGGCCCAGAGCGGGAGTGCAGCGGGGGCCTGGGGGGAAGAAGGGGACGGCCAGCCCAGCCCACGGCACCAGGCAACCGCATGCCTTGGCCTCATCCCCTGGGGTCCGAGCGAGGGATGTCACTTGGGATAGAGGTTCCACTCGTTAGCTGGAGAAAGGGCAGGGAGGGGGAGACCACAGGGGCGCAGCTGGGGGGAGTGGGCACTTGGGCGGCTCCTCACCTGTGCTGCAGCACGCACCACCCGCAGTGCGGGTCCCCCGAGCCCAGGCAGGCTGCACAGCTTGGGTACTGCTCGCAGGTCTCCACCGGGAGCTGGCTCACCTGGGGGCAGCCGTGTCAGCACCCGCCCCACCCCCGTCCCACCCCCGCCCCCCGGCCTGCCGCGGGCCCACCTGCTTCTCGCTCAGGAGGTAGACGTGCCGGTGGTCGGGGCTGAAGAGCAGGTCACGGAGTATGGGGCTGCCGTCCACCACAGGCACCGTCTCATACAGGTGGGCCTCCTGAGAGCCGTCGACCCGTACCTGGGCCACGAGACCAGCCACCTGACGCCACAGCAGCACCCCACGCACCCGGGCATCCTATTCTCGAGCCAGGGACCCAGCCTGCCCGCCGCCCCCTTGTCCCACAGACCAGGGAAGGAGGACGCCAAGGCTGCCCCCTGGAGGCCCTTGGGGGTGACACAGCCAGTCCAAAAAGCCTCCCAAGACATAGAGACAGAGATGAGCGTTGCCTAGAGTTGGGGGACAGGGAAAGCGTGAGAGCTAAAAGGGAAGGGATTTTTAGGATGATGGCAACATCCCAGAATGAGATAGCGGTTATGCTTGAGTAACCCCGCAAACTTACTGAAATCACTGAGATGTATGCTTTAAACGGGGGGGGGGCAGTGTGACACGGCAGTTACACCCCAATAAAGCTGTGACAAATGCAAAACGGGGACCAGGAGGGAAGCAGACCAGGCCCCAAGAGCTCAGTGGCTCCCTTCACAAACCTTCCCCCGGCCACCCCCGACCTCCCCCAGGGACAGCCCCGCATCCCCCGGGTGAGCAGGAGAATGTGGCAGTTGTCCTGACTCCTGTCCCTTCAGAACACCCTGGAGCAGGAACAGCTGCGGCCCTGCCGGCACTGCAGCCCCCATGCCCACGAGGGGACAAGAGGGCAAAGAGGATTAGGTCCACATCTGTCTCCTCGTTCATTCAACTGAGGACCCAGCAACGGCGGCTCCGGCTCTCCCGGCAGGGAGGCCCGGAGATAGGCCCGCTCTGCCCCCAGAGCCACAGGAAGCCAGCGATTCAGGCCACGGCGGGCGGTGGCACTCAAGCATGTGCGTGGAGCACAGCTGGGCTCCTGGGGCCCAGCCTGGGAAGGCCCCCGTCCCCCAGCGGCCAGGTCCCGTCCAAGGTGCTGCAGGGCTCATCCGCACGCTCTGGACCCACATGCCGAGCGTTCCGGGGCTCACCTTCTTCAGACTGCCGCCGCGGGTGCCGATGAAGACCACAGAGTGCTGCTGGTACGTGTAGGCGGCCACACTGGCCATGCCATCGGTACTGTCGGCTAGCAGGGGCAGCCCCTCGATCACGTGCAGCCCGCCCAGCGGCTGGTTCAACACCAGCCCGCAGAAGTTTCCATTTATCTGCATGGGCTGGTGAAACAGGAGAAGGACGCACGAGTCAGAGCTGGGGG
This sequence comes from Balaenoptera physalus, assembly GCF_965194825.1. Taxonomy (NCBI): domain Eukaryota; kingdom Metazoa; phylum Chordata; class Mammalia; order Artiodactyla; family Balaenopteridae; genus Balaenoptera; species Balaenoptera physalus. Next base: position 133,721,303 of record NC_138903.1, on the reverse strand, counting down.
GCACCAGCCGGACAGAGGCAATGAGACCCCACGTCCTAGGGGGGACCCCACGGGAAATCGGGGGCTGAGGAGGGAGGCGGAGGACGGAGAGCAGGCAGGAGCAGGCCGGGGTAGGGAGGGTCGGGAAGAAGGGGGTGGTCCACACAGAGAGCACACCCACCAAGAGAGGCGGGGGGAAGGCAGGCCGGGGAGGAAAGAGAAGCAGCAGAGGCAAGGAGGGGATGACAGGGGGCGGGGGACCCCGGGCGAAGCTGTCGTTCCCAAGACCGAGCCCCGCAGACCCAGGAAGGGGCAGAGGGCCCAGCCTGCGGGCAGGGGCGGGGGCGGGTGAGGGCTCACGGTGTTGATGCAGGGCAGCTCCTTGTTCAGCAGCCAAGGCAGGGCCAGCGTGCCCTCCCCACGGTAGCAGGACTGGATGCGGCGCCGGATGTGGGCATTGATGCTGCTGAGGGTGAAGAGGCAGAGGACGGTCTGCCGCGGCGGGCTGGCCCGGTTCTTCTGGCCCTGAGAGAAGATGGTGAAGAGGACGTCCTCGTCGGCCGGCACACCCAGGGCCTGGGCCAGCAGCAGGCCGGGCTTGGCCAGGTGGGCGCTCTGCACCAGGCGGTACTCCACGCCGCGCCAAGAGCAGCCGATGGGGAACTCCACGTACGAGTAGAACTCCGAGTCCCCCGAGCACATGCGCACGATCTTGGACGTGAAGAATTTCTCGCCTGCCGTGTCCAGCAGTGTCTGCTGGGTATCCAGCTGCAGTGTCAGGAAGTACACGAAGGAGGCGCTCACAAAGCCGTAGACGTAGTAGATGTCGAAGGCTGGGTACAAGGACAGCGTGTCTGAGGGGATCTTGATCTGAGAGGAGACGAACTCGTCCTGGTACACCTGGGGAGCGGGTGGAGGACAGAGCCTGGGACGAGGCCTAGGTCCACCCTCGACCTCCCCAACCATGGCCCCTGGGCCCCCGCCACCCAGCCTGGCCCTGTGCCCACCACATGGCCCCCGGGGGGCTTCCCCCACAACCTCCCTGCCCCCGACCCGCGCGGTCACAGGACCCCAGGCCAGAAAGGCTCCAGAGGGCAGGCTGAGCAGCCCCGTCCCAGGACCCGGCCCGCCCTCCCGTCCTCAGCAGCCTGCCCCCTCTGGGACCAGGGCTCTTCCCGACGCAGAGCCAGGACAGAGTGAAGGCAGGAGGGCACGGGAGCTGGCTCTTCAGAGGGGCGAGAAGGGAGGGGAGGGGAGGGGAGGGCAGGGGTCGGGGGCCGGCCGAGCAGGTGGGCGGGCTCACCCACCAGACTGAACATGTCGGCGCCGTCCTCGTCGCCGATGAGCTTTCGGGAGCTCAGGGTGGGGAAGTACTCAGACTTGCCATCCACGGCGGTGCCCACGAACAGCTTGCTGGGCCCCTGGCCCTGCTCCACGATGACACCCGCCATGGAGTCAGGCTCCTGGGCTCCTGACAGGTAGTGCTCCTTGCGGTGGTGCGGCTCGCCCAGCTTGAAGAGGTCGTCCAGGCGCAGGAACTGGCAGATGCCCTGCCAGATGCTGCCGCAGGCCAGCAGGCGGCGGGCTGCGTAGTCTATGAGCAGCAGTTTGTTCACGTTGTCCACAGGCACCAGGCGGTGGGCACAGACACGCATGCTGGGGGGTGGGTAGCAGCGAGCATTGTCCTCGACGGGCCCCGTGACGTGGACCCGCAGCTCGGTCAGGTTGGGGGCCAGCTTGAAGACGCGATTCACCGCGCCCACAAACACCTCCCCGGTCACCCGGTGCACGGCCAGGTGGGTGAGCGAGGTGTCCGTCACTGAGAAGGCAGGGAAGGGCGTGCTGCCTCCCAGGGCCTGCCCCACGGCAAGGAGGAACAGCAGGAGGAGGCCGACGGTGGGCATGGCCGGCGGCTGCCCCGGGGTGGGGGGCCTGAGGAGAGACAGGGAGTGCCGGTCAGAGGCCCCCCGCCCAGGGCGCCCAGCCGCCTCCGGCCCTGCCTGGCCTAGGGCCCCCAGCAGGCCAAGAGCCACGCCACAGAGGGTGGAGGCCAGTCGCCCACCGCCATGCCAGAGCCCCAGATGGCGACCACGGCTGGGAGAGAGGAGGGGCCTCCGCCAGGGCGCACGAGTGAGCAGCGAGTGCAGGCAGGCTTGGGGGCCATCAATCATCCCCCACCCACTGCTGGAAAGGAGCCAGGAGGCCTCGCCTCAGCTGGGCCACACCCAAGGGGGCAGCAGAGCCAGATGCTAGGAAAGGCAGGGTGGGAGGCCCTCCAGAAAGGAGAAGCCAAACACCAGATCCCAGAGCTGAGGGTGGCCAGCCGCACACAAGAGCAACCCAACCGTGGGCAAGCCAAGGCCACAGACGTGCCTCCCACCCTAGCTGGGGAAAGGAGAAAAGGTAGGGAGAGAACAATCGCAAATTGGTGGGGGGGTGTCAGGACACCACCCCAGGACAGAGGTCTGAGGCGTCAAAGCCTGAGACCAGATGGGAACCAGGGCTGCCACTTCCACCTTCCTGGCCCCGGCTGCCTCCTCGCCCCAGGGGCCTCCGTCTGCTGGCCGTCCAGGAGGAGCCTGCCATCTAGCCTACCGGCTGCAACACAAAGCCGAGTCGCCTGCCCCCAGAGCAAAGCACAGAGACAGACATAAGTCAGGCTCTGCTCAGGCACAGCCAGACGGATGCCCAGGCAGCCCTGCGCGGCTCTCCCTCCAAATCCACACGTTAGCTGGGGAAGGGGAGACGCAGGGGGGCCCAAGGAGCCCTATGGAAGGGGAGCAACATTCTGAAATACGGCTGAGACTTTGGGGAGATGGGGTGGGGGACCACAGGAGCAGTACTGGGCTTGGCTGGGTCTTCACCCCCAGGCCACACCCAGCCCTCGGCCAGCTCCAGGCAGCAAAGACAGCAGAGAAGTGTCGTGGCAGCCAAGGGGGCAGGGCTCAGCGATACCCTCTCAGTGCCCAAGCCCCAAGGGAGACACAAGTTACCCAGCTTGGGGAGGGTGCGGGGAACCAAACCAAGGCAGCAACCAAGGAAAAGGGAAAAAATGCATTTGCTAGAACAAGGAGAAGACCCGGCTTGGAACTGCAAAGTTTCAGCTCAGGCTGATCATCTCTGGGGCTCTTTTGTCAGGTCCGCATCCTGGATCCTTAATGCAAGAGCCAGAGAAGAAAGGAAGACGGAGAAGGGAGGCCTCATGCCACCCTCACCTCCTCCACACCGCACAGGAATACAGGCCTAAGAATGGGGATGGGACAGGTCGGGAGGGAGACCTGGAAAGGCAGAATTTGCAGCCCAAGTGCCCATCCCAAACCTCAGCCTGTAACCGGGAGCCTCGGGCATCACAGGCACACCCAGCCTCTCTGCTACGGCCCTGCCAGCAGAGCCCGAGGGTGGGGACAGACCCTCGCAGAGACCCGGCTCTAGCGCCCGCTCCCCAACGCCCCGCGCGGTGCTGCCTGCCCGGCTCGCCCCGCCCCCACCAGGGACACCCCCCACCCCCGGCAGATCCACGGGGATCCTAGTGGATGGAGGCGCCGCAACAGTCCTTGCAGGGGCCGCTCCTCCGCCACAAAGGGTCCCCATCGGGCCGGGGGGCTAGCCGCGGACGGACGGTCCCTACCGGCGCCGGGCACGAAGGACCAGTCAGGCCGGCGCCCGAGAGGCAGAGGCAGGGCCCGACCCCTTAAAGGCCGAGACGAACCCCCGCGCTGCCGGAGCCCAGGGCCGCCGAGCAGGCTGGCCCCGCACGGGCGGCGGGGGATGGAGGCCACCTACCTGTCCCTCCGCCGCCGCTGGCTCCGGGTGGCCGCCCGCCGGCCACGTGGACGCGCCCTCGAGCCCCACACCGCCCCGTTCGCGCGCCCCCGCCGCCGCACCCCTCGCCCTACGCCCCGCGCGCCCGCGCCGCCGCCGCCGCCGCCGCCGCCGCCGCCGCCGCCGCCGCCGCCGCCGCCGCCGCCGCCGCCGCCGCCGCCGCCGCCGCCGCCGCCGCCGCCGCCGCCGCCGCCGCCGCCGCCCACACACTGGGCCGGCCCGCGGCCGCCAGGGCCTTTTAAACCCGGACCGTACCACCGCGCCGGGCGGGGGCGCCCAGGGAGGGCCGAGCGGCAGGGCTCGCGGGCGGGGGCCGCCCCTCCGTGGGGCCGGGAGAGGCCCAGTGCTTAGCCCGGGACCCCGTGAGCGGCCCGGGTCACCACCCAGCGAGCCGACCCCCCTCGCGCAATGGCCGCGTCCGCGGCGCGCGCCTCTCCCCCGCCACCCGCCCGCCCCGGCCCGCCGCCTCCCGCAACCCTGGGACCCGCGCGCGCCCGCGCCACACCCCCACTAGGGCCCGGGGCGCGCGCAGACCCCGCCCCGGCGCTCGGAGGCGCGCCCGGGGCCACCTGCCGCCGGTGCGCGGCCTCCCCTGTCCCAACCCTTAGGGCGCACACCAGCCGGGGACTCGCGGTCCTGGCTCAGGACACTCTCCCCCGACGGTCCTTAATCCGGAGGGTCCGCGGCTAATAACATGCAGATGCCCGGCACGAGGACTCAAGGCTGTCGGCCATTTACACCTGGCCCCTTCCCCAGCCAGCCACCCTGGCCCTGAATCGGAGGGAGGTTTTCATTCCCTTGGTTTCCTTTTCCTTTTCTTTTTAAACAGCTTTATTGAGCTATAATTTATCTGTCATGTAAGTCACTCATGTAAAGTGTAACATTCAATGACTTTTAGTATATTCACAAAGTTGTGCAGCCATCCCCACTACCAGATTCCAAAACGTTCTCATGACCCCTGAAGCAAGCCCCCATATACCCCTTAGCAGTCCTCCCAGTCTGCCCCATGTGAATTTTAGGATGAGCTTGTCAGTTTCTGCAAAAAAGCCAGCAAGAGTTTGATAGGGATTGAATTGAATCTGTAAATCAATTGGAGAGTGTTGCCATCTTAACAAGATTCTTTCCATCCATGAGCATGGGATGTGATGATTAACTTTATGTGTATTAATTTCAACTTGGCTAGGCTGTAGTCTGCAGTTATTTAATCAAACTCTCATGTAAGTGTTGCTGTGAAGGAATTTTGTAGGTGTGGTCAACATCGACAATCGGTTGACTTTAAGTAAAGATCACCCTCCATAATGTGGGTGAGTCTTGTCCACTCAATTGAAGGCCTTAAAAGCAAAAACTGAGGTTTCCAGGAGAAATAGATATTCTGCCTCAAGACTGTAATGTAGAAGTCCTGCTTGAGGTTGCAGCTTGCCGACCTGCCCTACAAATTTTAGACTTGCCACCTTGCCAGCCCTCACAATCTCATGAGATAATTCCTCAAAATAAATCGTGTGTGTGTGTGTGTGTGTGTGTGTGTGTGTGTGTGTATCCTGTTCTGTTACTCTGGAGAACCTTAACTAAATAAATATTTTTCCATTTATTCAGGTTTTCTTTATTGTCTTTCAATGACATTGTCCAGTTTACAGTGTACAAGTCTTGCATTTCTATTGTTAAATTCATTCCTAAGTATTTTATTCTTTATAATGCTATTATAAACAAAATTGTTTATTGCTACGGTATAGAAGTACAATTGATTTTTGTGTAATGATCTTTCATCCTACAACTTTGCTGAACTCATTTATTAGCTCTAATATATTTTTTAGAAGATTTATTAGGATTTTGCATATACAAGATTATGTCATCTGAGAATAGAGATAGTTTTACTTCTTCCTTTCCAATCTGGATGCCTTTTATTTCATTGTGTTGCCTAATTGCCCTGGCTACACCCTCCAGTCAATGTTGGATAGAAGGGGTAGCTTTCTTTTTAACTTTATAATTTGAAATTATTTCAGACTTAGAAAAAAGCTGTAAGACTAGTACAGAAAGCTCCCATGTACCCTTATCCCACATTCACCAAGAGTTCATATTTTGTTCCATTTGCTTTCTCATTCTCTCTCTCATTCTCTCTCTCTCCCTCTCACTTGTGGGTGCATATGTATTTATTATATATAAAAATAATATTTTTATCAACTATGTCTAAGTAAGTTGCATACAGCTTACCCCTTTACCCCTAAATACTTCATTCTGTATTTCATAACCACAGCATAATTACTGTATAATTATTATAGACTCTTACATAACCAAAGTATAACTATCAACATCAGAAATGTTAATGTTAATACGATAATATTATTTTATCTAAGGTCTTATTCGAATTTCACCAATTGTCCTCATGACGTTTTTTCTGATCCAGGATCCAGTCTAGGATCCCACGTGGCATTCGTTCTCATGTCTCTTTGGTTCCCTTTAATCTGGAACATTCCTCTGCTTTTCTTGGCCTTTCATGACATGGACATTTTCGAAGAGTGCAGGCCAGGTGTTTGGCGGAACGTCCTCAGGTTGGATTTGTCCGATGTTTTCTCAGGGTGCGATTTGGGTTATGTGGTATTGGGAGGCTACCAGGCCCTCTCTGTGCTTCTTATCAGGAGGCAAGTGTTCTTGTTTTGTCCCTTCACTGTGATGTTAACTTTAAGCATTTGGTTAAGGTGGTGACTGCCAGTTTCTCAAGTGGACAGTTATTATTTTTCCCTTTGTAACTAAAAAGTAGCTTGTAGGAAGATACTTTGAAACTAGGTAAATATTCTGTTCCTTATCAAAACGTCACCAAGTCATTGATAATTCTTGCCTAAATCAATGATTACTCTGATGGTTACAAAACAGTGATTCTTCTCCCTCCATGATCCCTCCTACACTCATTCATGGCATTCTCCTGTCAGGAAGAGCTCCTCTGTTCATCTATCTGTATATTCATTATCAGTGTGGACTCGGGGATGTGGATTTTATTCGATGGACTGTAATCCATTATTGTTTTTTTGTTTTGTTTTTGGTCTTTGGCCGCGCCATGCATGGGATCTTAGTTCCCAGACCAGGGATCGAACCCGCATCCCCTACATTGGACGATGGATTCTTAACCACTGAACCACCAGGGAAGTCCCTTGGGTAGCTTTTTAAAAAAATTTCCCTTTATGGGAGTTCCCTGGTGGCCTAGTGGTTAGGCTTTCACTGCCGTGACCCGGGTTCAATCCCTGATCAGGGAACTGAGATCCCACAAGCCAAGCAGAGCACGGCCAAAAAAGAAAAATCTTTCCTTTTAATATAGCTATGTTATTCATTTGAAATACACTTGGGAGAATTTGTTTGTATTCAGTTTTAGCTTTTCACCCTATCCTGTTGATTTTTTTTTTTAGTATGTAAAATAGCAACATGTGTCCAGAAGTCAAAACTACATCAGAAGAGACATCCAGAGGAGCGTCACTCCCTCTCGTATCCCTATCACCCAGTTCCCTCCTACCCCTTTAGGTAACCAGTTTCATTAGTTGCCTTCTCTTCCTTTTTTCTTTTAAAATGAGCTTTATTGGGGTATAATTTACAGACAATAAATGACCCCACTTTAAGGGTACAGTTCAATGAGTTTTGACAAATGCATACCCCTTATAACCACCCTCCAGTCAAGATACAGGCCGTTTCCATCAGCCCAGAGGCCCCTCTGGGTTCCCTCTGCAGTCGGTGCCCCTCGCCCAGCCCCAGGTGACTGCCCATCTGCTTGCTGTCACCATGAAGATGGTGAGCATCTTTTCACTTGCTATTGCCGTTTCTTTTTTTTTTCCTTTTTAAAAAAATTTTTATTGGAGTATAATTGATTTACAATGTTGTGTTGCTATTGCCATTCTTATTCGTCTTTTGTGACATTGTGTATTCAAATCTTTTTTTAAAATTTAATTTATTAATTTATTTATGGCTGTGTTGGGTCTTTGTTTCTGTGCGAGGGCTTTCTCCAGTTGCGGCAAGCGGGGGCCACTCTTCATCGCGGTGCACGGGCCTCTCACTGTCGCGGCCTCTCTTGTTGCGGAGAACAGGCTCCAGACGCGCAGGCTCAGTAATTGTGGCTCACGGGCCTAGTTGCTCCGCGGCATGTGGGATCTTCCCAGACCAGGGCTCGAACCCGTGTCCCCTGGATTGGCAGGCAGATTCTTAACCACTGCGCCACCAGGGAAGCCCCTGGATTTTTGATGAAGTCTAATTTATCAATTTTTCCTTTTATGATTGTTTTTTGTCTCCTGTCCAAGAAAACTTTGCATAGACCAAGGTCACAAAGGTTTTCCCCCATGTTTTATTTATATATAGTTTTAGTTTTAGCTTTTACTTTTAGGTCTACAACCCATGTCAAGTTCATTTTTCTGTGTGGTCTAAGTAAGGCATATAAGTTTCCTGTGGCTGCTGTAACAAAGTTCCACAAACTGAGTGGCTAAAACAATAGACATTTCTTCTCGCCTTTTAAGATGATAAAAATATTCTGGGAGTAGATAGAGGTGATGGTTGCACAACATTGCGAATATACTCAATGCCACTGAAATGTGCATTTTTAAATGGTTAATGGTTATTTTTATGTTATGTGAATTTTTCCTCAGCTGAAAAAAAAATTGAAAATAAAAAACAAAATCCCACAGTGAGAGACCACATGTGCCATCTCAGGTTGTATATGTCCCCCAGCCCCTTGAGGAGTGAGAGTGCGCTGTGCGCGAAGCCTGGGAGCCAGGACTCTCACCTGGTGGTGGTGCTGCAAAATGGGAGGGGCCTGGGGGGGGAGTCTGCCACTGTCTGGAAAATTAATTATGCCTTCCCTGGCGGTCCAGTGGTTAGGACTTGGCACTTCCACTGCAGCGGCACGGGTTCCATCCCTGGCTGGGGAACTAAGATCCCGCAGGCCACATGGCGCGGCCAAAAAATTTTAAAAAGATTTAAAACGGAGGAGGCTCTGTATGCACAGATCTGGAGAGACACGTAGGCTGCTGGGGGATGTATTGTTAAGCGACAAACGCGGATGCTTTGTTGGGGCAACTGGACCCGGAGGGTGAAGAGCTGGCCCTGCCCCTCCCGCTCATTCCCGGCACTGCCTCTCTGACCTTTCCTCTCTTCCCCGCCTTCCCCTCTCTCCTTCCCTCCCTTCCACCCCACTCACCTCCAGCCTGCCCGCCTGTGTCGCCACACCTGCTCTTCTCACCACCTAGCCCACCCCCCCACAAACACTAGTCCCCAGAAGCCTTGGTGACCACTCAATGGACTTGGTGACCTCGTGTAGTTCTAAAGCATCAGATAATAACCTGTCCCAGCAGCCCCCAACTTTCCTCTGCGGCCCCCAGACCCCTCCCCTACACGCCACACTCACACGAGTTCAAGGTCCCGAGGAGAGGGCCCCCAGCACGACAGTGCCCCTCCTGGCAGGAGTGCTGGCCTGCGCTGGCCTCTAGGCAGAAGTAGGGAGCCCAAGACTGCCCGGCAGAAAGCTGGCCCTGCCGCAGCCCTTTCTTAAGATAAGGGGCTCCTCCCTTGGGCCCCGCCAACCATGGTGTCTTTTCCATCCCTCCAATGGCCACAAGGAAGGGGGTCTCCTCCCCTGACAGTCTCCCTGCCCCCTTGACCCTGACCCCAAACGTCTCCCTTCTTCCCAGCCTGACTTCCCAGCAACTTAGGGCTGTTTCTAAAAACCAGCTCCTTCCCTGACAGGACCCAAGATTGGGCCTCAAGGGGCTTGTTTTCCAGAAGCTGCCGGGCCAAAGGCGGCTCCCTCAAATCATCCAGTACTGGGTGAGCTGGCTGAGGGGCTCCGTCTCCTGAGGAAGCCTCCTCTTCTGGTGGCTTCTCAAACAGGGCAGGAGGGGGTTGGCGCAGGCCAGAGGATCCCCTCCCCAGGGTTCCTGGAACCCAACAAAAAGCCCCATCGACTTCCTCAGAGTTGTTCCCCACATCCAGGACTGAGGGTCAGGCCTGGCCACCCCTCCCTGCTGTGCCCCAGGTGCCCAGGCCTAGTCTACCCTCCTCCCTCCTCCAAGTGACCCTGGACGGCCCCGCCCCAGACACAGGGTAAGGAAGCCCAAGTGACAGCTCCTAGCTGCCAGATGGGCCTCCCCAGGCCACAGCTGAACAGGACAGAGGGCCCTGCCGCAGAGGAGGAAGGCACAAGAGCCTGTGCACCCGGCAAAGCCCGCCACCACCGTCAGATCTGCACACTGGCCAGGGAGGTGGGCCGGACCCAGAGCTGAGACGCTCCCTGCCAGCTGGGGTCTGTCCCGTCCCCTCTGCCAGGTCTCAGGCAAGGGGAATAAGAGGGGAGCAGGGGTGGCGAGCTTACCTTCCTCAGCCTCCTGGAGCCGGGCCCAGGGGAACCAGGGGAGCTGGCCGCCAAGGCGGGGCAGGAAGCAGGAGCACGCGCCCCCAAGCCAGGTTCCCCCCCTTGGGGCCACGACAGCGACCAGCCCCAGGGCAGCCTGAGCAGAGCTGGCCGTGGGTGGGGTGGGCAAGCCGTGAGTACAGGCATCCACAGCGGCCTTCCCGTGTCCAGACTGGGGAGAGATGCTGCGACAGGGACACAGGGTGGCTGGGAGCCACAGGACAGCCGTGTCCCTTATAGAACGGGCAGCTAGGAGACACAAAGGAGCCCAAAGTCCTGGGCGGGAAGCACGGGGGGGAATGCCCTTCCTACCCATGTAGGTGCCGCGGTGGGGACGAGATGGCTGCAGGGACAGCTGGGCCTGCTGAGGCCCCAGTGGATCCCAAATATCCCTTCCACCCTCCCACCCCTGCCAAACACACACTTTCTTGCAAGACACAGAGAGCAGAGATATTGTATAGTTCCACTTATGTGAAACTTCCAGAATAGGCAAATCCATACAGACAGAAAGTAAACTAGGGGGTGCGAGGGGCTGGGGGGCGGCTGCTAATGGACGTGGGGTCTCCTTTCGGGGTGATTCACATTATGAACGTACTAAGTACCCCTGGATGGTACGCTTTCAAATGGTCACAATGGTGAATTTTATGTTATGTGAATTTTACCTCAACAACAAAAAAATCTTTAAAATAAAACGCACAACAGGTGCTCCAGCTCTGACGCGTGTATCTCTTTGTCGTAAAAGAAAAAGGCGGTAAACAACAGCGCCAGGGGCAGGGGCTGAGCAGGCCCCGTCACGTCTTGGGAGCGGGGAGCCGGGCGCCCGGAATCCTGGGGACGTAGGCAGGGGGCCGCAGGGAGCCGGAGGAGCTGGGGCCGCGCTGCTGCCCCATCACCGGATCTGGTGCAGGACCAGGGCACAGAGAAGGAAAAGCGAGCTGAGCAGGGCCGGGCGGGCCTCCTGACGGGCAGCCAGGCCAGCTCCCACTCAGCGCTCGAGGGCTTCTGTACCGTGTACTTGTCCCACTTCTTCTCAGGGTCGTAGGGCTCCCAGCGGCTGGCAGGGAAGATGTGCTTGTTCTTCTCGTACCAGCTCCGCAGCACCACCTTGCCCGCGTGCGACTGAGGACGGGAGGAGGGCCGGGCGCTGCGGCTCAGGGCTCAGGGCCACGCGGCTGGCCCCCTCCTACCCGCGTGGCGCCCCCGCCCACCGTACCTCATCCTTCTCCACAGTGGCGTCGCTGAGCAGCCGCACGTCATCGTGAACGTCGAAATTGAAGAGGGGCCCTGCAGGGACAAGGAGACAAGAGGCCAGGCCCCCTCAGCTGCCGCCCTGTGACACGGGCAAGTGGCTGGGGGGTGGGGCCGGGCACACTCACCGCTCTTCCCTCGCGCCTTGGTGACGATGAAGTCATAGAAGCTGTGGTGCTAGGAGCAGAGGGCAGGAAAGCAAAGGCAGGGGAGCCATCTCGGCCGCCTGCAAGCTGGGCTCCAGCCCTGCCCACCTGAGCCGAAGACCCAGAGCAGGCGGGCCCCCCCCTCGAAGCCCCCGGGTGTGCCACAGCCCAAGACCCTCCCCGCAACCCGGGCGGGGCTGCGGGGACAGAGAAGGGACTCACGTGGGGTATGATTAGGTCCTCCTTGATGTACATGAGCTGCTCCACCCCTGCCGACCTGAGGGAGAAAGGACCAGGAAGCAGGTGGCCAAGGACACCGGGGCACCAGAGCCAGGAGGCAGAGGCCCGCAATGCTGGGAGGGGGATGGGAAAAGGGGCCCGGCCCCCTTCTCAGGAGCGCGGCGCCCAGCGTGCCGCGAGCAGCAGCTGCCACCTGGGGTCCCGAGCGCCAGGGCTGAGGCTGCAGACTCCGGTGCACCCCGTCGCACGCCCGCGCAGCCCCACCTGAGCTCGCTGAAGTCTTTGCGCAGGATCTCGAGGGCCTTCTGCAGGAACTGCTGCATCGTGTTGCCCTTTTTCATCTGTGTGAGTGACCCAAGAAGAGGCGAGAGGGAAACCGTGTGGGGAAACCAACCGAGGAGTTGGGAAGGGAGGACAGAAGCCCGGAACCCTCCTCCCTGCTCCCCCTGAACCCCCAGGGGCCACCCACACCAAGGGGCCTGAGGGCTCTGTCGGGATTGACAGCTCCTTCCCACCGAGTCCAAAGGAGGCTGGGGCCGAAGGGCGAGGGGCATGGGGCACGGGGCGCAGGCCCCGCAGCGTCACCTTGACTGTGCGCCGGTGCCCAGAGCCATCCCAGTAACTGAAGGTGATCTCGATCTCCTCGCCTACAAAACAGAATTGCCTCTTGGCCTCCAGACCCCGGTGTCCCCACTCCCTGCCAGCTCCCTGGGGCTCGGGGCACTGCCCAGAGCAGCGTTGACAGGAGAGCGGGCGTGGCTCCCAGCCCCGGGCCACGTGCATCCCGCTCCAGGAGCCCTCACTCTTGATCTTCTCCTGCTTGGCTTCCCACTCCTGCCGTAGCTCCTCCCGGAGCCGATTCTCCTCCTCCTAGAAGAGAAAGAGGCAAAGGAGGGAGGCCCAGGGCTGCCCAGGGGGGCACGCAGGGCCCCACTTCCTGAGCAAAAGCCTCTGCCAGGGTCGGGGTCAGGCCGCCTTTACCTCCCGGTCTCGGTCAGGCAAGAAGCTCGTGTCCACATCTGGGTTCTTCCCCAGTTTCCTCTTCTTTGCGGTGATCTCTGGAGCAAAAGGAAACACAAGGGTTTCTGTGGTGGCCTCAGCCTTCCCGAGTCGCTCCTGTGGCCCCTTGTTCCCTTGGGCAAGGCCTGCACTGTCCAGCGAGCAGCCGCTTACTTTCTGCGGCTGGGTCAATTTACACTGAAATTATTCAAACAGAATTAAGTTTGGTGCCCAGCCACACGAGTCCCACACACCTGCCCAGGGACCGCACAGCTGGTTCCCACTCTGTCGGCCACTGAAAGCGAGCCCCCCACTCAACTTTGCCGTGGTGAAGACTTGGCCCTTTCCCTCCTGCCCCAACTTGTGAGGTCCGGGACCCCGAATGCGGCGGGCCGTCGAGGCTGTTGGTAGATGTGCTTCTCCACTTGAGAACCAGAAGCCAGGACAGAGCTCTGCCAGCGGGACCGCACCCCGTCCGCAGCCTGCCCTCACCTTCCCTCTCCAGCTCCTCCTCGTCTATGGTCGCCTCCTCCTCCTCCTCGCCTGCCTCGTCTTCTTCCTCCAGGGTGAAGGACAGGCTGGAGATCTTCCGCTTGGCCTCCTTCTTGCGCTCCTTCTCGCGCAGCTTCTCCAGCTTCCTGCCAAGGCATGGGTGGCCGTCATGCATGTCCCCACCCCCGAGGCCCTTTCCCCGACCCAGAGCCACCTGTGTGCTCAGTGCGGGTCCCACTCAGCGCAGGCCCAGAGGAGTCCTACTGGCCCAGGGCACTTCAAGTTCACGGGCAGGGCTCTGATGATGACGAAGGGTCTCCCTCCCCTTCCACATGCAGCACCAGCCTGACCCGCCCCCAAGCACGAGCCCCGCCCCCCGCCCAGAGGGGGAGGCCGCCGGCTGGGAGGAGGCGACCCACAGCTGCAGCTCCTTCGACTGCTCCTTCTTTGCCAGCTGCTTCTCCCGCTCCTTCACCAGGGCCTCCTGCTTCGCCTTCATGTCGTTCAGCGTCACAAGACCTGCGAGGTGAGGAGACGCGGGGGCAAGAGGCGGTCACCCAGAGTCAGCCACGCAGCCGGCCTCAGCCCGGGAGCGGGGACACGCGCGCCTTGCTTACCCACGGTGCTGGACTTGAGCTCCGCCTCCACGGCATCGTAGTGCGCAGAGAACTTCTTGTCAATGTTGGATTTCATTATGTTCTCCTGTCCGGGAGGGAAGGCAGCAGTGAGGGCCACCTGCCACCCCACCATGCAAGTGGGGACCTGGGTTCTAGTCCCAGGTGTGTCCCTAGACTCACTATGATGTGACCTTGGGAAAGACATGTCCCCTTCCCTTGACTGATGGAAGGCTCCACGGGGCTGTGAGAGGCTCTTCCAGTGCCGAGGGGACCAAGTGGGGCCGTTTCCCCGCGCCATCTGCGCTGCTCCGGCCCCTCCACAGGTCCCGCTGGGAACCAGAGCTCACTCAGTGGTCTGGAGCCGTGGGTCCTCCCTGCCGTTGGTGTTCTTCACGCCCAGCTCCTAAGCTGAAGCTCTGGAGACCCAAGGCAAGGAGTGACAAGGGGAGCAGAGAGTGGCTGACGGCCGAGCCCCTCACCGAGCAATGCTGCTCCCTCTTGGCCCCAGATGTTGCCAACAGCTTCCCACGAGGCCTCCTCACTCCAGCCCAGTCCCATCCCACTTGGTACCAAGCAGGTCCCTCTCTGGCCAGCAGCCTCCACAGGAGGTGGCCAGCAGAGAAATGTACCTCCGTCCCGCCACTGAGTTCGCACTGAGACGGTGGGGCTGGGGCATGAGTGTAAACCGAGGCAGCACCAGGCCTCGGCATGCAGCCGCTTCCTTGGGCCCAGCTGCCACAGCACCTAAGGCCTGCTCTCCCCTTGCGCCGAGTCCCTCCTCTTCCACCGAGTCGCCCCCAAAGGCCTAAGTGGAGGGCGCCTTCCTTCCTGACGGCCCACTGCCATTGGCCACTCACTGAAGCCCTTAGTGAACCGCGAGCACCCCAGACCTTCCTGCCTGCCTTTGTCCCGTGGAAAGGGCTCCAGAATGAGTCCGGTGCATTGGCTGGGGCCCACCCTTCCTGATATCCATTGAGTCTGGGCCTGACTCTCAGGGCTGAAGGGCCAGAGAAACAATGCTCGGTGCCCTCAACGGTCGCCCCAATGCCAAAAATGTAACCACTGAGTGTGGCTCCTTCCTGCTGGAGCCTTGTCACAAACTACTTCCTCTCAGCCTTCTGCGTCCATTTTACAGACGAACAGACTGTCGCCGGCTCATTTCCGCCCCTTGCTAGAGATCGGCGAGCAACGGTCCCAACCCCCCGTCGCCGCCCGCGCTCTGCTCCCGCTCCCCGGGGCCCCGCGAGACCCCGGGCGGCGGGAGCAGAGCACGGGCGGCGGTCTGCGCGCATGCGCCGAGGCGCCCCGGCCCGGCCCGCACCTCCGCGATCCTCTGCTTCATCTGCTCCATCTGCTCGCGCTGCTTCTCCCGCTTCTTCATCAGGTGCATGGCGCGGCCCGCCTCGCTCGCGGCACCCTTGTACTGAGCCATGGCGGCGGCGACAGCGGTCCGGCCGAGTCCCAGGGGCTGCGCCGGCTGCAGAGGCGGCCTTTCAGTCAACTAACCTCAGCACCCTAACGTCCGCCTCCAGAAGCGTTGCCACCGCGCCCCGCCCCCGGCACGTGACTTCCCACCACCCCGCCCCGCTAGCGGCCCCGCCCCGCCGGCCGCCGGAAGCTGGACGCCGGTCCCTCTCTTTATAGGTTCCCCATCAGTTCCTCAACAATAACCGCCGGTACGAGGCTGGGTCCCCAGTCCTGCTTCCCTCTGTTGACCCCAAGGCTGGGCCCCCGGGCCCTTCACGTCCTCGATGTTGATCCCAGTCTAAGGGCAGATCCCCCCAATCCCCTCGCTGCCTCCCTGCCTGAGGGCGCCCTGGTTCCCCCTGCTTCCTTGGCTTTGACTCCCCTCCCAAGACGGGGCCCCAGTCCCGCGTTTCCCCAGGCCACGAGGCTGGGCCTGCGCTTCTGCTTCCTCCACTTCAGCCCCCACCCCAGGCCAAACCCCTCTCCCTCGAGTCCTCTCACATTAACCCCTTGGGCAGGGTGATGTGACCTGTTTCCTCTATAGGCCCTTTCAGTTCAGGGGCTCTGCAATTTCCTGATGAAGAAAGTCACCTCTTATAGCCATCAGGAGCAAAGCTAAGCCACACGCAGTCCCAAGCCTGGGTAGGAGAGCAGGACAGCCCAGGGAGCCAAGGCCCCGCCCCAGATGCAGCTTTGGGGAAATAAAACTAACGATATGGGCTCAGGTTTCAACACAGTTTTATTGGGAGGTTTTGTTTTCTGTGAAATACGCTAGAGGCTGGGGAAGGGGACACATTCACTTTGCGAGATAAGGGTCTCCCACCACTAAGGGAAAGGAATAGGGCAGGGCACACGGGGTTTGGATCCATTTTCCCACCTCCTTCTGCTTTGCTCACATGTCTTTTCTCTCTCAGCAAGTACCAGCAAACACAAAGACAAGAAACAAAAACCAAATCAACCTCCAACGGGGCCACACCCAAGCCCTCTTCCTTCCCAGGCTGCACCAGGGTCGCCAGGGTTAGGAAGGCCAGGCCAGGGTAGCTGCTCCACAGCCCCAGGCCGCACCATGAGGCCGCGGGGCACAGTGCCCCCTTCTCACACAGGGTGGGCCCAAGTTAATAAATTAGAATAAATTACGGGAGTGGGGTAGGGAAAGGACTGCAACTTTGTGCTGGGAGGGCCCCTTCTCTCCAACACACAAGAGCTGGTGGGGGGAGGCAGGGGGCATCTCCAAAGGCCACTAGAGCGGGGGTAAGAGCGGTGGGGGCAGAAGTCAGCTTTTCCTCCACGTTCCTCCCGAACAGAGCAGAAGACTTAGGGGTGGGGGGAGAGACACACACAAGGAGAGGAACCCCCTTATCCCAGAATAAGGAAGGGCCAAGAAAGAGGATACTAACCAACCCCCCCCCCCCCGCCATCTCCCAAACCATCACTAAGGTTAAGGATTTGGTCAGTGAATCAATGAGGTGGGTGACAGGAATGTGGTGGGGGAAGCAGAGGATGCTGGAAACGGGGGTGCCCAGCCACGCCCATCTCCCCAGCCCTTGAGGAGAACAGGCTCAGGTTGGGGCAGAGGGCACCAGGGGCTGGGGCGGGGGTCGGCAATCACTGGTCAGCTTCTCCAAAGACATCGTTCTGTTTGCGCTTCATGTTCTCAAAATCAAAAGCGGAGCCTGCCATGCGCTTGTAGATGTCTTTGATGTCGTTGCAGGTTGTCTCAAAGTGTGTGGTGGCATCATAGGAGCAGGAACAGAACACCTGGAAAGAGCCAGCGCCCAGGGCCCGAGATGAGTTGGGCAGGGGCCCTGGGCGGGCAGCTAGGAGCCGGGGCCAGGACAGGCTGCTTACCTGGCTCTCGGAACCATCGTCGATGGGCTCATACAAGTCACTGATGGCCACAAACCTGACGGGCAGATGGAAGGGACGAGACAGGTCTCACAACCAGCCTTGCCCTCCCTGATGCCCACCCTCCGGCTCCTTGGCTCCCTTCCTTCCCCCAGCTTCAGCCCCAGCCCCCGCCCCCCAGCCCCTCACTTCTGGTCAATGGGCTCCAGCAGCTCCAGGGCCGGCTCAACCTCCTTTTCGGGCTCTGCGGTCTCCACCGTGGTGCTGGCGATGGCAATGTACTTGCCCTGCGCGGCCACGTTGTGTGCGTAGGAGATCATGCACACGTAGATGTCTGCCCGCAGGAAGGGCTCGGTTAACGCGGGCATGTGGGGGACCGAGCTCAGTTTCGGCCCGCCCGCCCGCCCCAGCCCTGCAGAGCAGGAAGCATCCAAGCTGCCGCCCTCCCAGAGGAGAAGAGGCCAAGCCAGCCAACCCCTAGAACCTCAGGTCATGGGGACTGCAGTGTGGGTCCCCGTTCTTCCATGGAGGGATCTGGCAGAGAGCCAGCCCCCAGGCTGAGGGGGACAGGCCTGAGCCACACCAAAGAGAACACGCTGGAGGAAGTCACATGGGGCTTGGCCTACCTGACTTCCTGTTGACCTGGTTCTGGGGGATGATGATTTGGCAGGAGTTGGCATCGTTGGTGTTCTTGATGGGGTGGCTGAGGATACAGATGATACGGATAACCTGGCCAGCCTTCCGCACGCGGTCTGGAACATAGCTGGGGTCACAGATCAGCTGCTTGCAGCGGGCCACCTATGAAAGCACCAAAAGGCCTTGTCCCTATCTAATCACACCCCTCAGTGTTTCAGGGCCCGGACTCACGATGAGGGTTGGCAGCTCCGGCAGGCGGGACACTCCCACAACGTGCAGCTTCCTCCTGCACCTCGGGGAGGGGGGCCCTGATACGCAGATGTCTGCCAACAGGATCGGCTACATAGTCTTCTTCTGGAGCCCCGGTCCCCAGCCTGAGGCCCTCAGAGCCGAGCAGCAGCAGACCCAGCAGAGCCAGGGTCACTGGGAAGAGCACCTCTAAGGAGGGGGCGAACCCCGCCCAGACCAGCATGCCTGCGCGGCGGGGACGGCTCACCTCTCCCTCGGACTTCACGCCCACCACCTTGCCATTCTCCATGATGATGTCATCCACGGGTTTGTTCAGCATGTAGGTCCCCCCGTAGATAGCACTCAACCTGTGGTGGGGAGAGTGAAGGTGAGGGCGCCCTCCCAGGACAAACGGGGACCAGTGCTATTGCACCACCTGCCCCTACCAGCACGAGGGTGCAGAGAAGGCGGCCCCAGGCAGGCAGAGCTCAGGAGACCTGGTGGTCCTTCCCAACTCTGTCACCACCACAAACTCAGGACTGAACCTGGAGTGCTCCTTTCTCTCTGGAGCTTAACGCCAGAGTGTTCTGCAAAGGGCTAGCGTGAGGGTGGCTCCTCACGGAAATGTTCTGGGGGACAGAACGAAGGGCTCTGGAGAATCCGACTCGAGGTTTCCAGGCCCCACGCACAGTCCTAGCACTGCCTGACTCAGGCCAGGAGCCAAGCAAGCCCCCATTTGTGGTCCTTCAACTCTGCACGTCAATACCCCACCGTAGTGCCATCACCCAAGGATGGTGTGAAATGAACTAGGATCACAGTGGGAAAGTACAAAATGCTGTGGAGATACCCAAGGGGGCCGTTTCCATCGTTGGCCTCAGTCCTTCTTGGGACCGCCAACCGACCGAAGCCACGCCCTTACCTTGCAAAGCCCTGGGGCAGCTCGCCAAGGCCATAGAGTGGGTACAGATACGGGCTCTTGCCATACCGGGCCAGGGACTCGCTGTACAACTTGATGCGGTTGATGGTCTCAAGACAGGGCTGGTCCAGGTAGCTGGGGGAATGGGGTCAGAAGAGGCTCCAACAGCAGGACCCCCAGTGCACCCCACCCAGGCACCAGGCCAGCCTTCCCACCACCCTCAATGGCCCGGGGAAGACCACGGGTCAAATGTAGGGAAGAGACAGAAAAGGTGACAGGCAAGCGAGCACGAGGCTGAGTACGAGAGGCCAGCAGGCAGGAGCAGGGAGGGCAGGGTGCGGGCCGGACGAGGGGTGCTCTGCCATGCCGGTTTCCCCTCACTCATCGGTGCGGTAGAGCGCCAGGGCGTGGCCGGTGAAGTCGATGACATCCTGGCCCAAGTCAAACTTCCGGTAGACGTCACGCATGCTGGTGTTCTGGGGGTCGACGCCCTCAAAGGTCTTGGCGTCATTCTCATCAAAGTTTGCCACAAACACAAGGAACTTGCGGAAGCGCCGTTTCTCAAACATGCCCATCAGATCTATGCGGGCAACGTGAAAACAATCATTGCACCACAGACAATGAAACTCTCCATCCCACCAAGCAGGCAGAGCAAGCGGGCACCCTAGCTCCCAGCTGAGTTCTCTTGCTGACCTCCATGTGACCTCAGATTAACCCCTCTGTGCTTCTTGGCCTCAGTTTCCCCATATGTACGAAGAGCGAGTCGGGCTGGACAGGCTCTGAGGGCCCTCCCGGCTCCGACACCTGGGGATGTTTCACTAATCAGATGGAGCCCCT
The DNA here is from genome assembly GCF_965194825.1 of Balaenoptera physalus. Classification (NCBI taxonomy): domain Eukaryota; kingdom Metazoa; phylum Chordata; class Mammalia; order Artiodactyla; family Balaenopteridae; genus Balaenoptera; species Balaenoptera physalus. The sequence continues at coordinate 133,701,455 of NC_138903.1, read as the reverse complement.
GTCAAAAACTGAAGTCTGTCAAGGACCCCACATCCCTTCCGCACGTGGACTCCCCTCCTGGCAACCAGTGGGAGGCATGGCCCAGGGCACAGAGGGACGACAGAGCAAGAGGCTTCTGGTACGGCGTGAGGAACGTGACCTTGGGCAAGGGGCGCCCTGCTCTGGACAGCTGCCCCCCCCCACGATTCCCTGGCTCAGGGGACCCGCACTCACTAGAAGCCAAGGCTTCGGTCTCGGTGGACGGTACTTTGTAGATCTTGCCCCCCTTGTAGACAAAGCTGCCCTCCACCACCTTGAAGTCCAGATAGCGTGTCACCTCTGTATACAGTAGCATCTTCACCAGCTGTCCTGCGGGGTGGTGTGGGCAAGGCAACAGAGTCAGCGTGGCTCACTCCAGAAGCTCTAGCTGGTCTGGCTGCCCTTCTCTGGAGTCTGACCCTCCTCTGGTCATCCCAATCACCCCCCATAATACCTCCTTCATCTCCCTCACCGTTGGCCATGAGGAATTTGGGGATCAAGTCAACGTTCCAGTCTCGGCCCCGGCCCATCGTCTCAGGGGGCCCCTCCAGCAATTGAAAACGCTTATACAGCTGCAGGCAGGAGAGAGAGACAGAGATGCACCTCAAGGACCCCCCCTCCCGCCCCCACCCCCCGCCCAGAAAACCTGGGGAGCTGCTTCGTTCTGCACCCCACGCGTGAGGTTAACAAGGGATGGGCCTGGGCCCCAAGCACCCTACCTCCTCCAGGGGGGTGATGGAGGAGCTCTCGCCCCCATAGTAGGGGTTCCGGTCCATATGCAGCACCTTCTTCCCGTTCACGGACATGATACCCGACAGGATACATTCCTGGGCGAGGGGCGACGTTCACTGCACTCCTACCTGCCCACATTCCCACCAGCAGCGCTGATGTATTCCCCACCCCAACCCTGAGAGGAGAGCAAAGCTGGAAGGACTGTGCCCCAACGGACAGCTCCTTCCATCCGTGGCTGGTCGCCTTGCCTAAAATTGGCAGTGGTGCTTCATTTGACCACGATTTCCTTTCATAACCTTGCTGGGCAAAAAGGTGAACAAGGAAGAGAGTATCCAGCAGACACACGCACGGTCTTCCAGCAACCCAGATACCAAGCAAATCATCTACCTATGTAGAGCCCCACAGAAAAGCAGATAAAACACAATGAACCACAGGGAAGACCTAGCTGCACAGCCAAAGGGACCCAAAAGGGAAGCGAAGAAAGGCTTAGTTAGCATGGTACTGAAATCCCAGGCCCCACCCTGGGCTGCTCTTTCCTCAAAGAGGAGAGCCCCTGACCGTGAGCCTTCCCAGCCACGGGAGGGGCTTCTGCGCCCGACTGAAGGGGATGCATCTCTCAAGGCAGCAGTCCGAGGGGGTTTGGGGGAGGGTAAACACCCTCACCAGTCACTGTCACCAGCCCAAGGACAAAGGCTGCAAATACGACTCAGCCTGAGGTCTCCACGGGAAACCGGGGTGGGGTAACGGGAATGTGGTCACTGCCCCCACTGCTGCTCCTTCTGGAACATTCCATGGGTCCCCGGGCCCCGAGGCGGGATGAGGGCCCATCCTGGTGAGGTCCCCGGACCTGACCGGCGGTCCTTGTACTACTACATCCCCACCAGAATTAGCGCAAGATGGTAGGTGATGCTGGGCTGGCCTTGGGTGGGGGCCGGGTGGGCGGGGTCAGGGAGCAACTGGAGACATCGGGGCGAGCGGGGGTGCGCTTTCCGGCCCTGCCGGCCGGAATAGGGAGAACGGGAGGGGCCAGGGGTCGGGGCCCGGGGAGTTGGGGGGGGGCGGCCAGAAGAGGGGCCGCTTCTTGGAGATGGGCCATGGCAGTGGGTAGAAGCAACGTCGAGGGGGGATGGGCATGGGGCTGTCTTTTCGGGGACACGAACGCCGGGGGAGGCAGCGCCGCGATGGCAATGATGGGAGGATGGGGCCGAGGGCTGCAGCATCCCGGGGAGGAGAGGGCGATGCGGAGCCCCGGACGCCAGAGGCCGCACTTACGGTAAGGCCGGTCCCCAGCACGATCACATCATATTCCTCGTCCATGGTCAGGCCTCGGTGTCAGCGCCCGTCGGCTCCTCCTCCTCCTCCTCCTTCACCGCCGCCGCCGCCGCCGCCGCCGCCGCACTGGACCAAAGATGGCGGCGCTTTGGCCGTAGCCCGACCCCTCCGCCGCATCAAAGAGTCCCGGCCCCTCCCCGCCCCCGCCGCGCCGACCGGGGCCACCGCCTCCCCGGGTTGTCTCCCGTGAGGGTTGCTGGGGCCCGGGCTCCAGCACCAGCGCGGCTCTGCGGGCAGCGCCCGCTCGCCAACGGCCCTGAGGGGAGAGCGGCGGGGCGGGGCGGGGCGGGGCGGGGCGGGGCGGGCGGGGCGGCCCGGCAGCCGGTGCTGAGGTCCGCGAGGGATCCGTGCGCGGGAGCCGCACGCGCCCCGCCCCCCGGGAAGCTCAGCGCGGCCCCGCGGGTTGGGTGCGCGCCGCTGCGGCAGCCCGAGGCGGCCCCCTAGGGACGTGGGGGCGGCCATTGTCGCGGCCGTCTCCAGCCCCTTCCCGGGCGCTGACCGCCCCCGCCCTCCTTTAATCGGTTAGGGACGCAGCTTGCTAACAACCCTCCCGGCCTCCCCTGGCCCCCGGAAAAGCAGCCCGCAGGACGGACCCGTGCGAGACCTTCCCGCCTCCCTCTTGGTCGCGCTAGGCTACGGGTACATTCGCACGCCTCCTCCGGCAGCCCTCAGCCAAGCGCATCCTCCCTTGTGCCCAGCGCAGAAATGAGTAACAAGAGGCCCAAGCATGGCGACCCGTCTTTATTTTATTAGGAAGGAAACCGCGAGCACCCCAGGCTCCTGCCAGGCACCCAGTGATCACACCCAGCCCCCCTGCCATGGAGGTCCCTTCCTTCTCAGACCAAAAAAAAAAAAAACCCAGTGCACTGCTTATCCTTAGCACAACATCACCAAAAAACAATAACACCAGCCAAGCAGGACAGACAGTTAAATAGTACTTCCACACCCCCCAAACTCAGGGAACTTCCAGCTCCTGGCTGCTAGAAGGAGCCCCATAGAGCCTGGGGAGGGAGCACCGGCTACACAAAAGCACTATAAACAGCAAGGGGCGAAGGCAGAGAGATGAGAATAAATAAGGAGAAAGGGGGAGGAGGACGGGCCCTAGAACTCACGGCCCCTTCCTTCACAATGACCAAGCCTGGGAAATGTGCCTACTATCTACGCAGAATACATACAGCTTGGTGATAGAGGTGGGGAGTGGGCAGCCCAGGGAAGACCCTCAGCAGGTGGAACAGAGAGCCAGACAGGCTGAGGGGAGCCAGGAGTCATGCTACCGTAGGAAGAGGGGAAGCCCTCCTGCCCAGCATGCCTCTGGTGGGAACGCGACGACCTGGACACCAGCATGCCCTCAGCCCCCCACAGGCGCAGGGTCACACGATCTGCGTCAAAGCTATGGTGGGGCCCTTGTGGTCGTCAAAGCGGTCCATGGTCTTGAGGCTGAGGATCATGTGCAGGCCGTAGGTGAAGATGAAGAGCATGAACAGGGAGGTGAGCAGCCCCATCCAGATGCCCGGGGAGAAGAAGCCTGCACAGTCACTGGCGTAGGAGAACTGCTCACCCGTCACGTTGAAGGCCTGGATCTGGGGGGCAGAAAGCACCAAGTGGCCCCACACAGGGAGGCCCAGTAAGGGTGTGGGAGCACCAAGGGGACAGGACTCTCAACTACATTCCCAAGCCCTAACCCCAACCCAAAGGACACTGAGACTCTTCAGGCCTCTGCTCCCCCAGCCCCTCCCAGTATTGGGCTACCTCCAACCTGGGCTCCCCACCTCCAGGCGCGGTCCCTCCCCCTTCCTACCTGGAAGTCCTGAAAAGTCATCTGCCAGAGAGAGGGCTGTGTGCCGGGCACGAGGAGATTGCCATTCTGGTTCAGACTGCTGACGTACTCGCAGTGGAAGGAATAGATGCTGGGCCCTGTGACCTGGGACGCATTGAAGTAGGCGACAGAGCCGTTGCTGTGGATTTCAAGGCGCTCCAGGGTAAACCAGTGTCGGGCGGACACCGGGTAGAAGCGGTTAGCCAGAATGAACCTGGGGGAGGCCGTGGAGGTGTCAGGCAGCTGGAGAGGCCGGAGCCGCACGAGCCCACCCGCACCTGCCTCTCGGACTCACCTGAATGTCACCGTGGTACCAAAGAGCTGTTCGTAGGTCAGCACAAGCCTGCGGAGTCAGAGGAAGAGGTGAGTTATCAGGCTCTGGGATGGCCTTGAGCATCTTAGAGCAAGTTCCTCAGGTATCCTTCTACCTAAGCTGTACGGGGTCCTCACAGCCACCTGAAGAGGCAGTGCCTCCACTTGACAGATAGGAAAACTGAGGCCCCATCACACCCTAAGTCAGGAACCAGCCAGCACACAGGTTCCCTACCTCCAGCTGAGAGCTCCTCCCTCTGGTTCCCCTGAACCCACGGCTACTCCCTTCAGCTCCCCCTTGGGATCGCTGAGGCTGCTCAAGGGGGAAGCAGCAGGATCCAAGGTGTTAAGCACCGAGGTCGGGCCAAGGACGAGAAGGCGTGAGGAGGCAGAACTCTGAACAACGCCCACTCAGGAGCCCTCCGCCAGCCTCCCCCCGCCACAATGCCACCTGCATCCCCACGGCGAACAGCCCCCAACACATACCCCCCCAGTGGCATGTACTTCGCCCTTACCTGGCAACAGAGTCATTCCAGAAGGAGCCGGTCAGGTTGAGGCGGTCCTGATCCCCAAAGGTGAGGGAGGTCAGGTCCTTCCAGTGGTCCCTATATGCCACCGAGAAGTTTTGGGCCCAGAACAGGATCCGGGGAGCAGTGTCGTTGTAACTCACAGGGGAAAAGATCATAGGCGATGCCGACTGTCTTTGCAGCAGCTGGCGACCCAGACCCCCAGCCACCAAGGCTACATCACGGGCCACCTGCAGAAAGAGCCCACAAGCCTTCTCTCAACAGCCCTGGGTCTCTCAGCAGGCCCTGAACCAAGCGGCCTGCCCTCGCGGTCCCCGCGGGGCACTCTCTCCACCATCGCAAGTCCCACCAGCCACGCTCACACTCAAAGCTTCCTTTGCGAAGCTTTCCCCTGGTGGCCCCTAAGCCTGTGTGAGGTTTCTCGTCTCTGCACCTTAGGAACACTTGGACTTATGGTCCGAATACGCCAGCCAGTAAGGCTGTTGGGGTGAGATGGGCAGCGGCCGCCTGGAAGGAGGAAGCAGGACTTCACGGCTCATGCACGCCCCCCGCCCCCGACATCTGCCCAGAGGAGAAGCCAGCCCCCCTCCAGGCCCCCGGCCACACCTCCCGGAGCCCCGGGCAAGGGCACGTACCCTAGGAGGGCGGACTGCCGTGAGGGCCGCCGTGTACGGAACGTCTTCCGACTTGAGCATGCTCAGCACCTGCCCGATGACCTCATCTGAGGAGCAACGGGGAGAGCAGAGAAGCAAGTCGCAGGCGGCCACTCACGGCCACGCTCCCCCTGCCCACGAGAACCCATCTGACTGTGGCGCGGCAGAGGCAAGGCTGGGCCCTTCCATGCACCTTCTCGGCGCCGCCTCTGCACGGTGCTCAGTGGGGTCGCCGTGTCGAGGTGGGGCGCACCGGACGTCTGCCCTGCGCAGTCCCCACACACCAGCACCTGGCACGTCCTCTGGTGGGACGCTGAGACCCTCGCAACCTTCACTAGTGTTCGCTGTTTCGAGCAGCCGCTTCTCACCATCCCCCCAGCCCCAGCCTCCCCCGGCCACCATGGCCCCAGTCACTGAGTCCCTAATGCCACACCCTAACTCAGCGGAAGGAGGAGAGACAGACAGACACAGAAAACTCCAACTCCACCCCCGGAAAGTATCCAGTGACTTTGCCAGGAGGAATGACTGTCCTTTACGGCCAAAGGAAGACCAGTCCTCAGAACTGTTTTTTGAAACGTTGCTGGTATATTCAAGCCCAAACCCTAGGATTCAGGCCGCCTGAGTGGAAACTGGCTCCAGGCGGCACGCAGAAGGCCCCTGGACATCCAACAGCTCTGCCAGGCTGGGCCCAGCCAGAGAGGGCCGAGGCCTGGGGACCGGCGGGGCCCTGCTCAGCTGGCCGGTTGCTGCCAAGAAGCAGGGGGGCCACCCTGGGAGGGCGGAGGGGCTGAGGAGCGCGGGCTCCTTGCGGCTGAGGGTGGGATGAGGACAGAAAGCGCGCCCCGCCCCGCCCCCGCTCACCATTGCCTGTGAGCACTTCCTTCGGCGCCATCAGACCCGAGCTAGGGAAGAGACAGAACGTTAGAGGCGCCCAAATCCAAATGGCCGCCGCCGCCCTGGGCCACCGCCCTGGGCCGCCGTCCTTGCCTGGTAGCCCTGCCACCTAGCACGCTCGAGCTGGGGGGGCTCACTCCCACCACCGGCACCTTTGCTCACCTCACAGCCCTGCCTGGAATCCCCCGGCCCTCCTCCCCCAGCTTCGGAGTCCCGCTCAAGTCCCTGCCACCTGCCCCGTGTATGGTCCCCGCTAGGCGGGCCGGCTCCCCGCCAGCAAGGCCCACGTCCGCCTCGTCCGGCCACACAGGCACCTTCTGGGAGGGCCTCAAGGTGCTAACGGGAGGACTGCTCCCCTTGGCTGAGCTGCGCCACCGGAGCCTGGGCCCTGAGGCTAGAGGCCGGGCCGTACCTGGCCGTGTAGGGCAGGCGGAGGAGCAGCAAGGCCGGGAGGCTGGCGTTGAGCTTCAGCTCCCGAAGCGTGGCCAGGTCCACGTGCAGGGGGCTGGCCCCGAGCTTCTCCTGCAGGTAAGTGGTCAGAGTGCTGACCGCGTACCAGTCGACGGCCGGAAGCACCAGAGAGGAGGGGGCCAGGTCCAGGGCATTCTGGGGACAGAGGGGCAGGCGAGAGGATGAGTTAGCAAGGGGCCAGGGGACCCGGGCCAGCCTCCCAGACCTCTCTGGGAAGCCACGCCCACACCCACACCAGCTCTCATTCCAGGTGGCAAAGAAAACACGCCACACCCCTGGCCCTGACACTAAGGCCTTTCTACCTTCAGCCAGCATCTCTGGCTCCTGAGGGGACGGTTCTTACTGTGCTGGGAGAGGGGGCGCAGGATGGCCTCCAGGGCCTGCAGCTGGGAGAGGACCCTTACCTCCAGGTTAGAGAAGGCACTGTCCTGCTTGTTTCCAAACACGCCACCGTACGCTGTGAAGTCCTCGATGCTCAGCTAGTAGGGAAGCAGGGAGACGGCCTCAGAATGCTGGGCTAGGGCCAGGGCAGGGGGCAGACACCTTCCCTGTGCATTTGCAGGGCCAGCAAAATCTCATTTAGAGTCAAATTTGATCTGTTCCGAAGAGTGAGCGAGGGTACATTTTAGGGGTGGGGTGGGGCGGTGGAAGGTTCTCTTTTCTCCGGCACCCTCTTGGCAGGGTGAGGGAACAAGGAAGGTGGTCACGGGGTTGGAAGGAAGTCTGTGGGCAGCTGATTCACGGTAACCTCGGGAGTAAGAGTCAGCCGCCCCCCGCAAGCAGACAGGAGGAGCTGCGGAGGGAAGAGGGAAGCTGTGGGGAGGAGCTGGGGGGCAGCCAGGAGCACTGACTGCACGCCCCCCAGGGCAGAAGTCAGAGACAAGGAGAGCCTGCGCGCCAGCTGCCACAGGTAGAGCCGCGTCCGTCCGGTCTGGATGAGACCCTTTGCAAAGGAGGGGGAGAAGTGCCCCTCCCTGCCTGGTTTTGGTGGAAGGCGAGAGAGAGGTGAGGATCTCATAACGTGCTGGAGAAAGCACTGCAGTCTTCTGAGCTCTCTGGACCACAGTAACCCCAAGCCCGTCCCTCTTCCTCTGCAACCTAGAGGTGTCCTTCAACCTCTGCCCCTCCATCCCAACTCCCAGCTTCCTCTGGCTTTTCCCAGTTAGGCCCAGAGGAGATCTTAATCAGCTTCCCTAACCTCATCCTGTTTAGTATACATACTTGCCCGGCCTCCTCTCCCTTCTGGGCAGGAATCTTGACCCTGTCTGGCCACCTAAGCTCTCATTCTGAAAGCCCAGGAACCACCGCTGTGTCCTCATGGCACTCCCTGCTCGAAATCACCCAAGGCTTCCTGCCACATTTAGAACTGCAACCAACGTCTTCCCCCCTTGTCTCCTGGTTCCTTGGCTGACCATCTCCTACCCCTTTCTCTCGCTCACTATTCTCCAGCCACACCAGCTCTTCCACGGGCTCACCAGAAGCGCTCCTTGCCCAGGGCCTTTGCACCTGCTGTTACCTCTGTCAGCAATGCCCTTCCCCCACAGCCACACGGCTCCATCCCTCCCTCCACTTAGGTCTCTGCTCAGATATCACCTCCCCAGCGAGCGCTTGCCTGGTCACCCTTATCTTAAACAGCATTGCCAGTCACTCTGTCCCCTTAGTCTGCTTCCTTCTCTAAGGACTACAGAACTGACATTGTATCATACACCAACTTAGCATTTACCTGTCACCCTCACGAGAGTGTCAGCTTCTCCAGGGTAGGGGCTTGGGTTATTCTCACTGCTGTGTCCCCAACACTTAATACCTGGTACACAGTAGGTAGTCCATATTTGACAAATGAATGAATTGAAGGAATGCCACAAGGCAGGGTGGGGACGCCAGCTAAACGTTTTACATGGCCTATGAGGAATGCTCCTCACAGCCCTCTGATGTCAGTGGTGTCTTCATTTTACAGATGCGGAAAGGGGCATTTGCAGAGTATTTCACGTGTCCAAAGGCCGGTAAGTAGTACAACTAGAACTGAGTTCCAGTCTGACTACATTATTTACCACCTCCTGGAAGGACTACAGGCCAGCACAGCCACCACCACCTGCCCACAGAACGACAGAGCAAGACCAAAAGGGGACCAAAAGGGGAATGAGCCATACAGGCCACCAATGAGGAACAGACAAGCAGAAGCTCGATAACCTCCCAAACGACAATCCTACACTGCCCTCGAACCTTCTTGTGGTCTACAGGCCTGCTTTGGGAGCATAAAGACCCAGATGGGAGGGTAAACAGTGTGCTGGATATGAGCACAAACCTGGGGTGGAGGGGTGTCCAACAGACTCAGGCTGGAACCAGCTGTGGCTTGCACAAGCCACACAACTTCAGCCAATCCTTCCTTGGCAGTAAAACCAAGATAATGACATCAGCTCAGCATAGTGCGAATGAAGCACTCAGTAAGTGATCATTCTTCGATTCTCTCCCTCACGATGATTACAGTTAGAATCACGACTCTGCCACCCATTAGCTGTGTGACCTTGGGTAAGTCATTTGCCATCCTTGGGCATCACTCTTCTGATCTGTAAAGAGGGTTCATCATCCCCACCATGTAGAGTAGATCAGATAAGGGTCTGGCACTCACTGGGCATCTGGCCTCTGACCCTTTACTTCCCCCAATCAAGTGGGTGCCATTTCAAGGCCCTCACCATTCCCACTGAACGTTCTCCTACATGCCTTCCCAAGGGAGGAACCACACCTCCCTAGAGTTGGGACAAGGTCACTGAAGCTTCTCTTGAGGAATGGGCCTCAGTGTCCTGGGGGGGGGGGGCTGTCTGCCTCCTGATGACCGAGAGAGGGCTGTGGCAGGCGCACCTTGTCCTGAAGGAAAAGCAGCACGTTGCGGGGGCCCAGCTCCAGGGCGGGGTCTAAGTAGGTAGAGAGCTGCATGTCGCTGGTGATATGGCCCTCGTGGGTGTCGGCCGCAGGAGCCCAGAGGTCTCTGGCAGGGGATAGAAGAGGTGCTGTCAAGCGGGGGCTCATGGCTTGAGATCGGAAACCCACGGGCTCCCAGCTTGATGCGTGGGGCCCAGAGCTCAGACCCAGCCCACTCGCTATGGAGCCGCCGAGCAAGGGACAGTCCCCCTCTGGGCCCCGCCGCCCCTCGCCAAGGACAGCCCCGGAGTCGGGCGAGGGCACCTCAGCCGCCGCGGCGCGCAGCGCAGCCCGCCCCGGCCCGCCCCGGCCCGCCCCGCTCACCGGTCACTCGACCACAGCACCAGCGGCACCTGCTGCTCCGACGCCGCCGCCGCCGCCGCCACCATCACCAGCGGCAGCCATGGCATCTGCCAGAGCGCCGGGGCCCGCCGCATCCCCGCCCGCACTCGATCCACCACGGTCGCCGCCATCATAACCTCTCAGCCTCCACTGCCTGGACCCGCCGCGGCCGCCGCAGATCAGGTGACCGTCGCCCCCGCCCGAGCTCCGCCTCGAGCCGCCATTGGCCCGGGCGCAAGACCGCTTTCCATACCCTCAAGTGATTGGACGAAGTGGATGCCACTCACAGCCGCTCCTTTTCACTGGTTGGCTGTACGTGTCTCCAGGCGCGCACGCTCCAAGTAGGAAAGGGGGCGGAACCGAGCTCCGCCGGCTCCCACAGCCTCCTGCACCTCTGCGGACGCCGCGGGTTCCAACCCTGCAGAAGGAACGGAGCGGAGTGGGCTCTGCTGGTTTCCACACGCACAGCTTCCCCTTTCCCTGTTTTAATCTTCTTAATGCTTAAAGTAGCAAGAGTGGTTTCTTTCTCCTGCAGATGGACCTTCTCCTGCAGATGGACCCTCCTTTATACAGGTAAGGAGAGAAGAGGACGCCCAGGATAGCGTCCAGAGGAACACCAGCACTTACTACGGGCAGGGAGGAGGAGGATCCAGAAGAGAGCTCGGAGAAGGGGCATCACAGAGAAGGGGAAAACCCAGGGAAGTTTCAAGCACACCATGGTTAACAACGTCATTCTCGACTGCTGCCAGGAAGCAGGTAAGATGAGGACAGAAAACTTTCTTGTACTTAGCAACACCAGTTTGGTGAGAGCGATGTCAGTGTGAGGAAGTGGAGACACGGTATAGATTGTCCTTTCTCGAAGTTTGCCTTAAAGAGAGGAAAGAGACAGAGTGACAGCTAGAGTCAGAAGATGAGAGACACCACCTCAAATAAATTGGGAGACTTTCATCTTTTTCTGTGCCATTTTAAAAGATTTATTTATTTATTTGGTTGCACCAGGCCTTAGTTGCAACAGGCGTGCTCCTTAGCTGCGGCATGTGAACTCTTAGTTGCGGCATGCATGTGGGATCTAGTTCCCTGACCAGGGATCGAACCCCAGCCCCCTGCATTGGGAGCATGGAGTCTTACCCACTGCACCACCAGGGAAGTCCCTTTCTGTGCCATTTTTTGTTTCTCATATTAGTGACCATTGAAATCTCGCGGGTGAGTATATGGGTGTTCACTGTAAGCTTTTTTTGACCTTGATACATGTACTGGGTTGAAGAGTATCCCCCTAACATTCATGTGTATCCAGAACTTGTAAATGTCACTTTATTTGGAAACAGGATCTTTGCAGATGTGATCAAAATAAGGTCATGCTGGATTAGGGTGGGCCCTAAATCCAGTGACTAGTGTCCTTACAAGAAGAGAGAAATTTAGACACAGACACACAGGGAAGAAGGCCAACTGATGATGGAGACAGAGTTTTGCAGCTGCCAACTGAGGAACTCCTGGAGCCACCAGAAGCTGGAAGAGGCAAGGAAAGATTCTTCCCTAGAGCTTTCAGAGAGAGCACAGCCCTGCTGACTTTGGACTTCTAGCTTCCAGAACTGGGAGAGAATAAATTTCTGTTGGTTTAAGCCTGCCAGTTTGTGGTAATCTGTATGGCAGCCCTGGGAAACTAACACACTATATGTTTGATATTTTTCATAATAAAACATATAGGGAGGGACTTCCCTGGTGGCGCAGTGGTTAGGAATCCGCCTGCCAATGCAGGGGACACGGGTTCGAGCCCTGGTTCGGGAAGATCCTACATGCCGCGGAGCAACTTAGCCCGTGCGCCACAACTACTGAGCCTGCGCTCTAGAGCCCACAAGCCACAACGACCGAGCCCACGTGCCACAGCTACTGAAGCCCACGCACCTAGAGCCTGTGCTCCGCAACAAGAGAAGCCACCGCAATGAGAAGCCTGCGCACCACAACAAAGAGTAGCCCCCGCTCGCCACAACTAGAGAAAGCCCACGCGTAGCAACAAAGACCCAACGCAGCCAAAGATAAATAAATAAATAAATAAATTTATTTAAAAAAATATATATATAGAGAGAGAGATGAAAGTTTAATCAGGCCCATTGCTGGCAAGGATGTTAGGAAATAGAGTCTCACCTACACAGTGGTGAGAGTATCAATTGGTAGAACTTTTTTGGAGGATAATTTGGCAGCATCTAACAAACTAAAACGTGTATGACCTTTAACCAAGCAGTCTCCCTCTTAGGGATCCATTCAGCAGAAATACTCAGCCAAGCACAAGATGCACATACAAAGAGATCCATTGCAGCGCCATTTGTAGTTACAAAGATGTGGGCACTTGTGACTAGACACCGGGACACTGTGCCCCGCCACTGCTGCTGCCGCCCCTGCCCCTCAAACACCATCTCCTTGGCAGGATTCGATCTGCGTGCGGAACCCTCAATGCAGCACAGGAAAGCACACCAGAAGGGGGACTAGATGCTGGGAGCCGCCACACCGTGTACACAATGACTCCCACCCAGCCCCACGGAGCTGACAGGCCATTGATCACCTGCACTTGTCTGAGAAACTGCTTATGAGATTGTAGTCATGGTTGTCACACATGTGGCTCAGACTAAGACAGTGGCAGTTGAGCTGAAGACAGGAGGTGGGCTTGCCATGGTCGGGGAGGACAGTGGCTGAAGGTGGCTCTTGGATGTCTCTGAGTTGGGGACTGGGAGATGAGGTCAGTTGGGGACAGTTAAGTTTGGGTTGTTTGTGGGGCCCCCAACTGGCCATGTCCGGGCCAGCTGAGGGGAGAGGTTTGTGCTGGAGCTTGCTGTGTCCCCAGAACCCTGGGAGAGGTTGGAAGTCCTAGTGCCACGATCTGATTTGTATTTGAAAAGTCGGATCTGGCTGTGGGAGCAGAGCAGATTATAGGGATGGGAGTGCCAGCAGAAACCAGGAGGAGGCTGTCGCCATGGTCTGGGAGAAAGATGATGGGGGCCTGGCCAGGGTAATGGAGGGGCAGAGAGGGAAGGCGAAAGAGACTGCAGAGGTCGCTGCCTCATTGTTGGTGCGGGACTGAGGTTCGACCAGGTGGCATGATGGTGGGGCAAGGGCCCCAGGAGCATCTGAAGTGAGAGGTCGAAGCCAGGGCAGCCAGCGGGGGGTGGGGAAACCAGATCCCCGCATGCTCAAGTCCTTCCCTGGCCTTGCTCTTGCTCTCACGCGCTGCCCTGGGGGTCAGTTGCATCCCCTCGGTCTGTCATTCCATCACTCACCAAAGTCCTAGAAATCTTGCTCGGCCCAGCGCCTGGGGGGGAAAAAAATGAGGACCCCCAATTGGGGCATCACAGTAAAGTCAAAGTCCTCCAGGCCCAGGACAGACCCGGCAAGGGACACATTTTGAGAGGAAAGTTCTATAATGATGCCACAGGAGTGAAAGCTGTCGAGGGAAGGGACAGAGGCCCCAGGGATCAGAACAGTGACACAGGGTGACAAGAGGGGCTGATGGGACTTCTGTGGTGGTCGAGTAGCTAAGGCTCTGCGCTCCCAATGCAGGGGCCCCAGGTTCGACCCCGGTCAGGGAACTCGATCCCACATGCCACAACTAAAGACCCCGCATGCTGCAACTAAAGATCCCACATGCCGCAACTAAGACCCGATGCAGCCAAATAAATAAATAAATATTTTTTAAAAAAGAGGAGCCAATGGCCATGGGCAGACTTAGGAACACAAAGGGCACCATTTAAATAAAGTTTCAAGGCAAAGACTTTCTCAAAAGTGTGACCTTGGTGGCCAGCAGTCTCTTGCTCACCATCCTTAAGGGAGAAAGTCCCGTGGCTACTTTTCTTCTTCCCTCAGTTCCCGGAGGTCCCTGGAGTGGTGACCCTCGAGGCTTCCTGAAGCGGTTGCTATGGGCCAGGCACTGAGTCAGACTCGGACCCTGCCCCTCAAGTTCACAATCTGATCTGGAGGAGATGCAGAATAGTGGGTCACAACCCAGGGTGATGGATGTTCAAAAGGGGGAGACACAGGGCTGGGAGGGAGGCACAAAGAGGGGCACCACCTGAGTCTGCTTTGACCACAAGGTGACATCTAAGCTGAGTCACTCACTAAATGTTGATAGCGCCCACAAGCACCTTCTGTCCGGTGCTTCATTTTTAGGGTAAAAGCATTTCTTCATTAAAACCTTTCTGGGCCCTCATCATCTCCATGTCTTCTTAAATTGTTTTAATATAATATTGGACACACCCCAAAATATGTGTAATATCTGTGTGCTACATAGATTACATATGTTACATAGACATGTGTGGCCTGTGTCTTACACACGTTACACATGATACGTTATTGTATGTGAAATATACAATAAAAGGAGCCCTCATCACCCACCCCAGACTTCACAGAGCGCTGCCAGTTCCTGGGCAAGAATCTGTCTCCCCCAATCCCTTTTTCCTGCCCCACGCCCAGAAGTAATGGCTACCCTGAATTTGCTGTTTATCATTCTCTCTTTATTTCTCTTACAGGTTGACCACTAAACAGTCTAGTGCTCAGTCTGCTCATACTTGAGCTTGACGAAATGGCATCGTCCTGCTCGTAGTCCTGCGCAGGGGACGCGGGTGGCATCGTGCCATCCTTGCTAGTCTGGTGGTGAGCCTTCCGCGACCCCTGGTTTCACTCTCCCCTTGGCAGATGCTGGTGCTCCCTACTGGCCCTGTTTGCCAGGAGGCTTTTCATGACCTATGAACGCAAGATGTCTCAGGGGCCGTGGCAAACGGCACCGTCGTTCACAGTGATTCAGTCTCCCCCTTCCCTTAGGAGCACCCCTCCTTGCCCATCGCCAGCCAGGAGACACACTGGAAGAGGCAGGTTCCAGGGCACCCCACCGTAGCTGGGATCCGGGGATCAGGAGACCACCAGGGGCCCTGTGTTACAACACCTGCACAGCAAGTGACTAGGCACTGGAACGTTGCTGCTGAAACCCTGAACTCCATGCTATTCTGGGTGTGAGACAGGTGAAGGGGCGGGAAGGGCGCCACCTCCTCACCCCTGCATCCCACATCATCTTGAGTGTGTCCCCAGGCAAGGTGGAGTCCACACCCTGAGCCTGCTCACCCAGACCACTGCTCAGCCCTCCCAGGCTTGCCTTCCCCACACACTCCTTGCCCCCCACCCCTACGCTGGCCAAAAAAAGAAAAGTTGCAAAATCCAGGTGTACGGCACAATGACTTAGCAAGGCAAACACTCCCTTGGCATCACCCAAGTCAAGAACTCAAATGTCTACCTCCCCAAACCCTGTCATCCCCCTCCCGTCACTTCCTTCTCCCTTCCACCAAAGTGACCACAAACCTGATTTTTGTGGTAATCTCTTTGGTTTTTATAATTTTACCAATTGTGTCAGTCCGTCCAGGATGCTATGACAAAGTACCACAGACTGTGGTGTTTATAAACAGCAGAAGTTTATTGCTCACAGTTCCTGAGACTGGAAGTCAGAAATTAGGGTGCCATCCGGGTGGGGGAAGGCCCTCTTCCGGGTTGCAGACTTCTCATTGTATCCTCACTGGTGGAAGGGGTGAGGGAACTCTCTGGAGCTTCTTTTATAAGGGCACTAATCCCATCATGAGGACCTCACCCCCATGACCTCATGACCTAAGCACCTCCCACAGGCCCCACCTCCTAATACCATTAGGGGATTAGGTTTCAGTGAATTTGGAGGGGACACAAACATCCAGGCCATCGCAAGAGATAAGCAGGCATCCCTCAATATGCTGATTTTGTTTTGTCTGTTTTCGGACTTTATATAAATGGAATTATTCAGTATTACATTTTGTGTCTAGATTCTGTGCTCAAAATTGGGAGGTTAGGGACTTCCCTGGCGGCCCAGTGGGTAAGACTCCGCGTTCCCAGTGCAGGGGGCCCGGGTTTGATCCCTGGTCGGGAAACTAGATCCCGCAAGCCGCAACTAAGAAGTCCGCATGCCACAACGAAGATCCTGCATGCTGCAACTGAGACCTGGTGCAGCCAAAATAAATAAATATTAAAAAAAAAATTGGGAGGTTAATGTGAGTCATTGCATAACAGTGACATGACGGCTATTCCCCTAGATAGATATTCTGCCAGTCATTGAGCCCTTCTAGTGTTGAGAGACATTTGAGTGGTTTCCCACTTTAGCTAGCATGGCTAGTGGTGCTGCCAATACTTACGTATGTGGTGCACATGTACGTGCATTTCAATGGGTATATGTATCAGGTCATAGAGTGTATGTACTGGGTTGAATAGTGTCCCCCCAAGTTCATGTCCACCTGGAACCTCAGAATGTGACTTTATTTGGAAAAAGGATCTTTGTGAGTATAATTAGTTAAGATGAGGTCATAGTGGAGTAGCGAGCCCTAATCCAGCGAATGGTGTCCTTATAAGAAGAGAAAAAGGGACACACAGACACAGAGAAGAGGCCATACGAAGCTGGAAGCAGAGATTGGAGTGAACTTGTGTCTTCAAGCCAAGGAACACCAAGGATTGCTGGCCACCACTGGAAGCTAGGAGAGAGGCAGATCCCTCTTCAGAGCCCCCAGAAGGAGCCAACCCTGCTGTTACCCTGACCTTGGACTGCTGACCTCCAGAACTGTGAGAGAATAAATCTTTTGTTGTCTTAACCCTACCGGTTTAGGGTGCTTTGTTACTGCAGTTACAGCAAACTCATACAGTACATGTATTTTCAGCTCTGCCATTGTGTTTCCTCTTCTATGAAATGCCTGCTCACATCAGTCTTCCCGTTTTTCTATCCGATTGTTTATGCTTTTACTGATTTATAGGAGTTATTTATTTATGCTGGGTGTGAGCCCTGCATTGGTTACATGTATTACAAATCTTTGGGTTTTGAAGCAAGTCCATTAACCTCGCTCTGCATCCTTTGCAGAATGAGATTAATCCCTACTTTTGCAAGGTTGTATGGGGATTATAGACAATGACGGAAGTCTTAGGTGACTGGTACACACTGAGAGCCCATCTGGTCAAGTGCTCTTGATGTGCCCAGAGCTCTAAGGTCCAGCCTTCCTGTCCAGAGGGTCACCTCCCACCCCCACCCCTACAGAGAGGCCAGATGTAAAAGAGCACAACACAGATGCTTTATTGTTTATAAAACATGAAAACCCAGGCCCCAGGGGATTCAAGTGACGCCAGGGAGGCGGAAAGGACGGAGAAGTCGGTGGGCCCCAGCATGGGGGCAAGGGGCCGGGTCTTGGGCCCTTGCTGCAGGCTCCACTTGGCTGGGCTCCACTTCTGGGAAAGGGCAGCTCTTCTACCTGCAGCCCAGGGCTGGGCCCTGCCCGAGGGTCCCACGCCTGTGGGGAGCGCGGGCAGAAGGAAGACGTGGCTGACAGCCATCCCTGAGGAAGTGGTGAGCAGCTCCTGGATCAGGGCAGGCGGGTAGAAGCCAGGCCTGGCCACCGCCCCACTTCTACTACCCTCCTCCAGTGCCCGGCCCTGGGAGAGAACACCTTGAAGGCAAGAAGGAAGGAGGCCCCTGCCTAAATGTCTTCCTCCCTGCGTGGCCAAGTGGGAGGAGCAGCTGAGACCCTTCTTTCAGCTGAAGAACCACAGAGGAGCTGGAACGCTCACCAACTAGGAGAGGGCACCCGTTAAGGGTTCTGTACAAATCTGTCTAAAAAACCGTATCTGAGCTCAAAGCATCAGTCCATCCCCCAGCCCAGCCCTGTGTAGGGCGAGAACCCAAAGGCGGCACCGATCGCCCGGCAGCTGGGACTCAGGTCCCAGAGCTGCCTCTGTCCCAGGCCTCGCCACCCCTCCCCGCCCCCGCTCCAGTCCAAGAGGAAGCCGGGGCAGGGTCTGGGCGGGGTGGTGCCTATCTCCCGGCCTGCAGGTGGTTGTGGAGCTGCTCGGCCTGGCTCTTCAGGCGCTGGAATTCCTCCTGGATGAAGTCCGTCAGGGCTTTGCGAATCTCCACCTGAGGGGAAGGACTGGGACTGGCCTGCAGCCCTCAGGGAGCTTCGCCCAGGGTCCCTGGGAGGCCAAGGGCACTGGGATGGGCTAGGACAGCTCTGGGATGGCCTGGGGGAGAAACTCACAGCTGACTTGTTCTCTGCCCGGAGCCGCTCAAGCACAGGCAGGGCACTGAAGGGCTTCCCAATCAGCACGGTGATTTTCTGTGGGGAGACGGGCCGCTGGTGGGTGACAGGAGCGGGGGGTGCCCACAGCCCCAGCACCCTGGGGAGCCAGAGGCCAAATCCTGTCCCCACCTTGCTGAGTACTCCCTCGGGTCCACTCTAACCTCTCTAAAATGAGGTAGTTGGGATCAGTGACATCCAAGGGCCATCGCAGTGCCGGGGCCCATGCCCTAGTCATCCCATCCTGTCCTGTCCCAATCCCAAGGCCTGCCCCTGCCCCTGCCCCGGCCTTGGTGCCAGGAAGCCCCCTACCCCGCTTCACTCCATTCCCCCTGCTGCAGCCTCCTGAATCTGGCCTCAGTGGTGCTGAGTGGGAGTCACGGGGCAGATGGCAGACAGACAGACAGACAGACAAGGTCAGCAGCCCTACCCACCTGTCCAAAGCGGGGGAAGTAGGGCGGGCTGTTAGGAAGGACGTCGTTCATTCCTGTAGCACAGCAGACAGAAGGCTGGGAAGCAGGTGTGGGGTGGAGCAGGGCAGCCCGGGCACCCCCTCTCTGCCACCCAGAGGAGACCCACCCGCCAACACCACCGAGCGAAGCCCCTCTCCCTGGGCCGCAGCCTTGGCTCACCGACATGCCACAGCGGCAGAATGACAGGATTGAGGTGACATTCGGCGATCAGGCGTCCGATTCCTACCCCAGGGAGAGGCAGGAATGGTGGCATGAGCGGAGCTTCGGTGCCAGCCTACGGCCGGGGCCACACCTGCCCTCCCCCAGCAGCTGCCCTGGGCCAGCACGTCTGCAAGGCAAGCCCTCGTCTCGGCGCCTGCCCTTCCCGCTGCCCCCAACGTGCTCCTCTGCCCCAGCTGCCACAGTCCAACCCAGCCGGGGAGGGCCAGTGGCTCTTACCCCACTTGAAGCGCAGGAACTCGGAGCTCATGTTCACTTTCCCTGTTGAGAGACAGGATGGAGGTGAGGCTTGGGGGCTGCCGGGCGGTGGCGGGGGGGCAGTCCCACCCGTATTCTTGAGGGTCACGGCCCTGCCAGCCCCACTGACCTTCCGGGAAGATATGCACCCAGTCCCCGTGGTTGAGCTTCTCCAAAATGAAATCCATTCCCTTCTGGTAGACGCCATCTCCTGCCAAGAGGCAGTCCCTCCCTTCAGTCTCCATCCTCCAGGGCCCCTCCTCCGCCCTCCCTGGGCGCAAAGCAGCAGCTCCCCATCCCCCAGCGGGTGGCCCACACGAACACCTTCCAAGGCCGGTCCCTCTCGGGCCTGCTCAGCTGCCTCCCTGATTGGGCTCTTGGAGCTTTAGGATGAGCCACCCCTGGGGCGAGCCTACCATTTGCTGCCTCTGGCCCAGTCTGTTCGTGATTTCCAGCCTCACGTGGGCCCCAGATTCTGGACAGCGACCCTTTCCCCGGGGTCTCTGCCAGGCCAGCTCCCGCAGCCACTCCTCACAGGCCCCCCAGCCCTTCCTGAGCCCTCAGCCTCTGCTGGCCCTGCCTCCTGCTGGCCCCTTCCTTGAAGGGCTCCCCCTGAAAAGTAGACTCACCCTCAGCCAGGCCTCTCGGGCACGGGAGAACATTTGACGGAACACAGTGTCACTGAGAGCTGGGGAAAACTCAACCCTGCTACATGGAAAACAGCAGGGTTGAGCCGCCCCCAATGCTAGCAACACTCGCCTTGGAGTTGCCCTGAGACCACGACACTGGACCCAGGTGGCCCGGCGGTCAGCAACAACACAGACATGAATGCCTAATGCCGCATGCTGGCTCTTGACTTGGAGGCACGTGGGGGCAATCTGTACCCATGCGCAGTAAGAGCCTCACTCGTCAACCTTGTCCGTAGAGTGGACGGAGACAGAGGAGGGGGGAGGTTGAAGAAGCGGGGTAAATATCCTTATGTTATCAAGCAAGGAGTAGAGAGCCGCATCACAAAGAGGGAGACAGACAGACAGACTGACACCGGGACTATTTGGGCCAATGCACTAAGAAATGGACTTTCAACCTGTTCTGTGCAAGGCGGAGTCTTTGGAAGGTGCTAGATAGGGATCCAGGAGTCTCAACCCAACCCAAATGGGAACCCGGCCCGGCAGCTCCCTCGGGGGCTGGAGCTGGGGAGCAGTCACCCACTGCAGTTTCTCAGGGCGTCGCGGCTGAGAGCAGCAGTTTCGCTACCTGGGCTCGCATTAGCCGGTAGGGGTGGGCTGCAGGGGCGCAGGCTCCCGCTCTACAAAACCCCACTGGTGCAACCGAGCCATCCAGCTTGGAATCAAAATTTACAAATACCGTGCTTTGGGAGCAACACTTCATGTTTAGCTTTTGCAAATGCTACTTCTACTCACTTGTATAGCTTGTGCAAGATCACTCTGACACTTCACGTCCTATCACAAGGCCTATGCTTGGGGGGAAAGGGGAATTTTCTGGAACACAGAAGCAACATATGCCAGATACTTCCTTTGCTTCAATACGTGTTGTTAGATCTTTGCTGCATGTCAAATGCATTTGAGAAACAGCTTGTCCCTGCCCACTTTCTCTCACCAGAAGGTGCTTAGGATTAAGATTTCACGTGCTGCTTTTATTGTGCAATAAAACTTAGATGCGGGTCAAAAAGAAGAATGAGACTAGAAGTGGACATGGAAGGCCTCTGAGGTCGCAGAAAGGAGGAACTGAGACTCAGGGATGGGGTACACGAGCAGAGTCGCCACCTCTCAGAGCAGTGCATGATAAACAACGCCACGGTCACTTGCCGTGACGTTGTAGCCTCTGCTTGTGTTTTAGTGAAAGGAAGCAGCCTCCAAAAGCAGCACAAAGAGAAAGTGTTCCAGGTGGCTATCTCTGGGGAGTAACCAGGTCTGCGGATCTGGAGGGTGGGCGCTGCAGCTTTTCGTTAAAGAACCTTGTTTATTATTTGAGGTTACTTTATTGGATTTTACCATGTTTTACTTCCATCTACTAGAAGTAAGATTTCCCTGACCTCCAACGCCCTTTGGTTACTTCCTCTTCACAACCCAACCTCTGGGAGGAGTGGCCAGCCCGCTGTCCACCCCGCGCCCCGCCCCGAAGCTCCTGTGGCCGTCAGTCCAGAGAAATGGCTTCTCCAGGGTCACCGGAGGCTTCCACAGTACCGAGGGGCCCTGCTTTGCTTCTTTCCTCTCTGGCCACTGCTCTCTGCTGTCTTGGTGGCTCGTGTCTCCTTCTGTGCTGAGGTGCTGTCCTGGGCCCCTGCTCTCTCCGTGCTCTCCCCGTCTACGATCTCAGTTGTATGTTTGTGACTTTGTTTGCGGTTGAGTTCCGGTATCTTTATTCCCAAGCATTCTTTTGAGTTCCAGAGCTGCGCATCTCACTGTCTCTGGACCGCTCGCCTCCCCAGGTGACAGGCCCCTCTCAAGCGCCATGCTGCCTTCCCCTAGTCCCATCCTCCCAGTGGCTCACCGTTTCCAGACATCACCTAGTGTCATCTTTGCATTTCCTTTTCCTCGCCCCCTCCTACACCCAACCTATCAAGTCCTGTCCACTCCGCCTCCAGAGCGTATCCCAAAGCCGCCTCATCTCTGCTCTCCGTGGTGACCGCCAGAGGCCCAGCTACAATCCTCGACCCCGCTTCTGCCCTCCAGGCACACTGCAGCCGGGGGCTCTCTCTCTAACCACACTCGAAAGCCCCGTCACTACCCTGATGAGAAAACGGAGCCCAAATTCTTCACATGATTGTTCCAGAACCTTCACTTTCAGCCTGCAATGCACATTTTCTACCTTTATCACGTACCTCTCCAGTGTCTGCTACATGCTTCCCGTGTCTAGGATGCCTTTCCTTTCATATTCTCCCTGGAAAAACCCTGCTTCCCCAGAGGAAAAAGTAACCTGGATTTGAATCCTGGCTTTGCCACCTCTTGCCCTGTGACCTTGGGCCAGCACCTTTATCCCTCTGAGCCCCTTTGTCTGGAGAAGGGGGATGAAAATGGGCCCTACCTCCGGAAGCTGAGAGGTGCTGAGTAATCACTCAACGTCACACCCCTCACCCTACAGCACAGGCCACCACCATCACACACTGATGACACCACACTGCCGTCAGTGAGTCTCTCTCAGCAACGTCCTCAAGAGAAGGAACCAGGGATAACGCCTCGTCCACTTCTAACACCGGAGCCGGGGGCACACAATCCTCAGGCAGTCGCAGGGAATGGAGTGCTCTCCAAGAAGCCACCGCCACCCCTCCCGCCGCAGGATGAAGCTGGGCCTCACGGGAGTGAGGCAGCGGCCCCCGGCTCCCTGTCCCAGCAGGGTCCCTCTACTCCCAGCACTGCCAAGCCAGAGGCACGGGCCACCAGTCTCCCGGCCCCAGGGGAGGCCAGAGAAGTCCCCAGAAGCAGCTCACCTCGGCAAACGGGCACGCACTTGCCCAAGCTGAAGAAGTGGGAGTGCAGCTCCTTGGTGAAGCAGATGTCTGCGGCCGCGGGGGTCCTGGAGCGGGGACAGACGCGGTCACCGTGGCCTCCCCTGCACCCTGCTTCTCTGCCCTGCTCCCAGCATGAGGCCTGACATCGTGGGCAGTGCAGAATGGAGGCACAGGGGGGCCTGCGGGGCCCCACCCCGTGCCCTGTCTGGACTGCTGGAGGCTCCTCCTGGGCACAGTAGGGGGAGGGCAGACCTGGGCAGAGACGGGTGAAGCCTGCCAGCCCACCACGAGGGGCCCACTGCTCCTCACCAACGCATCAACTTCAGGTTCCAGATGTGGCGGAGTTTCAGGATCCCTGGAGAAGGAGAGGAAAGGCTTCATGCCTCAACTTACCTTGTACCTAGGGGGCGCCGATTTCTGTCACCCTGTTTCGGGGAATGAGGGACATGGACAGCAGCACTACCATTTCCCTACGGCCCAAAGTGGCATCTTCCCGACCCTTGGGCTGGACCCCCAAGTTCTCCCTGGCCCCTCCCTCTCTCTCACCCCCTATGTCTTATTAGTCACCACAGCTGGTCTGCCTACCTCCCCGATACATTCTGACGCTGCCTATTCTTCTACCCATTCCCCCATTGTCACTGCCACACCCCTGGTCCAGGTTACTGGATGGCTCTAGAGCCTCCTTCCTGGTCTCCTGGAATCTGCCTGTGGCACCCTGCGGGCCATGCTCTGCCCGGCGGCAAGGGTGAGCTATGAAAGGCTCTGATTTGACCAAATGGCTCCCCACGAGCTCTACCTCCTAGTCTATGACCTCCTGAGTTCAGCAGTGGGAGCCCCGGGCACCCCTGTAACCAGCCATCTGGGTTACTGGAGCCAAGCCACTCCCTGTGAAGTCAGCAGAGCAGGAACTTCTAGGTGGGGAAGCCGGCTCCCAAACGAGGCTGGTGGAAGGCTACAAACCCAGCCTGGGGCAAACCTGGAAACAGGACACAGGTCTTCCAGCCCCTAGCCCAGAGTTGCCTTGACAGGACACTCTGTGGTCCTCAGATTTATTCCCAAGGCTCTTTGGAACCGTCAACAGTTTAGAGAATGGAGGGTCTGACACATTGGGCCTGATACATCAGAGTAAAGAAGCTGTCAGACCTTGCCCTGCAGCCATTCCCTCCAAATATCTGAGGCCCTCTCCAAATTACACTCCCTAGGAGGATGCTGAAGGGGCCACAAATCAAACTTTCATCCCTGGGGCAGGACATCCCAGAAACAGGAGTGCCAGAGCTATGCAAAGCAGGCCGTGAGGAGTGAGTTTGTTCTGCTTGTGTTTGGCCCTGTCCCAGGTTCCCTCCTTGCTTCCCCAAACCCAGCACACTGGCCCGTGTACCCCAGAGATGAGGGTCATCCATGCAGGACTGGTGATTGGACACCGTGATGAGGGGCGTGGCTGGGCCTCGGTTCTCGATGAGCTCGTACAGCACCTCCTTGTTGTGGACGGTGAGGTGGTTCATGCACTCTGGCGGGAGAGGGGAAGGGTCGGGATCTTGGCCTCCTTTCCGGGGAGCCCAGGGCTCCCCCCACCCCCGGCCAAGCCAGCCCCTGCCAGCGCCCCCAACCCCGAACACCAACTCTGGTTGGGCGTGGAGACCCGTGGCCAACCCTGCCTCGGCTTTGGGTCCACTCACTGGTCCAGAAGCAGCTGTAGGTGCCCACCAAGCCCATGACGACGCTGCTGGCCAGGGTCCAGGTGAGCGGCGGCACCGCGGGGAACGGCCATTTCACATGTAGGGGCATCTCCCCCCCGACCAAGCTTCCCCCACCGCCCCCGGCGGCCCGGCGCTCCCCCTGCCCTGGGGCAGGCTGTGGGGCTACTCTAGGTCTGTGTCCTCAACCGCTCGGGGAATGGGTCCCTAACAGGCCCGCGCCACAGACGGGCGCCGCGGCTCGGCGCGACAGGGGACTCGACCAAGGTCACCTAGTGGGTCAGGCCAGAACCGGGCCCGGCCCCGATCTCTCGCCACACACTAGCCGCCCTGGAGCCAGGACACGGGGTGCGCACTGAGGACCTAGCGCGGACGGGGGCAACAGCCGCGAGGCCCCCGCACCCGCCGGAAAGCGAGCCTGGAACGGCGCCGGGCTCTACCGCCGTCTGTCGCAAAACGCGCCCGGGCCGCTTGACGGCAGCGGGGGCGGGCCCGCGGGCCGCGTAGCCCCGCCCCGCTCCGGAGCAGTCCGGATTTGAGGCTGCCGTCTGGCTGCAGGTCCGTTTTGTCTCATTAGTTCCTCCCTGGTAAAGGCTCCGTGAGTAACACGGGCTGCGCAGCACGATTACCTGACACCACGCAAGATCAGGGCTAGCTTCCCTGGTGGTGCAGTGGTTAGGAGTCCGCTTGCCAATGCTGGGGGACACGGGTTTGAGCCCTGGTCAGGGAAGATCCCACATGCCGCGGAGCAGCTAAGCCCACGTGCTACAACTATTGAAGCCCGCGCGCCTAGAGCCCGTGCTCCACAACAAGAGAAGCCACTGCAATGAGAAGCCCGTGCACTGCGCGCAGCAACGAAGACCCAATGCAGCCAAAAATAAATAAATAAAATAAATTTATTAAAAAAAAAAAAAAGATCGGGACTGGCGGAGCACTTTTACTTTAGTTTTTTTCTCCCTTTGTTTTCATTAATTTCATATAACATGGAATTAACCATTTTATAGTATTTTATAGCATTTTATATTCATACATTATTTTATGTATGTAACATATGTCATGTTATATGTTGTATATGTTACATTATGTAATTTTACATAATTAGCTACATACAAGTTATTTATTTTTTAAAAAAATTAATTTATTAATTTATTTATTTTTGGCTGCGTTGGGTCTTCGTTGCTGCACGCGGGCTTTCTCTAGTTGCTGCGAGCGGGGGCTACTCTTCGTTGTGGTGCGCGGGCTTCTCATTGCGGCGGCTTCTCTTGTTGTGGAGCATGGGCTCTAGGTGCACGGGCTTCAGTAGTTGCAGAATGCAGGCTCAGTAGTTGTGGCTCGTGGGCTCTAGAGCGCAGGCTCAGTAGTTGTGGCGCACGAGCTTAGTTGCTCCGTGGCATGTGGGATCTTCCCAGACCCAGGGCTCGAACCCATGTCCCCTGCATTGGCAGGCGGGTTCTTAACCCCTGCACCACCAGGGAAGTCCCCATACAATTTATTTAATTTTTTAAATTAATTAATTTATTTTTGGCTGCATTGGGTCTTTGTTGCTGCGCGTGGGCTTTCTCTAGTTGCATGGAGCGGGGGCTACTCTTCCGTTGCGGTGCGCGGGCTTCTCACTGCGGCAGCGGCAGCTTCTCTTGTTGCGGAGCGTGGGCTCTAGGCACGAGGGCTTCAGTAATTGTGGCACGCGGGCTTCAGTAGTTGTGGCTCGTGGGCTCTAGAGCGCAGGCTCAGTAGTTGTGGCATATGGCTTAGTTGCTCCGCGGCATGTGGGATCTTCCCGGACCAGGGCTCGAACCCGTGTCCCCTGCATTGGCAGGCGGATTCTTAACCACTGTGCCACCAGGGAAGCCCTACAATTTTATATAATCACAATATGACAGCATTTTACTATACGAATGTATGTATGTAATATAATGTAACATGTGATGCAATATGTAATATATAGCGGCATATAACATACAATAGGAAATACTATATATATTACAGTATTTTATATCGTTTAGTACACCCTCAGTGTGGTCAAGCACCACCTCTAACTAGGTCCAAACATGTTCATCACCCCAAAAAGAAAGCCCTGTAGTCGTTAAGCAGTCTATTTTTTATTTTTAAAGCAAAGTATAATTTTATTGATTAAAAAATATTTTTCCCGGGAATTCCCTGGCGGTCCAGTGGTTAGGAGTCGGTGCTCTCACTGCGGAGGGCCTGGGTTCAATCCCTGGTCCGGAACTAAGATCCAGCAAGACGCGGAAAAATAAAAAAATTCCCAATCTTCGGCTCATCACCACCCCAAATCCATTAGCACGTAGGTCCTGCCAACGGGGACATTGCCCCGAAGACCGCACTGCAACCATCCAGTAAGGACCCATCGCCCGCCCGCAGACACCGCCTGAGTCCCCCACTTGTCCCAGCAGCGACAGTGCAGGACCCCCACGGGGCACTGAGCTGCCAGCGCTCTAATCTCTCAGGTACAGTTTTTTAGTCCGCCCTCGGCTTCCACCACCATGGCCAGTTCCTGCGCCGACTGTCGCTCGCTTTGGGTATTCAGAGCGCTCAGAAGTGCGCAGCCACACCGGGCCCGGCCCGAGGACTTGGAGAGAAGGCTCTTGTCCTCGGGGGTGCCCAGGCTCGCCGCGGGGCTTCCCTCTGTCGGGCACACGCTCCAGCTCTGGAGTCTTCCCCATCGTATCCTTCCTGCAGGCGGCCGGGGACGGGGGCTGAGCGCCGGGCCTGGGAGAGCGCAGAACGGAGTCTGCGCTCGGGCGCCCGCAGCCCCTCGCCGCGCGCCCTGGGCACAGGCAAAACTCTGACTCACAGCTCGGTCATCTGCTCAAACCCTCCCCCGCCTTCGCCTCCGCTAGCGCCCTGTCCCACCCGGGCGGGGAAGGCGGGGTCTGGTGGGAAAGTGGGCGGCCAGGTCCGCGCCAGGCCCGCTGCCCAACCTCCCTGCGGCCTCCGCGGCGGAGCCAGGGCCGGGCCCGCCCACCGGGAAGGGTGGGGCTGCCGAACCAGCCCGGACGGGTGGGGAGAGTTGAGAGCCTGTACCTCTTTTTTCGTCTGCGGTCTCTGCCCAGGCAGACGCTGTGATTCCGTGGGGAGTCGCGATCCGCTCACAGCACAGGAAGGTGGTGTGGAGACGACCCGGTCTGTGCAGGTATGGGAGCCCTCTGGCCAGAGGGAAGGAGGAAGTTGCCCCCAGCCTGTGAGGGAAGGCGAGAGGGGAAGGGAATCCCAGGGCTGGGGCTAAGGGCTGGTGTTGGGAGCCCGGACCGACTTTGGGCTGAGGCCAGGAACTCTCTAGTTCTTTTCCTCCGCCCACCTGGGAGCCCCTGGCCCCACAGCCTCCAGGCCTGCCCTCGCCAGCCCAGGGCTGCCTAAAGGCCTACATACATCCCAGAATAGATACCAGGGCAGGGGACCCAAACTAGCATGAATGACAGAGCAGGTGGCTAGGGAGAAACAGGCATGGAGCCCAGGCAGGCAGAAAGTGAAACCAAGGGGGAAGGTGACAAGGCAACAGAGAAAAGCAGGCAGACAGAAGTAGAGGGACTTACGTCGCTGTATGAGGGCAACACCAACAGGGAGTTGAGCAAGGGCCTGAGCCCAAAAGACAGGGCAAAGCCTGGGAGCCTGAGAGAAAGATAAACTGAGAAAGACACTCAGGAAGAGGGGGGCTCCAGCTGGTAAGATGAACAAGTAGGGCTCACCAGTGGTAGAGGGGATGGGGAGAGGGGCTCCATCACACACTGCAGTGTGATTTGTTGTATCCGAGATCATTCTAAATGCATACGCCCTTGAATCCAGCAATTATACTGCTGGGAGTTTGTCTTAAACATAATGTCTGCCAAGTGAGGAGACAGAGATGCACGAAGATGGTCCTTCTAGTTGCTAATGGCGGTGAAAAGTTGGAATCAACTCTAAGGTTGAACCCTTGTGAACTGCTGGTGGGAATGTAAGATGGGGCAGCCACTGTGGAAAATAGTATGGCAGTTCCTCAAAAAAATTAAATATAGAATTACCATATGTTCCAGCAATTTCACTTCTAGGTATCTAACCAAAAGGATCGAAAGCAGGAACTTGAAGAGATATTTGTACACTCACGTTCACAGTAGCACTATTGATGGTAGCCAGAAAGTGGAAGCAACCCAGTGTCCATGGATAGGTGAATAGATGAACAAAATGTGGTCCATCCATACAGTGGAATGTTATTTAGAATTTAAAAGGAAGGACATTCTGACATGGATGAAATGAGCACATTATGATCAGTGAAATCAAACGGTCACAAACAGACAGATACTGTGTGACTCCACTTGTATGAGCTGCTTAGAGTCGTCAGATTCCTAGAGACGGAAAGCAGGATGGGGGGCCACGGGCTGGGGGAGGGGGTGGGGGTTAGTGTCTAATGGGGACAGAGTTTCAGTTTGGGAAGATGGAAAAGTTCTGGGGATGGATGGTGGGGATGGTTGCACAACAATGTGAAGGTGCTTCATGCCACTGAACTTAAAAATGGTTAAGATGGTGAACTTGATGCTATGTGTATTTGACCGCAATTTAAAAGAATGAGATTGAACCATACATGCTGATGTTGGAAGGTGTCCACAAGGAAGAAAGGCAGGAAATGTGTGGTGCTGGCAGCTCTGGGAGGCTGGTGCTGGGCAGCAGCAGGATGGCATCACTTTCTCTGTCGCATATTACCATGTCCTTCTGGAACTAGAATTGAGCCCGACTGGGACCTGAACCTGGAGCAACCTGGATTCCTCTGGAGGGTTCCAGAAGCCCATACACGGCCATGCACTGCTCCTGCTCCTCCTCCTGGCTGGTGGGGCTGAGACCTTTCACATCTGTGCTTTTAACACCCAGCGGCTGACGCTCAACAAGGTGGCCAAGGAGCCTGTGCTGGACACCTTAGTTCGGGTAGGTTCATCACTGCAGAGAAGCTGTGCCCCTAAGGACCATGACCCAAAGCCCCTAGCCCTACCTGACCAGGGGCATGTGCCAGAGAAGAGGGGACATCAGGAGACATGGTGTGGAGACATGGAGCACCGTTCTTCCCTGTCGCTGGCCTCAGTCTCCTCCTCCATAAAGTGGGTGTGGTGTTGGTGGAGATGGCATTCAGTCTTCTCCCGGGTCCCTTCTAGCCTCGCTGCTCTGTTTGGCCTGCAGCCAGCATGTCATGACACTCTTGGCCGCGCTGGTGCCAGGTCCCCAGGGATACCACCCCTCTCCCAGGGTGGCTGGCACTGAGTGGGGCTGGCCTTCCTGGTGTCCTGCAGATCCTGGCTCGCTGTGACATCACAGTGCTGCAGGAGGTGGTGGACTCTACTGGCAGTGCCATCCCGCTCCTGCTTCGAGAACTCAATCGGTGAGGAGGGCTCTGGGGGTCTAAACTGGGGGCCCCACCGAGCCTCAGGGCCGCTGACCCGAGGTTCCCCTTTCCTGGCAGATTTGATGACTCTGGGCCCTACAGCTTCCTGAGCAGCCTCCTGCTGGGGCGTGGCACGTACAAGGAGAAATACGTGTATATCTACCGGTGAGTGCAGATGGTAACCGGGGCGGTCTGGACACTTGGCCCGGTGTGAGGTGGCGCAATAGCCCCAAGGGTGGCCCTCACCTCCGCATCACACTTTTTCTCCTCAGTGGTTTTACCCTGGGGTCTTCTTGTCCTCTACCCCAGACAGCTTTAGTGCCCATGTGTCCCTCCAGCAGGTGGCCTTCTGCAAGCACAGAAGTGGGGCCCCCCGCCTCTCTCCTGTGGAAGCCACAGGGGCTCGGGGTGAGGCTGGC
This sequence comes from Balaenoptera physalus, assembly GCF_965194825.1. Classification (NCBI taxonomy): domain Eukaryota; kingdom Metazoa; phylum Chordata; class Mammalia; order Artiodactyla; family Balaenopteridae; genus Balaenoptera; species Balaenoptera physalus. The sequence goes on along the minus strand of NC_138903.1, from coordinate 133,671,458 downwards.
TCCCTCTTTGGGAGTGATTGGTTGCAGCTTCTGGGAAGAGGCTTACCAGGGGCCTGTCGTGGGTCCTGGGCAGACCCAGTTTCCGGAAACAGCCCTAAGTCCCTGGGAGGATAGCCTCGGGGAGGGGGTGGTCAGGATTGAGAGGGCAAGGGTGGCAGTCAGGGAAGGAGACCTGTTCCTATACATAGATGAAATTACATAATGTCTAGAATTTACTCCAAAATGATGGGGGAACAGAGACACGCCCATACAGCAGTACTGCTCATAACAATCTCAAAGTGGAAATGATCCGAGTGTCCGTCAGCTGATGAACAGATAAACAAAAGGCGGTCTCTCCACGTAGTGGAATATCATTCAGCCTAAGAAGGAAGGAAGTCTGAGCCAGGCTGCAGCCTGGATGAACCTGAAACACATGTGCTAAGGGAAAGAACCAGACACAGAAGACTTTGTATTATTGGATTCCATTCACATGAAATGTCCAGCAGAGGCGAATGTACAGAGACAGAAGACAGATCAGGGGCTGCCAGGGGCTGGCGGGGAGGGGATCGGGAACTGCTCATGGGCGAGGTTTCTTTGGGGTGATAAGAATGTTCTAAAATTGATTGTGGTGATGGTTGCACAACCTTGTGAATGTACTGAACGCCACTGAATTGTGCATCTTAAACAGGTGAGTTTTACAATGTGCAAATTATATCTCAATCTAAAAGAAGTTCTAGAAAGGCAGGCTAGGCAGGCTGTGCTTACATGAAATGGAGCTGCTGGTGGAGGGCCCCCTCCCTGAGTGCCAGGTCTGATGTTGGCACTTGCAAACCAAAACCTGTGGTCCACCAGGTCACACAAGACGCAGGTCCTGGATTCCTACGTGTACGACGATCAGGATGACCTCTTTGCCCGGGAGCCCTTTGTGTGCCGGTTCTCTTTGCCCAGCAAGGGTAGGTAGGGATGAAGGGTGGCCCGTTATGAGGGAGCAGGAATGGGGCTCTGGTGGGTTCTACGGCGGGCCGGGGGGTGCTGGGCAGAGGAGGGCCAGGAGTGGCTGGGAGCCCTCCATCCCTGGGGCCTTGCAGTCCTTCCCAGCCTGGTGCTGGTCCCACTGCACACCACGCCGAAGGCCGTAGAGACGGAGCTGAACGCCCTGTACCACGTGTTTCTGGACGCCTCCCAGCGCTGGCAGAGCGAGGTAGGGCTGGGCCAATTGTACGGGAGGGAGGGGACAGGACGGCCAGCTGGCCAGGCCCGACTGCTGCTTCCCCCTCCAGGACGTGATCCTGCTTGGGGACTTCAACGCTGACTGTGCTTCGCTGACCAAAAAGCACCTGGATGGCCTAGTCCTTCGGACTCAGGCTGCCTTCCACTGGGCCATCGCTGATGGCGTGGACACCACGGTGCGGGCCAGCACCCGCTGCACCTACGACCGCATAGTGCTACACGGGGAGCATCTCCAGAGCCTGCTGCGCGGCACAGCCGCCTTCGACTTCCCCCGGAGCTTTGGGCTCACCGAGGAGGAGGTAAAGGGCTGAGGCAGGAATGGGCTCACAGGGAAGTCCCTAGGCCCTGAGACTGATGCTTTGTCCCACTGCCCACCCCTAGGCCCTCAACGTCAGCGATCACTTCCCCGTGGAGGTGGAGGTGGAGCTGAGCTGTGCGGTGCGCGGGGTCCAGCCCGTCAGCCTGGCCACTCCGGTACTGTCACTCCTGCTTCTCCTGCCACTCCTGTCCCCCCAGCTGGGCCTGGTGGCCTGAAGCCAGGGCGTACCAGCTGCCCACAGATGTGAGGCCTGTGCTGTTTCCTGGGCTCAGACCCCCGCCCCCTTCTATCCTGCCCTGCCACTCCTGTGTGCCTTTGCTTTGCCTCATGTTCTTTGGTTGGGCCTGTGCTTGGCATCGGAATGTGGAAGAGGAAGGCAGGGGCCCTGAGGCTGGAACCGTGCCACTCTTCCCCCAGGTAGTGTCAGGAGTGAGGACAAAAAGCAGGCTCCAGGGCTTGGGGGGCGGGGGTTGGGGAACTAAGATCCCCCATGCCGCAATGAAGATCCCACGTGTCACAACTAAGACCCCGATGCAGCCAAAGAAATAAAAAAATTTATTGTATAACAAGACCATACACGCTGAGAACAGAAAGCTAGACTGCAGGGATATTACGTGTGTGTAGCAGACATGGCAAAGGGTCATCTTTATCGTACATGGGACTCATATGAACCAACAATATCAAGACCCCACTAGATACAAGGACGGAGATAAGCGGTTTACACACACACACACACACACACACACACAGTAACTAGTCAACAGGAAATGTTTAAGTTCATTGTAACCCAGCTAGCTGCCCTGACACCAATGTTCAAGTCCATATTCAGAACCACCATGCAGTCTGGCCCCCACCCCCCAGGATGCTGTCGGCACTGCCTGGAAGAGGCTGGTTGCCAAGGCTACAGGTGCTGCACACAAAGTAGCTACGTAAACCAGTTATAGTATCTACAAAAGTTACTGTGCAACCATAATAGCTACTATGTGACTATGTGGTCCCCCAGGGGAAAGGGCTACAGGATACAACATACGCTGAAGTAACAATGACTCCACTTAGTGTTATCACAGAACCCCTCCTTCCCCAGCTCCATTTCCCAGAGAACAGAGCTCATTAAAGACGGCTAGTAGGAGGGCTTCCCTGGTGGCGCAGTGGTTGAGAATCCGCCTGCCAATGCAGGGAACACGGGTTCGAGCCCCGGTCTGGGAAGATCCCACATGTCGCGGAGCGGCTGGGCCCGTGAGCCACAATTGCCAAGCCTGCGCGTCTGGAGCCTGTGCTCCGCAACAAGAGAAGCCGCGATAGCGAGAGGCCCGTGCACCACGATGAAGAGTGGCCCCCGCTTGCCACAACTGGAGAAAGCCCTCGCACACAGGGAGAAGACCCAACACAGCCATAAATAAAATAAATTTTAAAAAAAGATGGCTAGCAGGACATCAGAGCTGTTTTTTAAATGCAAGTTATGTTTTTATAATTTAGAAACATCTACTTTAGGTTAAAAGGTAGTTTTAAACTTTAGAAATGGCAGTTACTAAGGATTACAAAATGCCAGAGGCCTCTCAGGGGCTGAGGGGCCAAGTGCTGCATTCAGTCACAGCCAGACTGCAGTAAGGCTCTCCGGCTACTATGCTGGGCTCTGGAACCGAATCCCTTTAGGATCCTCTTCTCCTGGGCTCACAGCCTCAGGCCACCCCACCGAGCAGAGCTCTGGGACTCAGCTGCTCTTACAGCAGGGTGGCCCTGGCAGTTGGTGTCAGACAGCACACCAGGATCCCCTGGGCCAAAGAGGGCACTGCACACTATTTGCCCAAAGGTCTCTTGTCGCCAAGCCCTATCTCAGCCATAGGAGCTTGATATCAGGAGTAAAGGGCCCTGGGAGTGAGGCCCTATAAGGGGTAGTGGGTTAGGCTTAGGATGGGGCGGGGTGACGAGATTTCTCAACTCTGTAGACAGGGATATGTGGTTAGGCCCAGGACAAATGTTTACTCCAGGAGTAACTGGTGAAAATACAGCCAGAACCATGTCTGGTCTGGTTCTTTCCTCCCCATGTCCAACAATGTTCCTGTCCTGGTCTGGGACCCTTGGGGAAGAGCTTCCACAGCTGCCTGAGACCCTTTTCCAGCACCCAGGGTGGGTGCTTTACTAAGGAAGTGCTCCATGCACATGCAGGGGGACTTGTGAACCTACTGCCTGGAATCTAAGGCAGGTCCAAGTGCTGGTCCTGGTGCTGGCCCTGCTAAGTGCCAACTGGCCAGCTTGGTTGTCAGCCTTTTTCTGAAGAGAAGGAACAGCAACCCTAGGGCTCCCAGAGGCTCCCCACCCCCCATGAATCCAGATGCAAAGACAGGGACAAGAAAGTAGAGTTTATTGGTGGGCATGGGTAGGCAGGGGGCAGCGCCAAGGCTCTCACGAGTGCAGGGCCCGCCATTTGTCCAGAGGGCCACGATTAGGGATGTACTTGACCCCACAGCCATCTGGGATGAGCCGCTTTTCTGCCACCATGTTTTCAAATTCATCTGCATTAAACTTAGTAAATCCCCACTTCTTGGAGATGTGGATCTAGAGAAAGACAAACAGCTGAGTCAGGAGACATGGAGACAGGAGCAGGGAAAGGTGAGACCAAGGCTGCAGCACTACATACCTTCTGGCGGCCAGGGAACTTGAACTTGGCCCTGCGGAGGGCCTCAATCACATGCTCCTTGTTCTGCAACTTGGTGCGGATGGACATTATGACCTGGCCAATGTGGACCCTGGCCACTGTGCCCTGGGGCTTTCCAAAGGCACCACGCATACCTGTCTGGAGCCTAGATTGGGGACAGCATGCCAGTCATTAATGTCCACGGGAAAGGGCTGTCTCCAAGGTCCCTTAGGGCAACCCACACAGGCAACAGGCTGCATACACTACCCAGGAGGCTGCTGTCTGCAGCCACTGCACACCGGGCCCCCACGGAGAGAAGAGCACGGTCGGCTTAACTGGCTGCAAAGGACACAGAGTACCCCAAACAGACTAGCTAGAGTCCCTGCAAGGTGCTACTGGGCTCATCTGAAAGCCATCCAACCTGTGACCACGGCAGCAACCTGCCTGCCTGCAGGTTATGTCATGAGGCTCAAAGAAGAGCTACTCCCGCAGCAGCAGCTCCCTCTACCTGTTGCCCAGAGCCATGACGCCTTTTGTGTTTGTCTCTGGGACTCTGGGTTGTTCAGTGTCCACTTGCTAGCTCTTTGGCCTGGCTTTGCTATGGGTGGTTGAGTCTTTGTGAGGCCACCTCTTTGCCCTGACTGATGGAAAAAATAATCAAGCCCAGGCTTTAAGATATGGGAAAACATCTGAAAAGGCCAGGAGTCTCAGGGCCCAGCTCACCTATCAGCTCCAGCACAGGACAACATCTTGTTGATGCGGATGACGTGGAAGGGGTGGAGCCGCACTCGGATGTGAAAACCATCTTTGCCACAGCTTTTCACCATGTACTTGTTGGCACAAATACGAGCAGCCTCCAGGGCTATTGGAGTGGGGGAGGCAGCAGAGTGAGACAAAATGGCACAGAAGCACTTACCATGGTTCTCTGGGAACACCTGTAGTGGCTGCGTGAGTTTAGTAGAGAGGCTCATGATTGGGTGCTCGTGATTAATGACCTGGTAATTCCAGTGCAGCGAGCTCTAGGTCTGGCTGGGGGAGCACATACAAGGGCCCAGGAATGGTTAACAAGGAAACCTGCCTCACCTTCAGAGGACAGCTGCTCGTACTCATCCGACACCATGTGGCCACAGAGTGGGAACTCATCCACTTTTGCCTTCTTCCGCCCCAGGTCAAAGATGCGGATTTTAGCATCTGAAAAAAAACTGGTTCGTGTGTGGGTGTGCCATAGCAACTGGGTCAGTGCAGCCAAACCGGTTTGGGAGCTTTCCCACCACTTACCGGGGACACCTCGGCAGAAGCGAGACTTTGGGTACGGCTTGTTCTTACAATACCGGTAACTGCAGGGAAGGGGGGGAACCCAAGTTAGCAGGGATTCACAAGTGAACTCCACAATAGGCACTTTGAGTGCTTCCTCAATCTACGACCAAAGGGGCGTTGAGAGAGGAGAAGATGACACATGTCATCTCTAAGCTTGGTCTTCATTCCTGGAAATTGGTGCTAAAACAAGATGTAGCCAGAAATTAGGATACCTATGCTAGGAGCTTATAAAAGTAAAAAAAACAAAAAAACCACTCTATGCCCTGTTGTGTTTTCAACTTCCTATAAGGCTAACATCCTGAAACGGACTTTCTCAATTTAAATACCACGTAAGAGTAACACACTTCATGCCATCCACCTAAAGACCTTTGGGCACGTGGCATTAAGTCGGGCTCCAAGCCTCGTGAAGGGCGCCCCCTGCAGGGCACACGAGGCGGCTGAACACGCTCTTCTGGGACTGCCCTTGGCGTCCGAGGAGCCCACACGGCACGTCGCCTAGAAATAAAACGGGAATGGGACACAAAGGCCCTGAGGGCACCGAACCTAAAAGGCAAGCGACTTTTCAGCTCTGAACGCGGGACGCAAGGCGTACGTCGCTTGTAGTCCTAAACTGGGGCTAACATATGCAGACCTGGGTCAACCGGCCACTCCAACAAAAAGGGGGAAGCGGTAAACACCAGCATGAATTTTTAAAACCAAACGGTACAAACAAAGACCAAAAGCGACCTGCAAGTTCTTGGGGAATACGCGGAGTCCGTTCCCAGGACAGGAAAGCCGCACTAGGGAGACCCCACCCCACGACTGCTTTTAGCAGCCAAATGCAATTCTCCCTCCCTTTCCCCAGCAGCGAAACAGGCACTCACCAACGGGCGGGGCGGCGGCCCATGGCGACACCAAGATCTTCAGTGGCTGAAACAAAACATACAAGGTCGGAAGACCAGTCGAAGACAGACTTCAAACTACGAAAGAGAAATGGCAAGGGCAACGCGCGAGCCGCAAACACCGACTACTCACCGCGCCGAACGGAAAGAGATACTCTTACGCCTGCGCAGGCCTTATATAGGCGGTCTAATCTTCACGCGTAGGAACCATAGAGTCCGGGTGAGGGCGGATAGACACTCTGTCAGACTTCCGGACCGTAGTCACAGAGGTGCTCTGCGCCTGCGTGCGGGACTGGCTGGGGACAAGCGCAGAGCGGGTGGGCGGGTGGGTCCCCTACCGCAGGCGGCCAGCTGGCGAATGAGGCTTCGCCACATCGGCGAGAGAAGCCGGCTTCCGGCTGGCCATTTTGGGCGTAGTACTCTTGCCCGAGGCTTTGCCGTAACTATGAAAGACGTATGTTCCTACAGTTGAAAGAAGGAAAATGCCGAATGGGGCTTACGGCGGCTGCGTGCGTGTTCTCGGGCATGGCGGAGCCTGGGACAAGCCCTCTGTACATTCACCTGCGCGCCAGAGCCCAACACGGAGGCGCCCTGCTGGAGGCTCTGCGCGCGTTCCTTTGTCGACCGGGAGGCCGGAGCGGGAGGCCCGCCCTCGCGCCGCCTCCACAGCCCCCCGGCCATAACCGAAGAATCCTGAGCCCTCTTTGCGAGCTGTACGCGAAGTCCTCCTTCCCTGGAGACCCGGGGCGGGGCGTGCGTCGGCTCCAGGCGGTCTAAGCCCTCCCGCGAGGAAGGCCAAGAAAAAGCCGCCCCCAAGATCCAGGGCTCAGGAGACCCCGTGAGCACCGTTGGGCCCACCCTGACCCGGCAGAGAAAAGAGACGTTGTGCTCCCCAGGGTGACTTGGAGAAGGGGAAGAGGAAGGTGGCGACCCCACCCAGATGGCAAACGAGCACTGTCACTCCTTGTCCGGCTGGGCCCCAGTCCTGGCCTCTCAGAGCTGCCTTGATCTGTACTCCTGGGAGCTTCCACCCTCCCACGGCCCAGAATGTGGCACCCACCCCCACACACAGTTCTCTCCCCGCCCACTGAATTCCAGCGCCTCCTGAGTGTGCCTCTGAGATGTTCTAAGATAAAGCACGGATCCTTCCCCCGCCTGCCCAAGGATAGCTGCCAGAGAAGTGTCCAGAGCTGGTACCCATACCACCAGGGATCTAAGTATCCGCCAGAGGTGCCCACGCTTCTAGAGGTGGGGACAGCAAGAAGGTAACAAAGTCTTCCCCATGTCACTTGACAGGTGTGACACACCTGTTCTTCTCCAGGACGACCTGTCACTTTAGTGAATGGGTCCTTTAGGAAGGCTTGGGAAGATTTGCGGTGTGCACTTCCAGCAATGCTGCAACAAGGTCCTTCCCAGGGAACACGGCCTCCCCTTCCATCAGGGGGGCTCTGGGTCTGGAAACTGGGTGAGAAGGTGTGACTCTCCACGGGGGCAACTCAAGTCAGGTTTTTGCTCCCAGAACTAGAGGGTTTAGGGTTATACGCATCAAGCAGTCCTGTAGCAGGCTGCCCAACTATTTCCTGCTTAGAGGCTCATTTTCTGCGCCTTGCTCGCTTGCCTCCAGCCCGCCATTCTTGCTTTTCCTGGAACATGCCAGATTGTTCCTTGGGGTCGGGGCCTTGGCTCCGGCTGGTCCTCAGTCCTTAGGCTGGTGCTCCTGCTCTAATGGCTCTCTCAGCGCCTTGCTGAAAAGAGCTGCTTCTGGACCTATCCCTGGAACACAGTTGGGGGGTGGAGTGTTCAGGCTGGATATGATGAATCTACTCTCAAATTCCTCTCTCCCTAAGCTTATGGATTCTGTCCTGCACCTCCTGTCAGGGCATTTCTGGCATCAAAACCCATGAAATGCAGGTCAGTCGTAGGTCCAAGCCAAGCATGCGAGTGCTAGACTACACACCAGCTGCATGTCCTAATACTTTTTTTATTTTTAAATTTATTTATTTATTTATTTTTGGCTGCCTTGGGTCTTCGTAGCCGCGTGCGGGCTTTCTCTAGTTACGGCGAGCGGGGGCTGCTCTTCGTTGCGGTGCGCGGGCCTCTCATTGCGGTGGCTTCTCTTGTTGTGGAGCACGGGCTCCAGGTGCACGGGCTTCAGTAGTTGTGGCCCGCGGGCTCAGGAGTTGTGGCTCACGGGCTCTAGAGCGCAAGCTCAGTAGTTGTGGCGCACGGGCTTATTTGCTCCGCGGCCTGTGGGATCTTCCCGAACCAGGGCTCGAACCCGTGTCCCCTGCATTGGCAGGCGGATTCTTAACCACTGCGCCACCAGGGAAGCCCTGTATATATTTATTTTATATCTGGAAGTTTGTAACTTTCGACACCTTCATCCAGTTCCTCATCCCCTCAACCCCCACCTTTGGTAACCACAAATCTGGTGATCTCTTTTTCTGTGAGTTTGGGTTTGGGTTTTTTTTTAGATTCCACAGTGTAATAATACAGTATTTCTTTTTCTGTGAGTTACTTCATCTAGCATAATGTTCTCAAGGCCCATCCATGTTGTCATAAATGGCAGAATTTCCTTTTTGTGCCTGAATTATGTTCCATTATATATCTGTACCACATCTCCTTTGTCCATTCATCTATCAGACACTTGGGTTGTTTCCATAGCTTGGCTATTGTAAATAGTGCTGCTGTGAACGTAGGGGTGCAGATATCTCTTCCACATAGTGTTTTCATTTTCTTCAGATATACTCCCAGTAGTGGAATTGCTGGATCATATGGTGGTGTTTTTTTTTAAGATCCTCCATATTGTTTTCCATAGTGGCTCCTCTAATTTACATTCCCACCAACAGTGCACAAGGGTTCTCTTCTCTCCACATCTTTGCCAGATTTGTTAACTCATCTTTTTGATGACAGCCGTTCTGATAGGTGTGAGGGGATATCTCATTGTGGTTTTGACTTGCAATTTCCCTGATGATCAATGGTGTTGAGCACCTTTTCATGTGCCTGTTGTATGTCTTCTTTGGGAAAATGCCTATTCAGATCGTTTGCCCATTTTTAAGCGGATTTTTTGTTGTTTTGTTATGGAATTATGTGAGTTCTTTATATATTTTCCATATAAACACATTATCAGATATGTGATTTGCAAATACTTTCTCCTATTCAGTAGGTTGCTTTTACATTTTGTTGATGGTTTCTTCTGCCATGAAGAGTTTGGTTCAGTCCCACTTGGTTTTTGTTTGTTGTTTTTGTTGCTTTTTTTTTGCTTTTGCTTTTAGTGTCCGATTCAAAGAACCCTCTCTAAGACTCAGGTCAAGTAGCGTAGTGCCTATGTTTTTCTTCTAGGAGTTTTATGGTTTCTGGTCTTACGTTTAAGTTTTAATCCATTTCAAGTTAATTTCTGTGAGTGGTATAAGGTAGGTGTCCAGTTTCATTTTTTTACATGTGAATATCCAATTTTTCCTGTATCACTTGTTGAAGAGACTGTTTTTTCTGCCTTGAGTATTCTTGGCTCCCTCATCAAAAATTAGTTGACCACATACGTGTGGGTTTATTTCTGCTTTGTGAAATTTCTGATTAATGATATCACAGATGAATTCAAACAAGTGAAATGACACTCAAATGCTTACAGAGTCACCAGGCGAACTTCCCCAAGTATGCCGGTGCTCCACTGATAGAAGGGGGCTGGTCTGTGAGGTCTTGCTCCCTACAGGGAGAGGAGTTGTGAGGTTCCTGGGCCTGAAAGCATCCTTACAAGCTGTGAACTTGGCGGGCAGTGGCCCAGCATCCCTTTCCCTTGGCTGGATTCTTTCAGGACTGGCAGAAATGACTGCTGCTTCCAGTTTGAGGAGACCATGTGCTGAAAGGCCTCCTCATGCGCTGTGTGTGTCCCTGGTGAGTCACTTGCCTGTGAGAAACGACCTGTGCCATGTCTTTCAGCCACCCCACAGTGTGCAGCAGTGCTGCTGAGATCATGTCTGTGCTGTTTTTCTACATCATGAGGTATAAACAGATGGACCCGGAGAACCCGAACAATGACAGATTCGTCCTCTCCAAGGTAAGCTGGCATGGGAACCCATGCTCAGACACTTGGTTCCTGAACTCATTTTAAAAGCCACCATGTGGCAACAAGACCTGAAATGGCCTCTGTTTATCCTTTTGGTGCTTCTCTCTTTGCCTCATGTCTTCATCTGTTCAGGCTGATATAATAAAACATCAAAGACTGGGTGGCTTATAAACAATAGAAATTTATTTCTCACAGTTCTGGAGGCTAGAAGTCTAAGATCAAGGCACCAGCATGGTCATGTTCTGGTGAGGGCCCTGTTCCTGGTGGCAGACTTCTCACTGTATCCTCGTGTGATGTAAGGAGAAATGGTCTCTCTTTTATAAGGGCATTAACCCCACTCTTCAGGGTTCTGCCCTCATGACCTAATCACTGCCCAAAGACCACTACCTCCTAATACTATCACCTTGGGCATTAGGTTTTCAACATAATGGATTTTGGGGAGGGGGCACAAACATTCAGACCATGGCACCTCATAAAGATCTAAAAGGTGTTCTAGTGAGGACTGCGTGGTGGGAAGGATGACTTGCGGCAGCTGGCAGTCCTTCTTTTCCTTTGATGGTGCCTCACTTTACCCCACCTAGCACTAAAGCCCCCCTTGTCAGGGTCATGCTGCTCCGATCCTCTGCCACCTGGGTAGAGGAGGGCCACATGAGTGAATCCAACTTGTTGAGCTCGAGGAGCGTTGAGCTTGATTTGGAGGGTTGTCCCACCCGTCAGTCAGCTTTCTCTTCCATTTCTCTGCATATCTGACCTGATACCAATAAGGAGTTTCTCATTAGGCTAGCTATAGTACGAGATAACCTCATGACACTGGGGGACAGGAAAGAAAAGAAATATTAAAAGCAAGGTCGATCTAGAAGAACAAGCAGCTCTTTTGATGCTGTCTGAAAGTTTGCTGTGTTCTGAGCAAAGCATTTAAAGCTCAACTGGTAGAACGACATGTGCAAATAGAAACCCCAAATCTGGGCAGCGGGAAGTAAAGACAAAGGCAGAGTATAGGCAGAGTACCTGGAGCCGTAGTTATGATCCTTGCCTTGGTGTCTAAAACATAATCTCAAATGAGGTTTGGCAAAGGATAAATAAAACGTGTGTGTAGAGGAAGAGAGTTGAAGCAAACGAAGTCCATTAGTAATAGTTGACAAATTTAGGTAAAGAGTATATGGAACTTCATTGTACTATTCGTACAACTTTTCTGTAAGCTTGAATTTCCTTCATCATAAAAACTGAATAACTATAGGTGTACAAACAAAGTATGGGTGTTTAGAGCTTTACTTTAAAAAAGGGAAAGATGTGGGAATTCCCTGGTGGTCCAGTGTTAGGACTCCACGCTTTCACTGTTGGGAGCCTGGGTTCGATCCCTGGTCAGGGAACCAAGATTCCGCAAGCCGCGCAGCACAGCCAAAAAAAAAAAAAAAAAGATGCCTAGACTATCCCATAACCGCTGCTATCATATAATCAGAGTCATTGGCCTTAGAGGGATAGAGAGACTTTCTGGCGTGTAGCCTCAGGCTGGGCTCTACTCATTTGCCAGATTTGTGTGTTCATCAGACTTACGCAGCAGATAAAGTTTGAAGACAAGAAAAAACACTCAGGGGACTTCCCTGGTGGCGAAGTGGTAAAGAATCCACCTGCTGGGCTTCCCTGGTGGCGCAGTGGTTGAGAATCTGCCTGCCAATACAGGGGGACACGGGTTCGAGCCCTGGTCTGGGAGGATCCCACATGCCGCGGAGCAACGAAGCCCGTGTGCCACAACTACTGAGCCTGCGCGTCTGGAGCCTGTGCTCCGCAGCAAGAGAGGCCGCGATAGTGAGAGGCCCATGCACCGCGATGAAGAGTGGCCCCCGCTTGCCACAACTAGAGAAAGCCCTCGCACAGAAACGAAGACCCAACACAGCCAAAAATAAGTAAATTAATTAATTAATTAAAAAAAAAAAAAATATATATATATATATATATATAAAAGAATCCGCCTGCCAATGCAGGGGACACGGGTTCGAGCCGTGGTCCGGGAAGATCCCACATGCTACGGAGCAACTAAGCCCGTGCACCACAACTACTGAGCCTGCGCTCTAGAGCCCACGAGCCACAACTACTCAGCCCACGTGCCACAACTACTGAAGCCCGTGCGCCTAGAGCCCGTGCTCCGCAACAAGAGAAGCCGCTGCAGTGAGTAGCCCGTGCACCGCAACTAGAGAAAGCCCACATGCAACAAGGAAGACCCAATGCAGCCAAAAATAAATAAAATAAATAAATTTAGTTTAAGAAAAAAAACACTCAGGAGCATAGTCCATCTTGGCTCTGGTTGGGAATGGAGTAAATGGACTCGCTAGAGGCCGAGAAGCCAGGGTCTCCATAATCTGTGCTCCCGGGGCAGGAGTGTCCATGTAGACAGCTGCGTGAGGAGGCCGCTTGCTAAGGCCTGGCCATGGCACTGACTGAGGTGCTCATGATCTCTCCGTCCACCACCCAGGCCTTAGTTTTTGTTTTATCAGCTCTTTTGTTTTCTTTAGCCAAGGAGGCTTGGGAAGTAACCAAAAAGCCTTCTTGTAAATTTGTTCTTGAAGCACACTTTGTGTCAGAACAAAGATGAGAAGTACCACCTGGAAGAGAAAGCTTTCTTTCCTGGGTGCCCTCAGCAGCTTGTGTGCATCTTTATTCTTGGCCCCTCAGTTGTGAGTGTCCCCCCCACAGCGAAAGGATTCTTGGGAAAGGAAAGGGAACCCCTGTGGGCGTGCTTCCACCATGCCAGACATCATGCTGATGCCCCACCAATCTTCTCAAGTAATCCTACAGCCTTTTGCTTCCTGAACAGGGCTTTCCTCACCATCATACCCAGAGAGCAAAGCCTTATGGAAGTGGGCTTACTTGTCCCCTGCGTTAAAGCTGGGGGGAAGTGGAGTTGATCTGAGTGTAGAGCGCAGGCTCGCTCCAAGGGCACGTAAGGCACCTGGGAGCCAGAGCTTGTTACAGGAGTAAAATAGGAGCTGTAGGGAGAAAGACTAAGCTAGCGATGTTGTCAAGAGAGACTTCAGTGGGACAGTTCTCGGAGCTAGAGATGCAAAACAAATCTGTGAGGGCACAAAGCACGTAGAGAAAGCTAAGGAAGGTCAAGAGCCCCAGGAAGAGCAGAACAGTAGGGTGGAGCAAGACAGGAGAGGGATCTGAGACTAACAAGTACCATCCACTCATCCGTGGTAGTGACAACACAAACCAGTCTCTGAATGGAGCTGACATCTGAATGGAGGAAGGGGGCAGACAAGAAACAAACCCAGAAATAGCATGTCAGATGGGGCTGAGTATCCTAGATCCAAGGGAAGTGGAGGGCAGGTACTGGGTGAAAGAGATGGTCCAGGAAAGCCTTGGTGTTGACATTTGAGCAGAGACTTGGAGGGTGTGAGGGAGTGAGCTGTGCCCTTATTTAGGCACAAGCGCTGAGCACTCGGGGGAGAGGGGGCCACACGTGCTAAAGCCCTGAGGCAGGCATGTGCGTGGCGTGTTCAAAGGACATCCAGGAGGCCAGGCACCCGGAGCAGTGGGAGGTGATGGGGGTCTGGAGTGAACAGGCCACTGCAAGAACTTGAGCTCTACTTGACGTTAGACGACAAGACCTTGGACAGTTCTCCGCAGCGATTGAGGGGCGGGCTTCGGTTTTATTGTGCTCCGCCTGGTGGCTGTGTTGAGAACGACTGTGGAGGGAAGCAGGGAGGCCACTGCTCTGACAGAGGCAAGAGATGTTTGTGGCCAGGCCAAGATGGTGGCAGCAGAAGTGTTGAATAAGTTTGATATCTCTTCAGAAGCTTGGGAGGGAGTGAGGCCTCAGTGCAGCAGACCTTTGGCACTGGCACCACCTTGTGGCCCTCAGAGGGCCACATTCTCTCCGTGGGACCGTGATAGCCTGTGCGTACAAGCAGGTCAGTGGGGATAAATGGAGTGGTGGTAGAAAGTGACTTATTTCTAGCATAACCTCCTACATCACCACTTCCCAAATCTCAGTTGACTTGAGTTTTACAAACCAGGGAAATTGAAATCTTCTTCAGTGTTTCTAGTTTCTGTTTAAGAGTCCATATTCTCCAAAAACATTGAACATCTGGTCTGTGTACAGCTAGATAAAAGGTCTTGTGGAAATGGCAGGACTTCTGCTTATGTTTTTTTCTGCTTTGCTCTTGGGCTCTGTTTAGACTGCTGTGTGCAGAAGCTTCCCACTTCTATGTTGTCAGAGCTCCAGTTGCCCTCACCAGCTGCATGGATTACCTGTGACTCTGTTGTCTTTGTGACGTTGATCTGACACTTTGAGGTGCATGAGGGTGTGTAGATTCATTTGGTGCTTTCTCTTACAGAGTCTGTCGTTTGTTAACGTGGCAACTGGATGGCTGGGGGAAGGACTGGGGGTCGCGTGTGGGATGGCATATACTGGCAAGTACTTTGACAAGGCCAGGTAAGGCGCTTACCCAGAAACCACTTAACTGTTCCCACCCCACCCCACCCCCAGCACTTTGGCTTTATTTATCGCTTATTAGTTTGGGAAGGCAGTGATTGTGTTAAAAGTTCAGGTTACCAAGTACTCAAGGAGTAAAAAGAAATCATATTTCATGAAGCGGTTCTAGCATCTCCTGTTGGGTTCTAAGTGCTGCCTGCAGTATAGAAATCAGTTCATTAGGGACTTCCCTGGTGGTCCAGTGGGTAAGACTCCGCACTCCCAATGCAGGGGGCCCAGGTTCGATCCCTGTTCAGATAACTAGATCCCACGTGCATGCCGCAAGTAAGAAGCCCGCATGCTGCAACTATGAGCCCACATGCCACAACTGTAGGATCCCGCATGCTGCAACTAAGACCCGGCACAGCCAAAATAAATAGATAAATATTTTAAAAAAGAAAGAAAACAGTTTATTAGGATTCAAGTCTAAGTTTTTTTTAAACATTTATTTATTTACTTGTTTGTTTATTTAGCTAGCTAGCTAGCTGCGCCGGGTCTTAGTTGCGGCATGCGAGATCTTCAGTGGTGGTATACAAGGTCTTAGCTGCAGCATTGTGGGATCTAGTTCCCTGACCAGGGATCAAACCCGAGCCCCCTGCATTGGGAGTGCGGAGTCTTACCCACTGGACCACCAGGGAAGTCCTAGGATTCAAGTTTTTACTAAGAGAGACATCTTCCTGTTTCCCATATCTCAGTGAGCTTCACTGTAGAGTGAACAGATGGTGTATTTGCCTTTCCATTGGGGACCCCTACATGTTAATCAAAGGTCTCTTTTTCTGGAATGGTCCACCTTCCTGAAGACAGGCAGATCCATGCCTTTCTTGCAGGGGTGTGTGCCCAGGTGCTGCTGATGTAGGAGCAGCAAGATGGGGGATCCTGGGGGGCTCAGGGTTGGCCATGATGGTGTGCATGTTCTACTCCCATGGTTCACCCAGGGTGCCTGAGTCTGCAGCCCCTCGGTCCCAGGTTCCAGCCCAGGTGGCCCCTCTGGAGGCACTTTGTTGTGCTTCCTCCACTGTTGACCTTTTTCATCTCTCACTGTTGCCTCTGTTAGTCCCTATCCTGTGGTTAATCACTTTTTTTATACCTCATTTATAGCATTTTTTGGGGTCTGGGTTGTGTTTTAGTGCTTTAAACATTTCATGTTTCTGCTGCGGAGGAGTTTAATATTTGTAACAGAACATACGCTCCTGAGGTAGGCTGTTTTGATTGTTATTATTGTATATAAATTTGTAAGATCAGAAATAGAAGGTGGCAGTGCTTAACACGGAGCTTATCAAGAAACCATATATGTAAATGTTTGGGCGTTTAAGGGAGCTGCCTTCTCCCCATCCGCTCTTATTCGTTGGGCCCAGGGAAGTGGCAGAAGAACGTAGAAACTACTTTTACAGCTAGAATGAGAAGACTAGCCAAAGGTGCAGCCCATGTCGTGAGGCCCAAGCTTTTAAAGCTGTGTTTCCTCAGCTGTGGAATTTGGGCAGCGTTGACAGGGAAAATTGTCTTAGGTCTGAAGCAGCTGCTTCTGTCTCCTCCTTTGTTTCTCTCCATGAAATATATTTGCTCGAGCTGCCCAGAGGAGCCCCAGGCACGGTCCTAACGTCTCTCGGCTTGCCCCAGCTACCGGGTGTTCTGCCTCATTGGAGGTGGCGAGTCCTCGGAAGGCTCCGTCTGGGAGGCCATGGCCTTTGCTTCCCACCACAGTCTGGACAACCTCGTGGCCATCTTTGACGTGAATCGCCTGTACCACAGCGGCACCCTGCCCCTCAAGCACTGCACAGACGTCTTTCAGAAGCGCTGTGAAGCCTTTGGGTAACTGTCCTGTTTTGTGGCACCTTCTTTCCGCCCCATCCCCCCTTCGCCTTCTAACCTGGCCCACTTCTCGGTTGACAGGTGGAATACTTTCGTGGTGGATGGCCGCGATGTGGAGGCACTGTGCCAGGTGTTCCAGCAGGCGGCTCAAGTGAAGAGCAAGCCCACTGCTATAGTTGCCAAGACCTTCAGGGGCCACGGCATGCCACGTAAGGAAGTGTTGCTTTTCTGCTTGTGGTTGTCAAAAACCTCTGCCTAGCATATGAGGTGGAGGGAGGCTTAGGCTAGCTGGGCAGACAGCTGACTTCACGCACGGTGATTACGCCTGTGACGTGCGCCCAGCGCTCTTGCTCTTTCTCATGCTTGTAGATAGCAGATCTGGTTAGGGCAAGGGGGAGGGAGCCCAGACCCCCAGCAAGCGAGCGCAAGGGAGCGGCTGAGAGGATAGTCCCTCAGTTAGAGGACCAGCAGGGAGCCATCTCCACGGGAGTGCAGAGCCAGAGGGGGGCTGAGCGTGAGCAGATACGTAAACATGAGTGTACGTGCCTGCGAGCGCCCTAGCCTGTGCCCACGCTACCTGGGAGGACACACAGGCCACTAGTAAAGCAGCGCCTCTGGGAAAGGTAACTGTGGAACTGAGGGTCGGGGAAGGGAGGGGGTTTTGAAAGTCTTAACTTCTTGCAGATTTCAAAGTGGACCTCTGAAGTTGTTCATCTCAAGTATAAATAGTTGCAGTAGGTGTGATCCCTGGTGTGTTTTTAGTGTTGACATTTTAGAATAAAACTCTTCTATGACTCCTTCTCAAAATACAGTCTTATTCTGGTACCCCCGTTCAGTAAATGACGACTGGACCGGTTTGCTCCTGGCAGAAACCTGGGTATTGTCCTTGCCTCCACCTCTCCCTTATGTGCCCCCTACACACATACCCAGTCTTTCATCGATTCTGATTGATTCTGCTCCTGACGTACGTCTCAAGTCTGTTCGCTCCTCTCCATGTCTCTTGCCCAGGCCCAGTCACCTCTCCCTAACTGCAGTCTCCCCAAGCCAGCCCCCACACGACTGCCGTGGTGATCTTTCTACAACACGGATCTGATCAGTCACCATCCCCCTTCCAAACCCGTCAGTGGGTTCCCATCTTGCTTTGGACAGAACTCAGACTCCTTATACCCGTAGGATCCTCCATGGTCTGCTCTGCCTGTCCAGCCTCATCTCCCTCACTCTCCCCTCCATTCACCAGCACATGGGCCAGCGGCCCCCTCAAGAGCCTCTCGGCCTTTGTCAAGGCTGTCTCCTGCGACTGCAGTACCATGTCAGGCCCCCTGTGCCAGCTTTTTACTCTGTGGCTGACATCTTTTCCATCTGGATGTCTTTCAGATGACCAAATAGGAGCTCATTAGATACTTAGGGAATGAATGTGTTTTATCCATTGGGTTGCAGAAGTTGAGGATTCAGAAAATTGGCATGAAAGGCCAATGCCAAAAGAAAGAGTGGATACAATTATCAAACTAATTGAGAGCCAGATACAGACCAAGAAGAAGCTTGACCCAAAACCCCCTGTTGAAGACTCGCCTCCAATCAACATCACAGATATAGAAATGACCTCTCCACCTGCTTACAATGTTGGTGACATGGTAGGCAAACTGCTTTTTTCTCTGCTTTTCGTAAATACAGAGGACTCTGTTTACTCTGATCTCCAGGAATGAACAAATTGTTAGGTGATGTGGTATTTAACTAAAGATTATAAGCAATAAATATGGATTTACCTTCTCTTTTACTGTTTCTGATATTTATTCTTTGATTTCAAACTTAACTCAGGTCTGAATTTTCTTACCAGTCAGTCACTACTTATTTGTGTCCAGTGCTGTGCAACTTTTGTTTGCTTCTGTGTCTACTCAAAGGATGGGGGCCTGGCTGGATTGATCCGTTGGGCTTATTCCCTGGATTACACAAGGAAACACACCAATTCATCAAAGACCAGTTCTTCAAAAAGGAAACAAATTAGGCACGAAAGGCTGAACATAAAACCTTTCTGCTTTTTGTTACCATTTTTGTATTCAAAGTATGCAGGGTCTTCACAACCTAAGGAAATAAGGTGGTGAGCCTGGGAGGAAGGAAATACTTATTTATTTGGGGACATTTTGAGTGTTACTTACGTTTTCTTAGCCTGGTAATATGGGTTTAAAATAAATGAATTGACTATTTGAGAAATTAGAAAACAAATTTAAAAACAGAAGAACGCTATTAATAAGGGAAAAGTACATATAAACAGAGGCTACTTTGGTAATATGTGTTAACACTTTAGCTGTTCACACCCTTCAAACTAGCAGTGCAACTCACAGGAATTTGTCCTACAGGAACACCTGTGCAAGTGTGCAGAATAGAATGAATGTCAATTGCAGCATTGATTATGATGAAATGTTTATGTCTGGAAGGTAGGTGGGATTATGGGAGCTTTTCATTTTTTGAAAGACGTGTATATATTTTACTAATAGGAAAAATTAAGGAAACAGGCCAGTTCGTAAAAAGTTAATGAATTAAAGAACAAGAAGTCACATTAATACACAAATCAAAGAGTTGGCTCTTTGAATTACTAATACAGTAGACAAACCATTATCTAGCCTACTTAAAGAGATGAAAATCATAAATGAATAAAATTAGTCACTAGAGGAGATAACCACAGATGCGGAAAACAGAATTTTGAGAAAACTATGCTAATTGGTATGAAAACCTGTAAAAAAAAAAAAAAAAAAGGACCTCTTTTAGGAATACATAAAATACCAAAATTGACTAAAAAGACACAAAACACTTAAGTAGATCAACAGCCATAGAAAAATTTGAGAAAACTGTCCAAGAGTTGTACCTCCAAAGTGCCAGGCTCACTAAGTTGCAAGAGTGACTTAATTTTAACCTTCAAGGAATGGGTTAATTCCTAGGCTATTTCAAACCTTCTTGAATATGGAAAAAGCCATTTATGAAGCCGAAATGTTATAATGCTAGCCCAAAGGAAAAAACTACAGGCCAACCTCACTTATGAATATTGATGTAAAAATTCTAAATAAAATGTTCGCTGGTCTCAACTCAGTACCTTAAAGAGGTATATGAATCAGTGAAGTTCAAATTAGTAATGCATATCATTCCCCAGTATTAGGAGGGGGGAAATTATGATCATTAACAATTAAAGACTCAGTCCTGATGATGAAAAGGCAAGCCTATTTGCAGGTGGTAGAGTTGTATGTCTGGAAAGCCCAAGAGAATCGACAGAAAATGGTTAGAAATAAGAGGAGTCCAGAACGAGAACTTGTAGCAAAACTAATATACAAAGATTGATTCTTATATTAATAAAATGGAGAGATTATCCCTTTTACAATGGCAATAAAAACTAAAATAACTAAAAATAAACTTAAGTATATAAGGTCTATGTTAAGATACTTATAAAACTATAGCCCTAAAAGAAGCTCACATGCCTTGTATGCATGAGATGCTCACCAAGTATTTGTGAGTAGACCATTGCCAAAAGGATGCCACACAAACCTGTCATTTCCCTTACCTCTGGGGAGAGGAACTGGGAGAGCAGGAGGAAGATGGCCTTTTCACTCGATATCCTTTCATAACCTGACTTTTGTACTCATCTACATGAATTGCCTGTTTTAAAAAATATTTTTAGGAGTGTTTAGATGAACGAACAAAGACAAATGCGGAGGCAAACCTTGTTTTTTTAAATAACAGCTTTATTGAGATAATAAAGCTATATAAAGCTATAGATTTCTATATAATCTACCCATTTGAAATGTACAATTCAATGGTTTTTAGCATGCTGACAAGAGTTGTGCAACCATCACCACACTCAATCTTACAACATTTCCGTCATCCCAGAGAGAAACCCTATACCCATTAGCAGTTACTCTCTATTCCCACCCAGCCCCTAGTAACTGCTAATCTACTTTCTGTGTCTGTGGATTTGCCTATTCCAGACATTTCATGTAAATGGGATCATATAATATGCAAAGTTTTGAGTCTGGCTTATTTCACTTAGCACTGTGTTCTCGAGGTTCATCCGTGTGGTGGCAGTACTCCATTTTATGGGTATATCATATGTTTTATTTATCCATTCACCTGTTGCTGGACATTTGGGTTGTTTCTACCTTTTGGCTATTGTGAATAATGCTGCAATGAACATTTGTGTACAACCTTTCGTATAGATGTATTTTTCTCTTGGGTATATACCTAGGAGTAGAATTGCTGAGTCGTAGTAATTCTGTTTAACTCTTTGAGGAAATGCCAAACCTTGTTTTTTTTTAATAGAAAAACTCAATATTGTAAGGATGTCAGTTCTCCCCTAAATTAATCCATAGATTGAGTCCAATCTCAAACAATATCCTAATGGAATTGTTTATTATTTGTATTATGTTTCTAAAGTTCTACATTTTAATATTTACAGTGAGTATTATCAGTTTTATAGTTAAACACTCACAGAGGCATTTGCATTTTGGGAAATGTAAATTTTTAAATCAACTATAGGAATGGGACAGAAGAATAAATTTATTTGGGGGAAATTGATACCCAGTGAGCCAAGTATGGATTTAAAATTGGCTAGCAGTCCTTTTTTATGACCCTGAAGGAGATTATTGGTGAATCACAAATTTGCTTTCTTCATTAAGGTAGATGACAGTTTATAATTCTACCAATTCACCTTCCTTCTAAACCCATTCTAAGAAACTCTACTGTTTAACTTCCAGATAGCTACTCGGAAAGCATGTAGTTTGGCCCTGGCTAAGCTGGGCCATGCAAATGACAGAGTCGTTGTGCTGCACGGTGACAGCAAGAACTCCACCTTCTCTGAGATATTCAAGAAGGAACACCCTGAGCGCTTCGTTGAGTGTTGTATTGCTGAGCAAAACATGGTATGTATGCTGGGGACATCCATCTTGAGTCTTCTCATTGACAAACAGTGGCCCACCAGACATAGGAGGGCTGCGCTGTGTTACAGTTTTTCTTTCCACTTACAAAAGCAAAGGAACTGGAGGAAAAAAGTGTCGGGGGAAACAAGTACAGAGCAGCCAGGCAGAGTCTGAGGGGTGACTTCCAGGACCGCAGGGAGGGGCTCCAGCCATCTGCCCTCAGGTCTCCAGGCCTAAAGCCTGCCCAGCTCCCTGGTAGCTCTAGGTGACCCCACTCTTCCTGCCCTGCCCGTCCCACAACCAGGCAATCCTACAACATCCCAGAGGCCAATAGATTGAAAGCTACAAGGGACTGTGGTTTTTCTCTCCACCTTGTTGCATGGGGCCTAATATATCCTAGATATTCAAATGTTGCCCTAATTGCAGCCTCAAGAATGTCAGTAGTGCTGTGGCCTTAGGTAGAGCTGTTCTGCTTATCTGTGCTTCAGTCTCTTCCCAGGACGACATTAGCGCAGGAGTCTCTTATGCATGCACATATCCGCACACACTCCCCTCGAGAGAGAGAAAGGAGTTTGTGCAAGTAAACGCCTTGACTTGTAAAGCTCTGTGCCACTGCAGAGGCCAGCGCACATGTACCTTCACATCGTAGAGGCCAAAAACAGCACTGGCCAGAAATCTATGGGCCAGCAGGCCTTACGTGACCACCAGAGAGACTGTATTTGGAACAAGTAGTATTTACAGATATTTTAAATTAGTTGCCAGCTTTTTTTTTTCTTTTTTTTTTTTTTTTTTTGCCTGTACCATGTGGCATGTGGGATCTTAGTTCCCCGACCAGGGATCGAACCCGCGCCCCCCTGTGTTGGAAACACGGAGTCTTAACCACTGGACCGCTGGGGAAGTCCCAGTTGCCAGCTTTTAAAAGTCAGGAAATTTTATATGGAATCCAAATTTCTGGATTCTCTTGAAGAATGGGAAGATCTGGCAACATTGGGACGACATTCCTTCCTTCCTGCCACCAGTTAGCTGGAGCCAAGCAGGGGCCCCATTTAGATGGGGGTCCACAGCCAGCTCACCATGTCCCTGCGTCCTGCTGGCCCACTCATTTGTTCACGGTGCTTCCCTGGCCCTGTCAGTGTTGGAATTTAAGCCCCCCTGTTCAGTAAAGTAGGTCATTGCAATTGTAAGAATATGTACATTTTTCTGTGGGTCTCATTAAGCTAAGCTGTTTCCATTTTGAATGGAAAAAAATACAATTCATAATTTTCTGAATTGAGCCACCTATCAAAAAGCTTGCTTCCTAACTCATTGATTCTTTCAGTCAGCAACTGAAGGCAACGAATAAAGCAGCAGCCAGCAAGTGGGTAGCATCCAGGGCTACCAGGTGAAACTGGTGACTACAGTGATAGCGTGACTAGGGCCAGTCAGCAGCAAGGTCTCAGAGGACGTGACGTTTAAGCTGAGACTTAAGTGACAAGGAGTCAGCCATGCGCAGATCTTTGGGGGACGGTATTCCCAGCAGGGGGCCCAGCTAGCTCTGTGGCACGCCCAAATCTGAGCTGTTCAGGGAGCAGAAGGGAGGGCCGCTGTGGAGAACAGCTTGCTGGGGGGAGCGGGGGAGGTGACAGGAGATGGCGACTTGGACCAGGGCAGCAGCTGTGGGGTTGGAGAGGAGCAGACTCATCCAGAATCTGCTTTGCCGGGAGAGTCGGCAGGATGCCATGGGGTAGGTGTCAGGGCAGGAACCAAGGCTGGCGCTAGGGCAGAGGCCAGAGCACCTGGGAGCGGAGGAGTGTTGCTTCCTGAGATGGACAAGACTGGGGGAGGAATGGGTTTTGGGAACGCAGTCAGGAGCTCTCTTTGGGCCCTGGGGTAGGGGGGTCAGGGTACCTGTTAGACTGGGGATGGGGGTGCCAGGTAGCTTAGAGGATAGATCATTTATCTCCAAATGTGTTTGCTTTCCAAACTGCTGAATGTGTGTTTCTAAACTAGATCTTTTTCTGCCTAGCTTTAAGTTAACATCTAAATTTTTCATCACAGATTTAAGTAGATGCAAAGGATATAATTTCCCGTATATTGAAATTTGTGACACTTTAACACTCAAATCATCCAATTACATGAAGGCTCTCTTTGTCAGAAATTAAATCCGTTTTTCTACTTGAATTCTTATTTCCGTTCTGCTTCCCCAAATATATTTATGCATGAAAGCCTTTTGTTGACAGTTCTTTTCTGCAATAAAAATATGCATATACATTGACAGTTTTTAAAAATTTTCTTATGTCCATAGGCCTTGGAGCATTACAATTTGTTTTCTTCTAGACTGAGCTACAGTTATAATTATTAGCTTGTGTAGCATTGGTTAAGTACACTTAAAGCTAGAATGAGACAAGTTTCAGAACAAAATCTATTCGTATTTTAATGATGTAAGTGCCAAGAAACCTTGTTTACATAAATAAGGTGATGGGAAGGGAAAGAGTTTTGTTGTGGCAACATCATTCAATTCATTTGAATTCCTTCCCAGTTATAAGCCAAAAATCACACAGTGATCTTTCATGTTAAGTTGTTGGTGGAAAATTATTTGTAAAGGGTTGACAGTTACATTAGGTTCTCTTTCAGTTTTGTTAAAAGAATTGGAAAACCCCTGACTTAAAAAAGAATTTGTTATCCAATCTTTTGAGTTCTGTAGTTTCTCAAGGCTGCTATGATTATTTCGAATTGTCCTTTCTGTTTTGATCCGGAGCTCTTACACTCCAGGGTGTTGCCCAACTGAAGGACCCGATGAGGGTGAGAGAGCGCCTTTCGGCAGTCAGTGACTGGGAGGCGATTATCAGGGAGACAGCGGGAAGTAGGCCCTGGGCCCTTTTGCTGGCAGATGGACATGGGAGTCAAGGATCTTGACGTTGAGACCAGCCACAGCCATGTGCCCCTTGGACAGTCTTTGTTTACCCCAAGATGTTCATCTTCTAATTTGAAGCCTACCAAGGTATGTGAGCCTGCCCTTCCAGCGGAGGTGAAGAATAGAGAGAGAGAGGCGTGGTTAGCATCAAGCACATCAGACTGACACAGTGGGACCATATGCTGGTTCCCTGTGGAGGGGGCAGATGAGGAGGAGTGTGGCCCGAGGCCCAGGACTCAGTCTAGATGCGCCGCCCAGCAGAAGCGGCCTAGGCAGGGTCAGCAGCGTTCAGCGAGACGGCTGGTCTGTAGTGCTGGAGGCACCTGAGAGGCCAGGAATGATGCAGACAGGGTCTGTAGTGCTGGAGGCTCCTGAGAGGTCAGGTACGATGCAGGCAGGGTCTGTAATGCTGGAGGCTCCTGAGAGGCCAGGTACGATGCAGACAGGGTCTGTAGTGCTGTTGGCTCCTGAGAGGTCAGGTACGATGCAGACAGGGTCTGTAGTGCCGGAGGCTCCTGAGAGGCCAGGTACGATGCAGACAGGGTCTGTAGTGCCGGAGGCTCCTGAGAGGCCAGGTACGATGCAGACAGGGTCTGTAGTGCCGGAGGCTCCTGAGAGGCCAGGTACGATGCAGACAGGGTCTGTAGTGCCGGAGGCTCCTGAGAGGTCAGGTACGATGCAGAAAGGGTATGTAGTGCCGGAGGCTCCTGAGAGGTCAGGTACGATGCAGGCAGGGTCTGTATTGCCGGAGGCTCCTGAGAGGCCAGGTACGATGCAGGCAGGGTCTGTATTGCTGGAGGCTCCTGAGAGGTCAGGTACGAAGCAGGCAGGGTCTGTATTGCTGGCGGCTCCTGAGAGGTCAGGTACGATGCAGACAGAGTCTGTAGCGCTGGAGGCTCCTGAGAGGTCAGGTACGATGCAGACAGGGTCTGTAGTGCTGGAGGCTCCTGAGAGGTCAGGTACGATGCAGACAGGGTCTGTAGTGCTGGAGGCTCCTGAGAGGCCAGGTAAGATGCAGACAGGATCTGTAGTGATAGAGGCTCCTGAGAGGCCAGGTACGATGCACGCATGGTCTGTAGTGCTGGAGGCTCCTGAGAGGCCAGGTAAGATGCAGACAGGGTCTGTAGTGCTGGAGGCTCCTGAGAGGCCAGGTAAGATGCAGACAGGGTCTGTAGTGATAGAGGCTCCTGAGAGGCCAGGTACGATGCACGCATGGTCTGTAGTGCTGGAGGCTCCTGAGAGGCCAGATACGATGCAGGCAGTGTCTGTAGTGCTGGAGGCTCCTGAGAGGCCAGGTACGATGCAGGCATGGTCTGTATTGCTAGAGGCTCCTGAGAGGCCAGGTACGATGCACGCATGGTCTGTAGTGCTGGAGGCTCCTGAGAGGTCAGGTACGATGCAGACAGGGTCTGTAGTGCTGGAGGCTCCTGAGAGGCCAGATACGATGCAGGCAGTGTCTGTAGTGCTGGAGGCTCCTGAGAGGCCAGGTACGATGCAGGCATGGTCTGTATTGCTAGAGGCTCCTGAGAGGCCAGGTACGATGCAGGTAGGGTCTGTAGTGCTGGAGGCTCCTGAGAGGTCAGGTACGATGCAGACAGGGTCTGTAGTGATGGAGGCTCCTGAGAGGTCAGGTACGATGCAGACAGGGTCTGTAGTGCTGGAGGCTCCTGAGAGGCCAGGTAAGATGCAGACAGGGTCTGTAGTGCTGGAGGCTCCTGAGAGGCCAGGTAAGATGCAGACAGGGTCTGTAGTGATGGAGGCTCCTGAGAGGCCAGGTACGATGCACGCATGGTCTGTAGTGCTGGAGGCTCCTGAGAGGCCAGATACGATGCAGACAGGGTCTGTAGTGCCGGAGGCTCCTGAGAGGTCAGGTACGATGCAGGCAGGGTCTGTAGTGCCAGAGGCTCCTGAGAGGTCAGGTACGATGCAGGCAGGGTCTGTAGTGCTGGAGGCTCCTGAGACGCCAGGTACGATGCACGCATGGTCTGTAGTGTTGGAGGCTCCTGAGAGGCCAGATACGATGCAGGCAGGGTCTGTAGTGCTGGAGGCTCCTGAGAGGTCAGATAAGATGCAGGCAGGGTCTGTAGTGCTGGCGGCTCCTGAGAGGCCAGGTACGATGCAGGCAGGGTCTGTAGTGCTGGAGGCTCCTGAGAGGTCAGGTAAGATGCAGACAGGGTCTGTAGTGCTGGAGGCTCCTGAGAGGCCAGGTAAGATGCAGACAGGGTCTGTAGTGCTGGAGGCTCCTGAGAGGCCAGGTAAGATGTAGACAGGGTCTGTAGTGATGGAGGCTCCTGAGAGGCCAGGTACGATGCACGCATGGTCTGTAGTGCTGGAGGCTCCTGAGAGGCCAGATACGATGCAGACAGGGTCTGTAGTGCTGGAGGCTCCTGAGAGGCCAGGTAAGATGCAGACAGGGTCTGTAGTGCTGGAGGCTCCTGAGAGGCCAGGTACGATGTAGACAGGGTCTGTAGTGCTGGAGGCTCCTGAGAGGCCAGGTACGATGCACGCATGGTCTGTAGTGCTGGAGGCTCCTGAGAGGTCAGGTACGATGCAGACAGGGTCTGTAGTGCTGGAGCCTCCTGCGAGGTCAGGTACGATGCAGGCATTCTCTGTAGTGCTGGAGGCTCCTGAGAGGTCAGGTACG
This sequence comes from Balaenoptera physalus, assembly GCF_965194825.1. Lineage (NCBI taxonomy): Eukaryota > Metazoa > Chordata > Mammalia > Artiodactyla > Balaenopteridae > Balaenoptera > Balaenoptera physalus. Next base: position 133,644,316 of record NC_138903.1, on the reverse strand, counting down.
ATGCAGTCAGGGTCTGTAGTGCTGGAGGCTCCTGAGAGGTCAGGTACGATGCAGGCAGGGTCTGTAGTGCTGGCGGCTCCTGAGAGGCCAGGTACGATGCAGGCACGGTCTGTAGTGCTGGAGGCTCCTGCGAGGTCAGGTACGATGCAGACAGGGTCTGTAGTGCTGGAGGCTCCTGAGAGGCCAGGTAAGATGCAGGCAGGGTCTGTAGTGCTGGAGGCTCCTGAGAGGCCAGGTAAGATGCAGACAGGGTCTGTAGTGATGGAGGCTCCTGAGAGGCCAGGTACGATGCACGCATGGTCTGTAGTGCTGGAGGCTCCTGAGAGGCCAGGTACGATGCAGGAAGTGTCTGTAGTGCCGGAGGCACCTGAGACGCCAGGTACGATGCAGGCAGGGTCTGTAGTGCCGGAGGCTCCTGAGAGGCCAGGTACGATGCACGCATGGTCTGTAGTGCTGGAGGCTCCTGAGAGGTCAGGTACGATGCAGGCATGGTCTGTAGTGCTGGAGGCTCCTGAGAGGTCAGGTACGATGCAGACAGTGTCTGTAGTGCTGGAGGCTCCTGAGAGGCCAGGTACGATGCACGCATGGTCTGTAGTGCTGGAGGCTCCTGAGAGGTCAGGTACGATGCAGGCATGGTCTGTAGTGCTGGAGGTTCCTGAGAGGTCAGGTACGATGCAGACAGTGTCTGTAGTGCTGGAGGCTCCTGAGAGGTCAGGTACGATGCAGGCAGGGTCTGTAGTGCCGGAGGCTCCTGAGAGGCCAGGTAAGATGCAGACAGGGTCTGTAGTGCTGGAGGCTCCTGAGAGGTCAGGTACGATGCAGGCAGGGTCTGTAATGCTGGAGGCACCTGAGAGGTCAGGTACGATGCAGACAGGGTCTGTAGTGCTGGAGGCTCCTGAGAGGTCAGGTACGATGCAGACAGAGTCTGTAGTGCTGGAGGCTCCTGAGAGGCCAGGTACGATGCAGGCAGAGTCTGTAGTGCTGGAGGCTCCTGAGAGGTCAGGTACGATGCAGGCACCGTCTGTAGTGCTGGAGGCTCCTGCAAGGTCAGGTACGATGCAGGCATGGTCTGTAGAGCTGGAGGCTCCTGAGAGGTCAGGTACGATGCAGACAGGGTATGTAGTGCTGGAGGCTCCTGAGAGGCCAGGTACGATGCAGGAAGTGTCTGTAGTGCTGGAGGCCCCTGAGAGGTCAGGTACGATGCAGGAAGTGTCTGTACTGCTGGACGCTCCTGAGAGGTCAGGTACGATGTAGGCAGGGTCTGTAGTACTGGACGCTCCTGAGAGGTCAGGTACGATGCAGGCATGCTCTGTAGTGCTGGAGGCTCCTGAGAGGTCAGGTACGATGCAGGAAGTGTCTGTAGTGCTGGAGGCCCCTGAGAGGTCAGGTACGATGCAGGAAGTGTCTGTAGTGCTGGAGGCTCCTGAGAGGTCAGGTACGATGCAGGCAGGGTCTGTAGTGCTGGACGCTCCTCAGAGGTCAGGTACGATGCAGGCAGCGTCTGTAGTGCTGGAGGCTCCTGAGAGGCCAGGTACAATGCAGGCAGGGTCTGTTGTGCTGGAGGCTCCTGAAAGGCCAGGTACGATGCAGGCATGGTCTGTAGTGCCGGAGGCTCCTGAGAGGCCAGGTACAATGCAGACAGGGTCTGTTGTGCTGGTGGCTCCTGAGAGGCCAGGTACGATGCAGGCAGGGTCTGTAGTGCTGGCGGCTCCTGAGAGGCCAGGTACGATGCAGGCAGGGTCTGTAGTGCTGGAGGCTCCTGAGAGGTCAGGTAAGATGCAGACAGGGTCTGTAGTGCTGGAGGCTCCTGAGAGGCCAGGTAAGATGCAGACAGGGTCTGTAGTGCTGGAGGCTCCTGAGAGGCCAGGTACGATGCAGGCAGGGTCTGTAGTGCTGGAGGCTCCTGAGAGGTCAGGTACGATGCAGACAGGGTCTGTAGTGCTGGAGCCTCCTGCGAGGTCAGGTACGATGCAGGCATTGTCTGTAGTGCTGGAGGCTCCTGAGAGGTCAGGTACGATGCAGTCAGGGTCTGTAGTGCTGGAGGCTCCTGAGAGGTCAGGTACGATGCAGGCAGGGTCTGTAGTGCTGGCGGCTCCTGAGAGGTCAGGTACGATGCAGACAGGGTCTGTAGTGCTGGAGCCTCCTGCGAGGTCAGGTACGATGCAGGCATTGTCTGTAGTGCTGGAGGCTCCTGAGAGGTCAGGTACGATGCAGTCAGGGTCTGTAGTGCTGGAGGCTCCTGAGAGGTCAGGTACGATGCAGGCAGGGTCTGTAGTGCTGGCGGCTCCTGAGAGGCCAGGTACGATGCAGACAGGGTCTGTAGTGCTGGAGGCTCCTGAGAGGTCAGGTAAGATGCAGACAGGGTCTGTAGTGCTGGAGGCTCCTGAGAGGCCAGGTAAGATGCAGGCAGGGTCTGTAGTGCTGGAGGCTCCTGAGAGGCCAGGTAAGATGCAGACAGGGTCTGTAGTGATGGAGGCTCCTGAGAGGCCAGGTACGATGCACGCATGGTCTGTAGTGCTGGAGGCTCCTGAGAGGCCAGATACGATGCAGACAGGGTCTGTAGTGCTGGAGGCTCCTGAGAGGCCAGGTACGATGCAGGAAGTGTCTGTAGTGCCGGAGGCACCTGAGAGGCCAGGTACGATGCAGGCAGGGTCTGTAGTGCCGGAGGCTCCTGAGAGGCCAGGTACGATGCACGCATGGTCTGTAGTGCTGGAGGCTCCTGAGAGGTCAGGTACGATGCAGGCATGGTCTGTAGTGCTGGAGGCTCCTGAGAGGTCAGGTACGATGCAGACAGTGTCTGCAGTGCTGGAGGCTCCTGAGAGGTCAGGTACGATGCAGGCAGGGTCTGTAGTGCCGGAGGCTCCTGAGAGGCCAGGTAAGATGCAGACAGGGTCTGTAGTGCTGGAGGCTCCTGAGAGGTCAGGTACGATGCAGGCAGGGTCTGTAATGCTGGAGGCACCTGAGAGGTCAGGTACGATGCAGACAGGGTCTGTAGTGCTGGAGGCTCCTGAGAGGTCAGGTACGATGCAGACAGGGTCTGTAGTGCTGGAGGCTCCTGAGAGGCCAGGTACGATGCAGGCAGAGTCTGTAGTGCTGGAGGCTCCTGAGAGGTCAGGTACGATGCAGGCACTGTCTGTAGTGCTGGAGGCTCCTGCGAGGTCAGGTACGATGCAGGCAGAATCTGTAGTGCTGGAGGCTCCTGAGAGGTCAGGTACGATGCAGGCACGGTCTGTAGTGCTGGAGGCTCCTGCGAGGTCAGGTACGATGCAGGCACCGTCTGTAGTGCTGGAGGCTCCTGCAAGGTCAGGTACGATGCAGGCATGGTCTGTAGAGCTGGAGGCTCCTGAGAGGTCAGGTACGATGCAGACAGGGTCTGTAGTGCTGGAGGCTCCTGAGAGGCCAGGTACGATGCAGGAAGTGTCTGTAGTGCTGGAGGCCCCTGAGAGGTCAGGTACGATGCAGGAAGTGTCTGTACTGCTGGACGCTCCTGAGAGGTCAGGTACGATGTAGGCAGGGTCTGTAGTGCTGGACGCTCCTGAGAGGTCAGGTACGATGCAGGCATGCTCTGTAGTGCTGGAGGCTCCTGAGAGGTCAGGTACGATGCAGGAAGTGTCTGTAGTGCTGGAGGCCCCTGAGAGGTCAGGTACGATGCAGGAAGTGTCTGTAGTGCTGGAGGCTCCTGAGAGGTCAGGTACGATGCAGGCAGGGTCTGTAGTGCTGGACGCTCCTCAGAGGTCAGGTACGATGCAGGCAGCGTCTGTAGTGCTGGAGGCTCCTGAGAGGCCAGGTACAATGCAGGCAGGGTCTGTTGTGCTGGAGGCTCCTGAAAGGCCAGGTACGATGCAGGCAGGGTCTGTTGTGCCGGAGGCTCCTGAAAGGCCAGGTACGATGCAGGCATGGTCTGTAGTGCCGGAGGCTCCTGAGAGGCCAGGTACAATGCAGACAGGGTCTGTTGTGCTGGAGGCTCCTGAGAGGCCAGGTACGATGCAGGCAGGGTCTGTAGTGCCGGAGGCTCCTGGGAGGTCAGGTACGATGCAGGCAGGGTCTGTAGTGCCGGAGGCTCCTGAAAGGCCAGGTACGATGCACGCATGGTCTGTAGTGCTGGAGGCTCCTGAGAGGTCAGGTACGATGCAGACAGGGTCTGTAGTGCTGGAGGCTCCTGAGAGGTCAGGTACGACGCAGGCAGGGTCTGTAGTGCCGGAGGCTCCTGAGAGGTCAGGTACGATGCACGCATGGTCTGTAGTGCTGGAGGCTCCTGAGAGGTCAGGTACGATGCAGGCAGGATCTGTAGTGCTGGGGGCTCCTGAGAAGTTAGGTACGATGCAGGCACGGTCTGTAGTGCTGGAGGCTCCTGCGAGGTCAGGTACGATGCAGGCATGGTCTGTAGAGCTGGAGGCTCCTGAGAGGCCAGGTACGATGCAGACAGGGTCTGTAGTGCTGGAGGCTCCTGAGAGGTCAGGTACGATGCAGACAGGGTATGTAGTGCTGGAGGCTCCTGAGAGGCCAGGTACGATGCAGGAAGTGTCTGTAGTGCTGGACGCTCCTGAGAGGTCAGGTACGATGCAGGCAGGGTCTGTCGTGCTGGACGCTCCTGAGAGGTCAGGTACGATGCAGGCATGGTCTGTAGTGCTGGAGGCTCCTGAGAGGTCAGGTACGATGCAGGAAGTGTCTGTAGTGCTGGAGGCCCCTGAGAGGTCAGGTACGATGCAGGAAGTGTCTGTAGTGCTGGAGGCTCCTGAGAGGTCAGGTACGATGCAGGCAGGGTCTGTAGTGCTGGACGCTCCTCAGAGGTCAGGTACGATGCAGGCAGCGTCTGTAGTGCTGGAGGCTCCTGAGAGGCCAGGTACAATGCAGGCAGGGTCTGTTGTGCTGGAGGCTCCTGAAAGGCCAGGTACGATGCAGGCATGGTCTGTAGTGCCGGAGGCTCCTGAGAGGCCAGGTACAATGCAGACAGGGTCTGTTGTGCCGGAGGCTCCTGAGAGGCCAGGTACGATGCAGGCATGGTCTGTAGTGCCGGAGGCTCCTGAGAGGTCAGGTACGATGCAGGCAGGGTCTGTAGTGCCGGAGGCTCCTGGGAGGTCAGGTACGATGCAGGCAGGGTCTGTAGTGCCGGAGGCTCCTGAGAGGTCAGGTACGATGCAGGCATGGTCTGTAGTGCCGGAGGCTCCTGAGAGGTCAGGTACGATGCAGGCAGGGTCTGTAGTGCCGGAGGCTCCTGGGAGGCCAGGTACGATGCACGCATGGTCTGTAGTGCCGGAGGCTCCTGAGAGGTCAGGTACGATGCAGGCAGGGTCTGTAGTGCCGGAGGCTCCTGAGAGGTCAGGTACGATTCAGGCAGGGTCTGTAGTGCCGGAGGCTCCTGAGAGGCCAGGTACGATGCAGGCAGGGTCTGTAGTGCCGGAGTCTCCTGAGAGGCCAGGTACGATGCACGCATGGTCTGTAGTGCTGGAGGCTCCTGAGAGGTCAGGTACGATGCAGGCAGGATCTGTAGTGCTGGGGGCTCCTGAGAGGTCAGGTACGATGTAGGCACGGTCTGTAGTGCTGGAGGCTCCTGCGAGGTCAGGTACGATGCAGGCAGGGTCTGTAGTGCCGGAGGCTCCTGAGAGGTCAGGTACGATGCAGACAGGGTCTGTAATGCTGGAGGCTCCTGAGAGGCCAGGTAAGATGCAGACAGGGTCTGTAGTGCTGGAGGCTCCTGAGAGGTCAGGTACGTTGCAGGCATGGTCTGTAGTGATTGAGGCTCCTGAGAGGTCAGGTACGATGCAGGCATGGTCTGTAGTGATGGAGGCTCCTGAGAGGCCAGGTACGATGCAGACAGGGTCTGTAGTGCCGGAGGCTCCTGAGAGGCCAGGTACGATGCAGGCATGGTCTGTAGTGCCGGAGGCTCCTGAGAGGTCATGTACGATGCAGGCATGGTCTGTAGTGCCGGAGGCTCCTGAGAGGTCAGGTACGATGCAGGCAGGGTCTGTAGTGCCGGAGGCTCCTGAGAGGTCAGGTACGATGCAGGCATGGTCTGTAGTGATGGAGACTCCTGAGAGGTCAGGTACGATGCAGGCAGGGTCTGTAGTGCCGGAGGCTCCTGAGAGGTCAGGTACGATGCAGGCAGGGTCTGTAGTGCCGGAGGCTCCTGGGAGGTCAGGTACGATGTAGGCAGGGTCTGTAGTGCCGGAGGCTCCTGAGAGGTCAGGTACGATGTCGGCAGGGTCTGTAGTGCTGGCCGCTCCTGAGAGGTCAGGTACGATGCAGGCAGGGTCAGGTGTCCTCTCCGTTTGGCAGCTTCTGGGTCCCTCACAGGGAATGGCAGCCTAGATGAAGGGAAACGGGCAGAAAGTGGGAAATTAGGAAGTGTGCGAAGTTTCCTGTGAAGTACAACATAGACGAAGGGCAGCATCTGGCGCGGGAAGACAAGGTGAAAGTGTGGGGGGAAGATGGAAGATAGTAGCACACACTTCAGTGATCAGAGAGGGAGAAACTGAGGGAACATGGGAGGGGAGGGAATGATTGCACATTCAGAGATGCCCTTGAGGAAGCTAGAGAAGGCTGAGGTTCAGCACGGTGGGCAAGTGGGCCTCTAGTAGGTACCGGTCTGCCCCATCTCCTACTGACTCGGCGGGGACGTGGGGACGGGATGGGTGAGCCTCCGTTGTTTACCTCTCTTCCCCAGGAAATGCGCAGGGGAAGCATGCGAAGGGGCAGGGAGAGAGGGGACAGAAGGTAGGGGAAGAGAATAGGAAGGAGACCCACGGTGACTGCAGGGGCAGCCTTGAGTGTCTCGAGCTTCCACATCTTGGATTTGAAGGAGCAGGGTCAGCACTGCAGCTCCTCTTTTGTAGCAGCATTCAGGGGACACCGTGGATTTGCCAGGTTTGGGGTTTTCCCAGGTAGGTGCCTGGGGGAGGGGTGGCAAGGTGAGAGGGTGCAGAGTAGAGGTTTCCCTGAGATCCCCACACTCTGTGCTGGGGAACGGAAGGGGCAGTGGTGTCCGGGAGTGTTCTGATTCACCTGCTTTGTGTTGCAGGTGAGCGTGGCTCTGGGATGCGCCACCCGTGGTCGGACTGTTACTTTTGTTTGCACCTTCGCTGCCTTTTTGAGCCGAGCATTTGATCAGATCCGGATGGGAGCCATCTCTCAAAGCAACATCAACCTCATTGGGTCCCACTGCGGGGTATCCATAGGTATGAGTTCTCAATGCCATCATTTTAATCGCCTTCCTCCTTTACAGAGAAAGATTAGCCTGTAAGAGGCTGAACTGCCAGCGTGCTTAAGGTTCCATAATGTTTGATTATCATAACCTCCGTTTTGAAAAAAGCCATGTCATGTTTTAGAAGTTCCAGACACTCTGGGTAACTTTTGAGCCGATCTCTTGGTATTACTGAAAAGTGCCCATTTTTTCTGTCATCGAGAAATAATTATCTGTCCTGAGTGCCTCTTCTTTGTCAAGCCACGTACTAGGTAGAGATTGGGTCACCCTGGCATCACCGAATTGTTTACTGCTCTCTGGTCGCCTTAGTCTAAGTGGGGACAAGCTGCATGGGCACAGCAAAGTGAGCAGCACAGCCTGCCAGGGCTCCCCCGGCCCGAGCAGCCTGCTTGGACAGAATGGGAAACCTCGAGGCGCCCAACACGTGGGCATTAACCGTGGATGGGCTACATGGAAGCTGGGGGAAACACGGGAGCCGGGAGGAGGACCGAGGCGTGTGTTAGCAGTGGATAGAAAATCGGGCGAGTCTGTGAGAACCTGAAGAAGGATTTCAGCGTTGCTGACAGGAGGAGTCTCAGACGGCAGGAACAGCAGAACCCCAGTCCCCGGGGGTTTCTTGCCTGGGAAACGTCCGGGATGACAGAAATGGGGAGTCTAGAGAGACGGGGCACCTGACATTCCTGTGGCGGGGCAGGTCAAGGTAGATGTGGCAGCTTACGCTTGCTGCCAGAATGCTGGAGGGGAGGGCTGGACGTGCGTGTTTGGGTGTCGTCTTGGGGACTTCCTGGGAGAGCAAGACTGGCTAAGAAGTCTCTGGATGGCCAGATGCAGGGGAAGAGAGCAAGGAGGGAGGAGGGCCTGGACAGGGGTCCGGGGTCTCTGCCTGGGGCTGGGTGAGGAGTAAGTTTTAGACTCAGCTGAGTGGAGAAGTGGCTCTAGGTCCAGACCAGAGGAGCCGGGGTTCTGAGGAGAGACAGTGGTCCCAGGCCAGGCGGTGTACGCGGCGACAGTTCCCTTCCTAGCTGGAAGAGCTAGGCCGCCCTGGTGTACGTCGGGCTTTCTCTTTGCACAGAGTCTCTTTCCCCCCCACACGAAGGCCCTCTGAGTTCCAGCAGCACCCCGAGGGCACCCCAAAGGCTATGTTCTGTGATTCTCAGCTACTTTGAAGGCCATGAGAAATGAATGAGACCATTTGAGTCTGAAAACTTTAGTCTCTTGATGGAGAAGGTAGAAGAGCAGAGAAGAAATGACAGAGTCTGAGGGGGCCTCCTAGGGAGAAGTGCACAGGGCCAGAGACCTGGTGCTCGGGGACGAGTGTTGGGTCGCTCAGGGCAGCAGCGCTAGGACCGTGTGCCAGGGGTTGGCGAGGCTTGGGGCCGAGAAGAGGCCTGTGCCGTGTTGCTTGCAGCGTCAGTTGGGAGCCTCAGGCGGGGCGTGGCAGTGACCTGCGCTGCGCTGGCGGCCACCCCGGTGGCACGCGTGCTTGGCTGACGGGGCGGGCTCACCTTTCCATTGGGCTGTGGCTTTGCTTTCTCAGGTGAAGACGGCCCCTCCCAGATGGCCCTGGAGGATCTGGCCATGTTCCGAGCGGTTCCGAACTGCACGATTTTCTATCCGAGCGATGCCATCTCAACGGAGCACGCCGTGCTCCTGGCGGCCAACACCGAGGTATCCGTAAGGGGGCACTGGCGCCGACAGAAAACATTGCTGGGCTCTGATGCTGCTTTGGTACTGATGGCTTGATTTTTTTTTCCCCCATTTTTTTCTCAGCATAAAGAAAATAGATATTCGTTATAGGAAATTTGGTTGTAGGATTCCTTTTAAAAGTAGAACCATTGCCCCAGAAAAGGGTGATGAACCACGAAGAACATGAATACATTCGCATTGTAAAAAGCAGTGCAGAAGAATTTCGAACCCCTGACGACCTGTATCGGGTGGGACTTGGGTCAAGAAGAGGGGGTGCCCTGGGGCTCTGAGACAGGGAGCCCTTGGCAGGGCCACGGAAGTGGGTCCCAGCGACAAGCCATCATGTGCTGGCCTTAGACACAGCCCGTGCAGCTGCCACCTCGTGATATCAGAAAACTGGACAGTTGCCAGTGGGAGGCCACTGCAGACAAACCCTGGGGTCCCCAGCCCTGTCCCGCCCTCAGAAACAGCTTAGAAGGCTACAAGTCTGGCTTCTGCCCTGCCTGCCCCTCCTGAAGTCTCACCCAGGGGCATCAGATGGACACAACCTAACTCCTGTCCAGAACCCAGCCGCAGCAGAGGCTAGGGGACAGAATCTTTACCTTTCTAACCACTCTAGCTAGCGGCCGCCAGACTCACCTCACCCCCCAGGCCTGCGCGCACCCGTGCCCCTGCGCAGGCAAACCTGGGCACAGTTGGGGTGGGTCGTACGAGTTCCGTTCCAAGCATTTCCAACGTGTTAGAGACATGAGTTTCTTTTACTGTTTTCCTTTAAACCTAAGTGGCCTCACACATTGTTCTGGATTTTTCTACGTGCTATATCCGGGACATTGTTCTATGTCCTTGCATGTACAGTGCAATCTCGTGTGCTGCAGGGTCTTATTTGTGGGAAGTTCAAAAGAGACAAAGCTGTGGTGACGGAAATCAGAATAGAGGTTGCTTCTTGGGTGGGGAGAGTGACAGGAGAGAGGCATGAGGGAACTTTCTGGGCAGGTGCAAATGCTGTCCAGACTCAGGAGATGGTTACATGGTGTATAACTTATCAGAATTCGGGGCGTGCTCCACTTAAGTAAATTTTACCTTGTAAAAATACACCGAATAGAACTAGTTCATAACATGTAAATGAACAAAAGGAATCAGTGTTCCTAAATTAATGTATGGGTTTATCATGTACGATTTAAATATGTATGTAAATTAACAAATACTAGACATTTGAGTATTCATTTACATTCCTGTTTATATGTTCAAGGTGATAAAAAACGTATTTACATCTTTTTATTGGAGAAATAGTCATTTTATATTCCGGTGTCTAAGGTACTTCTAAGGATGGAGCATTCATTACAAGCTGTTGTGACAAAAGTTGTTTCCCATGTGTTTTAGGCTTTCTAGTCAAGGTGAGTCAGCGCTCCTGCTCCACGTTTATGTTCTGTGGAGACACAACAGATCGATTTATACTTGAGAAAGCTTTCCTAAACGGGTGAGCAGGACAGCGTGGAGAGCTCGTCACAGGGCACCCAGCAGGGCCCTTCGTAGTAACCTGACCCCGTGACAGTTGGCCCTCACTCCAGAAGGCACATTTTGTTTTTAGTACAAAGAATTGTTAGGTCCTCCCCCGCTTCTTTTTGAGGTTTATTAGTTGGAAATTTAGTTTGATTTTCTAAACTGTGGCTCTGGTGTTCATTTACACCCTAGGGGATGTGCTACATTCGGACCAGTCGGCCAGCAACTGCAGTTATTTACACCGTATACGAAAACTTTGAGGTTGGACGGGCCAAGGTAAGGCCTTAAGTTCTCCAGTGTCTTCCAGCATCAGTTCACGTGGAGAGCACTGTTCTTAAAGCCAGCGCTAGAGACATCCACAGTTGACGCTTCATTCTTTCTTTGCACTAGTTTAAAAAAAATTCATGACCTTTGCCTGCTTTTCTTCAGGAAGGAACATTCTGCCAATATCAGCCTGAACTGAACTTTTCTCCTTTCTGAAAGGAGTCTCTTTGTTGAGCCCTTAAAGATAAGCTGGTAACAACTTGAAGGCTTTTGAGTTGCTTTGCTGTACCTTATCACAGCCTCAAGCTAAACAAAATAATAGAACCCATTTCAGATGAATAGTATATCTGTTAGGTTCTGGTTTTGCAGGTCCAAGGCCAGGAATATAACAAACAAATATGAACCATCTTGCCTCTGGCCATTGTGTGACCCTGCGGTTGGTTTTGCACATGGATTGTGGCCTCGCCCCCAGGCCTGCTGATAAAGGCTGGCATTGCAAGGTGCCTCCTATCTCCTGTATCCTTGAGAAAGCCCTAGAAGCACAGATTGTTAGCAGCCAGCCATGTTTTGTAGATGAGGGCCAGAGAAGGTGTTCAGGAAGACCAGGATTCAAGCCCCTACGGCAGCTCGACGTCTGTGTGCCTGCCTGTCTGAGCTGCGTGTGCAGAAAACCAGCAGCGTCTGTGGAGAAAATAAGTGACTGCCCACCACCTAGAGAGCAGGGCTTACAGACATTTGGCCGCGTTTTCTTCCTGGCTTTTTCTATATACACGTATATATATGTGTATATCTTAGTTGAGATCATACTGCATAGGAAAGTTTTATGTCCTGTCTTTATCTTATAAGCCTTTTAGAACGTCATTAATACTCTCCTTAAGTATGTGAAAGACTGATAGCCACTCTTGAAGAGCAATAGGTGACTTCCAACCTGATTGCTACGGGCCAGGCTGCTCCAGGATTCACAGTGGCTGGTGCTCAGAATGAGTGAGTGAGCGCTGGCTGGCTTCAGCGCCACAGTAGAGCAGGTGTACCCAGAGCAGTTAATAGTCCCCCATAGTTCCATTCTGCTGAATGGAAAAGCTGTATTATTCACTTCAGTGTGAACTACACGTTCACACTATTGTTCCCTGGACTCCCACGTTTAACTCAAAGCCATATGTTTGCCTCCGGGGGTGGTGGGGAGTGTGTCTTGGTGATAGTTATATGGTTTTCAAAGCTTTCTCATATCTCTCTTCTTTTTTTCCCCCCCCTGATGTTTGTCCTGTCCTGACAAAATGAAGTAAACTTCCTGATGTGAGTTAAAACGTGTGTGATAATATGCATGCCATGGATAATTCAAGGGCTGGATTTGCAAAGGGGGACGTAGGTGTGTGTATGTATGTGTGTATATGTATGTATCTATACATGTATATTTGTGTGTGTGTGTCTGTGTGTGTGTATGAAAACACTAGAACATTCTCGAAGAATGGGGGTGAGTGGTTTGAAGCCCTGAATATCTGTAGTCAGCAATGGTTCTTAAGCCACAGGAAAAGCTATACAGAGGAATGCAATGCAGACTTCCAGATGCCTTTGGTTGGGTGACTTTGGAGGAAACAAAACGATGGAAAAAAGAGCAGAGAACCCTGTCTGCTTACAGAATAGCGGGTGGTTGGGAGCATGGGCTTTGAAGTCAGATGGGCCTGGCTGCTGGTCTCAGCCCTGCCCTGGGCGAGTTCCTCCTGTTCTGAGATTTGCTTTCCACAGCCACAGAAGGGGCCCGCTAATGCACGGGCTTCACAGGGCACTTGGGCATGCACCTCGAAAATGCCCCCAAATGGTCCCCATTCGCGTGTTCGTGATTGGAGTCCAGTCTGTGTGAGTGCCCCAGCAAGATGTTCACGCAGCCCAGAGGTGGCGCCTTTGCAGACCCCTTGGTGGGCGTGAGTCCGTGCTCTGGAGCAGATGGGCTGTACAACTCGCTTCTGGCCTTCAGCCTTTCACATCCCAGTTGGAAATGCACCTGCTTTGCTAAAGGGTCATTTTGCATACGTATTGTAAAAGAACTTAGTAATTTGGCATCGTGAATCATGAGGAAAAGTAGGTGAATTTGTTAAACAAACATGAAGTGGGGCTTATTAAAAAGAATATGTCCTTGTTGGTCAGTGTGCTGACTCGGCCTTTTTTATAGTGAACTATTAAGGAGTGAAATTGGTAGGCTCAGGAGAGCAGTGTAGCAGAGTGTCCTCCACTTTGAGACACACTCTGTGTGTAGTAAGCACAGCATTTTTGTTTTGTGGGTGCAACACCAGGTCGTCCGCAACGGTGTCAACGACAAGCTCACAGTTGTTGGAGCTGGAGTGACCTTGCATGAGGCCTTAGCAGCCGCCGATGATCTTTCTAAGCAAGAAGGTCAGTTGGTTGTTGCTGAATGCTGAAGTTCAAGCTGGGAGTGGTAGGACTTGGGCTGCCTGTGTGCCCCAATCTGTCTTTTATTCTAAGTCTGCTTCATACACCAAGCTGGTTATCTCTGTTCTCCAGATATTTCTATCCGCGTCATCGACCTGTTTACTGTTAAACCCCTGGATGCAGCCACCATCATCTCCAACGCAAAAGCCACAGGTGGCCAGATTATCACAGTGGAGGATCACTCTTCAGAAGGTGTGTGCAGGCCTTGGGGACCACTTTGAAAGTCTGCTTTGGTGCAGCGTGTTTTTGTTTTCCTTGACCAGAGGTGTGCCATGATCGTGGGCGGCACCTCCAGCCAACCACTCACCCAGCAACCTGTATTACTTGCTCTTTGCGACGGTATGGGTATAGGGTCTCTTGCCCGCCTGCACTGGCTGGCTAAGGGTGGGGCCGTGCCCATCCTCGTTTGTGTGTGCTCAGCACAGTGTGCAGTGCCTGGTCCCCGGGTAGCTGGCTCAGTGGCAGTGCAGAGGAGTGTCTAACTTGGCATTGTGAGGGGAGGCGTCATAAGAAGCTTCACAGTTGCTCTTGAGTATTGAATGATTAATAGTTTGCCCCCCACAGAAAAATGGCAATAGTGCCTTGCAAGCAGAGAACACAGCAAAGGCAGGAAAAGTGTGGCCAGGGAGAGGGGGCTGGGCAGTGTTTGGCCAGGGAAGGTCAGGTGGGGCAGAGGAGGGAGTGGGGAGCTTCATGTGTTTGCGTGTCAGGGGCCCCAAGAGCACCCCCGTGATCTGCAGGAAAGCACTCCAGTGCCCTCCCGGCTGAGGTTGATGGCAGGGAAAGGGCACACGCCAGCACCCCCAAGGACAGAAGACACGGGTCGGGGGTGGAGAGCCCCACCCCTTCGGCTTCCTCTCTCCCTCCCATGAGGGGCCAGCCGAGCACTCTCCCTTCGCCGGCAGTCACAGATGCCGCCCTGGGGACCCAGGGAGCCCACTCGAGACTCAGCGCCCTGGGGACCCAGGGAGCCCACTCGAGACTCAGCGCCCCGGGTTTCATTGAGGGCTGGTCGCAGCCTGGCGCGTGCCAAACTTCCCGATTCCCAGGGGAAAGCAGGTGTGCCCCATAAACCACCCTGTGGTGCCAGAGTCCAGGCACAGGGACCACCCTTATCAGTAGGGAAAGTGTCTCGTCGATGCAGGGCACTCGCACCAGCCCACTGCCCGGGCACCACCCCAGGGGCAGCCTTGCCAGCTGGCCCTTCCGAAGCCGGCATCCAGTTCGTAGGTTCCTGACAGCTTTGAGAATCTGAGTTCCACAGACGCCTGCATCCGTGGAGCCCCAGTGGAAAGAGCCCCTGCCATAAGTGAGGCTGGGAGCAATTTGGAGACTCGCACTTTTGAACGAGAACGCTTCTGGTCAGTCGGGGAATGGTTGTTTATGAATCAACAGCCAGTGAAAAATATCTTTCCCTGGGAACCACAAATTCAAAGGCGTCTATGTGATGGGGTTTTAAGGCTGACTAGCTGTTTCCAGAACAGAGCCTGATGTCCCTTGCTTCCCCAGGTGGCATCGGGGAGGCTGTTTGTGCAGCGGTGTCCATGGAGCCTGACATCCTGGTCCATCAGCTGGCAGTGTCAGGAGTGCCTCGGAGCGGAAGGCCGAGTGAGCTGCTCAGTATGTTTGGAATCAGTGCCAGACACATCATAATGGCTGTGAAGTGGGTCTTAATGAATTAAAATAGCTGTTGGCTTTGGTCTTAGAAGACTGGCCTCTTTACCTTACATTTATGCTCATTGCCAAACCATCACTTAAATCTATACTGTTGCGCTTTATTCTTTTTAAAAGCAAAGCCAGTTAACTACTTTCCTGTTAAGCCAGAACTACGTACACAAGAGTAACTTTCACCTTTGAATCATAAATGTGGGTTACAAGACAAGGTTTTAAGTGACAGAATAGCTAACAAAACAACCACCTAATAAATTTTCTGATGAGACTACAGATAACTGGGCTGGGGACCAACATAAGGTAACAGTTTCTTAAATGTGTGTCATAAGTAAAGAAAATGCGAATTGAATTGTAGACTGCAGTTGCCCAGGTTTGGCAGCGCTATACCCCCATGCTGCGCACCGCTGTCCCAGCTCAGACCACCTGCTGCCATCCTACCTGTAGCCTCCCAGGTACTGTGTCAGCGCAGTTGCCCTGGAACTTCCTCTGGTGTCTGCCTTCATCTCCTCTCTTCCGCGAGGAGGCTGCGCCTAGTGTGTCCCGTGCTGCTTGCGACGACTGCTCCGCGGAGAGGACACAGCCTGTTCTCGTCTCCACCCCTCACTGTCCTGTGAGATCTCAGAAGTGTCTCATTTGCCCAGTGACCAACCCGAACTGTTATCTCAACTGTACTCATCTGCTAAGCATGCTAGTTAAAGTTAATGTTAATAAAGCAATTAAGAACCGGCTACCTGCTTTATTGCGTTTGTGCCTTGTATGTGTAATTTGGTTTCTCCTTGACAAAATCCTAAATGAGGAAGGAGCTGTTATCTAAACCAGCAGAGAGCCATGTCCCTTAACAAGCCCTGGAAATGGTACTGGGCAGGAGATGCACCACTAGAGGACAGTATACAGCCTGAAAAGCCAGCCCTGAGCTGACTCCTTAATTTAGCTCTGAGCATGTAAACCATGTGGCCGGAATACAAGAAGAAAATACCTGCCAGGTAAATTAAAGATAGGCCCCGCCTCCACACCCCACCCCCCACCCCCGCCATAACCGAAGAGTCCTGAGCCCTCTTCTTTGCGGGCTGTACGAGAAGTCCTCCTTCCCTGGAGACCCGGGGCGGGGTCTGCGCCCTCCCGCGAGAAAGGCCAAGAAAAAGCCGCCCCCAAGATCCAGGGCTCAGGAGACCCCGTGAGCACCGTTGGGCCCACCCTGACCCGGCAGAGAAAAGAGACGTTGTGCTCCCCAGGGTGACTTGGAGAAGGGGAAGAGGAAGGTGGCGACCCCACCCAGATGGCAAACGAGCACTGTCACTCCTTGTCCGGCTGGGCCCCAGTCCTGGCCTCTCAGAGCTGCCTTGATCTGTACTCCTGGGAGCTTCCACCCTCCCACGGCCCAGAATGTGGCACCCACCCCCACACACAGTTCTCTCCCCGCCCACTGAATTCCAGCGCCTCCTGAGTGTGCCTCTGAGATGTTCTAAGATAAAGCACGGATCCTTCCCCCGCCTGCCCAAGGATAGCTGCCAGAGAAGTGTCCAGAGCTAGTACCCATACCACCAGGGATCTAAGTATCCGCCAGAGGTGCCCACGCTTCTAGAGGTGGGGACAGCAAGAAGGTAACAAAGTCTTCCCCATGTCACTTGACAGGTGTGACACACCTGTTCTTCTCCAGGACGACCTGTCACTTTAGTGAATGGGTCCTTTAGGAAGGCTTGGGAAGATTTGCGGTGTGCACTTCCAGCAATGCTGCAACAAGGTCCTTCCCAGGGAACACGGCCTCCCCTTCCATCAGGGGGGCTCTGGGTCTGGAAACTGGGTGAGAAGGTGTGACTCTCCACGGGGGCAACTCAAGTCAGGTTTTTGCTCCCAGAACTAGAGGGTTTAGGGTTATACGCATCAAGCAGTCCTGTAGCAGGCTGCCCAACTATTTCCTGCTTAGAGGCTCATTTTCTGCGCCTTGCTCGCTTGCCTCCAGCCCGCCATTCTTGCTTTTCCTGGAACATGCCAGATTGTTCCTTGGGGTCGGGGCCTTGGCTCCGGCTGGTCCTCAGTCCTTAGGCTGGTGCTCCTGCTCTAATGGCTCTCTCAGCGCCTTGCTGAAAAGAGCTGCTTCTGGACCTATCCCTGGAACACAGTTGGGGGGTGGAGTGTTCAGGCTGGATATGATGAATCTACTCTCAAATTCCTCTCTCCCTAAGCTTATGGATTCTGTCCTGCACCTCCTGTCAGGGCATTTCTGGCATCAAAACCCATGAAATGCAGGTCAGTCGTAGGTCCAAGCCAAGCATGCGAGTGCTAGACTACACACCAGCTGCATGTCCTAATACTTTTTTTATTTTTAAATTTATTTATTTATTTATTTTTGGCTGCCTTGGGTCTTCGTAGCCGCGTGCGGGCTTTCTCTAGTTACGGCGAGCGGGGGCTGCTCTTCGTTGCGGTGCGCGGGCCTCTCATTGCGGTGGCTTCTCTTGTTGTGGAGCACGGGCTCCAGGTGCACGGGCTTCAGTAGTTGTGGCCCGCGGGCTCAGGAGTTGTGGCTCACGGGCTCTAGAGCGCAAGCTCAGTAGTTGTGGCGCACGGGCTTATTTGCTCCGCGGCCTGTGGGATCTTCCCGAACCAGGGCTCGAACCCGTGTCCCCTGCATTGGCAGGCGGATTCTTAACCACTGCGCCACCAGGGAAGTCCCTAGGCAGGCAGATTCTTAACCACTGTGCCACCAGGGAAGTCCCTGTCCTAATACTTTTAATCTGGAACCTCTAGTAAATACACTATCAGTTAATCCACCCCATCGAGTGGCCCACCTCCCCTACTGAGTCGCACACCCTGAGAACCTACTACCACAAATGTTCAAATACAGTTCAGTTGGTAGGTATCGGTGAAGTCCGGAAAATATTTTTTTTATGTCCTTATGGAAAATATTTATTGACGTATGAGCTGTTTCCTCTAGGGTCAGGCTTTGGTCTGTCCCCCTGGATCATGCTGTGATTGGGCCCCAGTTACGGGTCTAATGGCAACAGGGTGTGGTGGCAGAGGGTGTGGAGGACAGTGGGTGTCCCCTTGCAAGGCATCTGCGCCAGGTGAGGTGATGACACAGTCCCCAAGGGAGAGAACACCAGCCTGCCAGACACGGGAGGGCAGGCTACTTCCACCCGCAAGGGAGGCTCAAGGGGACTGCGGGCTTCCCGACTGTCAACCCCCACTGAGGGCAACCAGATGTCCCGATTCTAGGTTTCAGGTCCCACTCCTCCACCCAGTGCCGTACCTTTCACACGAGAAACATGGAGAGGCTGGGAATTCAGGTGACCTTGGGATTCTGCACAATGATGCAGGTTTTGTTTGTGTTTGTAGTGTTTGATTTCCAGCACCCTCAGCCCTGCAGGTACAGGAGGAAGAGAATTTTTAGGGCTGCCATGGAAGTGCTCTGGCTGTCATACTGTGCCTTGAGCTGAGAGGTAAGGAATCTGACCTTGTCAGTTTTTTCTCTGTGCCCTCCCGGGGACACTCTGGAGTCACCCCACAGCACAGCCTTGATTCCCCAGCGTCCCTTCCACGACAGTTCAGGGCAGCAGCCGGTCCGGCTCCCCTGGGCACTTGCTGCACTTGGCCCTTCATCCCAGTCAACCACAGGGGAGAGCTTGATGAATGGTGAGGCCCCCGCAGGTCATGGGTGCCTCGAGCCCCACTTGGTTACTCGGGGATCGGAGGGCTGGATGAACAGAGATAGTACAGGAAGAAGCTGCCCCCACCCCCAGAGCCTGGGAAAAAGGGAGGGGGTTAACGTCATCTGCAGCCTAGAAGCCAGGATGAGGGGCCTTGAAGAACAGAGGCTGGATCTCTGAGGAGGGGCTGCTGCAGTCTCTCAGGGAAGGAGAGAGCAACAGCACCGGCTAAGAGGGGCAACGGGGCAGGAGGGGCAGGAGGGGATTTCCGAGGCACCACCTATCTTCCAGGTCACTGGTTCCTTCTTCGGTGGCATCCGATCTGTGGTTTGATTCATCTGTTGAGATTTTTATTTCAATGACTGTGGCTTTGTTTTTAACTTCTAAAGTTCTTTTTGAAATCGGCCTGGGCTTTTAAAATTAGTCTTGTCTTTGTGATTCCTTCCTTGGTATCTTTGTTTTGTGTCTCGGAGGCTGGGGAGTTGGAGTAGCCTTCTGTCACAATAATGCAGACGATTTGTAAATACCCATGAGAACTGCTCTCTGATCTCAGGAGAATCCAAAGGTAATGTCAGTCTGTGTTTCAAAGGCCCCCCTGATTAAGCACAAGAGTAGAAGGCGTTTCTCTTTCTCACCCTCCTTCCTTTATGGGCTGGCCCGAGGCCGGGGCGGGGATAGTCACCAGGACTCACCTCCGATGCCTTCAGGGCAAGCTGATGTGCCACACGCACCACCACGGCCCAGGAGGCTCCCTGCGAGGGAGCGATCCAGATGCAGCGCCTGGCCCGCAAAAGGAGGTCAGGCTTGGAGGCCAGTGTCCTTGATCCACACCTCGCCTCGGCCACCTGCTAGCTAGTGATTCAGAACAAGCTACTCAACCCTTCTGTGTCGTGCTGTCCTCATTGCTCATCTGGAGAATGGGGAGGACACGCTCCCAACTTCCTAGGGCCACCGCGAGGGTGGGATGGACGAGTCCAGGCACGGAGCAGACACTCGCAGCCCTCACCGAAAACTATATTATCTGGCCTCTGACCGGGATGCCCTGGGGACGGGACGTTGACAGGGCCAGTCTTCCGATGTTCCATGAGGGTGGGCGGTGTCTTCAATTTGAGATGGCAGACCCATCTTCGGCTGGGCCTCTGGGAGTCCCGAGGGGGAAGCCAGGGGTGAGGTGTCCCCGTCCAGGGAGCGACTGCTCTTCGGGGAGCCCAGCAGTACTACCACGATGGGGGGCGGTGGGCGTCCTCTCCCTCTCAGCCTGCGGTTCTCTGAAGCGCCTCTGTCTGCGGCAGTGGGGAGGGGAGGCAGCCCCAGCTTGTGGATGATGGGGCCAGGGGGCTCCTCTCCTGCTCACTCAGACCCATGCTGGGATGGACCCACTTCTTCTTACAGCCCTGTCCTTCCTTTTCACTGTGCAGGGGACCTTTCAAGAGCGCTGGTTTCAGGCGGATTCTCAGTTCTGCTCTCTCACCTTCTGCGGCCCATTAACTCTGAGCCCCTCGGAAAGCCCGCCCGCAGCTCCTCTCCCAGCCCCAGCCTCGGCCCCAGCCACCCCACTGATTCCACTTGTGGTTTCCCCCATGGATCTCCCTCGCTCCCCTGCGGGCCACCTATGCGTTTAAATAATATAGCTAAACTCTTCTCGTTACACATTTGCTTGTCTTCTCCGCAACTGGACTGGCACCCCTGGAGGGCAGGGGCTGGGTGTCTGAGAGGCACTGCCCCCAGCCCCGGTCTACATAGCGTGGGGTCATGTGACAAACACCACCTCCCCCCAATCTGCCCCCGCGCGCGCGCACACACACACACACACACGCGCGCACACACACACACACACGCGCGCGCACACACACACGCACACACGCACGCGCGCGCGCACGCACACACACACACACACACACACACACACACACACAGAGTGATTGGCCGGCAGGCCGACCCGCCAGCCAGGGTCAACGAGGAATTTGCTGTGGGGACTCAGAAATCCCCCCCGCCCCGCCCCCGGCAGTCGCATCACTCTCCTCACACGTGGGAGGAGGCCTTTGTGCCCAAGATACAAAACCCAGAAATCATCAACTGAGAGTTTAATAAATTTGGTCATATAAAATTGTATAGCTTCTTGACAGCCCAAACCAACTAGCCTAGTCTTTCAAGACAAGAGACAGACTGAGGGAAAATATTTACAACATATGGAACAAAGGACTAACAGCCCTAGTGCATGACAAGCAGGGTCTTTTGGGGAGGCAATTATGTAGTGTCCATTGAAACTGTAAATGCCCATAGGTTTTGACCTGGCAGGTCCACTTAGACGTAATTATTCTAGGGTGACACTGACACATGTTCAGAGCAGGTAGCAAAAACAAAGAAAAAGGAGAAGACGAAGAAGAAGAAGGGAAAAGGTAAAAGTTCATCAGTTGGGGATTTGTTATGTAAATTATAGGACGTGTACTCTATCAAATACCGCGTGGCCAGAGAAGAAATGAGCTAGATGTTTCTGTACTGACATGGAAGAATTTCGAAGCTATATTATTGCTAGTTAAAAGAAAATCACAATTGAATGTACAGGGTTTGTGTTTTTTAAAACTGTGTGAGTAACTATGTTGGTGATTGCATACAAGAACATAGTTAGAAGTGAGAAACAGAACTGTTAACAGTCTTGCTTAAGATAATGTTTTGTAAAAATTTTCAGTTATGTGCTTTAAAAATATGCGGGTTGCTAACGTGTAAAATGGTCCAGCCACCGTGGAATGCAAATTGGCAGTTTCTTCCAAGGCTAAACTTCCACCTCCTTCGAACCCAGCAGTTGCACTGTTGGGCAGGCATGCCGAAGAAATGGAAACTTCTGACCACAGGAAAACCTGTACACGAACGTTCATAGCAGATTTATTTGTAGAAGCCTAAAAGTGGGAATCGGCAACATGTCCCTCAGTGGGTGAAGGCCCGAACAAACTGTGGCTGATCCACACCGCGGACGACAGCTAGCGATACAAAGGAACAACTAACTATTGATACCTGCAACCATTCCGATGGATGATGGATCTCAAGAGCAGTGTGTGAGTGAAAAAAAGCCCTGGTGGCTCGCGGGATCCTAGCTCCGGCCCGGAGCAGGGATGGAACCCCCGCCCTTGGCAGTGAGAGCGGGGACTCCTAACCACTGGACCGCCAGGGAAGTCCTTATGTAATGTCTTCAAATGACAAAATTACAGAGCTGAGAATAGAATCCGGTTGCCATGGGTTGGGAGGAGGAGGAGGGAGGGGGCTGTGGCTATGAAAGGTCTACAGGAGGGGTCCTTGTGAGGGGACGGGCTGGATATTGATGGCAGTGGTGGTCACCTGAGTCCACACACACACACACACACACACAAACGGGGATAAAACCCGGAGCAGCTCTCCGCTGGCACCAATGCCCTTTCCTGGTGTGCGGTCCCACTAGCTGTGCAACAGGCTGACGCTGGGGGAACTGCGGGAGGTGCTCCGGCCTCTTGGACGTTTCCGTGTAACTTCCTGTGAACTTAATTCCTTCAGAATACAAGTTCACACCAAAAGCACACAAGCAGGGCTTAGAGTGTACACATCGGACCACTCGCGCGACTCTGCACGGACAGTCCCCGCTCTCCTGGTGGGGACACCTAGAGGCCGCAGCCGGCCCAGCCGGCGGCCGCGGAGAAACCGCGCGGGGGCAGAGCCGAGAGGAGCGCGCAAGGGGGGCTTCTTTTGATTGGGCAACGGAGGTGCCCGTCACACCAGAGGGGCCGGGCTTTCTGGGGGCGGGTCTCGTCACGAGTCGAGCTTGGTCATTGGCGAAGCCAGCCGGAAGGGGTGGGCAGGAAGGCGGTGCTCCGCGGCTTCCGGTGGGCGCGCTGAAGGGACGTGAGGAGGCCGGCGCGGGGGCGGTCAGGGCGGGGCTCGACGCGCCGGGACGACGCCCCGGCCTTGTGGTCACCGCCCACCTTCCCCGGACTCCGCCCCCCGCCCCTCTGGTTCCTGGGCCTGGCCAGAGTCCCCGTTCCCCGAGTCCCCAGGGAGCCTACGCCCTCTCCCGGGGAGAGGCCGAGGAGAAGCCTCCACCGAGTCCAGGCCCCTGGAGACCTCGGGGGCTCCGTCGGGCGCCCCTCCCGCCGCTCCCGGCAGGATTCCCCGCACTGTCCTGAGGGCGTCTGGCGCTCGAGATGGCCAGACACAGTGTATTGGGGGTCCCCAGGGGCCTGGTGAGGGGGGAAAGGAGGACGGCGACCCCACCGGGATGGCAAAGGGCACGGTCACTCCGTCTGCGGCCCCCCCGCCCCAGTCCTGGCCTCTGAGGGCGGCCTTGGCTCCGCGCTCCTGAGAGCTTCCACCCTCCCGCCACCCCACCCCTTGCCTGGCCCACTGTGTTCCAGCGCCCCTGAGTGTGATTCGGACGGTTCCTTGTGAAGCACGGATCCTCCCCGCTCCACACACACGTGGTATCCAGGGAGAGGTGGGCAGAGCTGCGGCCGTGCCCGGAAACTTGGTGTCTTCCAGGGGTGTCTGTCCATGCTGCTGGAGGGGGGGACGGCACGAAGTAACAAAGTCTTCCCCATGTCACTTGACAGGTGTGGCCTGCTGGGAAGGAGTCCTGCCCAAGCACGCCTGTTCTCCAGGACAACCTGTGGTTGCAGCCATCGGCCATCAGTGCCTGCCTGCCTGCCTCTCACCTGGGAGGTCAAGGTGAGCCCCGCAGAGAGAGAAAGCTCATGGCTTCTCTAGAAGAGGGTGCGATCAGGAACCGTCCGTCCCGGTGGTGGTTCTCACGCTGAGAGGCGCGTAAGAACACCTGGAGGGCGCGTTCAAACCTGGGTTGCAGGGCCCCACCCCAGAGGCTCCGATCTTGCACACCTGGGGCGGGGCCTGCGAATTTGCTAGTCCAGCAATCCTGGGGGATGCTGCTGCTGGCCCAGGGACCCCGCTGTGAGAAGCACTGCTCTAGAGGCCTGAGACTCCTAGGTGTGTGCCCCCTGCCCTACCCCACACTGGCTCCTCTGCAGGGTCCCCACGGGCCTGGGAAGCGCCAGGAGGGTGCTGGCTCTCGCGAGATCTGGGGCTTCCCGTTGAGCAGCCTTCACCCTTCCCTGCCTGAGGATGTGGTCCACAGCACCCCGCTCCCCCTTCCCCCCCACCACCCGCCCCGGCAGGATCAGGTGTCAGGTTCGTACACGTGCTCAGCAGTTCCCGGACTGGGGCTGATAACATCTGGACACTTAGGAGGGAGGGGCGGAGGCCTGGGCGTGGGGATGGGAAGAACTCTCTGATGAGGCAGAGGAAAAAGACCTGACCGCCTAGCTCAGAGATGGGAAAGGAACACGGGCCCTGAGACCAAGAGTGTGGATTTGGGGGTTGTCTGCCCGGGAACTGCCCTGACAGTTGTCTGGTCTGTGGGCGTGGCCAGCCCTCTCCAGCCGCCGCCGCCGCCTTTCCTGCCAAACGTTCCTCACCAAGAGGGTCTCCCAGCTCCTGGGTGACGCTGCCCAGACCTGCTCAACGCCCAGCGCCACCACCCACCGTTCTGGCCAGTCGTTGCGGTGGCTGCTCTTTGTTCGGCTCCAGGATGGCCCGCCTTCTAGTTGGAGCTGCAGAGCAAATGCAGTGCCAGTCACCAGCCCCCATGGGTGCCCGGAACCAGCAGCTCTGGGACCCCAACACCCGAGCACGTTCTGGCTGTGGGATCAGATGGGGGGGTAGCCTTTGGCTTGCATTTTCCAAGGCCCCCTCCTGCACCCCCTTTTCCTTTGCGTCGTTGGGCTTTCCTTGTTGACTGGTTCAAGCTCTCTATGCGTTACGATATGAGCCCTGAGTCGCGTCTTGCTACTATTTTTTTGCCCCGCTTTGTCACTTGTGTCTTGACTTTGTGGTTTGGGGTTTGTGTTTGGCCAGGCATACGATTTTAGTGTTTGTATCATCAGACTTTCCAGGCTTCTCCTAATGGCTCCTGGGGCTTCTCGTCGGTTTGTTTGCTTCAGACTGACTTGGAGTGGTCTTCTCCATTTAAAGTCATCCTGTATTAGTTACCCGTTGCTGCATAACAGATTACCCCAATCGTAGCACCTTAACGCAGCCAACCGTCGTACTCTCCTGCGTGTGTGAAGGACAGGATTCTAGAAGGCTTGGCTGGGGGCTTCTGGCTTGGGGTCCATCACAGGCTTCAGTCGAGGCCTCCGCTGGGGCCACAGCCCCCTGGTCTGCCTAGGGTGTGGGGATGGGCGGGGGCAGCTCTGCTTCCAAGATGGCCTGCGTGGCTGTGTGGCTGTGGCGGGGCCTCGGGCCTCCCCCTCCCCCGGGCCTCTCCCTAGGGCGGCTCAGGGCGGGGCTTCGCCAGAGCCCACGACCTAGGACAGAGCAGCCCCGAGATCAAGGCCGCAGTGTTTCTCTAAGAACTTCAGCTCGAAGTGACACCCCCTCACCTCTGCTGTATTTTTATGGCTCACACGGGTCAACCCAGGAACAGCGGAGGAAGGGACGGTACCTGCTAGGGCGTAGCTTGTTCGCGTTCATGGCGGATGAGAAGGCTCCAAGGAGTGTCCTCACTCCTGAATCTGGGTGCGGGACTCCTGGTCCGCACAGGCCCCTTGGGAATGCGTCCTTTGTCTGAGCGGGGGTGGCAGGTTCCAGCCCGGGACTGAGACAGGCAAGGCCTGTGTTTGTAAGGGCAGAGAGTGGCTTTTCACCTTTCAACGGTCGCAGACAAAACACACAAAAAGCCAGAGAAAGAGGGACTTCCCTGGTGGCGCAGTGGTTAAGAATCCGCCTGCCAAGGCCGGGGACACCGGTTCGAGCCCTGGTCCAGGAAGATCCCACATGCCGCGGAGCAACAATGCCCATGCGCCACAGCTACTGAGCCTGCGCTCTAGAGCCCGCGAGCCACAACTACTGAGCCCGCGAGCCACAACTACTGAGCCCGCAAGCCACAACTGCTGAGCCCGCGAGCCTGAACTACTGAAGCCCGTGCACCTAGAGCCCGTGCTCCGCAACGAGAGAAGCCACCGCAATGAGAAGCCCGCGCACCGCAACTAGAGAAAGCCCGCCCGCAGCGACGAAGACCCACCTCAGCCAAAAATAAATAAAATTTTAAAAACAAAAGTTAAAAAAAAAAGAGCCAGAGGAAAGAAAGAACATGTGACTGGACCCCAGCGTGGCCCACAAAGCCAGCGGTGCGTGCCCCCTGCCCAGGAGTTTGCAGCTCTGGTGGGAGTCCTGGCTAGTTGCACTGCCGTGGGCGCGGGGGCCGGAAGCGCTTTCTCATCACAGCAGCCCATCCACTGCCAGGGCCATGCAAGTGCGCACCCAGGCCTGGGCCCCAGTGCTCTCTGACCTCCAAGGTCCCCACCCCCTCTCCTTCCCAGTGGGGTGGGGGCGGGGGCAGCTACCTTGCCTGAGGCTGGGGTGGCCTCTCTGTGCCCATAGGTGCAGGCCCTCCTCTCCCCGCTCCCCTCCCCACCCCACCAGCCTCCCACCGTGCAGCTGGGAAGTGGGTAGGGGCAGGGAGCAGAGAGGGGTGGGCCCCATTGTGAGGGTGCAGGCTGGCGAGCCCCTTGTCCTCAGTGACCATGCCAGGTAGCCCCGGGCTGGGTTGTGATGGCTCAGCAGTGGCAGGCGCCAGCCTGGGGTGGCAGCCGAGTGTCCCTTTGGTCCCAGGAAGGAGCTCCCACTGTGGCCAAGGGAGAGGTGCCCGCCGCATCCTTCTTGGCTGGGACTCAGACGTGACTCCCTGATGACACGCTTGGTGGCTCTGAATTTGTCACGCAGGTTCTGTGGGCGGTGAGTGCCTTTCCTGTTGGCTCTCGCTGCTGGGCAACGCCGGGGCCCTTGGCGACAGCTCCCCGGCCCCGTCCAAGGCCGCCATGCACTTCTTGAACCCCAGGACCGTGGGTGTCAGGAGAGCCGGGCTCTCTGTCTCCGTCCCATGAGCAGAGGCCGAGGCCGAGGCCGTGCTTGCTGGGCCCGGCCTCCTGGCTGTGGTGGTGGCTGCCAGGGACACCCTCCGGCCGGGATGGGGGGCCGCAGGGTCCTGGGGCTCCGGAAGATGCTCGGGCCCGCTGCAGCCCCACACTCCTGGGCCATCTGACTGTCCCCCTAAGTAGAGCCACCTTCCAGTCCCTCAGCCCTAGGCAGAAGGAACGACGAGGCGGGCCCGGCTTCCCTGCAGTCTTCCCTCTGAGGCGGCCTGCCCACGGGGGCCCAGGGCACTGCGTGGACACGGGTCCTCCCTTGCCCGGGGGAGCTCTTCCTAGCAGCCCGCTCTGTGGATGGGCATAATCAGGGCAGCAGCCAGGCCCTGTCCCCACCCAGCCGCTACCCCCCTGCAGTGCTCATCCTTGGCCCTCACCCTCTCCGCCCGCCTGAGGACCTGGGTTCCCCCCCCCCCCCCCCCGCTGAGCACGGGCGTCTGTACCTGGCCCATCCTCAGTAGGTGCGCCGACCCAAGGGCAGTCCCGCAGCCCCGCCCATTGTTTAGCGCTGTCCTCAGTCCTGCTCCCCTGGCTGTGGCCTCGCTGGGCTTGTGGGGACCTTCCAGACACACACACACACACACACACACACACACACACACACTCCCATCACTGGCTTCATCGGGGTTCCTGGGGGGTGTGGAGGTGGCTGCCCTGGAGCGCCGTGGCCCTGTGCCCTGGAGTTGGGTGAGGCCGCCCGTGCTGGGGGCCTGCATGGGAATCCCAAGGGTCTCCAGACTGATGTCTCCCTTGTTGAAGTGCTGGGGCTCCCTCACTGTCGGGTGGGTGGCAGTCCCATCCTGAGGGGCCGGTGCTCCCCTTTCCTCAGCCGGGTCCCTCCCATCCTCCTGGGGGAGCGGGCAACAGGGAGGGTCGGTTGCATAGGTGTGGCCAGAGCAGGGGTGGAGGCTGGCCGTGGGGTGTGGGTGGTCAGCTCCACCATCCCCCTGCCCTGCCTGGACTCAGGCCAGACAGGACCTGCAGGATGCGGGGCTGCTGCCAACTGGGGCGACCAGCCACCCCCTCCGCAGACTTAGTAGGTGAGATGGGGCCAGCCTGGGGGAAGGCGTGTGGCTGGGACCTCGTCTCTGCTCCTGGCACCTGCTGGTGAGCGGGGCTCGGGCATGGGCGTGGGGCCTGTTGGAGCTGGGCCACCACCCCTGCTGGCTCTGGGTGGGTGGCCTGGGCTGGACACCCTGCGTGTGAACCTGGCTGAGGCCCAGGCCTCGCACTTCCCTGTCTCCTAGCGGCCGCGGTGTCCTCTGGGGGATTTGCTCAGTGGGGCCAGGTCCCAAGCCGTTTGCCCCCAGCAGGATGGGGTCTCGGTGGTCCTTTTCCTGGTGCCATCTGCCTGTTCCCCCCCGCCCCAGAAGCCCTGGCAGGGATGGCGCCCCAGTCTCGCTCCCTCCTGACCCCTGCCCGGGCAGGCCTCAGGCTCAGGCCTGGTCTGTCCCGTGGCCTCTGTCCTCAGGGCTGTCGTCAGGGTCCTGTTTCCCCCCATCCAGGGTGGCATCTTTTCCCCCGCTGCCGCCTAGCGTGCCTCATGGCTGCCTGGGTGTGATGTGGAGTCCGGGGCGGGGACGGAGCCTCCTGTTTAAGCTCAGCCTGGCTCTGGGGCCATTCTCCCATGGGGGCCCGTCCAGCAGGTGGGGTTCGGAAAGGACGGGAGACAGGACTGTCTCCTCCTGGCCGACTGGTACGGGGAGCAGGCAGGAGGCTCTGGGTGAGTCGGCGGCAGGGGTGCCTGGTGGGCCGAGGGGAGAAGGCGGTGCCTGGGGGGGACCACCTCTATCCCCCCCACTGGGGCTGGACTTCTCTGGGCCTGGCTCTGACCCTTCTCCACCTGAGCAGCTTCTAGAAGAAGAGTCTCCAGGGACTGGCCGCAGGCCAGCCCAGGGGCAGTAGCGGTGGGGACCACGACCCTTTCTTGCAGATCAGTGACTGCCCCTGCTCTGCCTGCTCCCTGCATGCTCGGGAGGTGGGGCTGGAGGCTGGGTGGAGCCCTTGGCCTGGGTGTTGGGGAGCTGGCCACTGGCCCCTGCCTGCTCCTCTTCCTCTCCCTTCCTGAGCTCATGCTTTTTTTTACTGGGCTGTGGCTGAGAAGCAACTGTGATCTGAATCTGGGCTCATGGTGGCCCAGAAAGTGCTTCCAGAAGGGGGGCATGGCCAGCATGTTTCCAGCTGCCCAGTTGGGAGAGGAGGCCTGAAAGCTTGAGCCTTGGCTGGCTTTAAGGCGCTTCCCTACATCCAGGGGGCGAGGCTGGCCGCCGCCCAGGGGAGGAGCAGGGTGGCTGTGCGGCCGCGGGAGGGACATCAGAGCTGTGTGCAGAGGGCGGAAAAGCACGGTTGTGGCACTGGGCACAGAGGTGAGGGAGGCTCTGAGCAGGGATGCAGAGGAGCCTGAGTGGCTGGGATCACCCCTGTGCACCAATGGCAAGGCGGAGCCATGGCAGGGCCCACCCAGGGAGGTAGGGCAGGACAGGCGCAGACACCTGAGGCTGGAGTTGGGATGGGGTGGACTCTGTGGCCAGTGCCTGGAATGCGTCCACCTGCTGCCACTTGCCCACTGAGGGGCCTGGAGACCCACAGCCTGCCCCCCGGGTGGGGGGCCTGGTGACAGTCCCTCCTCGGGGGATGGTGGCGCGTTTAAGCTGTCTGCGGGATGGCCAGGGCTCGCTGTGACTTCAGGTCCTGCTTATCTGGTCCTCCCACCCAGCATTTTACCTCCTGTAGCCTGGCCATGGCCTGGCCTTCCCCCGGGACAGCATCGTTGCTGGTGGGGTCTGGGATAAGCACACTAGCGTCAGGCCCTGTTCTGGAGGCACGACACACCCCTTGCCCCACATTGGTCTGGACTCAGGGAGGCAGAGAGGAGGCCAGTGCAGATGGGACCCGAGTCAGGACCCGCTGGGTGCCAGGGCAGTGGGAGGGGGCCGGGCCTGGAGATCCAGCAGCCTGTGGTCTGGGCCCGTGCCTCCGTCCAGCCTGTCTACCGTGTCAGCACCCTTGCCAGAGAGCTCGAGCCACCCTCAGGAGAATGGAAGCAGAACTTTATTCCTCTTGGCTAGAGAAGAGAACTAGCGGGCAGTTGTGCACAAGACCCCCACCCCTCACCCCTCCCAGGAGCAAAGAAGACAGGCAGCCTCCCTCTGCTCGCCTCTCTCGTTTGCCCAAGTGGAGGCAGGTGAGCGCAGCACAGGGCAGGGTCGGCTGCGGTGACAGGGTGGCCAGGGCTGGCCAGGGCTGGGGCGGGTGCTGCTTGGGTGGCGGAGGGCGGGCGCAGGGGCACTTCTCATCCTGGGAGCTGCTGGCTGGCACGGACACAGAACTCAGGGCACCAGGACGCGGTAGGGGCTGCCTGGGATGTGCTCGTCGCCCCATTTGACCACCAGCGTGTATTCCCCCTTGTCCTTGAGCAGGTAGGAGACGCTGTAGAGCCTGCTGCCCACGTGCTTCACCAGGATCTCCTCGCAGGGTGTCCGGGGCCCATGTACCCCCACCAGCAGCATGTTGTTGCCTGGGGGTGGGGGAAGGGGCCTCAGTGCCAGGCCCCAAGTCCCTCCCCACAGCTGTGACTACGCTGACTCCCTTCTCCTGTCCTGTCTCCTCCCCTTCCCACCTCGTCGCCTGTTTCGGGGTGACAGCCCTTCCTAAGGAGCTGCCAGCAACCCCCACCCCACCCCCGCACCCGCCCGGCAAGACCAGCAAAGGAAACTCCAGCTCCTCCAGGGCACTCTCCTGAAGGGTAGAGGAGACAGCAGGGAGGCCCAGGCTGGAAGTGGCCCGCTCCCAAAGGCATTCCCGCCCCCTCACTCCCCTTCTCGTATTCCCAGGCACTGGCTGTCTGCTCTTATTTCCAGCCTCATCTTCTGGAAGCGGGCTACGGCCTGGACGCCCACCTGCTTTGCTGCAGTCCACCGTGAAGCTGCTCTTCTGGCCCATGTAGGCCTTGCTCAGCCCCACGCCCTTGGCCAGCACCTTGCTGGCGTCGGTGGGACCTGGGCCTGGGGCCCCATGCTGGGGGGCACTGGCAGTCTTGGTCAGGGAGTCCACAAACACTGATGACGTCTCATGGAGGCTGTGGTTGCTGACCAGACGGTGACCTGCAGGGCAGAGCAGGCGGGGCTAAGAGGTGGCCAGAGTGTCACGCACTGGGTTGGGTAGCAGCAGTCTGGTACAAGGCTCACCTGTAACTCTGGCCTTGAAGGGGCTGCCCCCAATGTGGTAGGGGCCGCCGTACTTGATGGAGATGAGGTAGCTGCCAGGTGCCATGGGGGTGTAGGTGACGCGGTAGCCCTCAGGGCACTCCTGGCAATCCATCTTCACCTTGGAGGGCCCGTCGATTGTGACCGATAGGGCACCAGCGCCCGCATTGCTTGTGTTCACAATAAACTCAGCTGGGCTCCCTGGGGGCACGGGAGGTTAGGCAGAGCTGGCCTGGCCTGTTTCCCCACCCCAGCCCCCCAGTGTAGCCTTGTCACCTCCGCACGCCTCCTGTTGTCACTGAGAGCTCGGAGGAGGGACCCGAGCAGTTGTGTTCACACACCGGAAGCTGCACCCACTGACCTACCTGTGACGCCGCCTTCCAGGCCAGCTCCGTAAGCGGACACCAGGCCTGGGTCCCCTCCATGCCCAGGCTCCCCAACTCGGATCTTGAAGGGGCTTCCAGGGATGTGGGTGCCATTGAACTTGACATCAATCAGGTAGATGCCATTCTCCCGTGGGATGAAGCGCACGGCGTACTTATCTGAGGAGCAGAGGAGCGTGCTGTGGGCCTGGGGTCTCTCCAAAAGTGAGCAGCTGGCATCGGCGAGGGGCTTCCCTTGCCCGCCAGCGTTGAGCCCAGCAGGTCTAGGGGGCCCACTCAGCTTTTTCTGGAGACCGTGCTGGGCACCCACACCCCACTGCACAGACCTCCTGAAGCCTGAGGGGTGAAGCTTAGATGCCCAAGCTACTGATAGGACTCATTCGGACTGGAATCTTTTGTAGGCAGAACGCCCACCTCGATGCCTCCTTCTCCAAAGGGTACCATGAGTGCCTTATCCCCCACGTGTTCACTGGGGCCCAGAGACAGGCAGGAACTTGCTTGAGGTCACGCAGCTGGGAAGGGGCAGGACTAGGCTGTGAACTAGTGAAACTGGGCTGAGCAGCTCCCCCCACCCCCGGGGCTGTCCCGGGCCTGTCCCCAGGTTCCAGGCGCCTGGGCAGCCCCCATCACTGGACTTCAGGTCTCTCCCTCAAGAGACTGCGCTATACGGCCTGCAGAAGGCGTTTTCTTTTCTAGCAGCATGGCTGCTGAGCCAGGTCCCCAAGGGCTTGGGTCACAAGTTGAAGGCTGAAGGAGCCCGGCTGAAGGAGCCCAGGCCTCTGGGCCCTGTCTCAGCTGCTTCCGGAATCTGTGCCTTCCCTTTGTACTCTCAGCCTGCTTCCAGCCAGTGGGCCAGGCCCGGGGGAGGCCCACTGCTCCCAGTGGGGCCAGGGCAGACGGCTGGGTGGCCGGGAAGGGACAGGGCCTCACCTTGGTCGATCTCTGTGACATAGCACTCCTCCAGGGCTCCTGAGGGGCTGTGCACCTTGGCATCGATTGCCCCCTTGGCCCCGTTCAGGCTGACTGCAAAAGAGGCTGGCTGGTTGACCTTTAGCCCTGACTCCTGGAAGCACAGCAGACGCGGTTAGGGGCTGGGGCGGGGCAAGGGAAGGCAGGGCTCCAGAAGCAGGAGGCCCACGGGGTTGCACTTACCCATCTGGCGTCCAGCTTGGTTTAAAGAGGGAGAGCCATTGATTCTCGAGGGGCAGCAAGCTACAGGCACACACCCCCGCTCCCAGACCCACGCTCTACAGTCACACACCGGGCGGCAGGAAAGGGGGTGGCCCCGCCCTGCGGGCAGCACTCAGCCCTGGCAGGCTGTCCCTCTTTAAACCTCAGCCCTGGTGCTCAAGGGGCACAGGCTTCTGTTCAAAGCCTTTAGAGCTGAGACACGAGAAAAACTCCACGCGACGGTCAGGGGTACTTCCTCCGACCCCAAGCGTGGGCTGCACCCGGCCAGAGCAGAAGCCCGGCGCCCCGAGCTGGGCTGGGCGGGTCACTCGACACAGGGCCAAGGCCTGCTCTGTGCGGCGGCTCTGGTCTGGCCGGGCCCAGGAGCCCCAGGCGGGCGGTTTCTCTCGGTGCCTCACCTGAAGACTAGAAACAGTGAGGCGGCGGGCGTCACCAGACGGAGAAGCCACAGGCACCACAAAAGGGCTATCGGGGATGTGCTCCTCGTTGAACTTGACTGAGACCTCGTAGTCACCTGAGCAGGGAGAGAGAACAGAGGGCGTGCCGGGAGGTCCCCACCTGTCAGCATTCGAGCCTGCCGCCTCCCACGAACAGCCTGAGTGGCCCTGGGACCTCAAGGTGGAGGGTGGGAGCCGGGCAGGGCTGTCCGCGTAGACCCAGACCAGCATCCAAACCCGGGTGCTGCCTCCCAGCCCCAGCCACATCTCAGTACCTGGCTCCTGGACCACATAGGCCACGCCACAGGAGCCATCCTTGCGGTCCTCGAAGGAGATCTCGGCCTTGCTGGGGCCCTCGACAGCAATGGCCAGGCCCCCGGCGCCAGCTTCCCTGGTCCAAATGCTGAATTCAGCTGTGGGAAGGTACAGTGTGTCCTCACGGAGGGCTGCTCCCCTGGCATCGGCCCCCGCCAAGCATGGCTGCTAGCCCCCTCCTCCCCCCCAGCCCCCGCCCAGGAGTGGCAAGAGCCCCGCGGGAAGTGGGCCTACCTGGCACTCCAGCTTCAGCCCTTTCCAGGCCAGGGCCCCCGGCGCGGACCTTGTGGGCTCCCCCTTCCCCCAGGGGCCCTACGGTGAACTGGAAAGGGCTGCCAGGCACGTGCTGGCCCTTGTATTTGACGCTGACGGTGTGCATGCCCATCTCAGCGGGCACGAAGCGGATGCAGTAGGTATGGTTCTCCCCTTCCACGATCTCGGCCTCATGGCTCTTGCCTGATGGGCTAGTCACCTGGGCTGTCATGTCCTGGATGCTAATTTCTGTAGGTGGGGGACAGCCTGGTGAGCAGGAGACCGAGGGCCCACCCCTCTGTTTGGGACCACCTCGGGCTGGCACCTGGGACTCCCTGGGACCCTCCCTGGCTCCTGTAGCTCCTACCAGGGATCTTCAGGCTGAGGTCACAATGACTGCCAACGTTAGCCACCGAAGGGGCCCGTCGCCTGCGTGTGATGCTCTCTTTCACCCGGCCCTCGCCTGTCACCTTCACGGAGAAGGGGCTGCCTGCAGGAAGAAAGCACAACCCACATCCCACACAAGTTACGTTCTGCAGGTGGACCCTGGGGCGTGGCAAGGAGGGTTGCCCAGCCATGGGGAAGGTGCGTGGGTGCCTCACTCACCAGGCACGTGCTGGTCAGCGAACTTGATGTTGATGATATAGTTTCCAGGCTCCGTGGGGCAGTAGGTGACCCTGCATGTGCCATCCTCCAGGTCCTCTGTGTTGATGTCCACCTTGCTGGGACCCTCGATGGACAGGCTGAGCCCACCATAGCCTGCGGGAGGGACACCCCTGAGCTGGGGGGCCAAGTACAGTGGGCTCAGCCCAGCTTCCAGACCACCACCACCTACCTGCATCGCGGGTGTCGATGATAAACTCCGCAGGCTCAAAGGTGTGGCCTTCACGGAGGCCCCGGCCTGAGACCCGCACGCGGCTGGCGTCCCCGATCTCCGACTGGCTGATCACCACGGGAATGGGGCTGCTCGCCACGTGCTGGCCACTCTTCTTCACGTGCACCAGGTGCTCCCCGGCCTCCTTGGGCACGAATGAGATCCCTGGACGCGGGGAGGGGCTGTCAGCTGGGGAGAGGCGTGCCCCCACCCCCAGCCTCCCCCCTTCCCAGAAGGCCCTGCTCCCCAGCCTCTTACCCACGTGGCCATTGCGCAGCCGCTTCAGCAGACAGGGCTCCTCCCGGCCCGAGGGCGGCACCACCGTGGCTGTCAGCAGGCTGAGGTCCGTCTCCGAGATATTGATGGGGATGTCAGCTGCAGAGCCCACCTTCAGGTGGGACATGCGCATCGAGTCGTCACCTGGCGGGGGACGGTCACTGTGTGTCCAGGCACAGAGGGAGACTGCACCCACCCTGCCACCTGCCTCCTTTTGTCACTGCGCTGGGTATCACCTACCTGTGACCCTGGCAGTGAAGGGGCTGCCCGGGATGTGCTGCTCGTTGTACTTGACCAGGATGCTGTAGTCACCAGGCAGCACGGGCAGGTAGGAGACGCTGCACGTCCCGTCCTGGTTGTCAGTGCAGCTGATTTCTGCTTTGGATGGGCCCTCGATGGCCAGGGACAAGCCCCCTGGAGAGAGTTGTGGGTGAGGGTGGGAACTGTGCCCAGGGACACTGCGCCAATGAGGAGAAGCCCAACGGGCAAGCAGAGGCCGGGGGTGGGGCAGGGAGCCTCATCTGGGGAGCATCTCCAGTGTCCAGCCCCCCACCGGCTGACAGTAGCCCGCGACACACAGGCAGGTCAAGACGAGAGCTGCCGCTCACCCTCTCCCGCATCCTTGGTGTTGACGGTGAAGACAGCAGGCTTGTTCACCACCCCGTGGGTGAGGCCAGGCCCGTAGGCTGTGACATGGCCGCAGTTCACATAATCCACATAGAACTGCAGGGGGCTTCCTGAGGCAGGAAGAGGGGCCACGTGGAATGGGGGCCTCGTGTTGCCCCCAAGCCCCTCCCCCAGCCCCACGCCCCTGTAAGGTGGTGGTGGCATGCTGGGGGGCGCACCTGGGATGTGCATGTTGTCGTAGCGGATGTCCATCTCATGCAGGCCGGCCTCGCTGGGTGCGTAGCGCACGGTCACGGTGCCATCCTTGTTGTCGGTGATGGCCGGCTGCGCCACCTTGCCCGAGGGCATCCGCACCTCCCCTGCAGGGCAGTGGGGCCCGGGTCAGGGCAGCCCGTTGGCACACTCTGGCCTCTGTGGCCCCCTAGCTCCTTCCCGCCCCCGCTCACCAGTGATCTCGCCCTTCTTGATGGTGAAGGGGATGACAAGGTCGAAGGGCCTCAGGCTGGTCACATCCAGCCCGTTGACACCCACCAAGGGTCTTTCTGGGGCCTGCAGTGGAGACAGAGGGCCTGAGTGAGGAGCTGCAGGAGGGAAGGGAGTCCCGTGTGGGAGGATCTGGGGTCCCTCCTAACAGGTGGCAGAACAGGGCCTCACGGGACACCCAGCTGGCCGGTCCCCGAGTGTCCCCTAGGGCTGGGAGGAGGTGGGCCAGGCCATACCCAGGTCTGCTGGCCGCCCTGGGCGTAGGTGTACGGTGGGGCCAGCTGCTGAGGCCGTAATGGGGGCTGTGCCGTGGGCTGGTCTCCAGCCAGAGCCTGCAGAGCAACGCACAACAGCTGGAGACTCTGTCATCGCAGGTGAGTCCCGCCCGGACGCCTCACCCCTGACCCCTCCTGACCGTCACTTGGAAGGGGCTGTTGGGCACGTGTTCGCCGCCAAAGCGCACGCAGATGACATATTTGCCCGGCTGGGGGGCCGTATAGAAGATGTCAAAGGTGCCGTCCTCGTTCTCTACCACGTCCACGTCCACCTCAGAGCCGTCGGGTGTGCACACGGTGCAGGTCACCTTGCCTTTGCCCGCCGCCTTGGTGTCCACGGTGATCACCGTCTCCTCCCCAATCTGGATGGTGGGGCCGATGCCAGCGCCTGGTGGGGCAGGGTGGGTCCCCAAAGGGGGGGCCAGTGCATGAGCTCAGCGCTCGGGCCACTCCTGTCCACCTGCCACCCGCCCAGGCCTCTTACTGCCACCACCAAGCACAGCCAGGCCTCCCGCTCCCGCCCCCCCCCCAAGCTGGGATGGTGAGTGATTTCTCAGAAGGCAGGAAAGGTTCCCCCGAGCCACCTCAAGCCTGGGAGTCCTGTCTCGGGGGAGTCCCCCACATGGGAAAGGCCCAACGGGTGGCACCCAGGAGTCTGAGAGGAAGGAAGGGCCGGGAAGCCCACGAGGCCACCGCCGCCATCAGGGCACAAGCATTTGCTGCCACCGCCCCCGCCCACTTGGCTTCAGCCTGCGCCGTGGACCATGCTGACCGGCGCCAGCGCTCCGGCTGGGCCCACAGCTGCCTTCGCCCCCGCGGCCTGGCCCTGGCCCCCAGTGCCGTGTGCGGACGCGGTGAGGCGGAGTCCTGCTGCAGCGTGGGGAACGTGACACTCGCCCCCCGCCCCCCGGGCCTGAAGGTGAAGTTGGAGTTTCCTGACAACTGAGAACGCTCGCTCGACCGGAGGCTTGCAGAGAGGGGCGGCCGGGCGCGGCCCGGCGCAGGCAGGGAGCTGGGAGCAGGGAAGCAGGGAGGCAGCACAGCGCAGCAGGCAGTGGCAGCACCCAGGGGGAAGGGGGGCAGGAGGCCCGAGCCAGAGCCGCGGCTGCGAGGTGGCGAGAGCAGAGCAGCGGAGCAGCCTCCGGGGCCCCAGAGTGCCCGAGGAGAGGGGAGGGACAGTGACGTTATGATCTGGGCTCAGCCGTGGAGGCTCGGGGGGGGCTGTGGGCTGTGAGGCCTGGCAGAGAGTGCTTTCTGGAGCCCCTGCCGGGGAAGCAGCTGGGAGCACCAGACCAGCTCGAGGGCTGAGTGCAAGGGGGTCCCCCGGCCAGCCTGCCACTGAACTCTTCTGTCCGCCGAGGGCTCCCACTTTGCTGGGCTCCATGCTGGCCTTCCGCGGCTCTCCTGAGCTCTACACCTGGCCCCCCCTGCTGCCCCCCCTGCCCTGGGAGGCCTCACCTCGCACACAGCCACACCTGGTCTCCCTGGCTCAGAACCTGGACCTGCCACCTAGCTAGTAGCTCGGGCCCCAACCTCACGGTCAGCCCCGACTCCCCGCTTTCCCTGCCCAGCGCCCAGCCCCTCAGCTGCTCCATCCTCAAAGTAACCCCCCAATTTGGCTCCCCCTCAAGCCCCACCACCAGCAGCCTAGCCCAAGCCACCCCTCCGACTGGTCCAGAAGTGACTTCGGTTCCCCAGCTGGGCGCCCTGTCTCCATTCTGCACACGGTGGCCAGGTAAACCGAGACCACTCCCTCAGCCCAGTCCTGCCCCTGCCCCTGCCCCCCCAGGCCCTACCCCCTGCCCTAGGCATGCAGGGCTGGCATCTCAGACCCCGAGGCCTGCTGTCCAAAGTCGTCGAGCCCCTGCCGTGGAGCCCCAGCCACCCTCTAACTTTCTCCCTGGCTGCCTCGGCCAAGGTCCAGGCCGACAGCCTTCAGAGGCTCCCATGTAGTCGTTGCCTCTTCTTGGTGTCCCTGGCTGGGGCTGGCTCTCCCCTCCCATGCCTGAGCAGGAGAACCTCCGTGCCTGGTTGGGGACCATCTGAATAACGTCACTGCTTGGGGAATAGGGGGAGGGAGGGGGGGGAGGGGGGCCACCGAGTGCACTTTGGGGCTCTGAGGCCGGGCCAGGCCCCGCCATGCTGGCCGCCCAAGCAGTCGACGCTGGTGCTATGGCACTACCAGCCAGCCCCACCCACTCATGCAGCCTGCACCTCCCCCGGCCTGGGACGCAGAGGCCCCTGGGAGGTGGGGATGGGGGTCTGTGGATCCGGCCAGGGCCGGGGACTCCCGCTGCTTGGGGAGACCCCACGCGAGAGCCCTGGACGCGGAAAGAGGAAGTGAAAAGAAAGGGCCTGCTGCCCGCCCCCGGGACTTCCCCGGGAAGCCAAGATCCCCAGACCCCAGAGCCCCCAGGGGGGTGCCTCTCAGGATGCACCTCACCCCAAAGCTCTCAGCTGCAACCCGACTTCTCAGATGGGGAAACGGAGGCCCAGAGAGGGGGAGGGCCGGAGCGCTCATGCTCAGCTCCAGAGGCCCCCCTGGGCCCTAATCCTCCAGCTCCCCCCTCTGTCCCTGCCAAGAGCTGCAGCTGGAACTGTCCTGGGAATCAGCACGGAAGAGGAAAGGAAGCTGCCCTCTGGGCAGGAGGGGCATTGGGAGTGGCCCCAGCAAGCAGCTTACCTAGCCCGTGACCTCCGATTGACACTGAGGTGAGAGGGCAGAGAGCAAGGAGAAAGGTCAGGTGAGTCACTCAAGGGGGCGGCCCCCACTCCCACACGCCGCCCCAAGCAGCGAGCCCTTGCACACAGGCACACCCAAGCCCCGTGCTGAGCGCCGTGGCCGCTGGCGGGCTGGCTCACCTGTGACGGTGCACTTGCTGGCATCCCCAGTGGGCACGGCCCGAACGCGGTACGGGGAGAAGGGGATCTCATCACCACCGTACTTGATGAGGATGGTGTAGCGGCCCGTCACGTCTGGCACGTAGGCCACCGTGTACGTGCCGTCGTGGTTGTCTTGGATGTGCGTCTTCTTGGGCTTGCCCTCAGGGTCCTGTGTGGCAGAGCACAGGGGAGGCAGTTGGCCCAAGCCCAGCCAGGCCTGGGGTTCCCTCAGGCCCTCTCAAAGGACCAAACGTCAAGCACCACTGCTGCAGGGACAGCCTCCGAGCCGCTCAACCACCATGGCCCAAGACGGCTGCCTGCATCCACCACTGTCCTTTACTTCCCCACGGGCAAGGTCCAGAAGGGAAGCGCCAAAATGCCCAGTGCCCCCCTCCCCACCCTGCGTGATAACAGGCAGGGCCAGGGACTTGGCGCCCATCCTGCTTTACCCCCACGAGGACCTCTCAGCTCCCATCCTCTACCCCAGGGCCTGCCCCAGCACTAGGACGAGCTCCCCCGAAGATCTCAGAGTCCTAGCCTTAATACCTGGCCCCAGAGAATGTTACAGGCAGAAAAGCTGAGGCACTAAGGGCTTTGGTGACATCAGAAGTGAGCAAGTGCGTGCGTGGGGAAGCCTGTGTGGCGGGGGGGCCTGCCCTGGCTGGCACAGCTCCTAAGGGAGACCAGAGAGCCGGACTGGCCCATCTGCCCCAGGCCGCGGACCCCGCGCTGCACCCCGCTGCAGCCTGGGCCCCTCCCCTCCCTCGCCTTCCCTGTGCCCGGAGCTGCAAAACAGCAGGACCAGGCGGCCACCCGCACGGCCAGCTCACCGTGATCTGGACCGCCAGCAGGCCCTCCCCCGCGTCCTTTGCGTCAATGGTGAACTCCACAGGCAGGCTGGCGGGCACGCCAGTGGTGTTGAGCCCGGGGCCGCTGGCCTTTACCTTGCTGGCATCATGTGTAGGCAGCACCTTGACCTTGAAGGGGCTGTTGGGCCAGGATGCTGTGAGCGGTCAGGAAGGCTCTTGGTGCCCAGCCCAGGCCCCTCCCCACAGGCAGAGGGCCCAGCCTCTTACCTTCGGGGCACCTCTTCTTCCCCATACAGCACTGAGATGCTGTAGGGCCCCTCACGGCTGGGCACATAGTTCACGGTCTGCGTGCCATCGGCATTGTCCACCACATCCACTGGCTCCACCAGGCCTGGCCCCAGTCCCACAGACAGAGCCTTAGCCGGTGCCCTGGGCCCCTAGTCCCACCACACTAGAAAGCCGAGTCTGGGCCACGCACCCAGCCCTCACCCCAGGGGGGCTCGACTTGCCCTCACCTGCCCGTCCCCAGAACAGCCCTGAGCCCCTGTGACATCTCAGACCCTTGCCCGCTCTACCTGCCTCCCGCCTGCCACATCTGCTCAGTGGCCGAGTCCTGTCTCTTCTACCTCCTTTTGGTCCCCTGCCCCAGGGCACTGGCTCTGGGGTCACCTGAGGCTCCTCCGTCAACTGCCTGCCCACCGGCCCCGCCCCCCGCCCCCACCGTGTGCTGGGTCCCCTCCCTCAGAGGACCACACTCTCCTGACCTGACCCCCGCTCCCAGGCACAGGAACACTCACCTTTGGGCCCCTGCACTTTGACCTGCAGCGGGGCCACGCCGGCCTTGCTCGTGTCCACCTGGAAGGACTGAGGGAGGTTGGCACGGACCATGCCTGGGCTCAGGCCAGGCCCAGAGCACTTGACCTTGGACGCGTCTGTCACATCGTGCACAGGGACCTTGAAAGGACTGCCTGGAGGCGGGCAGAGGGATGGCAGCTGTGTGAGACAGAGTGGAGGGCGGACGGGTGGTCCCAGCCCGGCCCCAGCTGACCTGCCTCCTCACCTGGCACCTGATGGCCGCCGTAGGTGACGTTCAGGCTGTAGGTGCCGGCCTCGTAGGGCACGTACTCGACCGAGCAGCTGCCGTCCTTGTTGTCCATGCAGGACATCTTGGCCTCGGAGGGGCCCTCTACGGCCAGGCCCAGGCCCCCTGTGCCAGCTCCCCTGGTCCAAACAGACAGCCCGTTATCCCCTGGGTTCCAAGGCCCACTGCGGCCCCTGCCTCTGGGGCTCTCGCTCACCTGGTCTCCACGGTGAACTTGTTGGGCTTGTTGGTGGTGCCGCTTTGGATGCCCGGCCCGTGGACGCGCACTCGGGAGGGGTCACAGCCCTCGGTCACGGGCACCTGGAAGGGGCTGCTGGGCACAGGGCTGCCGTCGTAGGTCACGTCCACAGAGTGGAGTCCTGCAGGAGGGCAGGCTGGGTCAGGAGGAGCCCAGGTCGCCCTGCCCCCGCCCCCGGCCCATCCCTCCAGCGCCGCAGCACGCACCCTCCTCGTAAGGCGTGTACTCCACTTTGTACGTGCCGTCGCCACAGTCCTGCACGTAGGTCTCGGTCAGGTTGCCCGAGGGGTTGGCCACGCGAGCCTTGACGTGCGGCCCTCCGGTCTGCGTCAGAGCCCGGGCATCCACACTGAACTCAGTGGTGGCTTCTCGGAAGACGCCTACAGGGGGGCAGGGAGAGGAAGAATGGGGCTCCAGGGGCCCCGGCTCTCCCCGCTCGCATGCCCTATGGTGGGAGGCCTCTCACCTTGGCCCTCGATCCCGGGACCATAGCACTGGACGCCTGAGGTGTCCACTGCGGGCTCCACCTGCAGCTTGCTGGGGAAGTTGGGCACGGGCTGGCCGCCGTACTTGATGGTGACAGTGTAGGCCCCGGGGCACAGGGGGATGTAGGTGATGGTGTGCGTGCCATCGCCATGGTCCTGGATGTGCACCTCGGCTGGCAGTCCCGCCTCGGAGCGGATCTCAATGGTCAGCTCTGCGCTGCCCGCGCTCGAGCAGTCCACGTGGAACTGGCCCGCCTCGCCGGCGGTGGCCCGCTCCAGCCCGGGGCCTGAGCACTTGACCTTGGACGGGTCAAAGCAGGGAACCACGTGGGCCTTGAACGGGGAGCCGGGGATGTGGGTGCCAGCGAAGAGGATGTTGATGTTGTAGTCTCCAGGCTCCGCAGGCACGTAGGACACAGAGCATGTGCCGTCCCCGTTGTCCAGGCACTCAAGCTGGGCCTCACAGGGGCCCTCCACTGTCAGGCCCAGGCCGCCTGTGCCAGCGCCCTTGGTGTCGATGGTGAAGCGGGCAGGGGAGCCTGCGCTGCCCCCCTGCAGCCCCGGCCCAAAGGCTTTCACCTGCGGGAGGAGGGGCAGGTCAGGAGCCAAAGCCACGCCACCTCCCTGACCCTCGACCCTCAGACCCCCAGCCTGACTCCGCCTGCCTCCTCTCGTTCTGGCTCCCCTCCCCCGCCAGACGGGCACAGGCAGGCCTGAGCAGGGCCACCACTCAAAAGGACAAAAATGAGAAGGGGCGAGGGCGAGTCTGGAGAAGAGAGGGGGTGGCGCCTATGCCCCAGTTACCTTGCTAGGCTTGGTGGGGGGCACAGCTTCGAGAGAAAAGGGGCTGCCAGGCACAGGCACGCCGTCGTAGGTCACCTCGACCTCGTAGGGCCCCTCCTCACGGGGCACAAAACGCACCACGCTGTTGTCAGCCCCTAGGCCTGGCTCCACCTTGCAGGGCACTGCTGTCCCTGAGGGGCCCACAATCTTGGACACCACTTTGCCTTGGCCACCGGCACCCTTCGACTTGACTGTGAACTCCTGGTCTTTGCCAACATCCACCTCTGTTGACACGATGAAAGGAAGGCGAGAACTGTGACATGGGCCCAGGCAGCCCCGGGGCACGCTCAGTGGCTGGCTGTGACAGGCCCCAACTACTTACTCTCTCCCAGGCCGGACACCTTGATCTTGCTGAGGTCCAGGCTTGGAGACACCGCCACCGAGAAGGGGCTCTTGGGGATAGGATCCCCTCCATAAGTGACACTGACACCCACTGGGCCCTGGGAAGGGTACAGAAGGGCAGGGTCGTGGGTCATGGCTTCCCAACTTGGGCATGGGGAGGGGGCTTCAGAGACAATGGCTTCTCTCTGCCACTGCACCCCCTGGACTTCCATGCCCGCTCTCTCCCAGGTGGAAAACGAGAGTGGGCGGGAAGCCCCCTGGAGCTGCCCACCCAGCCCACCACGTGAGGGGGCCCACGGGCTCAGCAGGTGTATGGACAGGCGTGGCCACAGGGGGTCAAGGTAGCTACCTGCTGCACAGGAGTGTACTTGACGGTATAGGTATTGTCATGGTGGTCAACGAGGTCCACATCACGCACCGCGTCCCCCTTGGCCAGCCCCGAGAACTGGACATCCAGCTTGCCTTTGCCGGCAGCTTTGGCATTGACCGTGAAGTGTGTGGGTTTGCCAAGCTCGACACCTGAGGAGACACAGCTACCCTGTAGGGGCACCTTGCCCCACACCCCCTCAGGGCTCCCCAACCTCCCCATGGGGTACTTGTCCTCACCGGTACGACTGAGGCCAGGGCCCTCGGCCTTCACCTTGCTGGCGTCATGGGAGGGGTCCACCTTGACCCGGATGGGGCTGGTGGGCGTGGCCTGCAGGGGGCAGGAGGAGAAGGGCTGAGAGGAGAGCAGCACCCCAACACCCAGCAGCGTTAGGGGCCGGGAGTGGCAGCACCCACCTGGTCAGCAAAGAGGACCATGATGGTGTAGCTGCCCGCCCCACGAGGTGTGTACTTGACCGTGAAGGTGTCGTTGTCATTGCGGATGATGTCGAAGTCAATGTCGGCCTCGGCGGGGCCCACCACGCCGGGGGCACACTTGATGCCGATGCTGACATCACCTGCGGGCGAGGAGGGAGTGGAGGCTGGGGCCTCACGGGGACGCCTCGCCCACTCGCCCACCCGCGCTCTCGAGGCAGGGCCTTACCCTGGCCGGCCTCCGTGCAGTCCACAGTGAAGTAGGTGGGCTCGTGAGCCTTGAGTCCCGTCTTGGCCACTCCTGGGCCGTACACCTTGACCTTGTTTGGGTGGCTGCCGGCTCCCACATTCACCTGCAGGGCACGGGGGCAAGTGCAGGGGCATGACCAGTCTGGAGTAGGGGCAAAATGGCGTGCCCACCCTGGGGAGTCGCCTGGTGGCTGCTTGAACAGTGACGTGTAAAGCAACCACACGCTGCTGCAATGCCGCCACCCTTCGCTACCTATCCAACCAGAGCGATGAGATCACTCGTCTGCACTAACACCTGTACTGGAGCGTTCACGGCAGCACTGCTCACGACAGCCAAAAGGTGAAAAAACCCCAAATGCCCGTCAACAAATGACTGGACGCCTAACATGTGGTCTATCTGTACGATGGAACACCATTCGGCCGTGGAAAGGCAGGAGGCACTGACTCGTGCTATGCTGTGGGTGAACTAACGCGAACACGACATTGAGTGAAAGCAGCCAGACACAAAAAGCCACAGGGCCTGGGAGTCCGTCCCCAGTAAATGTCTAGAGAAGGTAAACCGCACAGCCAGAAAGCGGGTGAGTGGCTGCTTCGGGCCGGGGGCAGTTGGGGGGTAGAGGAGTTTCTCTGGGGGACGGTGAAAATGTCCTCATCCTCGACTGTGGTGATGGCCGCACAACTCTGAACTTACTCACAACCAGTGAGTTGTTTAACTGAAAGGGGTAGGCTGTACGGTATGCGA
Organism: Balaenoptera physalus; assembly: GCF_965194825.1. Taxonomy (NCBI): domain Eukaryota; kingdom Metazoa; phylum Chordata; class Mammalia; order Artiodactyla; family Balaenopteridae; genus Balaenoptera; species Balaenoptera physalus. The sequence goes on along the minus strand of NC_138903.1, from coordinate 133,600,129 downwards.
GTTTCATCGAAGAGGGCCGTACCAGAGCAAAGCAGGCGCCCAGGGAGGTGGGCTAAAGGCCTGTCTGAGGCCTGCAGAGGGCAGGCTCACCCGGAAGGGGCTGCTGGGGATGCTGACGCCTCCCCAGGACACCATGGCCGTGTGCTTCACCGGCTTCCGGGGCACGTAGGAGCAGCTGTAAGTGCCGTTGCCGTTGTCCTTGACCACCGCCTCCACGGGGCAGCCCTCGTTGTCCTGGAAAGTGGGCGGGCGCGGGCAGCCTCCTGGTCAGTGCCCGGGTCTGGGCACCTGCCCACCCTGCCCCCCCCACAGACGGGCACCCCACCTGGACTTGGACCCTGAGAGGAGCCTTCCCGCCGTGCTTGGCGTCCACCGTGAACTCTGCCGGCTTGTTGACGGCCACGCCCGTCTTCTCCAATCCAGGCCCACGTGCCTTCACCTAATGGGGGGGGCCACTCAGATCTCAGGGGACCAAGTGCTGGCCTCCAAACACAGAGTGGCAGGAGTACGCTGCCGGCAATGCCAGCCCAGGGCCCCAAAGCCCAGAGACCCAGCCCAGCGGCCCGCACCCTTTACCCTGTCAGGATGGAAATCCTGGGGCGCCTCGCGGATGTCGGCCATGAAGGGGCTGAGACGGATGTCTTCACTGTTGCACAGCACGTGCACGGCATACTCGCCAGCCTCCTGGGGCCAGTAGCGCACATCACAGGAGCCATCGCCCTTGTCATCACATTCGATCTTGGCCTGCGATGGGCCCTCCACCGAGAAGCCTGACAACAGCCGCCAGCTCCGTCAGTGCCCTGGAGCCTCGGGAGGGTGGCCCTCACCAGCCTCTGCCCCCAGGTGCCCACATCGCAGCCTCCAACTTACCCAGGGTGCCCACGTCGTCCCCAATGGCCTCCACCACAAAGTCTGCGGACTTGCCGACGACGCCGCCCTCCAGCCCGGGGCCCCAAGCCCGCACCTTCTGATTGCCACACTCGGTGCCCACCTTCACCTCGAAGGGACTGCAAGGAGAGAGCCACCCAGGGGAGTGCCAAGGGGCCCCGTCTTGGAGGGGGGCCGGCCCGAAGCCAGCAGAGGGAGGAGCGCGCCACCTCTGAGTGCTCAGCCCGGGGCCTCACCTGCGCCCGATGTTCTGGCCGCCCCACGTGATGGTGACAGTGTATGTGCCGGGGACCATGGGGTAATACTCGAAGCCATAGACACCATCCCCCAGGTCCTTCTGTTTCACGCGCTCCTCGCCCTCTGCCGGAGACAACGGAGGGCCTCAGGCCTGCCCAGCGGTGGCCGGGGACTGGCACCGCCCACCCCAGCCCAGCCACAGGCCAACTTACTGGGACCCTTCACGGTGACCTTCAGCTCCCCACTGCCCGCGCCCTTCGTGTACACCTTGAAGTCGGCAGTCTCCTTCACTCGCACACCCTTGGGTTGGAGGCCTCGGCCGACGGCGCGGCAGGCACCTGGGTTACAAGCTGTGGGCAGAGGGCTGGCTGAGCTGCGGGGAGCTGGCGCGGGCGACCCCTCCCTTGCTCCCACAGGGCCGGTGAGGGACGCGTAAGAAAGAACTGGACATGGCAGGCCTCCTCCCACCTGCTCCAGCCACGCCAGCCCCCAGCCCCCCGCCCACCCGCCCCTAGGAAGACAGATCCAAGTACCGTTGACCCTGTGGGCAGAGCAGAGAGCAGCAGGTTTCTAGACAGCTGGAGCGAGCTCTTCCGAAGGTGAAAGCGTGGAGAGAGAGAGATGGAGAGGGCGAGAGGAGGAGGAGGAGGAGGGTCCCAGCCGGGCCAGAAAGAGTGCGCCCGCACAGCGGAAGTACAGAAGCCCAGGGAGCCGGGGCGGGGGCTGGAACGGGACCTGCCCGGCTGCCCCCCTCCGAGACCGCGGGGCTGGAGCCGTGCCCAGCGGGGGGCGGCCGGGACTGGCCTACCTTGGCCAACAGTGACAGTGTAGGGGCTGCGAGGGATGGGCACACCAGCGAAGGTGACATGCACCGTGTGGACGCCCTCCATGGTGGGCTGGTAGCTGCAGCGATACGTGCTGTCGCCCCGGGCCTCCAGCTGAGGCTCCACGGCACCCTTCCGTCCTGCGGGGTCCTGGATCACCACTTCCACCTCGCCTGTCCCCGCTCCTGTCAGGAGGCATCGGCTCAGATCCCGGAGCCTCCAGGCCACTCCCGCGCCCCCGCGGCTCTTTCCCCAGACCTGCCGGCCTCGGCACCCTCCCCTCACCCGCCGTGAAGATCTCAAAGTAGGTGGTCTTGTTGGCGATGTTGCCGCTGGGCTCCAGGCCAGGGCCCTGGGCCGTCACTTTGCTGGCATCTCCCTGGGACTTGTCCACATACACCTCGAAGGGGCTCTTGGCGATGTGCTGGCCGGCAAAGAGCACGGTGACCTGTTCCCAGGAGGGGCGCACCGTGAGGGCAGGGTTGGGGCGCCCTCGCCACTGCCCTCGCCACTGGCCTCCCCTTGGGCTGAGGGCTCACCTTGTGAGTCCCCGTCACCTCGGGGACATACCAGACAGAGAAGGTACGGTTCTTGTCGTTATTGGCGGTCACCTTTGCCTAGGGTGGGAAGGAGTCCGTGAGCCGTTGCTCAGAGCGGCCCCTCCGCACGGGGGCCCGGCAGCGCCCTGCCCTGCCTGCCGGCCGCCCTACCTCCTCCTGGTGCCCGGCTGGGTCCTCCACGTACACCAGCACCTCTCCCTGCCCAGCGCTTCTGGTCTCCACGGTGAACTCTGCCCGCTTCTTCACCATGTTGCCTGTGGGCTCGATGCCTGCCCGGGGATGGGGGGGAAGCCACAGGCTGGCTGTGAGGGCTGACGCACCCCCACCGCAGCCCCATCAGGCCGTTCGGAACGGGGTGAGTCAGTTCGGTGTACACCCCAGCGCGCAGAACCCGGCCTTCAGCCCCAGCTGCGCTCCTGCCGTGGGACAGGCCTGGGCCTGTTTTCTAGAACGCTGGCTTGAGTTTGCCTCGGGCTGGTGTGGCGGGGGGAACACAGAGCCAGTGGCCAGTTTTGACCAGCCCTGACCCACTCCTGTCTGACTCATGGGGGGCATCTGATAACCCGGCAGCCACGTGACTGCAGACTCCCCAGGAGCTCACGTTCAGGGAGGAGGTCACCTTGCAGGAGGACCCCCCGCCCGGCTCTCTCACCTGGCCCGTAGGCTCGGGCTTTCTTCGGGTTCAGTTTGGGCCGCAGGGGAGCCCCTGGTTTCAGCTTGGCCTTGGGGAACTGGGACAGGTAGGTCATGACGGAGTGCTCATCCACATTGGGGTCCACGATCTCCTCAGGGGTGATCACCTGTCACGCGCAGAAAAAGCAGCCAGTTGGCCTCCAAGCCTCAGGGTCCTGGGACGCACCACCTCCCCGCACTGGGACCTTGGCCCCCAGGCGGCCCCGGTTGGCCCGGCGGAGCGTACCTGAGGGATGCCCAGCCAGTCGTCGGCCTGCTGCATGGCTTCCCTCGCATTGTTCACGGGCTTGCTGGCATCCCAGGAATCCCAGTCAGGGCACAGGCCTGCGAGGCAAGGAAGGCCATGAGTCTGGGGGGCCACGAGACCCGGCTGCAGGCCACCCCCTCCACCCCCCTACAGGCGGCCCCGGCCCCCCCGATGCCCCTCACCCGGGGCACAGCTGTCAACAAGGGCGCCCAGGGCCCTGCCACTCTGCCAATCCCGGCTGAAGTTGGTGATGGGCAGCTGCGGCAGCTTGTTCTGGATCCAGCCCAGGAGCCTCTGCTTGGGTGTCTGTTTCTTGGTCTCCTCGTCCTCCTCCTCGTCCCACATGGGCATGGAGATGGAGTAGTGCAGGATCAGGGTCCAGATGAGGCCCAAGATCAGCTTGAGGTTCCCGTCCACGATGGCCTTGCTGTCTGTAAGGGGAACGAGTGGCAGCGCTGGGTGGGCAGGGCCGACCCGGGAGTCCCCGTGCGTGCGCGCACACACACGCACATGTGGCTTTGGGGGGTGGTGCACGTTCAGGGTGTCAGGCCACTCCCAGGCACTGGGGAATGTGGCAGCACAGCAGGCCCCAGGGAGGAGGCGGAGGCCCCCGTGGGGCAGGGTGGGGTGTGGGTCGGGGCCCTTTCTGCCCAGGGCCCCTTTGGGGGTGTGAAGGAGGTTCAGAGGCCAAACACCTGTAGACACATGGTGACAATACAGCACAATGAGGGGGCATTGCTGGAAGCCCTGGGGCCGTGGGGACCCAGAGGAAGGACAGGAGACAGACCTAGGCAGCAGACAGGGCCAGGGGAGGCCTGGGGACGAGCGCCCTTCCCCAAAGGTGGCTCTGGAGAGTGAGTGGGATGAGTGCTTTGCAGGGGCCCAACGCCCATCCCCGGGGATCTCCAGGAAAGGGGTAGGAGGAGCAGCCGGGCCCCAGGCCCTTGACGCCACGCCAGGGCCCCTGACCTGGCACTGAGAAAGAGGAAGGCAGGCGGGCGGAGAGGTTGGGAAATACGGCTGCTGCCCTGGGGTCGCGGGGGTGGGTGGATGGCATGAGGCCGGGGAAGCGGAGGCGTTGGGCAAGGACCCTTTGGGTGGAGGGTGTGAGCCCCGCCCCCCCACTGCCTTAGTGCTCCCCCTCCCCCAACAGAGCCAGGCTGGGAGTTGGGCAGCAGCCCTGGTGCGGGGGGAGGGGCTGGGAGCCCCAAGGAACCAGTGGTTGGGCTGCATGGCCCTGACTCACTGGGGCCCGGCAGGGATGGCCTGCCAGCCAGGATGACGGGCAGGACACATTCCAGGGGCCCCCTCACCCAGCCCGAAGGGGGAGGGCGGAGCCAGTGAGCCTGGGTTGGGCGCTCAGGGCCCAGCTTGGGAGCCTGGGTGGCAGAGGTCATGGGTGGGGTCCCCAAGTCCCGCTGCCTCAGCAGAGCCTGCTCAGCTGCTGCCCGCCCTCCTCGCCACCTAACGGGCCACTGGGCTGCAGGCTGGTGGCCGCCAAGCTCACCACAGGGGAAGTGGTTAGGGCGGGCACCCTGCACCCCATCACCATGGCAATCCCTCTGGGCTCTGAGCCCCACCCAAGGCCCTTCTGGGTCTCAGCCTCCTCAAGCGATGGGGGGGGGCCGGGGGGGTTCTCTGAGAACTCAGGAGGGCTGCTCATCTTTGGAATCCCTGCTGGCGTGTTCCACCTACCGTTCCCCAACAATCAGTAGAAAATACTTGTCTAGTGAGTCAACTTAGGGGTGGGGAGAAAGGGATGGACGCCACCAAAAGGGCCATCAATGGCAGGTAGCCTCTGAATCCAGTGGGCAGCACCTTGCGGACCAGCTCAATGCCACTCAAAGCAGAGCGGCCTTCCTGCTCCTAGACTGGGGCTGGTCCCGGTCCCTCACCACTGCCTTGCACTGTCCCCAGATGGCAGGTAGCAGGGTGGAGTGGGGGCTTCAGGCTAGGGGTGACGGGAAGGTTCAGACAAGACCAAGGGCGCAGGAGCAGCAGGGCCTTCCTGCCAGGCTCCCTCCCACAGAATCCTGAGTCTAGCACAAGCCCTCAGCAGGCCCGAGGTCCACTATGACCCAGGAGGGGAAACACAAGGCCAAGCTCATCAGCCATCATGGGGCTGGGCCCTCCCCCCACCACCACCCCCCACCCCCGGTCCATAGGAGGCTGGCCTAGGCCCTCCCATCCACCTCACAAAAGAGGGTGGGAAGGACCGGGCTCAGAGTTGAGAGACAGACTGGTTGGATGGCCCCGCCCCATCCCACCCCGTTTCCCCAGCCCCCGGGGCCAGCCTGCCCCCTCCCTCCCCTAATCACTGCTGCTTTCCAACATTTTTTTGCCTTATATGGCAAAGCTCTGGGAACTAGGCCTGCTCCAGCCAGCTCACAAGAGGAGGAGAAGGAGGGAGGGGGGGAGGAGGAGACCCCCCCCAGACAATTGGGGTGTGGCCCGCCTCCCCACATCCGGTTGCCCCCCCACCCAAGGCTCAGAGATGACTCAGCTTGGCTAGACTGAGGCTGGGACTGGGGGGTGGGCCTCGGCCTCGACTTGCATTCCAGAGAAAGAGGTGGGGCCCTTGAGACCTGCCCTGAGTGGTTGGGGGCACCTGAGTCTCGGTCCCTCCTTTTCTCAGGCTCAGCATGGACCGGGCCAGGGCTGTAGGGACAACTGGAAGGCCTCTTTCGATTCTGAAGGAAAGAAAGCTCATGCCCCTCCTCTCCCTGTTGCGGCTCCCCGCCCCCCGAAGTCGCCAGCTCTGGTGCCTGTCCCTGTGTGGCTCTCATCTCCGAAGTGCCTGGGATGATGCAGTAGGCCCGATCAAGGCCAGCCTCACCAGCCCAGTGACACGAACACTGGGCTGGCAGCGAGCCCAGCACATGCTGGAGTACCTCCCAAACAACTCCTGCATATTCTAGATGCAGGAAAGCAAGTCCTACATGGAGGCAAGCGTTTGGCACAAGCTCGACAGTAACTGGGTATCTAAGTGACTACAAGCCAGCTCCCTTCACTGGCCAGCGCCCAAACCCATCTCAGGTGCTGTTTTGCTAGCTATGGCCCTCTCTGGCCCCCTAGTTCCCGAAAGGAGATCGAAACTTGGGGTATGAGCCATCTTCACTGGAGGGCACTAGACAATGGGACCCACAAGCTCCAACCCCCTGTTTAAGGAACCACAGGGGTGCCTGAAGCCCAGAGGGCCCTCTCCAAACTGCTGTAGGGGGTGGAGAGACCCGGCCTCCCCCTCGTTAAAGATGGGGCACTAGGCGCACGGCCAGAGCTTGGCCAGTGCCCGCCCCCCCAGGCCCTCTCCCACCGCGGGCGCAGCGGCGGGGGCGCGGCCTGTGGAGGATGTGAGCTCAGCCTGGGCGTGGGCCAGCCGGGGACCGGCGGGCGGGGGCGCGTAGCGGTCCGCACGCACCGCCGGCCTGCGAGCCTTTGTTCTCGAGGCCCACACGGAGCTGGGCGGCCCCGGGGACTCCCGGGGCAGCGCCACAGCTTAGGGGGGGTGTCTGCGAGGGGTCAGCCCGGGGAAGATGGGAGGACGCGCGGAGCCCCCCTCCCTCGCCTCCCAGCGCCACCGGGCGGCCCGCGCCCTCACCTATGGACACGAGCTTGATGCTCTCACGCTCCAGGAACTCGAGCGCCACCGACACATTCTCGAGCTGCATCTGGCGGAAGGTGGGCCTCTGGTTGTGCTTGCGGTGCATCTTCTTCTGGCTGAGCACCTCGAGCAGCGCGATAAGCCGCAGCCCGTCGCTCAGGTCCGTCTGCAGGTTGGCGATGCGCTTGCTCACGCACTTGAGGTGCTCGTTGCACCAACGCGTGAATGTGTTTTGCTGGATCTTCTTCCACGGCGCATCCTCCGCCAGGTCCTTCTCGGTGGCCGGCATCTCGGCGTCTCGCGTGTCGGCGCCACTTCCCGGAGCCGCGCCTGCAGCGCTCTGGCCCGCCCGGGAGTGGGAGCTACTCATTTTGAGGCGCGAGGAGCCGAGGGGCGGTGCTGCAGCCCAAGCAAGGGGACGGCCCTTTAATTAAAGTCGCAGGCACCTCAGCGAGCGCGGGGCGATGCAGACAGCAGAGGTTGCGCTGCGGAGAGAGCGAGCCCTTTAAATGCGGGCGGGGGCGGGGCTGGGAGGCGGAGTCATATCGGGGCGTGGCCGTGGGTGGGGCTTCGGGCCGTGCCCGCCCCGCCCCACCCCACCCGTTGGAATGCCCCCCTGAGTCCCCCGGCCTAGGCGATTTCGACCCGACCCCCAGGCTCCGGGAAGGGTTGTTGGGCCCCATAGCGGGCAAGGATGCGCTCAAGTCCTGAGATCTCCCTCCTGCGCTGCAGGAAACGCTGCAGCGAGGAAAGGCTTAGCAGAGTCTGGCGCTGGACCGCTTGGCTTCCAGCGGGCACACCATACAAGGGACTTTCCTTCCCCAAGGCCCCTGCGGGGGGTGGGGTGGCCCGCCCTCCCTGAGTCACGTGGACTCCGCTCGGTCCCCGCAGCCCCCCGCCGTCCCCTCTCCCCCGAGCTCCGGCGCTTGGGGTTCCCTGGACGCGCCCCAGCCGGCGGCCCCGGCAGCAGCAGCAGCAGCAGCAGCAGCAGCAGCAGCAGCAGCAGCAGCAGCAGCAGCAGCAGCAGCAGCAGCAGCAGCAGCAGCAGCAGCAGCAGCAGCAGCAGCAGCAGCAGCAGCAGCGGGAAGGGGCCCGATCTGAAGGGCGAGCCCTTGGAGAGCGCAGGTCTGGGCCAGGCGCTGCTGGCAGCGCTTTGCGCGCGCGTGCGCCACGCCAGGGAAGCCCGTAGCGCCCGAACCCTAGGCCGCCCCCCCAGACCCCCAGACCCCCTGCCCCAGCCCGCCTTCCCGCTCTGCAGGGCCTGGCCTGCGCACCTGCGCCCCGCCGGTCCCCACCGCCTCCCTCCCTCCCCGCTCCACCCGGGAGGAAATGGGGCACTGGGCCAGGAGGCCACCGGCACTCCAGGAGCCAGCAGCCTTGGAAGGGGCCCGGGCGTGCCGATGCGCACTGGCACAGGGCGCCGTGTGATGCATGCAGAGACAGCGAGTGCCCGCCTCACCCACCCGCTGTCCACCTGGGGCGGGAGGGGCTTCCGCTCCTGTCGGAATGGCCCCTGAGCCCAGTGTGACCAGCGGCCGGGCAGCGGCGGGGGGCGGGGGTGGGGGCTTCCAGACTCAGAGGGACCTGCTCCGGGGTTCCAGTAAGACTTGGTGGGCTCTGAGCACCTGGGTCTCGGTGGGCTTCGGGGCCGTGGTAGTGCAGAGCGGGCCCCCAGGACAGGGGGGCCGGGGGACCGAAGGGGGCAAACCACGGAAGGCTGCCAAGGCCTGCTGGGGAGCCGGGATGGTGTCTCCAGGGCAATGGGGAGATATTTGCTCAAAATTAATTTTCTGGTAGATAACTGGAGACCGTGGGAGGTCACTGTGGGGAGACATTGACTGGCAAAGGCACAGGGGCAAGAGGCCTGTTGGGACATTCACTGCCACCCTCCTCAGTGAAGAGAAGCCAGCTTACTCATGGCTTTGTCACCAGAGTGGACTTACTTGCCCCAGTTCTGTGTACCTCCCCTCTCCAGGATGTTCCCTTCTTTACATCTTTTTTCCAGAAAGGCATGTCTCTGTCCCTCCTGCTTGATTCTTAGATTGACCCGCAGACTAGCAGTAATTAAGTTATCTGCTGAAGACCAGTGGGAGAGGAGGCCCTGGGTCAGCCAGCACGTCATGCCCAAATATGGTTGACTCTTGCACAGCCCTGGTATCTGCATCACCCACAGTGGGGCTGCAGTCCCCACGGGCATCTCCCCTGCCCTCCAGCATGCTCGCTTAGGGGCTGCCTGTCACCCCACTGGTTTTTCCTCACCAGTGGTGGTGGTATGGGGTCCAAATGATGTTTTTCAGTCTGAGGCTCACCTCCTGTGCACTGTCCACTCCTGACCACTTTCAGACACACGTGCACAAAACTCCACACTGCGGTGTTTGGGAACTGGGATGGAGGTGGGAGAGAGAGCTGTAGAGGGGGACCTGTGTGGACCCCTCCCTATCAGGCCCCATTCAAGAGGGGGTGAGAGTTGTTCTTCTGATTCCCCTGCCCCACTGGAAAGCAAGTTCCCAAGGACAGAATTACACCAAGAATTGATTTTCACTCCATAACTGCCATCCAATTGGGTCTGTGTTCATTCCTTAATCTTCAGAGAGCAGGGAAACTGAGTCAGAGTAAGCGACCAGAAGCCGGCTCCAGCAGAAAGGGGGACAGAAGCTGGGTGCCCTGGCTTCCAGCCCTAGGGTTTCCCTATTTGGGGGCGATAAGTGATGGGGGTGTAGAGGGTTCTTGTCCCTAGGGGACATAGTATCACCACCAGGTGGCGCCCCATCCCAAAGCCCCCAGATCGGGCAGTCCTTGGAAGCCAAAATCCAGCTCTTTCATATTTTCCCTTATTTGGAGTAGATTCTTGGATGTTAGACACACCCCGCCTCCCACCCCACTCCTGCCCTCAGACTCCAGGCCAGGCCCTCCCACAGGAGTGCTTCGGCTGATGAAGAAAGCCGAAGAGTGGCAGGAGGGGCTGCTCAGGCAAGTCCAGGTGCAGCAGGTGACAGCACTCAAGCCCTGAGTTCCCACTTCGACAGTGCTGCCTGGAGCACACGCAGGTGGGTCTGCCAGCGGACTTCACCTGCTTCTCCTGGACCAGGTGGCATGGGAATCTGGGGACCCTGCCGCTCACATCCTGGCTGGTGTGAACATCTAGCTCAGAGCCAACCTGGGACAGGGCGCAGCCTGAGAATCTGGCCTGGCCACCCTCCCACCCGGGTCCCCGTGGAGCACAGCAGCCCAGGAGCCAGCCCCCATGTACCCAAGGCAGTTGGTGCCCAGAGGACTGGTGTCACTGAGGTACCCACTGTCGCCCTCCCAGGGGGCATACTGGCTGCGAAGTGTCCTTCCAGGTGGTCACTCGCGCTCAGCCCACACAATGTCCTGGTTTCAGGGCCTTGCCTTCCTGGACAGTCATGCAGTGACCCGCTCACGGGCACCCACGAGAGCCCATATCCTGCCAAACGCTCAGACATCCTCTCTCTCAGGGACCCCCCGTGGCTTTCGGCTCCCACACTCCTGGGCACACACATAGATTCCCGGGGAAACCAGGGAAGGCGGCTGCGCTCACGCACCCGGCTGCAGCTGGCCCTGGGCTCCCGCTCCGCGAGCAGCTTGGTGACCGTCCCACTCGGTGCCCGCCTCGGAGGCCTCACCTGCTGTCCCTGCGGGCGGCCGGCGACCGCGGGGTGGCGCCTGGCCGGTCCTACAGCCCGCGCCGAGCGCCTCGGGGCTCCGCTGGCGTCCGCTGCGCGCCGCGCGCCTCCACGCGAATGGGCCGCCGCCGCCCGCCTTCTTGTTTGCCGCACCCCCGCCCCGCGCCCGGCCCGGCCCGGCGAGAAAGCCTTAATTGGTAAAATCGCCCAGGAGCGGGGGTGGCGGGGCGCCGCGGGGGCGCGCCGTGAGCTCAGGCGCCCGGGCCGCCGGCGACGCCCCCCCACCCCCGATGAGCTCACCGTCCAGCGAGGGGAGGGGCGCGCCCAAGGGGTCTGCAGGGCCTGCGTCTCAGCCCAGCAGCAAAGGCCACCTCCTCCAGGGAGCCGCCCACAGTCACGGCCCCCCGCCTTTGCCCCGAGCCTGGGCTGTCCAGACAAGTTTGATTCTGCCCTTGGGGGTGGGGGGCGACAGGCGCTTGCAGGTGCTCACTGAGCGCCTACCACCCGGAAGTCCGCACTGGGGCAGGGACCCGAGCCCCGTGATGAGCCAGCGTCCTGGCTGCCACTGATTTGGCCTCTGATGGGTGCCAGGCCTGGCCTGGGAGCGAGCAATAGAAATGTTCTGAATTCTCAGGAGCATGATTAGGTGCAGTGCTGAGCTCTGGGCGTGTACAGTGGGGTGTCGCCGAGGAGCCAAGTGTCTGTGAACTGGGTGGGCACAGCCATGCCCTGGCACTGCCAGGCTCCCTCTTCCTCTTCTACGTGCCCATTTCCTGGTAGCTTCATATTCAGCTCAAATGTTACTTCCTTGGGGAAGGCCACATAAAGCAGTGTCTTAATATTTTGCCCACAACCCTCAATAAGAACTACATTTTACATCCTGAGCCAGTACCTGCACGCACACACAGATTGACACAAATAACTGAAACAAACGTTCCACCAAATGAGACTTTCCCTTACTGCCTGAAAACACTCTGATATTTCCTATTCTATTCTACTTCATAAAAAGAGAGAAAGAAAAGAAGGAAGGGGGCTTCCCTGGTGGTGCAGTGGTTAAGAATCCACCTGCCAATGCAGAGGACACGGGTTTGAGCCCTGGTTCGGGAAGATCCCACATGCTGAGGAGCAACTAAGCCCGTGCGCCACAGCTACTGAGCCTGTGCTCTAGAGCCCGAGAGCCACAACTACTGAGCCCGCGTGCCACAACTACTGAAGCCCATGCGCCTACAGCCCGTGCTCTGCAACAAGAGAAGCCACCGCAACGAGAAGCCCGCGCACCGCAACGAAGAGTAGCCCCCGCTCGCTGCAACTAGAGAAAGCCCGTGCGCAGCAACGAAGACCCAGCGTGGCCAAAAATAAATAAATAAATTTTAAAAAATACCTTTAAAAAAAAAAGAAAAGAAGGAAGGGAGGAAGGGAAAAAGGGAGAAGGAAGGAAGAGGGAGGAAGGGAGGAAGAAGTTTGGTCACACCTGCTAAAATGCTGGCTCTGCTGGCAATGACCTTTCCACCTTGACCCATGGTGGGATCGCCTTGCAGTGCCTCGGCCTTTGTCTCTCCATCTACTGGGACCCCGTCCCCACAGCACTGGGTTATCCGCACTTGACAGATGAGTGGCCTGAGTTTAGATCCATGAGGTGGCTGTGTTGGAGCTCATGGCCAAGGCTGTCCTTCAAGGAGGGAAACCCACCTACCACAGGCATTGCAGTCAGAGCCAGGGGTACAAGAGGTGGGGTAGCAGGAAGGAGACACCTTCATTTTAATTTTCTCTTTACACTACTATCTCCCTCCCCTCCCCCCACACCCCTGAGACACAAAAATCTCGGGGTCTCTACTTCTTCCAGGTCTGGGGGAACGAAGGTTTGTACAGCACCAGCTCTTGCCTGGTAGAGACCGTAATAAAGACTTTTTCTCCTTGTGTTGAAGGTTCCTGAAAAGCACTAGAACCGGCTCCATTCCCACTGCCAAGGCAAGCTGACTCTCCAGCTAGTCGTGCCAACGGTCCCAAGGTGGACGGATGTGTTCTAGGGCTGGAACACAAGGTGTTAATTGAGAGGCTTTTGGTCAGCTAACCATTCCCTGCTGTATATTGACTGGAACAATCTTCCACATGTTAATTTTCACAATAATCACCATCTTACGACTTTTGTTACTATCTGAGCAATGTTTTAAAGTATTTGATTGCCAGGCAAAACCCATAGGATGTTTAACATCCTTGAAGAGAAAAACTAAATTTTGTATTGTACCAAAGTATTAAGGTTCTGATCTTTTTAAAAAAATATTTATTTTATTTATTTGGTAACACTTTATTTATTTGGTTGCACCGGGTCTTAGTTGCAGCAGGCAGGCTCCTTAGTTGTGGCATGCATGTGGGATCTAGATCGAAACCGGGCCCCCTGCATTGGGAGTGCAGAGTCTTAACCACTGCACCACCAGGGAAGTCCCCTTAAGGTTCTTATCTTAAATAAAACATTAATAGCTCAGTGAATAATCGTCTCCTTGGACCTGACTGTTGAGGAATGTATTCATGTTGATATTACTTTTCCTTACAATTTTTGATGTTGCTGGGATTACAAGTTATAGAATATACTGCTTAGAATCCATTCCCCATTCTCAAAGGAGAAACTGTCTTCTTGTTCTTGACTTGGAATCGGTGGCTTCCAAGCCCACTCTTCCCAGCAAGACTCCCCTCAAGGCCCCAGATCTCCCCTAACAGGTCCTCTGCTGACTCAGAACCCCCGCTGGGCCGCACTGTCCAGGTTAGGACCTCGCGGGCTAGGTACTGGCTGGGGGAACATCCACGAATGAATTGCACTCGGGGCCCTTGCACAAGTCTCCTCCCTCTCTGGGTCCCCAATTCCTCCTCTATGTGACGGGGTGGTGCCGAGGGCCTCTCAGCTCTGATGGTCAAGGGCTCGCTTGGTTTCTGGTGGTCTGGGACGGGTCTGCCTGCAGTGGGGCTGGACTTGGGCTCCAGGTGGGCTTGTGCGCAGGCAAGTCAGACTCCTGGTGCCATCCATGGTGGGACCTCATAGCGGGGCAACTGGGGGAGAGGGAAGTAAAAGGCAGAGGGCCAGGGCAGGTGCCGGGGGAGGGGCTATTCCTAGAGGAGAAGGCAAACTTAGAATTCCTTGACCTCATAAGGAAACATCTTGGGTCTGTATGGGGAGGGGTGGCATGGGGAGGACAGCCTCTGGGACAGGGGCCAGCACTGCAGAAGGCTTGGAGAGGTACTGGGGAATCTGATCTTGCCAAAACTCCAAATTCCATGAGGCCAACTCTGAGCGGCCCAGAGCCCAAACGCCATCTCCCTCCCTGCCCTGAGATAAGCAGCAAGACCCTGCCCTGCCCAGGGCTCTGCCCCCTCGTACTGCCATGCATGTCTGGGGCCCTCATATTTTGGGAGACAGAGCAGGCCTCATCTTTACTCTAAAACCCAGCCTACAGCAACTTTTCTGAGGGTCTTTGTGTGTGGTCAAACCAGGGCCCTATCTTCTCTCCACCCCACGAACGAACCTCCATGCAGAACTGGTCTGTGACCCTCACCAGCTGGGCCAGCCTTCCTGCCTTGTCTTCCCCCAGGTACCAGCCGTCATCTATGAGAACCTCCTCCCCAGGCTCCCAGTTCCGGGAGGAGCACTTCAGTGCCCCCACACTCCATCAGCTGCCTTCGTTTAGAACGTGACTGTCATCTCCTTCCCAATTTCCACAGGGCAGCTCTTTACTGACCAAGCCCCTCACCAACTCCTAGTGACAGTCCCGGCTCCCCAGCAGGCCTTGGCAGCCTTCCGTGGTTTGCCCCCTTCGGTCCCCCGGCCCCCCTGTCCTGGGGGCCCGCTCTGCACTACCACGGCCCCGAAGCCCACCGAGACCCAGGTGCTCAGAGCCCACCAAGTCTCACTGGAACCCCGGAGCAGGTCCCTCTGAGTCTGGAAGCCCCCACCCCCGCCCCCCGCCGCTGCCCGGCCGCTGGTCACACTGGGCTCAGGGGCCATTCCGACAGGAGCGGAAGCCCCTCCCGCCCCAGGTGGACAGCGGGTGGGTGAGGCGGGCACTCGCTGTCTCTGCATGCATCACACGGCGCCCTGTGCCAGTGCGCATCGGCACGCCCGGGCCCTTTCCAAGGCTGCTGGCTCCTGGAGTGCCGGTGGCCTCCTGGCCCAGTGCCCCATTTCCTCCCGGGTGGAGCGGGGAGGGAGGGAGGCGGTGGGGACCGGCGGGGCGCAGGTGCGCAGGCCAGGCCCTGCAGAGCGGGAAGGCGGGCTGCGGCAGGGTGTCTGGGGGTCTGGGGGGGCGGCCTAGGGTCCGGGCCCGGACCCGTGCTCTCCAAGGTCTCGCCGTTCAGATCGGGGCCCTTCCCGCTGCTGCTGCTGCCGGGGCAGCCGGCTGGGGCGCGTCCAGGGAACCCCAAGCGCCGGAGCTCAGCGGAGGGTGGACGGCAGGGGGGGCTGCGGGGACCGAGCGAAGTCCATGAGACTCAGGGAGGGCGAGCCCCGGCCAGCGCGCGACCCCGCCCCACTTCTATGTCCTGGCCGGTTTCTGCCGGTTCCACGGCCACAGGCCCCGCCCCTCTTCATTTCGGGCCCGAACAGGCCAGCTGGTGACGTCTTGGCTCGCCGACCCCGCCCCGCTCCCAGGTCCCGGCGGGTCTAAGCTCATCCCCCTCGAGCGCAGGCCCCGCCCCTCGTTCCCGTCTAGCCCAAACACGCCAGCGTGTGACGTTTCTGGGCTCGCAGGCCCCGCCCCCTCCCGGACGCACAGCCCCGCCCTCTCCCACGGCCCGACCGGTCCGCGGCTCTTCGCCTCTAGCGCGCCCTACATCCCTCTTTCGCCTCTAGCCAATCCCGTCAGCCTGTGACGTATGGGCTCGCCAGCCCCGCCCCGCCCGTTCCCAGGGCCCGACCGCTCTGCGCCGGGGGCTCCCCGCGTCCTGGCTCCGCCCCGCGCAGCGCGCGCGGCCCGCAGGGACCGCGGTTGGACGCGAACGTGACGCAGGCGTGACGCGGGCGTAGCCGCTCCCGAGGCGTTCGCGCTGCCCCTGCCGCGCTCTGAGGCAGTCGTAGCTCGGCCCGTATCGCCAGGCCCGGGCCACCCCCAGGCCTCTGCCGCCCGCTGCCCGCCATGGACGACTACGCGGTCCTGTCGGACGCCGAGCTGGCTGCCGTGCTGCGCCAGTACAACATCCCGCACGGGCCCGTCGTGGGTACGCGGCGGCGGCGGCGGGCCCCCTCCCCGCGCTTCGCCCCGCGCCCCCTTCCTTAACCCCTCTCCGCGCCGCCCCCGGTCTCGCGGCCCGCGCCCTGACCGCCCTGTGCCCCATGTCTGGCCAGGTTCCACTCGCAAGCTCTACGAAAAGAAAATCTTCGAGTATGAGACCCAGAGGCGGAGGCTCTCGCCCCCGAACTCGTCCACATCCTCTTTCTCCTATCGGTTCTCGGGTGAGGCCCCCGCCCCACGGCTCCACCTGGCCGCCCTCGGGGACAGGGTTTGGGAGGAAGGGGTTGCGATGGTGTGGCAGGGGCGCTGGCCGGGAGGGGCACAGGGGAAAGGGGAGGTGAGCCTTGGAGGCAAATGGCCCTGGCCCCTCCCCCATTCAGACTTAGATTCAGCGTCCGTGGACTCGGATATGTACGATCTGCCCAAGAAAGAGGACGCCTTACTTTACCAGAGCAAGGGTAAGGCAGGGGTGGGGTGGGCACCCTGACACCTTCGTTCCAGTGTCAGGGAGAACCTGAGATCTCAACCCCCGCCGTCCTACAGTAGTCCTGGAGGGGAGAAACCGAGTCACAGGCCCCAAAATGGGATTCAGATTAGGGCCATCTGGCCAGGTGGGGACACCGTTGCTCCCTTTGCTACCGCTGCCCCCCCTTCCCAAGGCTATAATGATGACTACTATGAGGAGAGTTACTTGACCACCAGGACTTACGGGGAGCCTGAGTCTGTGGGCACATCCAAGGGCTTCCGCCAGCCCTCGGCTTCACTCTCAGATGCTGACACCTTTCACCACCAGGTGAGCTGGCTGTCGGGCACCCTGTACTTGGGTACAACCTGAGGGGGTGATTGCGGGGTTTGGATAAATCAAGGGGGCCACTGGGTGCAAATGGTGGCTCCCAGAGCCTCCCGGGAGAGGTGGGGTCAGCAGACACCTGCCAGGTCAGTGCCTTTTTTGGGGGGGGGGTGTCAGAACTGTTTGACTAGAGTGCCTGGTACATGCCCTGCACCCTTGCCTGGGATCTAGGTTTGAACTCTTTCTGAGAATCCTGGGGCAGAAAGTAGGGTGTAGGCAGCTGGGACAGTCACTTAGCAAGTGGCAAGGCCCCATAGACATAAGGCCGGGAACCAAGAAGGGTGCTGGAGGGTGGCAAGGCCCAGGCCTTGAAGCAGTGTTCAGAATCGGCTGGGCAGGGAAGTTTGGACTGAGGGGTATGACGGGGCCAGGCTGACCCTGCCAGCCAGTATTCTTACCCTGATTCACTTCTATAGGTTCGCGAAGACAATCTTTTCTCTTCTGAAGAGGAGGGCAAGGATAGGTGAGTAGTAGGGAGGGCCAGGGACTGGGGCTGATTCTGGGCTCAGGCCTTCCTGGCCTATCTGCTCTCCTCTTTGCTTTAGGGAACGCCCCGTGTATGGCCGGGACAGTGCCTACCAGAGCATCGCACACTACCGCCCTGTTTCCAACGTCTCCAGAAGCTCCCTGGGTCTGTCCTATTACCCCACCTCCTCCACCTCTGCCGTGTCTTCATCTTCATCTCCTCCTCCTTCGTGGCTCACCCGCCGTGCCATCCGGCCAGAAAAGCAGGCCCCTGGGGCTGGTCTGGGCCAGGATCGCCAGGTCCCACTCTGGGGCCAGATGCTCCTGTTCCTGGTCTTTGCTGCCTTCCTGCTTTTTGTTTACTACTCCATGCAGGCCGAGGATAGCAACCCCTTCTGGGCGGGGCCCTGAGGGTCTGGCTTGGTGGCTTGGGGCCAGCTGCTCTTGGAAGTCCTGGCTGACTGCCTTAGCAGTGTTTTCTGGGGGAGGGGGGTTGGGGCTTTTCTGTGTGTTCTAGCTTGGGGGTACTGGGACAGGGGCAATGTTTGCTTCCCCTGCCTTGTCCTGCCAGGGAGGCAGCAGGCCTGGGCCCTCTGCAGCATGGTGGGCCTGGGCAGGTGTTCCTCTGGAGCCTCCTGGCCCTACTTGCCTCTGACCCTTAGGGCCTAGGAGGGCAAGACCCTTCTCGTGGAGAGATCATGGTTGTCGTCATTGCATGCCTCCTGTTCATTGTCACCTCATTGGGGGGGATTAACCAAAGGCCACCCTGACTTTGTTTTCGTGGACAATAAAAAGACTGTTTATTTTTAACGTGTGGGCTCTTCCCTTTAATGTGGGGGGGGGGGTTGGGCTGCCCCCTGCTAAGGCCCTCCAGGCCTTGGGTCTCCAGAATTGCCATCTGGCTTTGTTGGTGGTTCTTTTCTTCCTTTGCGCTTGGGGTAGGGATCACATGCTACCCATGGACATATTTGTGCTTTGCTTTTGGGGTCCGCTCCCTGACTCGTACCCAAAGCTCTTGTAACTACTCATAAAAATAACTGTCACACGGAGAACCCACTTGGAAATGCAGGCGAGGCTGCTTGCACGATGTCAGTTATGGGTGTTTAACTTTCCAGCAGACGCCAGTCTTGGTGTTCAAGGGTAGGGGGATGAAGAAACGAGGCGTCTGCTTGGTGGGCCATTTCTGCTGGAAAGCTGATTGTTTAATGCTACAGGGGAAGGCTCCCAGTACTCTGCAATGCTCCATCACCTTTCGGTAAACCAGTTCCTCACCTGGCTATATTCTTTCTTATTGCCAGGTTTTCTGCTGTGGGTATTTCATAATTTTCAAAGAAGGAAACCAAGGGTAGACTGCCACAAGAGGCTGTGCGTCCTGGCTCTGCACTGCCAGTAGAGGGCAGTAAAGCGTGGAGAGGCTGGCTCCGTGTAAACAAGTGGGAATCAGGCACCACAAGGGCTACCTCGTTGGGTGGGGCCCTAGCATCAGTCCCTCTCACCTCTGACCGGCTCCTTGCTACAGGTGGCAGGACTTGGCAGGGCCTGGCCTCTCACCTGCATGTACACTATGAGATCCTGAGCCTTTGGGGGCTCTTGAGCCTTTGGGGGCTCTTGGCTGTCTATGGCTGCGTGGTGAGCTTTGGTCAGGGCTGGGGCTGGAACCATCCTACCAAAGCTCCTGGACATTTCTTTCTGATGCATCCTAGTCTCCCCCCTTTTTTTTCTGGGGGGGCGGGTGTTTTCTTAAAAATAACACATACTTTTTTGTGCATTTAAAATAAAAAAGAATGATGGGACTTCCCTGGTGGTCCACTGGTAAAGAGTCCACCTTCTGGGACTTCCCTGGTGGCGCAGTGGTTAAGAATCCGCCTGCCAATGCAGGCACATGGGTTCGATCCCTGGTCCAGGAAGATCCCACATGCCGCAGAGCAACTAAGCCCATGCGCCACAACTACTGAGCCTGCGCTCTAGAGCCCACAAGCCACAGCTACTGAGCCGGTGAGCCTAGAGCCCATGCTCCACAACAAGAGAAGCCACTGCAATGAGAAGCCCGCGCACCGCAACAAAAGAGTAGCTCCCGGTCTCTGCAACTAGAGAAAGCCCACGTGCAGCAATGAAGACCCAACACAGCCAAAAATAAATAAATTTATTTAAAAAAAAAAAGAATCCACCTTCCAATGAAGGGGACATGGGTTCGATCCCTGCTGTGGGAACTAAGATCCCACATGCCGTGGGGCAACTAAGCCCACGTGCCACAGCTACTGAGCTTATGCACCTCAACGAGACAGCCCACGCACCCTGGAGCCCACGCCACAACTAGAGAGAGAAAAACCCGCACGCCGCAATGAAGAGCCCGAGCGTCACAACGAAAGATCTTCTGTACCGCAACTAAGACCTGATGCAGCCAAAAAATATATATATTTTAAAAATATTTTAAAATATATACAAAAAAGAATGAAAGAAATTGCTTCTAATTTTCTCACCCCTCCCACAGCCTCAGCCTCCTTTGTTTGCTGCAAGCCCCTCCCACCTGGCTCCCCCAGCACCCAGCCAACTGTGGCATGGACTCCCCAGGTCTCCAGCTTCTGCCCCTTGCCATCCCAGTGCAAGAGCTGAGATGAGACTTGGTTGCTTCATGGTGGGTGGTGGGCATGGGCAGGGGGTGCTGCCTCCTCATTGGTGACAATAAGGCCTGATGGTCAGATCAGTGAGCCTGAATGGGGGTGGGGGTGCAGAAGAGGTAGTCAGGTTGCCAGTGCACCAGAACTCCAGGGCAGCATGGTGAGACATCTTGCTTCAGCAACGGATCCCAAATCAAGTATGTTGAGAAGAGGGACCGAGCCTGTGAATACAGCTCCCTCACAGGCTCACACTACCTGGGACTGCTGTTCAGCTGGAGCCCCACCAGGTCTGGGCAGAGAGGCAAGAGGAGCCTAGGGACGTGGTAAGGTTGACATGCTGATACTCTGTGGAGTAGCTGGGGCGGAGAGAAGGGACAGCATGGGAGCAAGGGGAGCTGGGCTTGGGCCCTCCCAAGGAAGGGGAGAGAGATGGCATGGCCTCTGGTGGAATGGTCCTCTCCAGGCCTCAGGTCCTTGATCTGTTCCAGGAAAGAGGGGGAGGCTAGGTGTGCTTGGCAACCACTGTGGTTTCTGATAGAAGAGAGGAAAGAGTCCCCACCCAGGTGACATAGTCTCCCTGTTCTCATTCATTTATTCCCCAAGGGCAACCACATCCATTGATCACCATGCACCAGAGGGAGGGTTGCTGCTCCTGAGTGGCTTCAAGCTTCCTGCCCCAGGGCTCTTAGACACCCCCCTCACAAAGAGTTCTAGCTCCCTAGGGCTCTGGACCGCCCCCAGCACTCCCCTTCAGGCGTGGCCCCACTTCCCAGGGCTCTGAGACTACCTCCAGCAAGAGCTCTGAGGGGCCCAGCTGCCTGAAAGTCCCCCGAGGGCTCTGGAGTTCCATCACAGGGCAACTGAGGATTTCCATTCCCCAGGGCTTAGGCCATCCTCCCTTCCCCCACCAAGGGCTCCAGTGGTGCTGGGAACACAGCAGGGGGTAGCAGCTGCCCAAGGTTAAGGGGACAGTGCCTCCCCTGCTGTGTAGGTGCCAGCAGAACGGAGCGGGGAGGGAATGGTGGTGGTGGTGGTCCTGCCAGGCAGGGAGGAGCCTGGATGACGCAATGGAGCTGGTTGCAATGGAGCTGGATGCGTGGCTGCTACCAGAGGTCTGAGCCGCATCCCTGGTGGAGCACAGAAGGGAGGGCCCTGTGGGTGGGGCAGGGGGTGGAGCCAGGAATCCTAGCTCAGGATCCCACCCTTGACCTCCACTCCCCTGTCAGGTCCAGGGTAAGCAGCAGACAGTGTTGGGCAGACCTAGGTCCACCCCTACCTTGACCCCCACCCTGTGCTGGAGCCGGCTGCTTGAGCTAGAGAGGGTGGCTACTGGGCGGGTCCCCGCACTGAAGAGGACAGTCCATCCAAGAGAACAGTCCAAGGGGTGCACAGCCTGTGGATCCACAAGGATGAACCACCCCAGGCCCCGAGGGTCTAAAGGACAGGAAAGTGCCACTGTTACTACCCCGGGGGCTGGCCAGTTGCCCTAGGTTCAATGTGGCCATTGCTGGAGACTCTGAAAAAAGTCAGGTCCCGCCCCCTGGCCCACCACTTCTCAGGCCATGCCAGCTGCCTGGGGGGTGAGGGGGGCAGGCACACTCTGGAGGCTTCTGGAAGCTGCTCAGCTGGAGAAGTCCAGCCCCAGTGGGGGGGATAGAGGTGGTCCCCCCCAGGCACCCCTGCCGCCGACTCACCCAGAGCCTCCTGCCTGCTCCCCGTACCAGTCGGCCAGGAGGAGACAGTCCTGTCTCCCGTCCTTTCCGAACCCCACCTGCTGGACGGGCCCCCATGGGAGAATGGCCCCAGAGCCAGGCTGAGCTTAAACAGGAGGCTCCGTCCCCGCCCCGGACTCCACATCACACCCAGGCAGCCATGAGGCACGCTAGGCGGCAGCGGGGGAAAAGATGCCACCCTGGATGGGGGGAAACAGGACCCTGACGACAGCCCTGAGGACAGAGGCCACGGGACAGACCAGGCCTGAGCCTGAGGCCTGCCCGGGCAGGGGTCAGGAGGGAGCGAGACTGGGGCGCCATCCCTGCCAGGGCTTCTGGGGCGGGGGGGAACAGGCAGATGGCACCAGGAAAAGGACCACCGAGACCCCATCCTGCTGGGGGCAAACGGCTTGGGACCTGGCCCCACTGAGCAAATCCCCCAGAGGACACCGCGGCCGCTAGGAGACAGGGAAGTGCGAGGCCTGGGCCTCAGCCAGGTTCACACGCAGGGTGTCCAGCCCAGGCCACCCACCCAGAGCCAGCAGGGGTGGTGGCCCAGCTCCAACAGGCCCCACGCCCATGCCCGAGCCCCGCTCACCAGCAGGTGCCAGGAGCAGAGACGAGGTCCCAGCCACACGCCTTCCCCCAGGCTGGCCCCATCTCACCTACTAAGTCTGCGGAGGGGGTGGCTGGTCGCCCCAGTTGGCAGCAGCCCCGCATCCTGCAGGTCCTGTCTGGCCTGAGTCCAGGCAGGGCAGGGGGATGGTGGAGCTGACCACCCACACCCCACGGCCAGCCTCCACCCCTGCTCTGGCCACACCTATGCAACCGACCCTCCCTGTTGCCCGCTCCCCCAGGAGGATGGGAGGGACCCGGCTGAGGAAAGGGGAGCACCGGCCCCTCAGGATGGGACTGCCACCCACCCGACAGTGAGGGAGCCCCAGCACTTCAACAAGGGAGACATCAGTCTGGAGACCCTTGGGATTCCCATGCAGGCCCCCAGCACGGGCGGCCTCACCCAACTCCAGGGCACAGGGCCACGGCGCTCCAGGGCAGCCACCTCCACACCCCCCAGGAACCCCGATGAAGCCAGTGATGGGAGTGTGTGTGTGTGTGTGTGTGTGTGTGTGTGTGTGTGTGTGTGTCTGGAAGGTCCCCACAAGCCCAGCGAGGCCACAGCCAGGGGAGCAGGACTGAGGACAGCGCTAAACAATGGGCGGGGCTGCGGGACTGCCCTTGGGTCGGCGCACCTACTGAGGACGGGCCAGGTACAGACGCCCGTGCTCAGCGGGGGGGGGGGGGGGAACCCAGGTCCTCGGGCGGGCGGAGAGGGTGAGGGCCAAGGATGAGCACTGCAGGGGGGTAGCGGCTGGGTGGGGACAGGGCCTGGCTGCTGCCCTGATTATGCCCATCCACAGAGCGGGCTGCTAGGAAGAGCTCCCCCGGGCAAGGGAGGACCCGTGTCCACGCAGTGCCCTGGGCCCCCGTGGGCAGGCCGCCTCAGAGGGAAGACTGCAGGGAAGCCGGGCCCGCCTCGTCGTTCCTTCTGCCCAGGGCTGAGGGACTGGAAGGTGGCTCTACTTAGGGGGACAGTCAGATGGCCCAGGAGTGTGGGGCTGCAGCGGGCCCGAGCATCTTCCGGAGCCCCAGGACCCTGCGGCCCCCCATCCCGGCCGGAGGGTGTCCCTGGCAGCCACCACCACAGCCAGGAGGCCGGGCCCAGCAAGCACGGCCTCGGCCTCGGCCTCTGCTCATGGGACGGAGACAGAGAGCCCGGCTCTCCTGACACCCACGGTCCTGGGGTTCAAGAAGTGCATGGCGGCCTTGGACGGGGCCGGGGAGCTGTC
The DNA here is from genome assembly GCF_965194825.1 of Balaenoptera physalus. NCBI lineage: Eukaryota > Metazoa > Chordata > Mammalia > Artiodactyla > Balaenopteridae > Balaenoptera > Balaenoptera physalus. The sequence continues at coordinate 133,576,727 of NC_138903.1, read as the reverse complement.
GCCAAGGGCCCCGGCGTTGCCCAGCAGTGAGAGCCAACAGGAAAGGCACTCACCGCCCACAGAACCTGCGTGACAAATTCAGAGCCACCAAGCGTGTCATCAGGGAGTCACGTCTGAGTCCCAGCCAAGAAGGATGCGGCGGGCACCTCTCCCTTGGCCACAGTGGGAGCTCCTTCCTGGGACCAAAGGGACACTCGGCTGCCACCCCGGGCTGGCGCCTGCCACTGCTGAGCCATCACAACCCAGCCCGGGGCTACCTGGCATGGTCACTGAGGACAAGGGGCTCGCCAGCCTGCACCCTCACAATGGGGCCCACCCCTCTCTGCTCCCTGCCCCTACCCACTTCCCAGCTGCACGGTGGGAGGCTGGTGGGGTGGGGAGGGGAGCGGGGAGAGGAGGGCCTGCACCTATGGGCACAGAGAGGCCACCCCAGCCTCAGGCAAGGTAGCTGCCCCCGCCCCCACCCCACTGGGAAGGAGAGGGGGTGGGGACCTTGGAGGTCAGAGAGCACTGGGGCCCAGGCCTGGGTGCGCACTTGCATGGCCCTGGCAGTGGATGGGCTGCTGTGATGAGAAAGCGCTTCCGGCCCCCGCGCCCACGGCAGCGCAACTAGCCAGGACTCCCACCAGAGCTGCAAACTCCTGGGCAGGGGGCACGCACCGCTGGCTTTGTGGGCCACGCTGGGGTCCAGTCACATGTTCTTTCTTTCCTCTGGCTCTTTTTTTTTTAACTTTTGTTTTTAAAATTTTATTTATTTTTGGCTGAGGTGGGTCTTCGTCACTGCGGGCGGGCTTTCTCTAGTTGCGGTGCGCGGGCTTCTCATTGCGGTGGCTTCTCTCGTTGCGGAGCACGGGCTCTAGGTGCGCGGGCTTCAGTAGTTCAGGCTCGCGGGCTCAGCAGTTGTGGCTTGCAGGCTCAGTAGTTGTGGCTCGCGGGCTCAGTAGTTGTGGCTCGCGGGCTCTAGAGCGCAGGCTCAGTAGCTGTGGCGCATGGGCATTGTTGCTCCGCGGCATGTGGGATCTTCCTGGACCAGGGCTCGAACCGGTGTCCCCGGCCTTGGCAGGCGGATTCTTAACCACTGCGCCACCAGGGAAGTCCCTCTTTCTCTGGCTTTTTGTGTGTTTTGTCTGCGACCGTTGAAAGGTGAAAAGCCACTCTCTGCCCTTACAAACACAGGCCTTGCCTGTCTCAGTCCCGGGCTGGAACCTGCCACCCCCGCTCAGACAAAGGACGCATTCCCAAGGGGCCTGTGCGGACCAGGAGTCCCGCACCCAGATTCAGGAGCGAGGACACTCCTTGGAGCCTTCTCATCCGCCATGAACGCGAACAAGCTACGCCCTAGCAGGTACCGTCCCTTCCTCCGCTGTTCCTGGGTTGACCCGTGTGAGCCATAAAAATACAGCAGAGGTGAGGGGGTGTCACTTCGAGCTGAAGTTCTTAGAGAAACACTGCGGCCTTGATCTCGGGGCTGCTCTGTCCTAGGTCGTGGGCTCTGGCGAAGCCCCGCCCTGAGCCGCCCTAGGGAGAGGCCCGGGGGAGGGGGAGGCCCGAGGCCCCGCCACAGCCACACAGCCACGCAGGCCATCTTGGAAGCAGAGCTGCCCCCGCCCATCCCCACACCCTAGGCAGACCAGGGGGCTGTGGCCCCAGCGGAGGCCTCGACTGAAGCCTGTGATGGACCCCAAGCCAGAAGCCCCCAGCCAAGCCTTCTAGAATCCTGTCCTTCACACACGCAGGAGAGTACGACGGTTGGCTGCGTTAAGGTGCTACGATTGGGGTAATCTGTTATGCAGCAACGGGTAACTAATACAGGATGACTTTAAATGGAGAAGACCACTCCAAGTCAGTCTGAAGCAAACAAACCGACGAGAAGCCCCAGGAGCCATTAGGAGAAGCCTGGAAAGTCTGATGATACAAACACTAAAATCGTATGCCTGGCCAAACACAAACCCCAAACCACAAAGTCAAGACACAAGTGACAAAGCGGGGCAAAAAAATAGTAGCAAGACGCGACTCAGGGCTCATATCGTTAACGCATAGAGAGCTTGAACCAGTCAACAAGGAAAGCCCAACGACGCAAAGGAAAAGGGGGTGCAGGAGGGGGCCTTGGAAAATGCAAGCCAAAGGCTACCCCCCCATCTGATCCCACAGCCAGAACGTGCTCGGGTGTTGGGGTCCCAGAGCTGCTGGTTCCGGGCACCCATGGGGGCTGGTGACTGGCACTGCGTTTGCTCTGCAGCTCCAACTAGAAGGCGGGCCATCCTGGAGCCGAACAAAGAGCAGCCACCGCAAGGACTGGCCAGAACGGTGGGTGGTGGCGCTGGGCGTTGAGCAGGTCTGGGCAGCGTCACCCAGGAGCTGGGAGACCCTCTTGGTGAGGAACGTTTGGCAGGAAAGGCGGCGGCGGCGGCTGGAGAGGGCTGGCCACGCCCACAGACCAGACAACTGTCAGGGCAGTTCCCGGGCAGACAACCCCCAAATCCACACTCTTGGTCTCAGGGCCCGTGTTCCTTTCCCATCTCTGAGCTAGGCGGTCAGGTCTTTTTCCTCTGCCTCATCAGAGAGTTCTTCCCATCCCCACGCCCAGGCCTCCGCCCCTCCCTCCTAAGTGTCCAGATGTTATCAGCCCCAGTCCGGGAACTGCTGAGCACGTGTACGAACCTGACACCTGATCCTGCCGGGGCGGGTGGGGGGGGGAAGGCGGAGCGGGGCGCTGTGGACCACATCCTCAGGCAGGGAAGGGTGAAGGCTGCTCAACGGGAAGCCCCAGATCTCGCGAGAGCCAGCACCCTCCTGGCGCTTCCCAGGCCCGTGGGGACCCTGCAGAGGAGCCAGTGTGGGGTAGGGCAGGGGGCACACACCTAGGAGTCTCAGGCCTCTAGAGCAGTGCTTCTCACAGCGGGGTCCCTGGGCCAGCAGCAGCATCCCCCAGGATTGCTGGACTAGCAAATTCGCAGGCCCCGCCCCAGGTGTGCAAGATCGGAGCCTCTGGGGTGGGGCCCTGCAACCCAGGTTTGAACGCGCCCTCCAGGTGTTCTTACGCGCCTCTCAGCGTGAGAACCACCACCGGGACGGACGGTTCCTGATCGCACCCTCTTCTAGAGAAGCCATGAGCTTTCTCTCTCTGCGGGGCTCACCTTGACCTCCCAGGTGAGAGGCAGGCAGGCAGGCACTGATGGCCGATGGCTGCAACCACAGGTTGTCCTGGAGAACAGGCGTGCTTGGGCAGGACTCCTTCCCAGCAGGCCACACCTGTCAAGTGACATGGGGAAGACTTTGTTACTTCGTGCCGTCCCCCCCTCCAGCAGCATGGACAGACACCCCTGGAAGACACCAAGTTTCCGGGCACGGCCGCAGCTCTGCCCACCTCTCCCTGGATACCACGTGTGTGTGGAGCGGGGAGGATCCGTGCTTCACAAGGAACCGTCCGAATCACACTCAGGGGCGCTGGAACACAGTGGGCCAGGCAAGGGGTGGGGTGGCGGGAGGGTGGAAGCTCTCAGGAGCGCGGAGCCAAGGCCGCCCTCAGAGGCCAGGACTGGGGCGGGGGGGCCGCAGACGGAGTGACCGTGCCCTTTGCCATCCCGGTGGGGTCGCCGTCCTCCTTTCCCCCCTCACCAGGCCCCTGGGGACCCCCAATACACTGTGTCTGGCCATCTCGAGCGCCAGACGCCCTCAGGACAGTGCGGGGAATCCTGCCGGGAGCGGCGGGAGGGGCGCCCGACGGAGCCCCCGAGGTCTCCAGGGGCCTGGACTCGGTGGAGGCTTCTCCTCGGCCTCTCCCCGGGAGAGGGCGTAGGCTCCCTGGGGACTCGGGGAACGGGGACTCTGGCCAGGCCCAGGAACCAGAGGGGCGGGGGGCGGAGTCCGGGGAAGGTGGGCGGTGACCACAAGGCCGGGGCGTCGTCCCGGCGCGTCGAGCCCCGCCCTGACCGCCCCCGCGCCGGCCTCCTCACGTCCCTTCAGCGCGCCCACCGGAAGCCGCGGAGCACCGCCTTCCTGCCCACCCCTTCCGGCTGGCTTCGCCAATGACCAAGCTCGACTCGTGACGAGACCCGCCCCCAGAAAGCCCGGCCCCTCTGGTGTGACGGGCACCTCCGTTGCCCAATCAAAAGAAGCCCCCCTTGCGCGCTCCTCTCGGCTCTGCCCCCGCGCGGTTTCTCCGCGGCCGCCGGCTGGGCCGGCTGCGGCCTCTAGGTGTCCCCACCAGGAGAGCGGGGACTGTCCGTGCAGAGTCGCGCGAGTGGTCCGATGTGTACACTCTAAGCCCTGCTTGTGTGCTTTTGGTGTGAACTTGTATTCTGAAGGAATTAAGTTCACAGGAAGTTACACGGAAACGTCCAAGAGGCCGGAGCACCTCCCGCAGTTCCCCCAGCGTCAGCCTGTTGCACAGCTAGTGGGACCGCACACCAGGAAAGGGCATTGGTGCCAGCGGAGAGCTGCTCCGGGTTTTATCCCCGTTTGTGTGTGTGTGTGTGTGTGTGTGGACTCAGGTGACCACCACTGCCATCAATATCCAGCCCGTCCCCTCACAAGGACCCCTCCTGTAGACCTTTCATAGCCACAGCCCCCTCCCTCCTCCTCCTCCCAACCCATGGCAACCGGATTCTATTCTCAGCTCTGTAATTTTGTCATTTGAAGACATTACATAAGGACTTCCCTGGCGGTCCAGTGGTTAGGAGTCCCCGCTCTCACTGCCAAGGGCGGGGGTTCCATCCCTGCTCCGGGCCGGAGCTAGGATCCCGCGAGCCACCAGGGCTTTTTTTCACTCACACACTGCTCTTGAGATCCATCATCCATCGGAATGGTTGCAGGTATCAATAGTTAGTTGTTCCTTTGTATCGCTAGCTGTCGTCCGCGGTGTGGATCAGCCACAGTTTGTTCGGGCCTTCACCCACTGAGGGACATGTTGCCGATTCCCACTTTTAGGCTTCTACAAATAAATCTGCTATGAACGTTCGTGTACAGGTTTTCCTGTGGTCAGAAGTTTCCATTTCTTCGGCATGCCTGCCCAACAGTGCAACTGCTGGGTTCGAAGGAGGTGGAAGTTTAGCCTTGGAAGAAACTGCCAATTTGCATTCCACGGTGGCTGGACCATTTTACACGTTAGCAACCCGCATATTTTTAAAGCACATAACTGAAAATTTTTACAAAACATTATCTTAAGCAAGACTGTTAACAGTTCTGTTTCTCACTTCTAACTATGTTCTTGTATGCAATCACCAACATAGTTACTCACACAGTTTTAAAAAACACAAACCCTGTACATTCAATTGTGATTTTCTTTTAACTAGCAATAATATAGCTTCGAAATTCTTCCATGTCAGTACAGAAACATCTAGCTCATTTCTTCTCTGGCCACGCGGTATTTGATAGAGTACACGTCCTATAATTTACATAACAAATCCCCAACTGATGAACTTTTACCTTTTCCCTTCTTCTTCTTCGTCTTCTCCTTTTTCTTTGTTTTTGCTACCTGCTCTGAACATGTGTCAGTGTCACCCTAGAATAATTACGTCTAAGTGGACCTGCCAGGTCAAAACCTATGGGCATTTACAGTTTCAATGGACACTACATAATTGCCTCCCCAAAAGACCCTGCTTGTCATGCACTAGGGCTGTTAGTCCTTTGTTCCATATGTTGTAAATATTTTCCCTCAGTCTGTCTCTTGTCTTGAAAGACTAGGCTAGTTGGTTTGGGCTGTCAAGAAGCTATACAATTTTATATGACCAAATTTATTAAACTCTCAGTTGATGATTTCTGGGTTTTGTATCTTGGGCACAAAGGCCTCCTCCCACGTGTGAGGAGAGTGATGCGACTGCCGGGGGCGGGGCGGGGGGGATTTCTGAGTCCCCACAGCAAATTCCTCGTTGACCCTGGCTGGCGGGTCGGCCTGCCGGCCAATCACTCTGTGTGTGTGTGTGTGTGTGTGTGTGTGTGTGTGTGTGCGTGCGCGCGCGCGTGCGTGTGTGCGTGTGTGTGTGCGCGCGCGTGTGTGTGTGTGTGTGCGCGCGTGTGTGTGTGTGTGTGTGCGCGCGCGCGGGGGCAGATTGGGGGGAGGTGGTGTTTGTCACATGACCCCACGCTATGTAGACCGGGGCTGGGGGCAGTGCCTCTCAGACACCCAGCCCCTGCCCTCCAGGGGTGCCAGTCCAGTTGCGGAGAAGACAAGCAAATGTGTAACGAGAAGAGTTTAGCTATATTATTTAAACGCATAGGTGGCCCGCAGGGGAGCGAGGGAGATCCATGGGGGAAACCACAAGTGGAATCAGTGGGGTGGCTGGGGCCGAGGCTGGGGCTGGGAGAGGAGCTGCGGGCGGGCTTTCCGAGGGGCTCAGAGTTAATGGGCCGCAGAAGGTGAGAGAGCAGAACTGAGAATCCGCCTGAAACCAGCGCTCTTGAAAGGTCCCCTGCACAGTGAAAAGGAAGGACAGGGCTGTAAGAAGAAGTGGGTCCATCCCAGCATGGGTCTGAGTGAGCAGGAGAGGAGCCCCCTGGCCCCATCATCCACAAGCTGGGGCTGCCTCCCCTCCCCACTGCCGCAGACAGAGGCGCTTCAGAGAACCGCAGGCTGAGAGGGAGAGGACGCCCACCGCCCCCCATCGTGGTAGTACTGCTGGGCTCCCCGAAGAGCAGTCGCTCCCTGGACGGGGACACCTCACCCCTGGCTTCCCCCTCGGGACTCCCAGAGGCCCAGCCGAAGATGGGTCTGCCATCTCAAATTGAAGACACCGCCCACCCTCATGGAACATCGGAAGACTGGCCCTGTCAACGTCCCGTCCCCAGGGCATCCCGGTCAGAGGCCAGATAATATAGTTTTCGGTGAGGGCTGCGAGTGTCTGCTCCGTGCCTGGACTCGTCCATCCCACCCTCGCGGTGGCCCTAGGAAGTTGGGAGCGTGTCCTCCCCATTCTCCAGATGAGCAATGAGGACAGCACGACACAGAAGGGTTGAGTAGCTTGTTCTGAATCACTAGCTAGCAGGTGGCCGAGGCGAGGTGTGGATCAAGGACACTGGCCTCCAAGCCTGACCTCCTTTTGCGGGCCAGGCGCTGCATCTGGATCGCTCCCTCGCAGGGAGCCTCCTGGGCCGTGGTGGTGCGTGTGGCACATCAGCTTGCCCTGAAGGCATCGGAGGTGAGTCCTGGTGACTATCCCCGCCCCGGCCTCGGGCCAGCCCATAAAGGAAGGAGGGTGAGAAAGAGAAACGCCTTCTACTCTTGTGCTTAATCAGGGGGGCCTTTGAAACACAGACTGACATTACCTTTGGATTCTCCTGAGATCAGAGAGCAGTTCTCATGGGTATTTACAAATCGTCTGCATTATTGTGACAGAAGGCTACTCCAACTCCCCAGCCTCCGAGACACAAAACAAAGATACCAAGGAAGGAATCACAAAGACAAGACTAATTTTAAAAGCCCAGGCCGATTTCAAAAAGAACTTTAGAAGTTAAAAACAAAGCCACAGTCATTGAAATAAAAATCTCAACAGATGAATCAAACCACAGATCGGATGCCACCGAAGAAGGAACCAGTGACCTGGAAGATAGGTGGTGCCTCGGAAATCCCCTCCTGCCCCTCCTGCCCCGTTGCCCCTCTTAGCCGGTGCTGTTGCTCTCTCCTTCCCTGAGAGACTGCAGCAGCCCCTCCTCAGAGATCCAGCCTCTGTTCTTCAAGGCCCCTCATCCTGGCTTCTAGGCTGCAGATGACGTTAACCCCCTCCCTTTTTCCCAGGCTCTGGGGGTGGGGGCAGCTTCTTCCTGTACTATCTCTGTTCATCCAGCCCTCCGATCCCCGAGTAACCAAGTGGGGCTCGAGGCACCCATGACCTGCGGGGGCCTCACCATTCATCAAGCTCTCCCCTGTGGTTGACTGGGATGAAGGGCCAAGTGCAGCAAGTGCCCAGGGGAGCCGGACCGGCTGCTGCCCTGAACTGTCGTGGAAGGGACGCTGGGGAATCAAGGCTGTGCTGTGGGGTGACTCCAGAGTGTCCCCGGGAGGGCACAGAGAAAAAACTGACAAGGTCAGATTCCTTACCTCTCAGCTCAAGGCACAGTATGACAGCCAGAGCACTTCCATGGCAGCCCTAAAAATTCTCTTCCTCCTGTACCTGCAGGGCTGAGGGTGCTGGAAATCAAACACTACAAACACAAACAAAACCTGCATCATTGTGCAGAATCCCAAGGTCACCTGAATTCCCAGCCTCTCCATGTTTCTCGTGTGAAAGGTACGGCACTGGGTGGAGGAGTGGGACCTGAAACCTAGAATCGGGACATCTGGTTGCCCTCAGTGGGGGTTGACAGTCGGGAAGCCCGCAGTCCCCTTGAGCCTCCCTTGCGGGTGGAAGTAGCCTGCCCTCCCGTGTCTGGCAGGCTGGTGTTCTCTCCCTTGGGGACTGTGTCATCACCTCACCTGGCGCAGATGCCTTGCAAGGGGACACCCACTGTCCTCCACACCCTCTGCCACCACACCCTGTTGCCATTAGACCCGTAACTGGGGCCCAATCACAGCATGATCCAGGGGGACAGACCAAAGCCTGACCCTAGAGGAAACAGCTCATACGTCAATAAATATTTTCCATAAGGACATAAAAAAAATATTTTCCGGACTTCACCGATACCTACCAACTGAACTGTATTTGAACATTTGTGGTAGTAGGTTCTCAGGGTGTGCGACTCAGTAGGGGAGGTGGGCCACTCGATGGGGTGGATTAACTGATAGTGTATTTACTAGAGGTTCCAGATTAAAAGTATTAGGACAGGGACTTCCCTGGTGGCACAGTGGTTAAGAATCTGCCTGCCTAGGGACTTCCCTGGTGGCGCAGTGGTTAAGAATCCGCCTGCCAATGCAGGGGACACGGGTTCGAGCCCTGGTTCGGGAAGATCCCACAGGCCGCGGAGCAAATAAGCCCGTGCGCCACAACTACTGAGCTTGCGCTCTAGAGCCCGTGAGCCACAACTCCTGAGCCCGCGGGCCACAACTACTGAAGCCCGTGCACCTGGAGCCCGTGCTCCACAACAAGAGAAGCCACCGCAATGAGAGGCCCGCGCACCGCAACGAAGAGCAGCCCCCGCTCGCCGTAACTAGAGAAAGCCCGCACGCGGCTACGAAGACCCAATGCAGCCAAAAATAAATAAATAAATAAATTTAAAAATAAAAAAAGTATTAGGACATGCAGCTGGTGTGTAGTCTAGCACTCGCATGCTTGGCTTGGACCTACGACTGACCTGCATTTCATGGGTTTTGATGCCAGAAATGCCCTGACAGGAGGTGCAGGACAGAATCCATAAGCTTAGGGAGAGAGGAATTTGAGAGTAGATTCATCATATCCAGCCTGAACACTCCACCCCCCAACTGTGTTCCAGGGATAGGTCCAGAAGCAGCTCTTTTCAGCAAGGCGCTGAGAGAGCCATTAGAGCAGGAGCACCAGCCTAAGGACTGAGGACCAGCCGGAGCCAAGGCCCCGACCCCAAGGAACAATCTGGCATGTTCCAGGAAAAGCAAGAATGGCGGGCTGGAGGCAAGCGAGCAAGGCGCAGAAAATGAGCCTCTAAGCAGGAAATAGTTGGGCAGCCTGCTACAGGACTGCTTGATGCGTATAACCCTAAACCCTCTAGTTCTGGGAGCAAAAACCTGACTTGAGTTGCCCCCGTGGAGAGTCACACCTTCTCACCCAGTTTCCAGACCCAGAGCCCCCCTGATGGAAGGGGAGGCCGTGTTCCCTGGGAAGGACCTTGTTGCAGCATTGCTGGAAGTGCACACCGCAAATCTTCCCAAGCCTTCCTAAAGGACCCATTCACTAAAGTGACAGGTCGTCCTGGAGAAGAACAGGTGTGTCACACCTGTCAAGTGACATGGGGAAGACTTTGTTACCTTCTTGCTGTCCCCACCTCTAGAAGCGTGGGCACCTCTGGCGGATACTTAGATCCCTGGTGGTATGGGTACTAGCTCTGGACACTTCTCTGGCAGCTATCCTTGGGCAGGCGGGGGAAGGATCCGTGCTTTATCTTAGAACATCTCAGAGGCACACTCAGGAGGCGCTGGAATTCAGTGGGCGGGGAGAGAACTGTGTGTGGGGGTGGGTGCCACATTCTGGGCCGTGGGAGGGTGGAAGCTCCCAGGAGTACAGATCAAGGCAGCTCTGAGAGGCCAGGACTGGGGCCCAGCCGGACAAGGAGTGACAGTGCTCGTTTGCCATCTGGGTGGGGTCGCCACCTTCCTCTTCCCCTTCTCCAAGTCACCCTGGGGAGCACAACGTCTCTTTTCTCTGCCGGGTCAGGGTGGGCCCAACGGTGCTCACGGGGTCTCCTGAGCCCTGGATCTTGGGGGCGGCTTTTTCTTGGCCTTTCTCGCGGGAGGGCGCAGACCCCGCCCCGGGTCTCCAGGGAAGGAGGACTTCTCGTACAGCCCGCAAAGAAGAGGGCTCAGGACTCTTCGGTTATGGCGGGGGTGGGGGGTGGGGTGTGGAGGCGGGGCCTATCTTTAATTTACCTGGCAGGTATTTTCTTCTTGTATTCCGGCCACATGGTTTACATGCTCAGAGCTAAATTAAGGAGTCAGCTCAGGGCTGGCTTTTCAGGCTGTATACTGTCCTCTAGTGGTGCATCTCCTGCCCAGTACCATTTCCAGGGCTTGTTAAGGGACATGGCTCTCTGCTGGTTTAGATAACAGCTCCTTCCTCATTTAGGATTTTGTCAAGGAGAAACCAAATTACACATACAAGGCACAAACGCAATAAAGCAGGTAGCCGGTTCTTAATTGCTTTATTAACATTAACTTTAACTAGCATGCTTAGCAGATGAGTACAGTTGAGATAACAGTTCGGGTTGGTCACTGGGCAAATGAGACACTTCTGAGATCTCACAGGACAGTGAGGGGTGGAGACGAGAACAGGCTGTGTCCTCTCCGCGGAGCAGTCGTCGCAAGCAGCACGGGACACACTAGGCGCAGCCTCCTCGCGGAAGAGAGGAGATGAAGGCAGACACCAGAGGAAGTTCCAGGGCAACTGCGCTGACACAGTACCTGGGAGGCTACAGGTAGGATGGCAGCAGGTGGTCTGAGCTGGGACAGCGGTGCGCAGCATGGGGGTATAGCGCTGCCAAACCTGGGCAACTGCAGTCTACAATTCAATTCGCATTTTCTTTACTTATGACACACATTTAAGAAACTGTTACCTTATGTTGGTCCCCAGCCCAGTTATCTGTAGTCTCATCAGAAAATTTATTAGGTGGTTGTTTTGTTAGCTATTCTGTCACTTAAAACCTTGTCTTGTAACCCACATTTATGATTCAAAGGTGAAAGTTACTCTTGTGTACGTAGTTCTGGCTTAACAGGAAAGTAGTTAACTGGCTTTGCTTTTAAAAAGAATAAAGCGCAACAGTATAGATTTAAGTGATGGTTTGGCAATGAGCATAAATGTAAGGTAAAGAGGCCAGTCTTCTAAGACCAAAGCCAACAGCTATTTTAATTCATTAAGACCCACTTCACAGCCATTATGATGTGTCTGGCACTGATTCCAAACATACTGAGCAGCTCACTCGGCCTTCCGCTCCGAGGCACTCCTGACACTGCCAGCTGATGGACCAGGATGTCAGGCTCCATGGACACCGCTGCACAAACAGCCTCCCCGATGCCACCTGGGGAAGCAAGGGACATCAGGCTCTGTTCTGGAAACAGCTAGTCAGCCTTAAAACCCCATCACATAGACGCCTTTGAATTTGTGGTTCCCAGGGAAAGATATTTTTCACTGGCTGTTGATTCATAAACAACCATTCCCCGACTGACCAGAAGCGTTCTCGTTCAAAAGTGCGAGTCTCCAAATTGCTCCCAGCCTCACTTATGGCAGGGGCTCTTTCCACTGGGGCTCCACGGATGCAGGCGTCTGTGGAACTCAGATTCTCAAAGCTGTCAGGAACCTACGAACTGGATGCCGGCTTCGGAAGGGCCAGCTGGCAAGGCTGCCCCTGGGGTGGTGCCCGGGCAGTGGGCTGGTGCGAGTGCCCTGCATCGACGAGACACTTTCCCTACTGATAAGGGTGGTCCCTGTGCCTGGACTCTGGCACCACAGGGTGGTTTATGGGGCACACCTGCTTTCCCCTGGGAATCGGGAAGTTTGGCACGCGCCAGGCTGCGACCAGCCCTCAATGAAACCCGGGGCGCTGAGTCTCGAGTGGGCTCCCTGGGTCCCCAGGGCGCTGAGTCTCGAGTGGGCTCCCTGGGTCCCCAGGGCGGCATCTGTGACTGCCGGCGAAGGGAGAGTGCTCGGCTGGCCCCTCATGGGAGGGAGAGAGGAAGCCGAAGGGGTGGGGCTCTCCACCCCCGACCCGTGTCTTCTGTCCTTGGGGGTGCTGGCGTGTGCCCTTTCCCTGCCATCAACCTCAGCCGGGAGGGCACTGGAGTGCTTTCCTGCAGATCACGGGGGTGCTCTTGGGGCCCCTGACACGCAAACACATGAAGCTCCCCACTCCCTCCTCTGCCCCACCTGACCTTCCCTGGCCAAACACTGCCCAGCCCCCTCTCCCTGGCCACACTTTTCCTGCCTTTGCTGTGTTCTCTGCTTGCAAGGCACTATTGCCATTTTTCTGTGGGGGGCAAACTATTAATCATTCAATACTCAAGAGCAACTGTGAAGCTTCTTATGACGCCTCCCCTCACAATGCCAAGTTAGACACTCCTCTGCACTGCCACTGAGCCAGCTACCCGGGGACCAGGCACTGCACACTGTGCTGAGCACACACAAACGAGGATGGGCACGGCCCCACCCTTAGCCAGCCAGTGCAGGCGGGCAAGAGACCCTATACCCATACCGTCGCAAAGAGCAAGTAATACAGGTTGCTGGGTGAGTGGTTGGCTGGAGGTGCCGCCCACGATCATGGCACACCTCTGGTCAAGGAAAACAAAAACACGCTGCACCAAAGCAGACTTTCAAAGTGGTCCCCAAGGCCTGCACACACCTTCTGAAGAGTGATCCTCCACTGTGATAATCTGGCCACCTGTGGCTTTTGCGTTGGAGATGATGGTGGCTGCATCCAGGGGTTTAACAGTAAACAGGTCGATGACGCGGATAGAAATATCTGGAGAACAGAGATAACCAGCTTGGTGTATGAAGCAGACTTAGAATAAAAGACAGATTGGGGCACACAGGCAGCCCAAGTCCTACCACTCCCAGCTTGAACTTCAGCATTCAGCAACAACCAACTGACCTTCTTGCTTAGAAAGATCATCGGCGGCTGCTAAGGCCTCATGCAAGGTCACTCCAGCTCCAACAACTGTGAGCTTGTCGTTGACACCGTTGCGGACGACCTGGTGTTGCACCCACAAAACAAAAATGCTGTGCTTACTACACACAGAGTGTGTCTCAAAGTGGAGGACACTCTGCTACACTGCTCTCCTGAGCCTACCAATTTCACTCCTTAATAGTTCACTATAAAAAAGGCCGAGTCAGCACACTGACCAACAAGGACATATTCTTTTTAATAAGCCCCACTTCATGTTTGTTTAACAAATTCACCTACTTTTCCTCATGATTCACGATGCCAAATTACTAAGTTCTTTTACAATACGTATGCAAAATGACCCTTTAGCAAAGCAGGTGCATTTCCAACTGGGATGTGAAAGGCTGAAGGCCAGAAGCGAGTTGTACAGCCCATCTGCTCCAGAGCACGGACTCACGCCCACCAAGGGGTCTGCAAAGGCGCCACCTCTGGGCTGCGTGAACATCTTGCTGGGGCACTCACACAGACTGGACTCCAATCACGAACACGCGAATGGGGACCATTTGGGGGCATTTTCGAGGTGCATGCCCAAGTGCCCTGTGAAGCCCGTGCATTAGCGGGCCCCTTCTGTGGCTGTGGAAAGCAAATCTCAGAACAGGAGGAACTCGCCCAGGGCAGGGCTGAGACCAGCAGCCAGGCCCATCTGACTTCAAAGCCCATGCTCCCAACCACCCGCTATTCTGTAAGCAGACAGGGTTCTCTGCTCTTTTTTCCATCGTTTTGTTTCCTCCAAAGTCACCCAACCAAAGGCATCTGGAAGTCTGCATTGCATTCCTCTGTATAGCTTTTCCTGTGGCTTAAGAACCATTGCTGACTACAGATATTCAGGGCTTCAAACCACTCACCCCCATTCTTCGAGAATGTTCTAGTGTTTTCATACACACACACAGACACACACACACAAATATACATGTATAGATACATACATATACACACATACATACACACACCTACGTCCCCCTTTGCAAATCCAGCCCTTGAATTATCCATGGCATGCATATTATCACACACGTTTTAACTCACATCAGGAAGTTTACTTCATTTTGTCAGGACAGGACAAACATCAGGGGGGGGGAAAAAAAGAAGAGAGATATGAGAAAGCTTTGAAAACCATATAACTATCACCAAGACACACTCCCCACCACCCCCGGAGGCAAACATATGGCTTTGAGTTAAACGTGGGAGTCCAGGGAACAATAGTGTGAACGTGTAGTTCACACTGAAGTGAATAATACAGCTTTTCCATTCAGCAGAATGGAACTATGGGGGACTATTAACTGCTCTGGGTACACCTGCTCTACTGTGGCGCTGAAGCCAGCCAGCGCTCACTCACTCATTCTGAGCACCAGCCACTGTGAATCCTGGAGCAGCCTGGCCCGTAGCAATCAGGTTGGAAGTCACCTATTGCTCTTCAAGAGTGGCTATCAGTCTTTCACATACTTAAGGAGAGTATTAATGACGTTCTAAAAGGCTTATAAGATAAAGACAGGACATAAAACTTTCCTATGCAGTATGATCTCAACTAAGATATACACATATATATACGTGTATATAGAAAAAGCCAGGAAGAAAACGCGGCCAAATGTCTGTAAGCCCTGCTCTCTAGGTGGTGGGCAGTCACTTATTTTCTCCACAGACGCTGCTGGTTTTCTGCACACGCAGCTCAGACAGGCAGGCACACAGACGTCGAGCTGCCGTAGGGGCTTGAATCCTGGTCTTCCTGAACACCTTCTCTGGCCCTCATCTACAAAACATGGCTGGCTGCTAACAATCTGTGCTTCTAGGGCTTTCTCAAGGATACAGGAGATAGGAGGCACCTTGCAATGCCAGCCTTTATCAGCAGGCCTGGGGGCGAGGCCACAATCCATGTGCAAAACCAACTGCAGGGTCACACAATGGCCAGAGGCAAGATGGTTCATATTTGTTTGTTATATTCCTGGCCTTGGACCTGCAAAACCAGAACCTAACAGATATACTATTCATCTGAAATGGGTTCTATTATTTTGTTTAGCTTGAGGCTGTGATAAGGTACAGCAAAGCAACTCAAAAGCCTTCAAGTTGTTACCAGCTTATCTTTAAGGGCTCAACAAAGAGACTCCTTTCAGAAAGGAGAAAAGTTCAGTTCAGGCTGATATTGGCAGAATGTTCCTTCCTGAAGAAAAGCAGGCAAAGGTCATGAATTTTTTTTAAACTAGTGCAAAGAAAGAATGAAGCGTCAACTGTGGATGTCTCTAGCGCTGGCTTTAAGAACAGTGCTCTCCACGTGAACTGATGCTGGAAGACACTGGAGAACTTAAGGCCTTACCTTGGCCCGTCCAACCTCAAAGTTTTCGTATACGGTGTAAATAACTGCAGTTGCTGGCCGACTGGTCCGAATGTAGCACATCCCCTAGGGTGTAAATGAACACCAGAGCCACAGTTTAGAAAATCAAACTAAATTTCCAACTAATAAACCTCAAAAAGAAGCGGGGGAGGACCTAACAATTCTTTGTACTAAAAACAAAATGTGCCTTCTGGAGTGAGGGCCAACTGTCACGGGGTCAGGTTACTACGAAGGGCCCTGCTGGGTGCCCTGTGACGAGCTCTCCACGCTGTCCTGCTCACCCGTTTAGGAAAGCTTTCTCAAGTATAAATCGATCTGTTGTGTCTCCACAGAACATAAACGTGGAGCAGGAGCGCTGACTCACCTTGACTAGAAAGCCTAAAACACATGGGAAACAACTTTTGTCACAACAGCTTGTAATGAATGCTCCATCCTTAGAAGTACCTTAGACACCGGAATATAAAATGACTATTTCTCCAATAAAAAGATGTAAATACGTTTTTTATCACCTTGAACATATAAACAGGAATGTAAATGAATACTCAAATGTCTAGTATTTGTTAATTTACATACATATTTAAATCGTACATGATAAACCCATACATTAATTTAGGAACACTGATTCCTTTTGTTCATTTACATGTTATGAACTAGTTCTATTCGGTGTATTTTTACAAGGTAAAATTTACTTAAGTGGAGCACGCCCCGAATTCTGATAAGTTATACACCATGTAACCATCTCCTGAGTCTGGACAGCATTTGCACCTGCCCAGAAAGTTCCCTCATGCCTCTCTCCTGTCACTCTCCCCACCCAAGAAGCAACCTCTATTCTGATTTCCGTCACCACAGCTTTGTCTCTTTTGAACTTCCCACAAATAAGACCCTGCAGCACACGAGATTGCACTGTACATGCAAGGACATAGAACAATGTCCCGGATATAGCACGTAGAAAAATCCAGAACAATGTGTGAGGCCACTTAGGTTTAAAGGAAAACAGTAAAAGAAACTCATGTCTCTAACACGTTGGAAATGCTTGGAACGGAACTCGTACGACCCACCCCAACTGTGCCCAGGTTTGCCTGCGCAGGGGCACGGGTGCGCGCAGGCCTGGGGGGTGAGGTGAGTCTGGCGGCCGCTAGCTAGAGTGGTTAGAAAGGTAAAGATTCTGTCCCCTAGCCTCTGCTGCGGCTGGGTTCTGGACAGGAGTTAGGTTGTGTCCATCTGATGCCCCTGGGTGAGACTTCAGGAGGGGCAGGCAGGGCAGAAGCCAGACTTGTAGCCTTCTAAGCTGTTTCTGAGGGCGGGACAGGGCTGGGGACCCCAGGGTTTGTCTGCAGTGGCCTCCCACTGGCAACTGTCCAGTTTTCTGATATCACGAGGTGGCAGCTGCACGGGCTGTGTCTAAGGCCAGCACATGATGGCTTGTCGCTGGGACCCACTTCCGTGGCCCTGCCAAGGGCTCCCTGTCTCAGAGCCCCAGGGCACCCCCTCTTCTTGACCCAAGTCCCACCCGATACAGGTCGTCAGGGGTTCGAAATTCTTCTGCACTGCTTTTTACAATGCGAATGTATTCATGTTCTTCGTGGTTCATCACCCTTTTCTGGGGCAATGGTTCTACTTTTAAAAGGAATCCTACAACCAAATTTCCTATAACGAATATCTATTTTCTTTATGCTGAGAAAAAAATGGGGGAAAAAAAAATCAAGCCATCAGTACCAAAGCAGCATCAGAGCCCAGCAATGTTTTCTGTCGGCGCCAGTGCCCCCTTACGGATACCTCGGTGTTGGCCGCCAGGAGCACGGCGTGCTCCGTTGAGATGGCATCGCTCGGATAGAAAATCGTGCAGTTCGGAACCGCTCGGAACATGGCCAGATCCTCCAGGGCCATCTGGGAGGGGCCGTCTTCACCTGAGAAAGCAAAGCCACAGCCCAATGGAAAGGTGAGCCCGCCCCGTCAGCCAAGCACGCGTGCCACCGGGGTGGCCGCCAGCGCAGCGCAGGTCACTGCCACGCCCCGCCTGAGGCTCCCAACTGACGCTGCAAGCAACACGGCACAGGCCTCTTCTCGGCCCCAAGCCTCGCCAACCCCTGGCACACGGTCCTAGCGCTGCTGCCCTGAGCGACCCAACACTCGTCCCCGAGCACCAGGTCTCTGGCCCTGTGCACTTCTCCCTAGGAGGCCCCCTCAGACTCTGTCATTTCTTCTCTGCTCTTCTACCTTCTCCATCAAGAGACTAAAGTTTTCAGACTCAAATGGTCTCATTCATTTCTCATGGCCTTCAAAGTAGCTGAGAATCACAGAACATAGCCTTTGGGGTGCCCTCGGGGTGCTGCTGGAACTCAGAGGGCCTTCGTGTGGGGGGGAAAGAGACTCTGTGCAAAGAGAAAGCCCGACGTACACCAGGGCGGCCTAGCTCTTCCAGCTAGGAAGGGAACTGTCGCCGCGTACACCGCCTGGCCTGGGACCACTGTCTCTCCTCAGAACCCCGGCTCCTCTGGTCTGGACCTAGAGCCACTTCTCCACTCAGCTGAGTCTAAAACTTACTCCTCACCCAGCCCCAGGCAGAGACCCCGGACCCCTGTCCAGGCCCTCCTCCCTCCTTGCTCTCTTCCCCTGCATCTGGCCATCCAGAGACTTCTTAGCCAGTCTTGCTCTCCCAGGAAGTCCCCAAGACGACACCCAAACACGCACGTCCAGCCCTCCCCTCCAGCATTCTGGCAGCAAGCGTAAGCTGCCACATCTACCTTGACCTGCCCCGCCACAGGAATGTCAGGTGCCCCGTCTCTCTAGACTCCCCATTTCTGTCATCCCGGACGTTTCCCAGGCAAGAAACCCCCGGGGACTGGGGTTCTGCTGTTCCTGCCGTCTGAGACTCCTCCTGTCAGCAACGCTGAAATCCTTCTTCAGGTTCTCACAGACTCGCCCGATTTTCTATCCACTGCTAACACACGCCTCGGTCCTCCTCCCGGCTCCCGTGTTTCCCCCAGCTTCCATGTAGCCCATCCACGGTTAATGCCCACGTGTTGGGCGCCTCGAGGTTTCCCATTCTGTCCAAGCAGGCTGCTCGGGCCGGGGGAGCCCTGGCAGGCTGTGCTGCTCACTTTGCTGTGCCCATGCAGCTTGTCCCCACTTAGACTAAGGCGACCAGAGAGCAGTAAACAATTCGGTGATGCCAGGGTGACCCAATCTCTACCTAGTACGTGGCTTGACAAAGAAGAGGCACTCAGGACAGATAATTATTTCTCGATGACAGAAAAAATGGGCACTTTTCAGTAATACCAAGAGATCGGCTCAAAAGTTACCCAGAGTGTCTGGAACTTCTAAAACATGACATGGCTTTTTTCAAAACGGAGGTTATGATAATCAAACATTATGGAACCTTAAGCACGCTGGCAGTTCAGCCTCTTACAGGCTAATCTTTCTCTGTAAAGGAGGAAGGCGATTAAAATGATGGCATTGAGAACTCATACCTATGGATACCCCGCAGTGGGACCCAATGAGGTTGATGTTGCTTTGAGAGATGGCTCCCATCCGGATCTGATCAAATGCTCGGCTCAAAAAGGCAGCGAAGGTGCAAACAAAAGTAACAGTCCGACCACGGGTGGCGCATCCCAGAGCCACGCTCACCTGCAACACAAAGCAGGTGAATCAGAACACTCCCGGACACCACTGCCCCTTCCGTTCCCCAGCACAGAGTGTGGGGATCTCAGGGAAACCTCTACTCTGCACCCTCTCACCTTGCCACCCCTCCCCCAGGCACCTACCTGGGAAAACCCCAAACCTGGCAAATCCACGGTGTCCCCTGAATGCTGCTACAAAAGAGGAGCTGCAGTGCTGACCCTGCTCCTTCAAATCCAAGATGTGGAAGCTCGAGACACTCAAGGCTGCCCCTGCAGTCACCGTGGGTCTCCTTCCTATTCTCTTCCCCTACCTTCTGTCCCCTCTCTCCCTGCCCCTTCGCATGCTTCCCCTGCGCATTTCCTGGGGAAGAGAGGTAAACAACGGAGGCTCACCCATCCCGTCCCCACGTCCCCGCCGAGTCAGTAGGAGATGGGGCAGACCGGTACCTACTAGAGGCCCACTTGCCCACCGTGCTGAACCTCAGCCTTCTCTAGCTTCCTCAAGGGCATCTCTGAATGTGCAATCATTCCCTCCCCTCCCATGTTCCCTCAGTTTCTCCCTCTCTGATCACTGAAGTGTGTGCTACTATCTTCCATCTTCCCCCCACACTTTCACCTTGTCTTCCCGCGCCAGATGCTGCCCTTCGTCTATGTTGTACTTCACAGGAAACTTCGCACACTTCCTAATTTCCCACTTTCTGCCCGTTTCCCTTCATCTAGGCTGCCATTCCCTGTGAGGGACCCAGAAGCTGCCAAACGGAGAGGACACCTGACCCTGCCTGCATCGTACCTGACCTCTCAGGAGCGGCCAGCACTACAGACCCTGCCGACATCGTACCTGACCTCTCAGGAGCCTCCGGCACTACAGACCCTGCCTACATCGTACCTGACCTCCCAGGAGCCTCCGGCACTACAGACCCTGCCTGCATCGTACCTGACCTCTCAGGAGCCTCCGGCACTACAGACCCTGCCTGCATCGTACCTGACCTCTCAGGAGCCTCCGGCACTACAGACCCTGCCTGCATCGTACCTGACCTCTCAGGAGCCTCCATCACTACAGACCATGCCTGCATCGTACCTGACCTCTCAGGAGCCTCCGGCACTACAGACCCTGCCTGCATCGTACCTGACCTCTCAGGAGCCTCCGGCACTACAGACCATGCCTGCATCGTACCTGACCTCTCAGGAGCCTCCGGCACTACAGACCATGCCTGCATCGTACCTGGCCTCTCAGGAGCCTCCGGCACTACAGACCCTGTCTGCATCGTACCTGGCCTCTCAGGAGCCTCCATCACTACAGACCATGCCTGCATCGTACCTGACCTCTCAGGAGCCTCAATCACTACAGACCATGCCTGCAACGTACCTGACCTCTCAGGAGCCTCCAGCACTACAGACCCTGTCTGCATCTTACCTGGCCTCTCAGGAGCCTCCGGCACTACAGACCCTGCCTGCATCGTACCTGGCCTCTCAGGAGCCTCCATCACTACAGACCATGCCTGCATCGTACCTGACCTCTCAGGAGCCTCAATCACTACAGACCATGCCTGCAACGTACCTGACCTCTCAGGAGCCTCCAGCATTACAGACCCTGTCTGCATCGTACCTGACCTCTCAGGAGCCTCCGGCACTACAGACCCTGCCTGCATCGTACCTGGCCTTTCAGGAGCCTCCGGCACTACAGACCCTGCCTGCATCGTACCTGACCTCTCAGGAGCCTCCAGCACTACAGACCATGCGTGCATCGTACCTGGCCTTTCAGGAGCCTCCGGCACTACAGACCCTGCCTGCATCGTACCTGACCTCCCAGGAGCCTCCGGCACTACAGACCCTGCCTGCATCGTACCTGACCTCTCAGGAGCCTCCGGCACTACAGACCATGCCTGCATCGTACCTGGCCTCTCAGGAGCCTCCGGCACAACAGACCCTGTCTGCATTGTACCTGGCCTCTCAGGAGCCTCCGGCACTACAGACCATGCCTGCATCGTACCTGGCCTTTCAGGAGCCTCCAGCACAACAGACCCTGCCTGCATTGTACCTGGCCTCTCAGGAGCCTCCAGCACTACAGACGCTGCCTGCATCGTACCTGACCTCTCAGGAGCGTCCAGCACTACAGACCCTGCCTGCATCGTACCTGACCTCTCAGGAGCCTCCAGCACTACAGACACTTCCTGCATCGTACCTGACCTCTCAGGGGCCTCCAGCACTACAGACACTTCCTGCATCGTACCTGACCTCTCAGGAGCGTCCAGCACGACAGACCCTGCCTGCATCGTACCTGACCTCTCAGGAGCCTCCAGCACTACAGACCCTGTCTGCATCGTACCTGGCCTCTCAGGAGCCTCCAGCTCTACAGACCATGCCTGCATCGTACCTGACCTCGCAGGAGCCTCCAGCACTACAGACCGTGCCTGCATCGTACCTAACCTCTCAGGAGCCCCCAGCACTACAGATCCTGCCTGCATCGTACCTGACCTCTCAGGAGCCTCCAGCACTACAGACCATGCGTGCATCGTACCTGACCTCTCAGGAGCCTCCGGCACTACAGACCCTGCCTGCGTCGTACCTGACCTCTCAGGAGCCTCCAGCACTACAGACCCTGTCTGCATCGTACCTGACCTCTCAGGAGCCTCCAGCACTACAGACCATGCGTGCATCGTACCTGGCCTTTCAGGAGCCTCCGGCACTACAGACCCTGCCTGCATCGTACCTGACCTCCCAGGAGCCTCCAGCACTACAGACCCTGCCTGCATCGTACCTGGCCTCTCAGGAGCCTCCGGCACAACAGACCCTGTCTGCATTGTACCTGGCCTCTCAGGAGCCTCCGGCACTACAGACCATGCCTGCATCGTACCTGGCCTTTCAGGAGCCTCCAGCACAACAGACCCTGCCTGCATTGTACCTGGCCTCTCAGGAGCCTCCAGCACTACAGACGCTGCCTGCATCGTACCTGACCTCTCAGGAGCGTCCAGCACTACAGACCCTGCCTGCATCGTACCTGACCTCTCAGGAGCCTCCAGCACTACAGACACTTCCTGCATCGTACCTGACCTCTCAGGGGCCTCCAGCACTACAGACACTTCCTGCATCGTACCTGACCTCTCAGGAGCGTCCAGCACGACAGACCCTGCCTGCATCGTACCTGACCTCTCAGGAGCCTCCAGCACTACAGACCCTGTCTGCATCGTACCTGGCCTCTCAGGAGCCTCCAGCTCTACAGACCATGCCTGCATCGTACCTGACCTCGCAGGAGCCTCCAGCACTACAGACCGTGCCTGCATCGTACCTAACCTCTCAGGAGCCCCCAGCACTACAGATCCTGCCTGCATCGTACCTGACCTCTCAGGAGCCTCCAGCACTACAGACCATGCGTGCATCGTACCTGACCTCTCAGGAGCCTCCGGCACTACAGACCCTGCCTGCGTCGTACCTGACCTCTCAGGAGCCTCCAGCACTACAGACCCTGTCTGCATCGTACCTGACCTCTCAGGAGCCTCCGGCACTACAGACCATGCGTGCATCGTACCTGGCCTTTCAGGAGCCTCCGGCACTACAGACCCTGCCTGCATCGTACCTGACCTCCCAGGAGCCTCCAGCACTACAGACCCTGCCTGCATCGTACCTGGCCTCTCAGGAGCCTCCAGCACAACAGACCCTGTCTGCATTGTACCTGGCCTCTCAGGAGCCTCCGGCACTACAGACCATGCCTGCATCGTACCTGGCCTTTCAGGAGCCTCCAGCACAACAGACCCTGCCTGCATTGTACCTGGCCTCTCAGGAGCCTCCAGCACTAGAGACGCTGCCTGCATCGTACCTGACCTCTGAGGAGCGTCCAGCACTACAGACCCTGCCTGCATCGTACCTGACCTCTCAAGAGCCTCCAGCACTACAGACACTTCCTGCATCGTACCTGACCTCTCAGGGGCCTCCAGCACTAGAGACACTTCCTGCATCGTACCTGACCTCTCAGGAGCCTCCAGCACTACAGAGCATGCCTGCATCGTACCTGACCTCTCAGGAGCGTCCAGCACTACAGACCCTGCCTACATCGTACCTGACCTCTCAGGAGCGTCCAGCAGTACAGACACTTCCTGCATCGTACCTGACCTCTCAGGGGCCTCCAGCACTACAGACACTTCCTGCATCGTACCTGGCCTCTCAGGAGCCTCCAGCACTACATACCCTGTCTGCATCGTACCTGACCTCTCAGGAGCCTCCAGCTCTACAGACCATGCCTGCATCGTACCTGACCTTGCAGGAGCCTCCAGCACTACAGACGGTGCCTGCATCGTACCTGACCTCGCAGGAGCCTCCAGCACTACAGACCGTGCCTGCATCGTACCTGACCTCCCAGGAGCCTCCAGCACTACAGATTCTGCCTGCATCGTACCTGACCTCGCAGGAGCCTCCAGCACTACAGACAGTGCCTGCATCGTACCTGACCTCTCAGGAGCCTCCAGCACTACAGACTCTGCCTGCATCGTACCTGGCCTCTCAGGAGCCTCCAGCACTACAGACCCTGTCTGCATCGTACCTGACCTCTCAGGAGCCTCCAGCACTACAGACCCTGTCTGCATCGTACCTGACCTCTCAGGTGCCTCCAGCATTACAGACCCTGCCTGCATCGTACCTGACCTCTCAGGAGCCTCCAGCACTACAGACCCTGTCTGCATCTTACCTGGCCTCTCAGGAGCCTCCGGCACTACAGACCCTGCCTGCATCGTACCTGACCTCTCAGGAGCCTCCAGCACTACAGACACTGTCTGCATCGTACCTGACCTCTCAGGAGCCTCCAGCACTACAGACCATGCCTGCATCGTACCTGACCTCTGAGGAGCGTCCAGCACTACAGACCATGCGTGCATCGTACCTGGCCTCTCAGGAGCCTCCAGCACTACAGACACTGTCTGCATCGTACCTGACCTCTCAGGAGCCTCCAGCACTACAGACCATGCCTGCATCGTACCTGACCTCTCAGGAGCCTCCAGCACTACAGACCATGCGTGCATCGTACCTGGCCTCTCAGGAGCCTCCGGCACTACAGACCCTGCCTGCATCGTACCTGGCCTCTCAGGTGCCTCCGGCACTACAGACACTTCCTGCATCGTACCTGGCCTCTCAGGAGCCTCCAGCACTACAGACCCTGTCTGCATCGTATCTGGCCTCTCAGGAGCCTCCAGCACTACAGACCATGCGTGCATCGTACCTGGCCTCTCAGGAGCCTCCATCACTACAGACCCTGTCTGCATCTTACCTGGCCTCTCAGGAGCCTCCAGCACTACAGACCCTGCCTGCATCTTACCTGGCCTCTCAGGAGCCTCCAGCACTACAGACCCTGTCTGCATCTTACCTGACCTCTCAGGAGCCTCCAGCACTACAGACCCTGTCTGCATCGTACCTGGCCTCTCAGGAGCCGCCAGCACTACAGACCCTGCCTGCATCGTACCTGACCTCTCAGGAGCCTCCAGCACTACAGACCCTGACTGCATCGTACCTGACCTCTCAGGAGCCTCCAGCACTACAGACAATGCCTGCATCGTACCTGACCTCGCAGGAGGCTCCAGCACTACAGACCCTGTCTGCATCGTACCTGACCTCTCAGGAGCCTCCAGCACTACAGACCATGCGTGCATCGTACCTGGCCTCTCAGGAGCCTCCAGCACTACAGACCCTGTCTACATCGTACCTGGCCTCTCAGGAGCCTCCAGCACTACAGACCCTGTCTGCATCTTACCTGGCCTCTCAGGAGCCTCCAGCACTACAGACCCTGTCTGCATCGTATCTGGCCTCTCAGGAGCCTCCAGCACTACAGACCATGCGTGCATCGTACCTGGCCTCTCAGGAGCCTCCATCACTACAGACCCTGTCTGCATCTTACCTGGCCTCTCAGGAGCCTCCAGCACTACAGACCCTGTCTGCATCTTACCTGGCCTCTCAGGAGCCTCCAGCACTACAGACCCTGTCTGCATCTTACCTGACCTCTCAGGAGCCTCCAGCACTACAGACCCTGTCTGCATCGTACCTGGCCTCTCAGGAGCCGCCAGCACTACAGACCCTGCCTGCATCTTATCTGACCTCTCAGGAGCCTCCAGCACTACAGACCCTGCCTGCATCGTATCTGGCCTCTCAGGAGCCTCCAACACTACAGACCATGCGTGCATCGTACCTGGCGTCTCAGGAGCCTCCAGCACTACAGACCCTGCCTGCATCGTACCTGACCTCTCAGGAGCCTCTGGCACTACAGACCCTGCCTGCATCGTACATGACCTCTCAGGAGCCTCCGGCACTACAGACCCTGCCTGCATCGTACCTGACCTCTCAGGAGCCTCCGGCACTACAGACCCTGTCTGCATCGTATCTGGCCTCTCAGGAGCCTCCAGCACTACAGACCATGCGTGCATCGTACCTGGCCTCTCAGGAGCCTCCATCACTACAGACCCTGTCTGCATCTTACCTGGCCTCTCAGGAGCCTCCAGCACTACAGACCCTGTCTGCATCTTACCTGGCCTCTCAGGAGCCTCCAGCACTACAGACCCTGTCTGCATCGTACCTGACCTCTCAGGAGCCTCCATCACTACAGACCCTGTCTGCATCGTACCTGACCTCTCAGGAGCCTCCAGCACTACAGACCCTACCTGCATCGTACCTGGCCTCTCAGGAGCCTCTAGCAATACAGACCATGCCTGCATCGTACCTGGCCTCTCAGGAGCCTCCAGCACTACAGACACTGCCTGCATCGTATCTGGCCTCTCAGGAGCCTCCAGCACTACAGACCCTGTCTGCATCGTACCTGACCTCTCAGGAGCCTCCAGCACTACAGACCATGCGTGCATCGTACCTGGCCTCTCAGGAGCCTCTAGCAATACAGACCATGCCTGCATCGTACCTGGCCTCTCAGGAGCCTCCAGCACTACAGACACTGCCTGCATCGTATCTGGCCTCTCAGGAGCCTCCAGCACTACAGACCATGCGTGCATCGTACCTGGCCTCTCAGGAGCCTCTATCACTACAGACCCTGTCTGCATCTTACCTGGCCTCTCAGGAGCCTCCAGCACTACAGACCCTGTCTGCATCTTACCTGGCCTCTCAGGAGCCTCCAGCACTACAGACCATGCGTGCATCGTACCTGGCCTCTCAGGAGCCTCTATCACTACAGATCCTGTCTGCATCTTACCTGGCCTCTCAGGAGCCTCCAGCACTACAGACCCTGTCTGCATCGTACCTGACCTCTCAGGAGCCTCCAGCACTACAGACCCTGTCTGCATCGTACCTGACCTCTCAGGAGCCTCCAGCGCTACAGACTCTGTCTGCATCGTACCTGACCTCTCAGGAGCCGCCAGCAATACAGACCCTGCCTGCTTCGTACCTGACCTCTCAGGAGCCTCCAGCAATACAGACCCTGCCTGCATCGTACCTGGCCTCTCAGGAGCCTCCGGCAATACAGACCCTGCCTGCATCGTACCTGACCTCTCAGGAGCCTCCGGCACTACATACCCTTTCTGCATCGTACCTGACCTCTCAGGAGCCTCCGGCACTACAGACCCTGTCTGCATCGTACCTGGCCTCTCAGGAGCCTCCGGCACTACAGACCCTGTCTGCATCGTACCTGGCCTCTCAGGAGCCTCCGGCACTACAGACCCTGTCTGCATCGTACCTGGCCTCTCAGGAGCCTCCGGCACTACAGACCCTGTCTGCATCGTACCTGACCTCTCAGGAGCCAACAGCACTACAGACCCTGTCTGCATCGTACCTGGCCTCTCAGGAGCCTCCAGCATTACAGACCCTGCCTGCATCGTACCTGACCTCTCAGGAGCCTCCAGCACTACAGACCCTGTCTGCATCATTCCTGGCCTCTCAGGTGCCTCCAGCACTACAGACCAGCCGTCTCGCTGAACGCTGCTGACCCTGCCTAGGCCGCTTCTGCTGGGCGGCGCATCTAGACTGAGTCCTGGGCCTCGGGCCACACTCCTCCTCATCTGCCCCCTCCACAGGGAACCAGCATATGGTCCCACTGTGTCAGTCTGATGTGCTTGATGCTAACCACGCCTCTCTCTCTCTATTCTTCACCTCCGCTGGAAGGGCAGGCTCACATACCTTGGTAGGCTTCAAATTAGAAGATGAACATCTTGGGGTAAACAAAGACTGTCCAAGGGGCACATGGCTGTGGCTGGTCTCAACGTCAAGATCCTTGACTCCCATGTCCATCTGCCAGCAAAAGGGCCCAGGGCCTACTTCCCGCTGTCTCCCTGATAATCGCCTCCCAGTCACTGACTGCCGAAAGGCGCTCTCTCACCCTCATCGGGTCCTTCAGTTGGGCAACACCCTGGAGTGTAAGAGCTCCGGATCAAAACAGAAAGGACAATTCGAAATAATCATAGCAGCCTTGAGAAACTACAGAACTCAAAAGATTGGATAACAAATTCTTTTTTAAGTCAGGGGTTTTCCAATTCTTTTAACAAAACTGAAAGAGAACCTAATGTAACTGTCAACCCTTTACAAATAATTTTCCACCAACAACTTAACATGAAAGATCACTGTGTGATTTTTGGCTTATAACTGGGAAGGAATTCAAATGAATTGAATGATGTTGCCACAACAAAACTCTTTCCCTTCCCATCACCTTATTTATGTAAACAAGGTTTCTTGGCACTTACATCATTAAAATACGAATAGATTTTGTTCTGAAACTTGTCTCATTCTAGCTTTAAGTGTACTTAACCAATGCTACACAAGCTAATAATTATAACTGTAGCTCAGTCTAGAAGAAAACAAATTGTAATGCTCCAAGGCCTATGGACATAAGAAAATTTTTAAAAACTGTCAATGTATATGCATATTTTTATTGCAGAAAAGAACTGTCAACAAAAGGCTTTCATGCATAAATATATTTGGGGAAGCAGAACGGAAATAAGAATTCAAGTAGAAAAACGGATTTAATTTCTGACAAAGAGAGCCTTCATGTAATTGGATGATTTGAGTGTTAAAGTGTCACAAATTTCAATATACGGGAAATTATATCCTTTGCATCTACTTAAATCTGTGATGAAAAATTTAGATGTTAACTTAAAGCTAGGCAGAAAAAGATCTAGTTTAGAAACACACATTCAGCAGTTTGGAAAGCAAACACATTTGGAGATAAATGATCTATCCTCTAAGCTACCTGGCACCCCCATCCCCAGTCTAACAGGTACCCTGACCCCCCTACCCCAGGGCCCAAAGAGAGCTCCTGACTGCGTTCCCAAAACCCATTCCTCCCCCAGTCTTGTCCATCTCAGGAAGCAACACTCCTCCGCTCCCAGGTGCTCTGGCCTCTGCCCTAGCGCCAGCCTTGGTTCCTGCCCTGACACCTACCCCATGGCATCCTGCCGACTCTCCCGGCAAAGCAGATTCTGGATGAGTCTGCTCCTCTCCAACCCCACAGCTGCTGCCCTGGTCCAAGTCGCCATCTCCTGTCACCTCCCCCGCTCCCCCCAGCAAGCTGTTCTCCACAGCGGCCCTCCCTTCTGCTCCCTGAACAGCTCAGATTTGGGCGTGCCACAGAGCTAGCTGGGCCCCCTGCTGGGAATACCGTCCCCCAAAGATCTGCGCATGGCTGACTCCTTGTCACTTAAGTCTCAGCTTAAACGTCACGTCCTCTGAGACCTTGCTGCTGACTGGCCCTAGTCACGCTATCACTGTAGTCACCAGTTTCACCTGGTAGCCCTGGATGCTACCCACTTGCTGGCTGCTGCTTTATTCGTTGCCTTCAGTTGCTGACTGAAAGAATCAATGAGTTAGGAAGCAAGCTTTTTGATAGGTGGCTCAATTCAGAAAATTATGAATTGTATTTTTTTCCATTCAAAATGGAAACAGCTTAGCTTAATGAGACCCACAGAAAAATGTACATATTCTTACAATTGCAATGACCTACTTTACTGAACAGGGGGGCTTAAATTCCAACACTGACAGGGCCAGGGAAGCACCGTGAACAAATGAGTGGGCCAGCAGGACGCAGGGACATGGTGAGCTGGCTGTGGACCCCCATCTAAATGGGGCCCCTGCTTGGCTCCAGCTAACTGGTGGCAGGAAGGAAGGAATGTCGTCCCAATGTTGCCAGATCTTCCCATTCTTCAAGAGAATCCAGAAATTTGGATTCCATATAAAATTTCCTGACTTTTAAAAGCTGGCAACTGGGACTTCCCCGGCGGTCCAGTGGTTAAGACTCCGTGTTTCCAACACAGGGGGGCGCGGGTTCGATCCCTGGTCGGGGAACTAAGATCCCACATGCCACATGGTACAGGCAAAAAAAAAAAAAAAAAAAGAAAAAAAAAAGCTGGCAACTAATTTAAAATATCTGTAAATACTACTTGTTCCAAATACAGTCTCTCTGGTGGTCACGTAAGGCCTGCTGGCCCATAGATTTCTGGCCAGTGCTGTTTTTGGCCTCTACGATGTGAAGGTACATGTGCGCTGGCCTCTGCAGTGGCACAGAGCTTTACAAGTCAAGGCGTTTACTTGCACAAACTCCTTTCTCTCTCTCGAGGGGAGTGTGTGCGGATATGTGCATGCATAAGAGACTCCTGCGCTAATGTCGTCCTGGGAAGAGACTGAAGCACAGATAAGCAGAACAGCTCTACCTAAGGCCACAGCACTACTGACATTCTTGAGGCTGCAATTAGGGCAACATTTGAATATCTAGGATATATTAGGCCCCATGCAACAAGGTGGAGAGAAAAACCACAGTCCCTTGTAGCTTTCAATCTATTGGCCTCTGGGATGTTGTAGGATTGCCTGGTTGTGGGACGGGCAGGGCAGGAAGAGTGGGGTCACCTAGAGCTACCAGGGAGCTGGGCAGGCTTTAGGCCTGGAGACCTGAGGGCAGATGGCTGGAGCCCCTCCCTGCGGTCCTGGAAGTCACCCCTCAGACTCTGCCTGGCTGCTCTGTACTTGTTTCCCCCGACACTTTTTTCCTCCAGTTCCTTTGCTTTTGTAAGTGGAAAGAAAAACTGTAACACAGCGCAGCCCTCCTATGTCTGGTGGGCCACTGTTTGTCAATGAGAAGACTCAAGATGGATGTCCCCAGCATACATACCATGTTTTGCTCAGCAATACAACACTCAACGAAGCGCTCAGGGTGTTCCTTCTTGAATATCTCAGAGAAGGTGGAGTTCTTGCTGTCACCGTGCAGCACAACGACTCTGTCATTTGCATGGCCCAGCTTAGCCAGGGCCAAACTACATGCTTTCCAAGTAGCTATCTGGAAGTTAAACAGTAGAGTTTCTTAGAATGGGTTTAGAAGGAAGGTGAATTGGTAGAATTATAAACTGTCATCTACCTTAATGAAGAAAGCAAATTTGTGATTCACCAATAATCTCCTTCAGGGTCATAAAAAAGGACTGCTAGCCAATTTTAAATCCATACTTGGCTCACTGGGTATCAATTTCCCCCAAATAAATTTATTCTTCTGTCCCATTCCTATAGTTGATTTAAAAATTTACATTTCCCAAAATGCAAATGCCTCTGTGAGTGTTTAACTATAAAACTGATAATACTCACTGTAAATATTAAAATGTAGAACTTTAGAAACATAATACAAATAATAAACAATTCCATTAGGATATTGTTTGAGATTGGACTCAATCTATGGATTAATTTAGGGGAGAACTGACATCCTTACAATATTGAGTTTTTCTATTAAAAAAAAACAAGGTTTGGCATTTCCTCAAAGAGTTAAACAGAATTACTACGACTCAGCAATTCTACTCCTAGGTATATACCCAAGAGAAAAATACATCTATACGAAAGGTTGTACACAAATGTTCATTGCAGCATTATTCACAATAGCCAAAAGGTAGAAACAACCCAAATGTCCAGCAACAGGTGAATGGATAAATAAAACATATGATATACCCATAAAATGGAGTACTGCCACCACACGGATGAACCTCGAGAACACAGTGCTAAGTGAAATAAGCCAGACTCAAAACTTTGCATATTATATGATCCCATTTACATGAAATGTCTGGAATAGGCAAATCCACAGACACAGAAAGTAGATTAGCAGTTACTAGGGGCTGGGTGGGAATAGAGAGTAACTGCTAATGGGTATAGGGTTTCTCTCTGGGATGACGGAAATGTTGTAAGATTGAGTGTGGTGATGGTTGCACAACTCTTGTCAGCATGCTAAAAACCATTGAATTGTACATTTCAAATGGGTAGATTATATAGAAATCTATAGCTTTATATAGCTTTATTATCTCAATAAAGCTGTTATTTAAAAAAACAAGGTTTGCCTCCGCATTTGTCTTTGTTCGTTCATCTAAACACTCCTAAAAATATTTTTTAAAACAGGCAATTCATGTAGATGAGTACAAAAGTCAGGTTATGAAAGGATATCGAGTGAAAAGGCCATCTTCCTCCTGCTCTCCCAGTTCCTCTCCCCAGAGGTAAGGGAAATGACAGGTTTGTGTGGCATCCTTTTGGCAATGGTCTACTCACAAATACTTGGTGAGCATCTCATGCATACAAGGCATGTGAGCTTCTTTTAGGGCTATAGTTTTATAAGTATCTTAACATAGACCTTATATACTTAAGTTTATTTTTAGTTATTTTAGTTTTTATTGCCATTGTAAAAGGGATAATCTCTCCATTTTATTAATATAAGAATCAATCTTTGTATATTAGTTTTGCTACAAGTTCTCGTTCTGGACTCCTCTTATTTCTAACCATTTTCTGTCGATTCTCTTGGGCTTTCCAGACATACAACTCTACCACCTGCAAATAGGCTTGCCTTTTCATCATCAGGACTGAGTCTTTAATTGTTAATGATCATAATTTCCCCCCTCCTAATACTGGGGAATGATATGCATTACTAATTTGAACTTCACTGATTCATATACCTCTTTAAGGTACTGAGTTGAGACCAGCGAACATTTTATTTAGAATTTTTACATCAATATTCATAAGTGAGGTTGGCCTGTAGTTTTTTCCTTTGGGCTAGCATTATAACATTTCGGCTTCATAAATGGCTTTTTCCATATTCAAGAAGGTTTGAAATAGCCTAGGAATTAACCCATTCCTTGAAGGTTAAAATTAAGTCACTCTTGCAACTTAGTGAGCCTGGCACTTTGGAGGTACAACTCTTGGACAGTTTTCTCAAATTTTTCTATGGCTGTTGATCTACTTAAGTGTTTTGTGTCTTTTTAGTCAATTTTGGTATTTTATGTATTCCTAAAAGAGGTCCTTTTTTTTTTTTTTTTTTACAGGTTTTCATACCAATTAGCATAGTTTTCTCAAAATTCTGTTTTCCGCATCTGTGGTTATCTCCTCTAGTGACTAATTTTATTCATTTATGATTTTCATCTCTTTAAGTAGGCTAGATAATGGTTTGTCTACTGTATTAGT
Source organism: Balaenoptera physalus (assembly GCF_965194825.1). Taxonomy (NCBI): domain Eukaryota; kingdom Metazoa; phylum Chordata; class Mammalia; order Artiodactyla; family Balaenopteridae; genus Balaenoptera; species Balaenoptera physalus. The sequence goes on along the minus strand of NC_138903.1, from coordinate 133,544,129 downwards.
AATTCAAAGAGCCAACTCTTTGATTTGTGTATTAATGTGACTTCTTGTTCTTTAATTCATTAACTTTTTACGAACTGGCCTGTTTCCTTAATTTTTCCTATTAGTAAAATATATACACGTCTTTCAAAAAATGAAAAGCTCCCATAATCCCACCTACCTTCCAGACATAAACATTTCATCATAATCAATGCTGCAATTGACATTCATTCTATTCTGCACACTTGCACAGGTGTTCCTGTAGGACAAATTCCTGTGAGTTGCACTGCTAGTTTGAAGGGTGTGAACAGCTAAAGTGTTAACACATATTACCAAAGTAGCCTCTGTTTATATGTACTTTTCCCTTATTAATAGCGTTCTTCTGTTTTTAAATTTGTTTTCTAATTTCTCAAATAGTCAATTCATTTATTTTAAACCCATATTACCAGGCTAAGAAAACGTAAGTAACACTCAAAATGTCCCCAAATAAATAAGTATTTCCTTCCTCCCAGGCTCACCACCTTATTTCCTTAGGTTGTGAAGACCCTGCATACTTTGAATACAAAAATGGTAACAAAAAGCAGAAAGGTTTTATGTTCAGCCTTTCGTGCCTAATTTGTTTCCTTTTTGAAGAACTGGTCTTTGATGAATTGGTGTGTTTCCTTGTGTAATCCAGGGAATAAGCCCAACGGATCAATCCAGCCAGGCCCCCATCCTTTGAGTAGACACAGAAGCAAACAAAAGTTGCACAGCACTGGACACAAATAAGTAGTGACTGACTGGTAAGAAAATTCAGACCTGAGTTAAGTTTGAAATCAAAGAATAAATATCAGAAACAGTAAAAGAGAAGGTAAATCCATATTTATTGCTTATAATCTTTAGTTAAATACCACATCACCTAACAATTTGTTCATTCCTGGAGATCAGAGTAAACAGAGTCCTCTGTATTTACGAAAAGCAGAGAAAAAAGCAGTTTGCCTACCATGTCACCAACATTGTAAGCAGGTGGAGAGGTCATTTCTATATCTGTGATGTTGATTGGAGGCGAGTCTTCAACAGGGGGTTTTGGGTCAAGCTTCTTCTTGGTCTGTATCTGGCTCTCAATTAGTTTGATAATTGTATCCACTCTTTCTTTTGGCATTGGCCTTTCATGCCAATTTTCTGAATCCTCAACTTCTGCAACCCAATGGATAAAACACATTCATTCCCTAAGTATCTAATGAGCTCCTATTTGGTCATCTGAAAGACATCCAGATGGAAAAGATGTCAGCCACAGAGTAAAAAGCTGGCACAGGGGGCCTGACATGGTACTGCAGTCGCAGGAGACAGCCTTGACAAAGGCCGAGAGGCTCTTGAGGGGGCCGCTGGCCCATGTGCTGGTGAATGGAGGGGAGAGTGAGGGAGATGAGGCTGGACAGGCAGAGCAGACCATGGAGGATCCTACGGGTATAAGGAGTCTGAGTTCTGTCCAAAGCAAGATGGGAACCCACTGACGGGTTTGGAAGGGGGATGGTGACTGATCAGATCCGTGTTGTAGAAAGATCACCACGGCAGTCGTGTGGGGGCTGGCTTGGGGAGACTGCAGTTAGGGAGAGGTGACTGGGCCTGGGCAAGAGACATGGAGAGGAGCGAACAGACTTGAGACGTACGTCAGGAGCAGAATCAATCAGAATCGATGAAAGACTGGGTATGTGTGTAGGGGGCACATAAGGGAGAGGTGGAGGCAAGGACAATACCCAGGTTTCTGCCAGGAGCAAACCGGTCCAGTCGTCATTTACTGAACGGGGGTACCAGAATAAGACTGTATTTTGAGAAGGAGTCATAGAAGAGTTTTATTCTAAAATGTCAACACTAAAAACACACCAGGGATCACACCTACTGCAACTATTTATACTTGAGATGAACAACTTCAGAGGTCCACTTTGAAATCTGCAAGAAGTTAAGACTTTCAAAACCCCCTCCCTTCCCCGACCCTCAGTTCCACAGTTACCTTTCCCAGAGGCGCTGCTTTACTAGTGGCCTGTGTGTCCTCCCAGGTAGCGTGGGCACAGGCTAGGGCGCTCGCAGGCACGTACACTCATGTTTACGTATCTGCTCACGCTCAGCCCCCCTCTGGCTCTGCACTCCCGTGGAGATGGCTCCCTGCTGGTCCTCTAACTGAGGGACTATCCTCTCAGCCGCTCCCTTGCGCTCGCTTGCTGGGGGTCTGGGCTCCCTCCCCCTTGCCCTAACCAGATCTGCTATCTACAAGCATGAGAAAGAGCAAGAGCGCTGGGCGCACGTCACAGGCGTAATCACCGTGCGTGAAGTCAGCTGTCTGCCCAGCTAGCCTAAGCCTCCCTCCACCTCATATGCTAGGCAGAGGTTTTTGACAACCACAAGCAGAAAAGCAACACTTCCTTACGTGGCATGCCGTGGCCCCTGAAGGTCTTGGCAACTATAGCAGTGGGCTTGCTCTTCACTTGAGCCGCCTGCTGGAACACCTGGCACAGTGCCTCCACATCGCGGCCATCCACCACGAAAGTATTCCACCTGTCAACCGAGAAGTGGGCCAGGTTAGAAGGCGAAGGGGGGATGGGGCGGAAAGAAGGTGCCACAAAACAGGACAGTTACCCAAAGGCTTCACAGCGCTTCTGAAAGACGTCTGTGCAGTGCTTGAGGGGCAGGGTGCCGCTGTGGTACAGGCGATTCACGTCAAAGATGGCCACGAGGTTGTCCAGACTGTGGTGGGAAGCAAAGGCCATGGCCTCCCAGACGGAGCCTTCCGAGGACTCGCCACCTCCAATGAGGCAGAACACCCGGTAGCTGGGGCAAGCCGAGAGACGTTAGGACCGTGCCTGGGGCTCCTCTGGGCAGCTCGAGCAAATATATTTCATGGAGAGAAACAAAGGAGGAGACAGAAGCAGCTGCTTCAGACCTAAGACAATTTTCCCTGTCAACGCTGCCCAAATTCCACAGCTGAGGAAACACAGCTTTAAAAGCTTGGGCCTCACGACATGGGCTGCACCTTTGGCTAGTCTTCTCATTCTAGCTGTAAAAGTAGTTTCTACGTTCTTCTGCCACTTCCCTGGGCCCAACGAATAAGAGCGGATGGGGAGAAGGCAGCTCCCTTAAACGCCCAAACATTTACATATATGGTTTCTTGATAAGCTCCGTGTTAAGCACTGCCACCTTCTATTTCTGATCTTACAAATTTATATACAATAATAACAATCAAAACAGCCTACCTCAGGAGCGTATGTTCTGTTACAAATATTAAACTCCTCCGCAGCAGAAACATGAAATGTTTAAAGCACTAAAACACAACCCAGACCCCAAAAAATGCTATAAATGAGGTATAAAAAAAGTGATTAACCACAGGATAGGGACTAACAGAGGCAACAGTGAGAGATGAAAAAGGTCAACAGTGGAGGAAGCACAACAAAGTGCCTCCAGAGGGGCCACCTGGGCTGGAACCTGGGACCGAGGGGCTGCAGACTCAGGCACCCTGGGTGAACCATGGGAGTAGAACATGCACACCATCATGGCCAACCCTGAGCCCCCCAGGATCCCCCATCTTGCTGCTCCTACATCAGCAGCACCTGGGCACACACCCCTGCAAGAAAGGCATGGATCTGCCTGTCTTCAGGAAGGTGGACCATTCCAGAAAAAGAGACCTTTGATTAACATGTAGGGGTCCCCAATGGAAAGGCAAATACACCATCTGTTCACTCTACAGTGAAGCTCACTGAGATATGGGAAACAGGAAGATGTCTCTCTTAGTAAAAACTTGAATCCTAGGACTTCCCTGGTGGTCCAGTGGGTAAGACTCCGCACTCCCAATGCAGGGGGCTCGGGTTTGATCCCTGGTCAGGGAACTAGATCCCACAATGCTGCAGCTAAGACCTTGTATACCACCACTGAAGATCTCGCATGCCGCAACTAAGACCCGGCGCAGCTAGCTAGCTAGCTAAATAAACAAACAAGTAAATAAATAAATGTTTAAAAAAAACTTAGACTTGAATCCTAATAAACTGTTTTCTTTCTTTTTTAAAATATTTATCTATTTATTTTGGCTGTGCCGGGTCTTAGTTGCAGCATGCGGGATCCTACAGTTGTGGCATGTGGGCTCATAGTTGCAGCATGCGGGCTTCTTACTTGCGGCATGCACGTGGGATCTAGTTATCTGAACAGGGATCGAACCTGGGCCCCCTGCATTGGGAGTGCGGAGTCTTACCCACTGGACCACCAGGGAAGTCCCTAATGAACTGATTTCTATACTGCAGGCAGCACTTAGAACCCAACAGGAGATGCTAGAACCGCTTCATGAAATATGATTTCTTTTTACTCCTTGAGTACTTGGTAACCTGAACTTTTAACACAATCACTGCCTTCCCAAACTAATAAGCGATAAATAAAGCCAAAGTGCTGGGGGTGGGGTGGGGTGGGAACAGTTAAGTGGTTTCTGGGTAAGCGCCTTACCTGGCCTTGTCAAAGTACTTGCCAGTATATGCCATCCCACACGCGACCCCCAGTCCTTCCCCCAGCCATCCAGTTGCCACGTTAACAAACGACAGACTCTGTAAGAGAAAGCACCAAATGAATCTACACACCCTCATGCACCTCAAAGTGTCAGATCAACGTCACAAAGACAACAGAGTCACAGGTAATCCATGCAGCTGGTGAGGGCAACTGGAGCTCTGACAACATAGAAGTGGGAAGCTTCTGCACACAGCAGTCTAAACAGAGCCCAAGAGCAAAGCAGAAAAAAACATAAGCAGAAGTCCTGCCATTTCCACAAGACCTTTTATCTAGCTGTACACAGACCAGATGTTCAATGTTTTTGGAGAATATGGACTCTTAAACAGAAACTAGAAACACTGAAGAAGATTTCAATTTCCCTGGTTTGTAAAACTCAAGTCAACTGAGATTTGGGAAGTGGTGATGTAGGAGGTTATGCTAGAAATAAGTCACTTTCTACCACCACTCCATTTATCCCCACTGACCTGCTTGTACGCACAGGCTATCACGGTCCCACGGAGAGAATGTGGCCCTCTGAGGGCCACAAGGTGGTGCCAGTGCCAAAGGTCTGCTGCACTGAGGCCTCACTCCCTCCCAAGCTTCTGAAGAGATATCAAACTTATTCAACACTTCTGCTGCCACCATCTTGGCCTGGCCACAAACATCTCTTGCCTCTGTCAGAGCAGTGGCCTCCCTGCTTCCCTCCACAGTCGTTCTCAACACAGCCACCAGGCGGAGCACAATAAAACCGAAGCCCGCCCCTCAATCGCTGCGGAGAACTGTCCAAGGTCTTGTCGTCTAACGTCAAGTAGAGCTCAAGTTCTTGCAGTGGCCTGTTCACTCCAGACCCCCATCACCTCCCACTGCTCCGGGTGCCTGGCCTCCTGGATGTCCTTTGAACACGCCACGCACATGCCTGCCTCAGGGCTTTAGCACGTGTGGCCCCCTCTCCCCCGAGTGCTCAGCGCTTGTGCCTAAATAAGGGCACAGCTCACTCCCTCACACCCTCCAAGTCTCTGCTCAAATGTCAACACCAAGGCTTTCCTGGACCATCTCTTTCACCCAGTACCTGCCCTCCACTTCCCTTGGATCTAGGATACTCAGCCCCATCTGACATGCTATTTCTGGGTTTGTTTCTTGTCTGCCCCCTTCCTCCATTCAGATGTCAGCTCCATTCAGAGACTGGTTTGTGTTGTCACTACCACGGATGAGTGGATGGTACTTGTTAGTCTCAGATCCCTCTCCTGTCTTGCTCCACCCTACTGTTCTGCTCTTCCTGGGGCTCTTGACCTTCCTTAGCTTTCTCTACGTGCTTTGTGCCCTCACAGATTTGTTTTGCATCTCTAGCTCCGAGAACTGTCCCACTGAAGTCTCTCTTGACAACATCGCTAGCTTAGTCTTTCTCCCTACAGCTCCTATTTTACTCCTGTAACAAGCTCTGGCTCCCAGGTGCCTTACGTGCCCTTGGAGCGAGCCTGCGCTCTACACTCAGATCAACTCCACTTCCCCCCAGCTTTAACGCAGGGGACAAGTAAGCCCACTTCCATAAGGCTTTGCTCTCTGGGTATGATGGTGAGGAAAGCCCCGTTCAGGAAGCAAAAGGCTGTAGGATTACTTGAGAAGATTGGTGGGGCATCAGCATGATGTCTGGCATGGTGGAAGCACGCCCACAGGGGTTCCCTTTCCTTTCCCAAGAATCCTTTCGCTGTGGGGGGGACACTCACAACTGAGGGGCCAAGAATAAAGATGCACACAAGCTGCTGAGGGCACCCAGGAAAGAAAGCTTTCTCTTCCAGGTGGTACTTCTCATCTTTGTTCTGACACAAAGTGTGCTTCAAGAACAAATTTACAAGAAGGCTTTTTGGTTACTTCCCAAGCCTCCTTGGCTAAAGAAAACAAAAGAGCTGATAAAACAAAAACTAAGGCCTGGGTGGTGGACGGAGAGATCATGAGCACCTCAGTCAGTGCCATGGCCAGGCCTTAGCAAGCGGCCTCCTCACGCAGCTGTCTACATGGACACTCCTGCCCCGGGAGCACAGATTATGGAGACCCTGGCTTCTCGGCCTCTAGCGAGTCCATTTACTCCATTCCCAACCAGAGCCAAGATGGACTATGCTCCTGAGTGTTTTTTTTCTTAAACTAAATTTATTTATTTTATTTATTTTTGGCTGCATTGGGTCTTCCTTGTTGCATGTGGGCTTTCTCTAGTTGCGGTGCACGGGCTACTCACTGCAGCGGCTTCTCTTGTTGCGGAGCACGGGCTCTAGGCGCACGGGCTTCAGTAGTTGTGGCACGTGGGCTGAGTAGTTGTGGCTCGTGGGCTCTAGAGCGCAGGCTCAGTAGTTGTGGTGCACGGGCTTAGTTGCTCCGTAGCATGTGGGATCTTCCCGGACCACGGCTCGAACCCGTGTCCCCTGCATTGGCAGGCGGATTCTTTTATATATATATATATATATATATTTTTTTTTTTTTTAATTAATTAATTAATTTACTTATTTTTGGCTGTGTTGGGTCTTCGTTTCTGTGCGAGGGCTTTCTCTAGTTGTGGCAAGCGGGGGCCACTCTTCATCGCGGTGCATGGGCCTCTCACTATCGCGGCCTCTCTTGCTGCGGAGCACAGGCTCCAGACGCGCAGGCTCAGTAGTTGTGGCACACGGGCTTCGTTGCTCCGCGGCATGTGGGATCCTCCCAGACCAGGGCTCGAACCCGTGTCCCCCTGTATTGGCAGGCAGATTCTCAACCACTGCGCCACCAGGGAAGCCCAGCAGGTGGATTCTTTACCACTTCGCCACCAGGGAAGTCCCCTGAGTGTTTTTTCTTGTCTTCAAACTTTATCTGCTGCGTAAGTCTGATGAACACACAAATCTGGCAAATGAGTAGAGCCCAGCCTGAGGCTACACGCCAGAAAGTCTCTCTATCCCTCTAAGGCCAATGACTCTGATTATATGATAGCAGCGGTTATGGGATAGTCTAGGCATCTTTTTTTTTTTTTTTTTGGCTGTGCTGCGCGGCTTGCGGAATCTTGGTTCCCTGACCAGGGATCGAACCCAGGCTCCCAACAGTGAAAGCGTGGAGTCCTAACACTGGACCACCAGGGAATTCCCACATCTTTCCCTTTTTTAAAGTAAAGCTCTAAACACCCATACTTTGTTTGTACACCTATAGTTATTCAGTTTTTATGATGAAGGAAATTCAAGCTTACAGAAAAGTTGTACGAATAGTACAATGAAGTTCCATATACTCTTTACCTAAATTTGTCAACTATTACTAATGGACTTCGTTTGCTTCAACTCTCTTCCTCTACACACACGTTTTATTTATCCTTTGCCAAACCTCATTTGAGATTATGTTTTAGACACCAAGGCAAGGATCATAACTACGGCTCCAGGTACTCTGCCTATACTCTGCCTTTGTCTTTACTTCCCGCTGCCCAGATTTGGGGTTTCTATTTGCACATGTCGTTCTACCAGTTGAGCTTTAAATGCTTTGCTCAGAACACAGCAAACTTTCAGACAGCATCAAAAGAGCTGCTTGTTCTTCTAGATCGACCTTGCTTTTAATATTTCTTTTCTTTCCTGTCCCCCAGTGTCATGAGGTTATCTCGTACTATAGCTAGCCTAATGAGAAACTCCTTATTGGTATCAGGTCAGATATGCAGAGAAATGGAAGAGAAAGCTGACTGACGGGTGGGACAACCCTCCAAATCAAGCTCAACGCTCCTCGAGCTCAACAAGTTGGATTCACTCATGTGGCCCTCCTCTACCCAGGTGGCAGAGGATCGGAGCAGCATGACCCTGACAAGGGGGGCTTTAGTGCTAGGTGGGGTAAAGTGAGGCACCATCAAAGGAAAAGAAGGACTGCCAGCTGCCGCAAGTCATCCTTCCCACCACGCAGTCCTCACTAGAACACCTTTTAGATCTTTATGAGGTGCCATGGTCTGAATGTTTGTGCCCCCTCCCCAAAATCCATTATGTTGAAAACCTAATGCCCAAGGTGATAGTATTAGGAGGTAGTGGTCTTTGGGCAGTGATTAGGTCATGAGGGCAGAACCCTGAAGAGTGGGGTTAATGCCCTTATAAAAGAGAGACCATTTCTCCTTACATCACACGAGGATACAGTGAGAAGTCTGCCACCAGGAACAGGGCCCTCACCAGAACATGACCATGCTGGTGCCTTGATCTTAGACTTCTAGCCTCCAGAACTGTGAGAAATAAATTTCTATTGTTTATAAGCCACCCAGTCTTTGATGTTTTATTATATCAGCCTGAACAGATGAAGACATGAGGCAAAGAGAGAAGCACCAAAAGGATAAACAGAGGCCATTTCAGGTCTTGTTGCCACATGGTGGCTTTTAAAATGAGTTCAGGAACCAAGTGTCTGAGCATGGGTTCCCATGCCAGCTTACCTTGGAGAGGACGAATCTGTCATTGTTCGGGTTCTCCGGGTCCATCTGTTTATACCTCATGATGTAGAAAAACAGCACAGACATGATCTCAGCAGCACTGCTGCACACTGTGGGGTGGCTGAAAGACATGGCACAGGTCGTTTCTCACAGGCAAGTGACTCACCAGGGACACACACAGCGCATGAGGAGGCCTTTCAGCACATGGTCTCCTCAAACTGGAAGCAGCAGTCATTTCTGCCAGTCCTGAAAGAATCCAGCCAAGGGAAAGGGATGCTGGGCCACTGCCCGCCAAGTTCACAGCTTGTAAGGATGCTTTCAGGCCCAGGAACCTCACAACTCCTCTCCCTGTAGGGAGCAAGACCTCACAGACCAGCCCCCTTCTATCAGTGGAGCACCGGCATACTTGGGGAAGTTCGCCTGGTGACTCTGTAAGCATTTGAGTGTCATTTCACTTGTTTGAATTCATCTGTGATATCATTAATCAGAAATTTCACAAAGCAGAAATAAACCCACACGTATGTGGTCAACTAATTTTTGATGAGGGAGCCAAGAATACTCAAGGCAGAAAAAACAGTCTCTTCAACAAGTGATACAGGAAAAATTGGATATTCACATGTAAAAAAATGAAACTGGACACCTACCTTATACCACTCACAGAAATTAACTTGAAATGGATTAAAACTTAAACGTAAGACCAGAAACCATAAAACTCCTAGAAGAAAAACATAGGCACTACGCTACTTGACCTGAGTCTTAGAGAGGGTTCTTTGAATCGGACACTAAAAGCAAAAGCAAAAAAAAAGCAACAAAAACAACAAACAAAAACCAAGTGGGACTGAACCAAACTCTTCATGGCAGAAGAAACCATCAACAAAATGTAAAAGCAACCTACTGAATAGGAGAAAGTATTTGCAAATCACATATCTGATAATGTGTTTATATGGAAAATATATAAAGAACTCACATAATTCCATAACAAAACAACAAAAAATCCGCTTAAAAATGGGCAAACGATCTGAATAGGCATTTTCCCAAAGAAGACATACAACAGGCACATGAAAAGGTGCTCAACACCATTGATCATCAGGGAAATTGCAAGTCAAAACCACAATGAGATATCCCCTCACACCTATCAGAACGGCTGTCATCAAAAAGATGAGTTAACAAATCTGGCAAAGATGTGGAGAGAAGAGAACCCTTGTGCACTGTTGGTGGGAATGTAAATTAGAGGAGCCACTATGGAAAACAATATGGAGGATCTTAAAAAAAAACACCACCATATGATCCAGCAATTCCACTACTGGGAGTATATCTGAAGAAAATGAAAACACTATGTGGAAGAGATATCTGCACCCCTACGTTCACAGCAGCACTATTTACAATAGCCAAGCTATGGAAACAACCCAAGTGTCTGATAGATGAATGGACAAAGGAGATGTGGTACAGATATATAATGGAACATAATTCAGGCACAAAAAGGAAATTCTGCCATTTATGACAACATGGATGGGCCTTGAGAACATTATGCTAGATGAAGTAACTCACAGAAAAAGAAATACTGTATTATTACACTGTGGAATCTAAAAAAAAACCCAAACCCAAACTCACAGAAAAAGAGATCACCAGATTTGTGGTTACCAAAGGTGGGGGTTGAGGGGATGAGGAACTGGATGAAGGTGTTGAAAGTTACAAACTTCCAGATATAAAATAAATAAATACAGGGCTTCCCTGGTGGCGCAGTGGTTAAGAATCCGCCTGCCAATGCAGGGGACACGGGTTCGAGCCCTGGTCCGGGAAGATTCCACATGCTGCAGAGCAACTAAGCCCATGAGCCACAACTACTGAGCCTGCGCTCTAGAGCCCGTGCTCTGCAACAAGAGAAGCCACGACAATGAGAAGTCTGCACACCGCAATGAAGCCCCTGCTCGCCACAACTAGAGAAAGCCGGCGTGCAGCAACGAAGACCCAACACAGCCAAAAAAACCCACAAAACCCCACAAATAAGTAAATAAATTTTAAAAATAAATAAATAAATACTTGGGATGTAATATATAACAAAATGACTATAATTAACACTGCTGTATGGTATATTTGAAAGTTGTTAACAGTAGATCCTAAGAATTCTCATTACAGGGAAAAAACATTTTTCCATTTTTTGGTATCTATGAGATGATGGGTGATAAACTTATTGTATTTATCATTTTACAATATATGTAAGTCAAATCATTATGCTGTATACCTTAGATACTGCTGTGTGCTCAATTACATCTCAATAAAACTGGGAAAGAAAATTTTTTAAAAATCCAACAAAGAAAATGCATTCTACTTCCTAAAATGAATTTCTTTTAGGAAGTGAATGGTCAGACTGAGAAGTTTCTCGTTGTGGTGTAACTTGAGGCCCTTATAGAATGAAGTAACTGCTGCTCTTAGAAAGCAGCCTGCATGGGAGTCCAGGCAGTCTGCCATTAATTAAGAAGGGGAGGAGGTGGCAGGGCAGAGGACAAAACCAACTTCCTAGAGCCCTGCCACACCCCAAAAGTCAGAAGAGTAACATTTTAAGCCCAGCTCATGTGTATTAATAATCTCCCCTTTCAAGTTTCACAATACAGAAAATGGAGAGTTAAACCTCTTGCCTTTGCAAGTATCCCAGGTGGATGATTTGGATTTAAAAGCTGTTACAGATCTCTTGAGAAAATGCAAACTTATTAATTTTGAAGGTGAAGGGAGCAAAATGAAAGTGTAAAAAAAAAAAATCCAAAACCATGCAGGTCTTAAACTCATTGACATTGCCTTTTTCATGTTATAGCACAGGCTGGAAAACAAAACTTTAAAAAGATATCACGCAAACTATTTTATCTGACCAGGACAGGGTGAAGTTAGAAGTCAATAATAGAAAGAAAATGGTAAAATTCACACATTTGTGGGAATTAAACAACACACTCTTAGAATAACTTTAAATGGGGTATAATACGTAAAAACATTAAATCACTATATTGTACACGCGACACTAATGTAAGAGTCGACTACACTTCTATTAAAAAAGAAAACAACCTTCCCCCACAACGCACTTAAACGAACAATGGGTCAAAGAAACTTCAAGAGAGTTGGAAAGTATTGAGACAAATGATAAAGAAAACACAAGATACCAAAATTTATGGGATGTGGCAAAAGCAGTGACAAGAGATAAGTTTATGGCTGTAAATGCTTGCATTAAAAAAGAATGATCTCTGGGAATTCCCTGGTGGGCCAGTGGTTCGGACTTGGCGCTTTCACTGCCGTGGACCCAGGTTCGATCCTTGGTCAGGGACCTAAGATCCCGCAATCTGCACGGCGAAGTCAAAATAAATAAATGAATAAGTAAGTAAAAATTTAAAAAAAAAGAACGATCTCGAAGAAAACCTAACTTCACAACTTAGTAACTAGGAAAAGCAGAACTAAACCCAAAGCTACCAGAATGGAAAACGTAATAAATATTATTGCAGAAATAAATAAAAGACTAGGAAAGCAATGTAGAAAATGAACCAAAAGCTGGTTCTTTGAAAAGATTAACAAAATTAATAAGCCTTGGGCTTCCCTGGTGGCGCAGTGGTTGAGAATCTGCCTGCTAATGCAGGAGACACGGGCTCGAGCCCTGGTTTTGGAAGATCCCACATGCTGTGGAGCAACTGGGCCCATGAGCCACAACTACTGAGCCTGCACATCTGGAGCCTGTGCTCCGCAACAAGAGAGGCCGCGATAGTGAGAGGCCCGCGCACCGCGATGAAGAGTGGCCCCCGCTCGCCGCAACTAGAGAAAAAGCCCTCGCACAGAAACGAAGACCCAACACAGCCAAAAAATTAATTAAAAAAAAAAAATCCGCCTGCCAATGCAGAGGACACGGGTTTGAGTCCTGGTCTGGGAAGATCCCACATGCCGCGGAGCAACTAAGCCCGTGCGCCACAACTACTGAGCCTGCGCTCTAGAGCCCGCGAGCCACAAGTACTGAGGCCCGTGTGCCTAGAGCCCGTGCTCTGCAACAAGAGATGCCTGCGCACCACAACGAAGAATAGCCCCCCCCGCTCGTCACAAAGCCCACACGCGCGGCAACGAAGACCCAACGCAGCTAAAAAAACCCAACAAAAGCCTTTAGCTAAAGTAAGGAAAAAAGAGAAAATTACTGAATTTACTAAATCCGATTTGAAATTACTAATTACATTTCAGGAATGAAAGTAAGGATATAACCACCAATTCTACAGACATAAAAAGGATTATAAAGGACTGTGAACAATTGTACGCCAATAAATCAGTTAACCTAGAAGAAATTTTTAGAAATAGAAAATCTGAATAAACCTACAATAAGGAGATTGAATCAGTAGTCGAAAAGCTCCGTGACAAAAAACAACTTTGAACCTGATGGCCTCACTGGTGAATCCACAATCCTCCTCCAACTTTCCCCCCAAAACTGAAGGGAACACATTGAAACTCACTCTGGGGTCAGAATTGCCCCCGTACTAAAGGCAGACAAATACCTTCGGAGAAAACTAACGGCTAAAATCTCTTACGAATACTAACGCAAACATCCTTGACAAAATACCAGCAGAACCAACAGTCCCCTTTTGCTCCGATTCTTACTCGCCTATTACTTTTAGGCTTTATTTCCCGGAACTCCACGTCCTGGATCGGACCCTGGCGTCGAGGACAACCACTTACACGGAAAACGCCGGGCCGCTCCCACTCTAGCCCGACGGACGCAGGCGCTCCGCCAGCCGGCCCGCGTCCCGGCTTCTCTCCGTGGGCCAGTGAGGGGCGGCTGCCTGAGTACTTGGCCAGCGGCGGCCACGAGTCTGGGGGTGGCTGCCAAGCCCCGAGGGCCTGAAATGGGGCCACTAAATAACGGAGCCCACCCCGCCCCCGACGGCTCCGTTCAACTCTCTCCCCGGTCGTCGCCGCAGGGCCGGCCGCTCAACGACCGGAGCTTCGACCAGGGTGCCTTACCAACAGTTTGAGGCACAGAGGGACCTGATGACGTGGAGGCGCAGGCGATTGGCCATGTCTTGCAGCACCTGCAAGATGTTCTCGTCAAGCTTGGCTTCTTCCGCCATCACTCCGTTCGCCTCCTCATCAGCCATAGCTGCGATCTCGCCCGCGTCTGAGGAGCAAATGGCCCGGAGCCTCCTCAGCCGGCCGCACGCGCGACGCTCCCGCCGCGCGACGCTCCCGCCGCGCGACGCTCCCTCCGCGCGACGCTCCCTCCGCGCGCCCTCCAACTCTATGGATTTTGAACAATTGTTATTCATATGTTGCACATTATTCGAAATAATTTAATTCTTTTATATCTGCCCTGGTCCTATCAATTTAAAGAGGGCTGCCTCCGCGCAGGACCAGGTCTACTTTTGGGGTGATAAAAAAATTCTGGAACTAGATGGTGTGATAGTTGTGCGACGTGGTGACTGTAGTAAAGGAGGGCCGATGCATTCACAGACTTTTAAAGAGTTAGTGATACAATAGTGCAGTTTGTTTTGCGCACTTCCTCACACTATTAAGAAAAGCCACGCTGGAATTTTCCCCTTTGCAGCCGCCTCCCTCCAGCCCCTTAGCAGCCCAGCCCCGGGCAGTGGGGGTTGGGAGGTCTTCACAGCAGGTGAGGCTGCCTGAGCGTTCTGAGGCAGTGTGGCGTCTCTGCGTGGACCTTCTTTCTCTTTCTAGAACCTTCTGGACGGCCAGCCCCGCCTTACCGTTGAGGTGGCGTGAGCCCAACGCTAGGCTACAGCTTTTCCGGGAAGCCTGAGTTGAGGGGGCTTCCGTTAACTTTCAGTCTGAAAGCCCCCATCACCAAGGCCACAGTGTAGTGTTGGAGCTTATCCCTCCGACTCTGAGATGCTTTTCCAATGCCCCAGTGGCACCATCCCCACAACACCACACCCTCACTTCAGCCACTGGGGAGCTTCTTAGTTCAAAAGTGTCGCCCTCCCGAGAGACCCCCAGCGGCCCTGAGGTTGGCCGGGGGCCCACGTTCTCGCCGGGTTAAAGGCTTAGTGCATTGACAATGGCGCAACGAAACCCCAAACCTCCATGTCCTCCTACCACAGATATGTGAGTGCGCCTTTCCCCACGTCCCCATCACCACCTGATGTTAGTCTTTTTAATGTGTGGCATTCTGATGTATGAGAACATCTTTTTTAATCATTTGATTTATGTCTGCCTGATTTCCTTGCAGTTGCACATTTTTCATGTTTACTGGTATTCATAGTTCATCTTTTCTGAATTGTCTATTACTACCCTTTACTGTTTTTATGTTTGATGATTTGTTTTTAGCTTCCTAATTTGTAGGAGTTCTTTATATATTATGTTGATTAGCCTTTTATCTCTTAGAGGTAATTGCAAATCTTTTTTTCTTAATCTGTTGCTCTTTAAAAATGTTAATGGAGATACTTTATTTTTAAGAAGAAGCAAGTGTTTGAACCAAAACCGAAAGGTTGCTTCTTAACTTTATGCTTCCTTCACCATAAGAAGGTTTAAACATTTTTTTAACTGTAGTACAATATGTAAATCTTTTCCTTTATGGCATTTTGGTTTGAGACTTGTTCAAAAAGGTGTTCTCCACAGAGAGATTATAAAAACATTTCCTATTGTGTCCTTCTGATACCTTTAGAGTTTCATATTTATGTTTAGTTCTCTATTCTGTCTCGACTTTATTATTGTATATGATGTAAAGTAGCACTCTAACTTAGTTTTATTCAAATAGCCAAGTATCCCAAGACCATATTTATTTTTCGTTCCCAAAATTTCTTAGCTATTCTTTTGCATTTTGGAATTAGCTAATCTAACATTCATAAGACATTCCCATTGGGTTTTTAACTGTTATTTCATTGAATTTATAAGTTAATATGTAGAGGGCTGACATATTTACAGTATTGAGTCTTCTCAAGAACATGGTATACAGCCATTGATAATCACATCTTATTGCCATCCTATTTTGTATTTTCTATTTAACCTGATATCTCATTTCTTTTTGTTCCTCCTTTCCTTCCCTTTTCTGGATTAATCAAGTTCCTTTTTTTCTGCCCTTGATTATTTGGATGTTATTTACCTGGCTTTTTTCTACTGGTTGCCTTGAATTTTTTTTTCACCAGTATATTCTTTTGTCAGTTTTGAGTTTTATATGATATCTATAAAATTCCTCAATAGAACAAGTCATTAGCAAATTTTAACTTTCTCTATTAACTACTTTCTTTAAAAATACTTAGTTCTTTCAGTTATCAGTGCTACGTATGAACATTGTTTAAAGCAGGGGTCAGCAAACTGTTTCTGTAAAGGGCCGTATAGTAAATATTTGATGCCACATGTTCTCTGTTGTAGCTGCTCAACTAGACCTTTGTTGTGGCACAAAGGTAGCCATACACTATATGTAAGTGAATCAGTGTGGCTGTGTGCCAATCACACTTTGTGGACACTGAAATTTGAATCTCATATAATTTTCACATGCCACAAAATATCCTTCTTCTGATTTTTTTCAACCATATAAACACGTAAAAACCATTCTTAGCTCACACCTGTACAAAACCAGTCTATAGTTTGCCAACCCCTGGTTCAAAGAGTTAAATGGTTCTACAAGGTTTATTACAAAAAATAGCAATCTCTACAGGTCTTCCCTGGTGGTCCAGTGGCTAAGGCTCCGCACTCCCAATGCAGGGGGCCCAGGTTCGATCCTTGGTCAGGGAACTAGATCCCACATGCCGCAACTAAGAGATCGCATGCCGCAACTAAGAGATCGCATGCTGCAACTAAAGATCCTGCATGCTGTAACTAAAACCTGGCACAGCCAAATAAATACATATTTTTAAAAAATAACAGTCTCTTGCTTCCACCCACAGTCGTCCATCCATTCCCCAGAATCAACTACATTCAACCCTTTTAGCTGTTTCTTTTGGCATTTACCTCTAGTTCTGTAAATAAATTGTTTATAGTGCTGTTTCTTTATTTTTTAGATTTTGGGAATTATTGATTGACTTCTCACAGTAAAAGATGATGATGTAGCTCTTTCACCACCCCCATCCTTCCAGTACAGTATACAATCATCTGCATTAGATTATTCTTTGGTGTTCACGTTATCAAGTCTACGGCAACTCTGATGACTTTTCCTTTCTCTCCTGATGTTTTGTTTTCCTTAGAGTTAACACTTGTCTCTCCCCACCCCGTGTTGCTTGTTCTCTACTACTTACTATAGGTCAGCACTTCCCCAAACTGGCTATATCTCCTCTCCAGCTGCTGAAAGATGTCCTGCATATTTCATTCACTTGGAGCACTCTCTCCTGGAGCCTTTTGACTTGCCCGCCAGGCCCACTGCCCAGCTGCCAGCCTGGGTCCCCTTCCATCATCCTGGAGATTGCACTTGCCTTTCTTTTAGCTTGGGGCCCCAGTTTCATAAATCCCGTCTCTACCTCTGTCTTAGGTTCCTCTCTGGTTTTGGTGGCACATCTTCTCTAGTAGCTTCCAGAAAAAGAATTCAAAGGAAGTAAACTATTTGAGTTCTTTCATGTTAGAAAATGCCTTTAATCTAAAAATTGACAGTTTGGTTATAGAATTCTAGGTGAGAAAATCGTTTTTCCCCCAAATTTGGAAGGCATTACTTCATTGTTTTCTAATTCTTAGTGCTTCACTGAAAAGTTTGAAGACATTCTGGCTTCTGATTCTTTGAATGTGACCTTTTTTTTTCTCTCTCTCTGACAGTTATTCTCTCAGCATATTGAAGATATTATTCAACTCTTCTGGATTTCATTGATGCCTTAGAGAAGGTAGCTTTCAGTCTAAAAGTCATGGTAATCAGCTTTTACAATCTGGCTGCTTCTAAGATCTGTGTCTAGGTGTGGATCTATTTCCGTTTTATCCTGCTTGGGATATCTTGGGCTTCTTTTTTAAAAAAATTAATTAATTAATTAATTAATTTTTGGCTGCGTTGGGACTTCGTTGCTGTGCGTGGGCTTTCTCTAGTTGCGGGGAGCAGGGGCTACTCTTTGTTGCAGTACGCGGGCTTCTCATTGCGGTGCCTTCTCTTGTTGCGGAGCACAGGCTCTAGGCGTGTGGGTTTCAGTAGTTGCAGCACGTGGGCTCAGTAGTTGTGGTGCACGGGCTTAGTTGCTCCGTGGCACGTGGGATCTTCCAGACCAGGGCTCGAACCCGTGTCCCCTGCATTGGCAGGCAGATTCTTAACCACTGTGCCACCAGGGAAGTCCCCATGCTTTTCTTTAAAGCTTTACTTCCTGTGTATGCATCCCTAAGCAACATCATTTCATTTTGCCTGCTTTTGAACTTTATATGAGTAGAACCATATGTAGTATGGATTCTTCTGTATTTGGCTTCTTTTGTTCAACATTATGTTTGTTCATTCATGCTTTCAAGGCTGTAGTTTATTTTTATTGTTGTATAGCAGTAAACTGTTGAATATATTACAGTTCACTTACACATTCTATGATGATAGGCCAGGTGGGTTGTTTCTAGCAGTTGGTTATTGGGAGTATTATTGTACCTGCCTTTCAAGGATATATCTAGGAATGCAATTGCTGGACCATTCAGTATGGATGTCTTCAACTTTATGATATTACCAAATGCTTTCCCAAAATATTTGTACCAATTACTCTCCCACCAGGAGTGATTGAGGGATCCTGTTGCTCCATATCCTTTCTGAGATTTATTATAGTTTAAGTTTTGCCAATCTGCTAGGTGCATAGTGGTATCACATGTTTTTTTAAATATCAAGGTATAATTTGCATAGAATAAAATACACAGAACCAAAATATCTATTACACTATAATCACTCCTTGCTTCCCACTGGGAGAGCATTTTCAGATTGAAAACAGTCATGAAGGGCTTCCCTGGTGGTGCAGTGGTTAAGAATCCGCCTGCCAATGCAGGGGATACGAGTTCGAGCCCTGGCCCGGGAAGATCCCACGTGCCGCGGAGCAACTAAGCCCGTGCACCACAACTACTGAGCCTGCACTCTAGAGCCCCCGAGCCACAACGACTGAGCCTGAGTGCCACAACTACTGAAGCCCACGGGCCTAGAGCCCATGCTCCACAAAAGAAGCCATGACAATGACAAGCCTGCGCACCGCAATGAAGAGTAGCTCCCACTCACCACAACTAGAGAAAGCCCGCGCACAGCAACGAAGACCCAACGCAGCCAAAAATAAATAAATAAATAAATTAATTAATTAAAAAAAAAACAGTCATGAAGGTGCTTTTAGTTAAAAAGTAGAAACAGAACAGAGGCTCCACCTGTCCTGACCTCACCTACCTCTCCTAGCTCATCCCTGCCCACTCTACCCTGGTCTCCTGTGTTCCAGTTATGCTGCTATGTCCTTCTTTATTTTAGAGATGAGAAAACCGACCCTCTGAGCGGTTTATTAATTTACTCAAGGTCTCAAGAGTGGTAGAGTCAGGATTTGAACTGGGCTCTGTCTCCAAGGCAGTGCTCTTACTATTATCCTTCACCATGCAAGAGACTCATTTGTTTGTGTTACAGTAGAACTGTCCACCCTAGGCTGTCAGCTCTGTGAGACCAAGGAATATGTCTGGCTTCTGTACCACATAGTAGGCACTCAGGAAATATGTGTTGAATGAATGATTAGATGAAGGAATGAACCTGATAGGATGCAAATCTCCCTGTCTATCTCTTCTATCCACCTGGCAGTAGCAATACAGCAAGCTGTATGGATTAATGGAAATGAGTTTATTCCATGCTTTACAAGAACAGTTCTCTATAAAACGAGACCCACTGTTGGTAATTCTTGGAAGAGAAGTCCAAGAACAGGGCAGGTGTGGAGGGGGTTGCTAGCCACCTGGAGGTCATAGTGAGGTACACCCATAGAGCAAGGAGCCAGGTGCTGAAGAGGAGGGGAGAATGTCCAGTCTGTGTCGGGCCCACCTCAGATGCACAAATCTTGCAAATGAAGTACTTGCGCATATGCATAAGTATTGTTATAGAGTGGAGCAATACGTGTCTAATTCTCCAACCATTTGCATTCACAGAAGTACCTGTTTTGTGATTCTTGTTTCCCAATGCAGGTGGAATACACTAAGCCCAACTGCAACCTTCCCCTCCAATGTTCCCTCCTGCAGATCCCTGTCATCCAGTGAGGCTGGCCCCAGTGGCCCCTCCAGCCTCTCAGATGGGGAGCTGGCCCGGAACTTACAGGACAGCATCAAGCACCACATCCTGTACCTCTCAGAGCAGCTGAGAGTGGAGAAGGCCAGCCGGGCCAGGAACACTGTGGGCTTCCTCAAGCTGGTGTCCACAGCCGACCGGCACCAGGCCCCCCACATCTGGCAGGCCTTCGAGAAGGTGAACCAGCATGCCTCTGCCACCGTTGCCCAGATTGAGCGAAGGCTCCACCGGTGTCACCAGCAGCTGCAGGAGCTGGAGGAGGGCTGCAGGCCCAAGGGCTTGGCGCTGAGGGCAGAAAGCAGCCTGGGGGACAACTGCGAGCAGCCCAGCGAGAAGGCTCTGTTTTCAGAGCCCTCCAAGCCAGGTGCGGAAGACTGCCCGTCCACTGGCCTGTTTGATGTCATTAGACACTTCTCTCCGGAGAGTCACTCCCCAGCCTTGCGGCAGAGGAGGTCCTCGGAGACCAAGCATGGGGTCCAGCCGCGAGACCTGCTGTGGCAGAAGGTGAAGGAAGAGCTGATCAAAGTCAAGACCTTCCACCTCAGCTTGCAGGTGTCCTATCAGAGCCTCAAGGAGCGGTATGTGACCAACCTGCAGGCATTGCTGGAGTCCCTCTGGGAGGAGAAGTGCAGGTGAGGCGGCCCCCTTGGCCACCTGAGCTCTGGGGTGGGTGGGGGGTGTCTGTGTTCCTCTCAGCGACCAAGCCCCGCAGCAGAGAGGGCTCGTCCCCTGCCCACCGTGCACACCTTCCTGGCCCTCTCCTGGCCAATGGGGCTCTGACTGGGCTGACACCAGCCTGTGGTGGCGGGTGGGCCAGCAGAGGCCTATCGTCAGCCAGGCAGGTGTCCGCTGGTCCCCATGTGCTGCAGTGGTGTGTGATGCGCGACTGGAATCGCCTCGCCAGCCCTAGTCCCTTCACCTGGGCTCGTGGCTAAGTTGGGGCACAAGGTCCTGTGTGGGTTATTTCTTCCGAAAATGGCTGCCTTGTGGGGACTGCTTCCCCCCCGCCCCCCTGCCCCCGTGTGGTGGGTTGATTTTATTTTCATCTAAGGTCAGACTAGGGCCCACCAACAGAAAAAAAGGTGAACTCAGTCTCTCAAAGGACCCTCTCCATTTCTATTTGGACCCTTCCTGGGGTCCCAGCCGCCCTCAGAGGTGCCATACTCCCTCCTCTGCATTAACTAATCCTTCCAGCAGCCTGGCCAGGCAGGGAGGGATTCGCTGAGATGAGCCCAGATTCCCAGCACTTTCACGAAAGAACTCTGCAATCCCTTTAGCATCCGTGTGTTTGTGGGGAAGTGGTGATGGGAATCAATTGTCTTGTTTTCATAGAGAAATCCTACCCGCATTGACGCCACTTGACAAATCCCTCAACAGCAGTTAAGGAGTACGAAGGGGCAACCCATGGTCAAGTAAGGTAGCCAGTGA
This sequence comes from Balaenoptera physalus, assembly GCF_965194825.1. Classification (NCBI taxonomy): domain Eukaryota; kingdom Metazoa; phylum Chordata; class Mammalia; order Artiodactyla; family Balaenopteridae; genus Balaenoptera; species Balaenoptera physalus. Next base: position 133,522,677 of record NC_138903.1, on the reverse strand, counting down.
GAATTCAGGTTTCTTTTGGAGGTGATTTTCTTTTTGAAATTTTGAATTTTATTTTATTTTTTTATACAGCAGGTTGTTATTAGTTATCCATTTTATGCATATTAGTGTACATATGTCAATCCCAATCTCCCAGTTCATCACACCACCACCACGGTCCCCTGCCCCCACCACTTTCCCACCTTGGTATCCATACGTTTATGCTGTACATCTGTGTCTCTATTTCTGTCCTGCAAACTGGTTCATCTGTACCATTTTTCTAGGTTCCACATATGTGCATTAATGTACGATATTTGTTTCTCTTTCTGACTTCCTTTACTCTGTATGACACTCTCTAGAACCATCCACGTCTCTACAAATGACCCAATTTCGTTCCTTTGTACAGCTGAGTAATAAAGTACTAGTAATAAAGCTCTTCTTTATATGGACTGATTTCTTGTCTAGTTGTATCAACTAGCCATCTTCTCACATGGCAGAAGAGGATGAGGCAGCTGTCTGGGGTCTCTTTTACAAGGGCAATAATCTCATTCATGAGGGCTCTCCGCTCATGGGCTAATCACTTCCCAGGGCCCCACCTCCAAATCCCATCCCTTTGGGGGTTAGAATTTAACAGGTGAATGAGGGGGAGAGGTTTACAAATATTCAGTCCATAGCACTGTCTGTCCATCTATTTTTGCTCCTATGTTCCCTTTTTCCTGTCTGAAATAATCAACTTTTTCAGTTACATTTTAACTTATCTACTGCCTTTTTAGGCAATTATCACTTTTCGCTAAAACTTTACAACTCACCTATGAAATGGAAGAGAAACCCTCACCATGTCTGGGTCTGCAAAGTGCCTACCCTCCCCTCTCACTGGAGAGGTGTCCCATGGGTGCTGAGCAGGAATCCTACTCTGGACCCCCGCCCTCACTGCCAGCAGCCCTTTCCCTCCATTGCCCACAGCAGAGGCCAGACTCAGCTGAAACTTTCAGGGAAATTTATTAAAGAGAAATATTGACTGAAACCATTGAACAGAGGGCATGATAACACAGACAGGAACTTCTAACAGCCACCGGAGACCCCAGGTCCCCGCCCACCCCCCTAGTGTCCCCAACAAGGTGCCTTGGCTACACCCCACCCGGCGGCACTCCATCCCCCCACAGTCTCCCTTTCTGAGGGGCCCGCGTGTGGCTTCTCGCAAGGAAGATAGGCGCCGGCATTGCCCCCTTCCCCCAGGGCAGCCCCTCCCACTCTGGCCCAAATGCCCGGGGCCTGGCCCTGCCCTATGGCGGGAACCTGACAGTCTCACAGCAGGGCACGCACCACTGAGCTGACGATGGGGTGTCCCGAGGAGCAACGGGGTGGCCTTTAGTTGTACTGCTAATTACCTTCACATTTCCAAGTAAATTCCTATTCCAATGCCATGTTACCTTGTTCAGGATCACAAAATAATACGGGAATCTTACAATTTGTGTTACACAATAGCAAAACTCTTGTCGTTGAACCAAATTGGTTCAAATACATGTGTGATTAATGTCATTCACAAACTTAGATACTGAAGCTTATTAAGCCTTCTTTTAAATGGAGCAATATTTGACAAATTCCTGAAGAAAACAGAGATGAAATTCCATGTCATCATACACAACAGGAACCCAAAGATGCTGCACACCGGCTTCCCCCAACTCGCCCGGGCCCTCACTACTTAGAAGGCTGACCGCTCCCTCTTCAAACTCAGAGAGAAGGATCAGCCTCCCTTCCTGCCCCACGGGAGAAGCTGCTGGACGTGGGCCTGGAAGGAGCCTGGCTGCTGCTCTGGCTCAGGCCCCCTCTTCCTCATCGCTCACAGCCTCTGCACACAGGGATGGGAAGGACCTGGGATCCAAGGGATTGACACTGGGCAGATGCTCCAGGACCTGACACTTGCTGGTCTCCGCGTAGGCCCGGGGACCCCACAGGAACTCGTAGCGGGCGGGGTCGCTGTGGGGCACCTGCCGGTACTCCAGGTAGCCCTCCTGCACCCACACTTTGGTGAGGAGCTCCCTGGGCTCCCCGTAGATGCAGTGCTCCCTCCCTGCATATACCCCCATCACGCTAAGTGCTTCCCAGACCTCCTCCTCAGGGGCGCGGTCACCGTACAGGGCGATCAGGCACAGGACCATCACCAGGAGGCCGGCCTTGGGCCTCTGCCCGTTGCTCAGCACTGCATCACAGGTGAGGCCCAGGGTGGGGACCAGGACGTAGGTGCACTCGCGGGGGTCCACCTCCTTCACGTCCACGCCAAACACCAGCTGCATGCACTCGCAAGCTCGGCTGAAGACCACGGGGAAGTAGTCCCGATGGTCACGGAGGACCATATTCAGCATCTCCGCCTTGGAGATCGGCTCCTTGGTGCGATACTTGAGGAGCAGGAACGCCACCAGGTCAGCCATCAGCACAGTAAGTGCCTCCTGGGGCAAGGACTGGGCATAGGCGGAGAAGGAGGGGGTGACGGGGGAGGAGGAGGACGAGGGGGATGCGGCCTCCTCGCCCGCAGCCCCGAACAGCTGCGCCTCCACCGGGCCCTGGGCCTGGACTGGGGCCTGAAGGTCTGCCTCAGGCTGGCGCAGCTCTCTCATCTCGACCGGGGGCCTGATGACTGGGGTCGGGCCGCCGACGGGAGTCTGGGCAGGGGTGACAGATACGGACCACGGACCTGGGGGAGAGAGGGGGTGTGAGTAGCCTCGGCTGAGAAACGCACCCTGGGCAGCTCTGACAAAGGCCACTTACAGGGCTCGCCTGGAGGGGTGCCCTCGGGCCTCACAGGGGCGCTCCTCCTGGGCGGCCTGTCCCCTGCCAACCTGAAGAAGGAAGCGAGGTGGCTCCTCAGGGTGCAGCCAGCGCAGCCCCAGGTACCGACCAGGGCTGAGAGGGGTGTGGGGAGGTGCGGTGACTTGAGCCTTGTGGGGTCCCCTCTGTTCTGGGAGGGGGAGCCCCTGGGTACACACTCAGGGCACGCACCTCACCTTGACTCCTGGCGCTGCCTGGGCCTCCTCTGCTCTGTGGCCTGAGGACACGTGCCTCAGACCTGGGCCTTCGCCTCCCGGTTCCTGGAGCCCCTGTAAGAGGAATGGAGGGCGCACCTCGGGTGTAGATTGTGGCACAGCCCTGGGCCCCTCGGTGCTGGCAGGAGGGGTGGGCCGGACTCTGTGGGTCCCCCTTTGTTCCGGGGATTGGGCTCTCCTCAGTCTTCTCTCGAGGTCCACACCTTGACCCCGGCAGATCCTGGGACTCCTCCCTCTGCTGACCTGATGTTTCCCCTCAGACCAAGGTCCTCCCATCCCTGGACGAGTCCACCCCCAACCACGTGGCAGAGGTGAGAGCCTGCAACGTCAAGTCAGCCCTGCCCGGGACCTCCCAGGGCTGACAGCATGGGCGAGCTCCTCTGAGGTCCCCTCTGTTCTGGGGTCCAGGGTCCCCTCTGTCCTCCCTCAGGGTCCTCACCTTGACCCCCGGCAGGACCTGGGATCCCCCCCTTTGCCCACCTGAGGCCCTGCCCCTTACCCCAAGTCCCCACTCTCTCTGGGACCCGGATGTCAGGAAATGCTGCCTGGGGTCATCCTGCCCCGGTGTTGCCCAGGGCTGACCACACGGATGGGTTTCTGTGGGCTCCCCTCAGTCGTCCCTCAGGGGCCTCACCCTCACTCTGGCAGCACCTGGACCCTCCCCTCTATCGATCTGAGGCCCCGTCCTTTATACCAAGTCCCCAGGGTCTCTTAGACCTGATGGGGAAATAAAGAAACAATGCGTGTGCTCATCCTGCCCCCGGGGCCTCCCAGGGCTGACGGCAGGGTCGGGGATCTGTGGGGTCCCCTCTGTTTGGGGCCCAGCACCTCCTCAGTCCTCCCTCAGGGGCCTCAACTTGACTCCACGCAGGACATGGGATCCTTCCCTCCGCCCACCTGAGACACCGCCCCTTATACCCGCTCCCCAGTCTCTCCGCGGCCAGGATGTGAGGAAGTACTGCAAGTGCTCATCGCGCCCTATGGCCTCCAGTGCGACCTGGAGCTTCTCGATGCCTCATGCAGGGGGCCAGAGCCCCTCCCTGGACCCCCACAAATCCATCTGCCATGGCCAACAGCCTCCACCGGATCACAGCAGCCCCAGCGCCTCCCCTCTCAGCATCACTTACGCCCCTCGTGGCCAGGCGGCTCCTCCCCGCCCCCCCCACTACATCCCCCCATACACCCTCCCCCACCCACCACCTGCTGGCGATCCGCTCTGGGCCCTGCAAGCCGGGCGCCCCCAATGCGTAGAGGTCAGACTGCCTCTCTCACCTCCCCACACCGGGGAGTCCTCCCCCGAGCACCCCCAGAGCCAGGGGCTCTCGCCTCTCGCACCCCAGACGCAGAGCTCACCCCTCTTGCCCCCGCCCACCCGGGAGCCGGAGCCCCCTTCCTGCCACGAGCGTCCTCCGCCCCACCCCACCCCGCGCCCCAGCGGGAGCTCCCATAACGCCTACCGAGCCCGCGCCCGGGAATCCTCCCCATCGACCCGCGCCTGCGCCAGGAGTAGCTCCGCCTTCCTCCCGCCACACGCAGCAGCCGTTAGCCCTCGCCTCGTGTCTCGGCCCGGGGAGGGGGAGTGGCCCGCCCGTCGCGTCCTCCCCACCCCCACAGCCAGTCGTCCTCTCCTCTGGCCCCCAAAGCCGGCCCCACCCGCCCAGGAGGAAGCCCTCCGCTCTGGACCCCCCCACGCTTAGCCATTAGCCCCACCTCGGCAGCCAGCGGAGCTTCTTGATGCCTCATGCAGCAGGGCAGGACCCCTCCCTGGACCCCCACAAATCCATCTGCCATGGTCAACAGCCTCCACCGGATCACAGCAGCCCCAGCGCCTCCCCTCTCAGCATCACTTACGCCCCTCGTGGCCAGGAGGCTCCTCCCCGCCCCCTCCCCCGACCACATCCCCCCATACACCCTCCCCCACCCACCACCTGCTGGCAATCCGCTCTGGGCCCTGCAAGCCGGGCGCCCCCCATGCGTAGAGATCAGACTGCCTCTCTCACCTCCCCACACCGGGGAGTCCTCTCCCGAGCACCCCCAGAGCCAGGGGCTCTCGCCTCTCGCACCCCAGACGCAGAGCCCACCCCTCTTGCCCCCGCCCACCCGGGAGCTGGAGCCCCCTTCCTGCCACGAGCGTCCTCCCCCCCCCACCCCCCGCCCCGGCGGGAGCTCCCATAACGCCTACCGAGCCCGCGCCCGGGAATCCTCCCCATCGACCCGCGCCTGCGCCAGGAGTAGCTCCGCCTTCCTCCCGCCACACGCGGCAGCCGTTAGCCCTCGCCTCGTGTCTCGGCCCGGGGAGGGGGCCCGAGAGTCCTCCCCATTGACCCGCACCTGTGCCAGGAGTAGCTCCGCCTTCCTCCCGCCACACGCAGCAGCCGTTAGCCCTCGCCTCGTGTCTCGGCCCGAGGAGGGGGCCCGAGAGTCCTCCCCATTGACCCGCACCTGTGCCAGGAGTAGCTCCGCCTTCCTCCCGCCACACGCAGCAGCCGTTAGCCCTCGCCTCGTGTCTCGGCCCGAGGAGGGGGCCCGAGAGTCCTCCCCATCGACCCGCGCCTGCGCCAGGTGTAGCTCCGCCTTCCTCCCGCCACACGCAGCAGCCGTTAGCCCTCGCCTCGTGTCTCGGCCCGAGGAGGGGGAGTGGCCCGCCCGTCGCGTCCTCCCCACCCCCACAGACAGTCGTCCTCTCCTCTGGCCCCCAAAGCTGGCCCCACCCGCCCAGCAAGAAGCCCTCCGCTCCGGGCCCCCCCACGCTTAGCCATTAGCCCAACCCTCTGCACCCCAACTCCAGAACGCCCCCCACCAGCCACCCCAGCAGCCAGCGGTCCTGCCCTCGGACCAGCACACTGAGGGACCCTTCCCCCAGCCCCCCTTCAGCCCGCTGCCCTCCGCCGCCCCTCCCCCACTCCCCATGGAGCAGCGCGTACCCCTCCCCCCACCCCCACTCCTTCCCAGCGTCCCCGGTACCTGCGGAGTCCAGCCCCCGGCAAAGCCCCCGCCTGTCTCCTGACTTTCTCTGACTCTGTGGATGACGCCGGAGTCCCGCTCAGAAGGGGCTGAAGAGCTCGTCTCAGCACTGCAGCCAGGAACTGTGCAGCCCACTGTCCCAGGCACTCTGTGCGAACGCCACGTGGGTTTCCGGGTGCTCCCGGAAGCCCGAGGAAGATGAGGGAGAAAGATCTAGACGCCTCCTTACACAGAAAGTGGTTGGATCAGAAGAGCACGTGAGGAGGCGCTTTGCTACCGAAGCAGCAGTAGCCACGCGCACTGAGGGCGTGAGGTCCCAAGGCTTGGCGCCTCTGGAAGCAAAAGACACGCCCATTGGCCTTCCACCAATAGGAAGGCCTCCCTGCAAGGCTGCGGAGTTGGAGGAGCAAACTTGGAGATGCAGAGCCCATGGTGGCACATAGGTCAATCTGTCTTTACAGGTGGGTTTCTGCTGTGATTGTTAATGTCATAAAGCTATTCTTTTTTCTTTCTCTTTTTTTAAATTTTTTAATTTAATTTTATTTTTTTATACAGCAGGTAATTATTAGTTATCCCTTTTATACATATTAGTGTACATATGTCAATCCCAATCTCCCAATTCATCACAGCACCACCCCCCCGCCCCCAACACTTTCCCACCTTGGTGTCCACACGTTTGTGCTCTACATCTGTGTCTCTACTTCTGCCCTGCAAACCGGTTCATCTGTACCATTTTTCTAGGTTCCACATATATGCATTAATATACGATATTTGTTTCTCTCTCTCTGACTCCTTTTACTCTGTATGACAGTCTCTAGATCCATCCACGTCTCTACAAATGACCCAATTTCGTTCCTTTGTACGGCTGAGTAATAAAGTACTAGTAATAAAGCTCTTCTTTATATGGACTGATTTCTTGTCTAGTTGTTATCAACTAGCCATCTTCTCACATGGCAGAAGAGGATGAGGCAGCTGTCTGGGGTCTCTTTTATAAGGGAGCTAGTCTCATTCATGAGGGCTCCCCCCTCATGGGCTAATCACTTCCCAGGGCCCCACCTCCAAATCCCATCCCTTTGGGGGTTAGAATTTAACAGGTGAATGAAGGGGACAGGTTTACAAATATTCAGTCCATAGCACTGTCTGTCCAACTATTTTTGCTCCTATGTTCCCTTCTTCCTGCTGAGATAATTTTTTTAATTTACATTTTAAATTCTCTACTGCCTTTTTAGGCAATTATCAGTTTGTGCTAAAACTTTACAATTCACCTATGAAATGGAAGAAAAACCCTCACCATGTCTGGGTCTGCAAAGTGCCTAGCCTACCCTTTCACTGGAGAGGTGTCCCATGGGTGCTGAGCAGGAATCCTACTCTGGACCCCCGCCCTCACCCCCAGCAGCCCTTTCCCTCCATTGCCCACAGCAGAGGCCAGACTCAGATGAAAGTTTCAGGGAAATTTACTAAGAGAAACATTGACTGAAACCATTGAACAGAGGGCATGATAACACAGAGAGGAACTTCTAACAGCCACCAGATCCCTCAGGTCCCGGGCGCCCCCCCCAGGATCCCCAACAAGGTGCCTCTGCTACACCCCACCCGGTGGCCCTCCATCCCCACACAGTCTCCCTTCCTGAGGGCCCCGCGGGTGGCCTCTCGCCAGGAAGATGGGCGCCGGCAATGCCCGCTCCCCCCGGGGCAGCCCCTCCCCATCTGGCCCACATGCCCGGGGCCTGGCCCTGCCCTATGGTGGGCACAGGACAGTCCCACAGCAAGGCACGCACCACTGAGCCGACGACAGAGTGTCCCGAGGAACAATGGGGTGGCCTTCAGTTGTACTGCTAAGTACTTTCACATTTCCAAGTAAATTCCTATTCCAATGCCATGTTATCTTGTTCAGGATCACAAAATGATATGGGAATCTTACAATTTGTTTTACACAATAGCAAAACTCTTGTCGTTCAACTGAATTAGTGCAAATACATGTGTGATTAATGTCATTCACAAACTTATATACTGAAGCTTATTAAGCCTTCTTTTAAGTGGAACAATATTTGAAAAATTCCTAAAGAAAACAGAGATGAAATTCCATGTCATCATACACAACAGGAACCCAAATATGCTGCACACCGGGTTCCCCCGACAGCCCCGGGCCCTCACTACTTAGAAGGCTGACCGCTCCCTCTTCAACTCTGAGCGAAGGATCAGCCTCCCTTCCTGCCCCACGGGAGAAGCTGCTGGACGTGGGCCTGGAAGGAGCCTGGCTGCTGCTCTGGCTCAGGCCCCCTCTTCCTCATCGCTCACACCCTCTGCACACAGGGATGGGAGGGACCTGGGATCCCATCCACTGGCCCTGAGCAGATACTCCAGGACCTGCCACTTGCTGGTCTCCGCATGGGCCCGGGGACCCCACAGGAACTCGTAGCGGGCGGGGTCGCTGTGGGGCACCTGCCGGTACTCCAGGTAGCCCTCCTGCACCCACACTTTGGTGAGCAGCTCCCTGGGCTCTCCATAGATGCAGTGCTGCCTCCCGGCACACAGCCCCGTCTTGCTTTGCACGTACACGAAGATCAGCTTGAGTAAGAGTCCTTCTAGTGATAAGCTGATCAAATCATGGAGACTCCCTATGCCTCGATTTCTCCATCTGTAAAATGGGCCTCGTAATAGTACAAGGCAAAAGCATTGGTGTGGGTTTCCCCATGATGTGACCTGTTTGTAAAAGGCCTGGGCCAAATGAAGTGGTCGGTGGATGTAGCTCTTGTTACTGAGTGTGTAAGAAAGATGTGCCCTCCCCCATGTTGTGAAGATTCCAAACCAGTACATGTCTTCTGATCCCCGCATACGTGGATTAGTGCAGTTTTTCTTTTCTCGTGAAAATTTGTTATCAGAATGCTTGGATTCGCCTTACTCTTTTTCTCGCTTGCCCCTGTTCACGATGAGGCTATTGATTTGAGGTGTTGCTTCCATTGGAACACAGGTGTTTGCAGCTTTAACTCCCAAGTGCCTCTTTGGCCACGAGCCATAAGTCCTGGGGCGTTGGTATGTGTTTTCTTCATTTCAAAGTATTTTCTAATTTCCCTTGTGATGTCTTGTATGTTCCCTGGGCTATTGTTACGGACTGAACTGCGTCCTCCCAAATTTTGCATGTTGAAGCCCTAACCCCTAGAACCTCACAATGTCACTGTGACGGGAGTTAGTGGTTCTCAGGTTGACATGAGGCCATTGGGATGAGGTCTAAAGCAAGATGGCTGGTGCCCTTGAGAGAAGAGCAGATCAGCACATACAAGGAGAGAAGGCAGGGCCTGGGGGTGCGTGCACAGAGGGTGACCATGTGAGGGGCGGTTAGAGCACGGCCACCTGCAACCAAGGAGACCGGCCGCAGTACAAGCCACCCCTGCTGGACCCTCCCTCTCGGCCTCCCGGGCCCCACCACCGTGAGAATCTGTGTCTGCTGTTTCAGCCCCTCATCCTGTGCTGTTGCATTTGGCATCGTCCCAGACTAATGCTGTTATTTGGGGACGCATGGCTCAATTTCCCTCTATTTGCAGATTTCCCAAGTTTCCTTCTGTTATTGATGTCTAATTTCACTCTGTTTTGGCCAGAGAACATACTTTGTATGATTTCAGTCCTTTTGTTTGTATCCCCTTAACTTTACTGAGGGATGCTGTGTGGCTTAACGTGTGGACTATCCTGGAGAACGTTCTAGGTACACTTGACGAGCACGTGTGTATTCTGCTCTTGGGGCTAATAGTCTACACGTGTCATGAGATCTAGTCTTTGTACAGGGCTCTTCAAACCTGTGATTCCCTTACTGCGGTGCTGGCAGGTTGTTGTACCCATAATGAAAGCAGGCTGTGTTAGTCTGCTTAGAGCTGCCATAGCAAAGTCCCACAGAGTGGGTGGCTCAAACTACAGAAACGTACTGGGTCCCACTCCTGGTGGCTAGAAGTCCAACATCAACTTGCTGGAAAGTTGGGTTTCAGGTGAGGGAAGGCCTCTCCTCCTGGCTCGCAGACAGCCGGTTTTCCCTTGGTCCCTCACTTGGCTTCTGTGCACAGGTTGGGGGGAAAGGGAGGGAGGAAAAGAAGAGAGAGAGAGGGAAGGAAGGATGGGGGAGGGAGAGAGGGAAGAGGGAGGGAGGGAGGGAGAGAGAGAAAGCAAGAGGGAGAGGGAGGGAGGGAGGGAGAGAGATGGGAGCGGTAGGGAGGAAGAGAGAGAGGGGGAGGGAGGGAGAGAGTGAAAGCAAGATGTGGGGTGAGGGAGGGAGAGAGAATAGGGGAGAGAGAGAGAGAAGGGGGGAGAGGGAGAGAGAGACCGGTAGGGAGTGAGGGAGAGAGAGAGAGGGGGCAGAGGGTGAAGGAGGGATGGAGAGAGAGAGAGGGAGGGAGGGAGAGAAAGAGAGAGAGAGAGAGGGAGGGTGGGAGGGAGGAAGAGAGGGTGAGGGAGGGAGGGAGATCTTCCCTGTCTCTTCCTCTTTTCCAAAGGACACCACTCTTGTGGAATTAGGGTCCCACTCTTATGACCTCATTCAACCTTACTGACTCCCCCAAGGGTGCTATCTCCAAATACATTCACCTTGGGATTAGCACTGCAACAGGTGGATTTAATGGTTGGGGTGGGAGCTGGGGGATCCATTTGAATCCATCACAGGGGGAACTGAAGTCTCCCACTTCTGTTGTACACCTGTTTCTTCCTTCCCTTCTGTCCATTTTTGCATCGTTCATTTTGGGGCACTGCTGTTGGGTTGCTCAAGAGACCCCCCTGACGTCCACTAGCTGTTGGATTGTGACAGACGGGAGCGGCAGATGGGACCACCCCTCACCCGGGCTGACCCGCGGCTCCTCTGGCTGCTGGTGGTTGGATCATTCCTGGTACCTTGGGTCTACTTCCCCTCCTCCCCCAACCCTCCTTTTTTTTTCCTTTTTTGTGTTTTTGGCCACCCCACAAGGCTTGGGGGATCTTAGTTCCCCAACCAGGGATTGAACCCGGGCCACCACAGTGAACGCGTCGAGTCCTAACCCCTGGAACTCCAGGCAATTCCCGCTCCCCGCCCCCCCTCCTTAGCAGTGTTTGGGAGGGGATGTCGCCCTATCGCTGTGACAGCCACAGAGGCCTGCCCAGGTCCCCCAGCCCATCCCCCACACATGGAGGCAGCAGCTGTGAGCTGGGGGCGCACCCTGGCCTTCAGTGCTCTGCACACATCACTGGGCGCTGACCCTGCTCACTGTCTTCGTGGGGACGCAGGCTCAGGACGCCCGCCCCCCACCCCCGAAGCTGGGACCCAGCACATTTCCAGAATTTACGTCGTTGACCAGTGCGAGCTGGCTCAGTCACGTGTGTGCCCGCGTGGTGCTGAGCCCTCGGGGCCCTGCCGCGGCTGGTATCGGCACAGCCGGCAGCGAGGGCGACGAGGCCGCGGCTGGTGGACGGGCAGCCCCGGGCTGACCACGGGGCTGAAGGAGGCTCGGGCAGAGCTGGTGGCAGGTGAGTCCGCCATCGATCGCCAGACTCACGTGGCTCTGCCCGTTTCGGCCTCCAGGGTCACCCTTACAGAGTCTGGAGCACTTGTGACGCAGCCCTCTCTCTCTCTGAGCCACCCTTTCCGGTTGAGAAGCCTTTCCACTGTCCTAGACACTGTCGCCTGGGACGCCCTGGGAACAGAAGTCAAGCCCAGGGCTCGGGACCAGCCTGGCCTCTCCTCTGGTGGCCCGGGCACGAGTGGTTCGGCGACTCTATGTGGCTGTCACAGGTCAGCCTGTGAAGCCCCTTCTCGCGTCCCCTTTACTCCTGCGGGAGCTTGGGCAGCTGCCTCTACCCAGCCCAGGAGGGCGGGAGCTCAGCCAACGTCAGTCCGCAGACATGCGGTGCAAAGTCTAGAGGGACTCAGCGCTGGCGTGAGGTACGCCGCTGCTCTCTTTACCGATGCCAGGCAGCCTAGACTTCGTAAATCAAAAGGTTCCTTTGTGAAAAGCAGATAGCTTGATATTACAGTCCGCACAATCTCCCCTTTCTCTGTAGAGTTACTCGTAAGCAAGTTCCCCACGGGCTGAGGTGAACGGGAAAGTGGTTTTTAAATACGAGCATCTCCCTGTGGTCCCAGGTCAGGAGGCCTACGGAAGTGCACGACCAAGAGGAGAGCAACCTACTCCTTAAAAGTGAAGGCGTGCCCCAGTCAACGAACCCTAGAAAGGGGCTGAGCGCGCACCAGCGGGCCTCGGGATGTAAGCGCGAGCAGCCCGGGCCGGGCGGCACCTGCAGGTCAGCGCCCGGGTGACGGCGCTCCTGTCCTGCACCGCCCAGTGTGCCCGTCTCAGGGGGCCTGCTCTACCTGCCGCCAAAGTGCAAAGAAGGGAGCCCCCAGTCTTCTGGTTCTGGTGGACTGGTGTGTGCGCTCTCTCCTCCCGCTGAGCTCGGGGCTCTTATCTCGACAGTATGACCGTGGAGCCTGTCCCGGACGTACAGATGGCCAAAAAGCAGATGAAAATATGCTCAACATCACTAATTCTTAGAGAAATACAAATTAAAACTACGATGAAGTACCACCTCACGCTGGTCAGAATGGCCATCATTAAGAAGTCTACAAATAACAAAGGCTGGAGAGGGTGTGGAGAAAGGGAACCCTGCTACACTGTAGGTGGGAATGTCAGTTGGTGCAGCCACTATGGAAAACAGTATGGAGGTTCCTCAAAAAACTAAAAATAGAGTTTCCATATGATCCAGCAGTCCCACTCCCGGGCATATATCTGGACAAAACTCTAATTCCAAAAGATACATGCACCCCTATATTCATAGCAGCACTATTCACAATAGTCAAGACATGGAAGCAAGCTAAATGTCCATCGACAGATGAATAGATAAAGAAGATGTGGTACATATATGCAATGGACTACTACTTAGCCGTAAAAAAGAATTAAATAATGCCATTTGCAGCAACATGGATGGACCTAGAGATTATCATACTAAGTGAAGTCAGACAGAGAAAGACAAATACCATAGGATATCACTTATATGTGGAATCTAAGATATGACACAAATGAACTTTTATGAAACAGAGAGAGACTCTCACAGACATAGAGAACAGACTTGTGGTTGCCAAGGGGGAGAGGGATGGGGGAGGGAAGGATTGGGAGTTTGGGATTAGCAGATGCAAGCTAGTATGTATAGGATGGATAAACAACAAGGTCCTACTGTATAGCACAGGGAACTATATTCAATATCCTGTGATAAACCACAATGGAAAAGAATAATTTTAAAAAGAATGTAAAGAGAAAAGAGATACTTTCCTGTGGACAGATTGAGCAGCCCAAACTTAGCTACAGGTGGCTTCAATCCAAACAGGCATGAAGAGTTAGATTGTCAGTTCAGACACCTGAATAACAGACACTGTTGCCCTGTCAAGAGCTTCACAGACAGAGACCAGGCAGGCTTCTCAGAGTCCAGAGCCTGGAAGGCAGGCACCACTTTGATGAGGTCCCAGGGAGTCCTGGAGCTGCTGCTTTGCAGGCCTATAAATTCAATTTTAGCAGTTCCTCCAGAGATAACCAGGTCCTGGAGGTTGCTCAGTAGAGACAATGGGACACTAACACACAATTTATCAATCTCAAGGTTTTTCACTATTGAGTGGAAATTTGCAGAGAAGCAAGCAGGGGAGGCAGTAATGATCTATGTGATAGTGGGTCAGAGTTGGAGACATCAGTAAGCACTCTTGTTTAGCTTAATATATATGCAGATGATTACATATAAAATATTTAGAGATATATAAATAAAGAGTAGTAAGCACACATATAATTCTTTGCTCTGTCAGCCAAGGGGTCCTAGAAGCCAAGACACCCCAGTAGCAATGAGCACACGTAGTGCCCAGATCTAGTTTTTTCATAGCATTTTACAATAAAAGGAACAAGGGCTCCATGGAGAAATTGATGATTCTAGAATTGGGACAGGAAATATGCAAAATGAGCCTGGGGTATCTTGTAGTGTGTGAAAAGAAAGTACTCAAAAAAAAAAAAAAAAGAGCAATATTTCCAGGGGTATGACAAAGGTATGTACGAAGGGAGCTAACAGGAAGAGCACCGAGGGCCAATCCTACAACAATTTGAAAATAAAAATATATAAAGTTACATTGGATTTTACCCCCAAAGTGTCATACAAATACCATGAGTCCATACTGAGAAAAATAAATGATTTATTAATTACATAAATAAGGAAGAATAGACACATCTCCCATAGAGAAAACTTCCAGTTTATACAGGTACTTGCACTTCAAGAAAGTGCAGCACAACTCCTCGCCCCTGAAGTATGGACCACACGTAGTGACCTTCTTCCAAAGAGGACAGTATGAAAAGGGGGCACAAAACAGTCACTTTACAGTGTAGACACCTGACAAGCACTACCTCAGCCAGATGCTCAAGGTGAACGTCATCAGTGCTCAATCGTGCTAATAGTGTGTACACACTTGGCATGGTGTGATGAGAATGGCATTTTACATCTGTAATCCTCCTCCTCCACACTCATAACCCCAGACTAATCATGAGTAAAATAGCAGACAAATCCCAACTGAGGGACATGGTACAAAATATCTAATGAGTGCTCCTCAAAACTGTCAAGATCATCAAAAACAAAGAAACTGTTAAAGCTAAGAGGAGACCAAGGAGACATTACAACTAAATGTCATGTGGTTTCCTGGCTGGATTCCTGGAGTGGGAAAAGGACATTTAGGTAAAAACTACAGAAATCTGAGTAAAGTATGGGCTTTAGTTGATAATAAATAATGCATCAATACCTGCTCATTAATTGTAATAAGTCTATCATATTAATGCAAAATGTTAGTAATAGAGGGAACTGGGTGAGGGGCATGTAAGAATTCTGCTTTCACAAAATGTTTTCAAATCTTAAAGGAAAAGGTCAAAATAAATAAAGTCTATTGACATTTTCAAAATAAAAAGGACAAAAGGAAACTTTGGACAAAAGGTGATGGGTATGTTAGAAAAGGAAATAGAAAGGAAACCAAACACAAGCACACAGAGCCTGTAAGTGTGAAACAAACCCTTCCTAAGTTATCTTCAGCTTTCCCTCTCCCTTAACCTCCAAGCCCATATGATACACAAGCCCGGCCTCTTCCACTGCATAAACATATCTGGAATGCACTTTCTTCTCAAGCCCCGCAGTCAGTGCCTTGATCCAGCCTCATAGATGTTTGCCTGGACTACGGCAGGAGCCCCCTAATGAGGCCAGGTGTAGACCTGGAACCCCGTACTTGCTCGAGAATGGCTTTAGGATATCTGCCAGTGTTACTTAAAGAGGTCTGTCAAGACCCAGGCAAGATTCAGCTTGTTGCCGAGGAAACGGGAGTTCAGAGCAAACCATTAGGTATGCGTGGGGAAGCACGGGCTTCTCAGAGGAGCGGGACCTTGACTGAGAGTCCTCAAGCCAGGGCTGCTGTCTAATCTTCCCCACTCTGGGTAAGATTGGTTTGGGAACTGCGTGGTGTGTGCCCACACAGAGGCTGCTGCTAAAGATGCTGGATCCTGGAAATGCCTCCAGATAAGTCAGCGGGGTTGGGGGGGTTGCTTTGGGCCTCTTAGCTGCCACGACCCTGAGGCAAGACGTCACCCACACCTGACGGTCGCCTCCAATAAGGGGCAAAAGGAGTGTCTGTTTCCAGAGGTGCACTTCTTCCATCCTGGAGTGTCCCACAGGGACGTGTCCCAAGAGTACACATTTCATGATGGGGTCCAGGGCTACAGCCTGGGGAAAGGTAGATCTTGGATACGCAGTAATAATAGCCCCTTGGCATTGAGCACCTACACTGGGTCAGGCACTTCATATGCAGGTGACACCTTGTGGCATATTTGTTTGGGGTTAAATTATGCCCCCCAAAAGATATGCTGAAACCCTCATCCCCAGTACCTGCGAGGGGAACTTATTGGGAAATAGGGCCTTTGCAGATGTAGTCGAGTTAAGATGAGGTCATTACAACAATCCCACTACTGGGCATATACCCTGAGAAAACCATAATTCAGAAAGAGACATGTACCACAATGTTCACTGCAGCACTATTTACAATCGCCAGGACATGGAAGCAACCTAAGTGTCCAACGACAGATGAATGGATAAAGAAGATGTGGCACATATATACAATGGAATATTACTCAGGTATAGAAAGAAACGAAATTGAGTTATATGTAGTGAGGTGGATGGACCTAGAGTCTGTCATACAAAGTGAAGTAAGTCGTAAGTCAGAAAGGGAAAAACAAATACCGTATGCTAACACATACCTATGGAATCTAAAAAAAAAAAAAAAGGTTCTGAAGAACCTAGGGGGCCGGCCAGGAATAAAGATGCAGACGTAGAGAATGGACTTGAGGACATGGCGAGGGGGAAGGGTAAGCTGGGACAAAGTGAGAGAGTGGCATGGACATATATACACTACCAAATGTAAAATAGATAGCTAGTGGGAAGCAGCCGCATAGCACAGGGAGACCAGCTCGGTGCTTTGTGACCACCCAGAGGGGTGGGATAGGGAGGGTGGGAGGGAGACGCAAGAGGGAGGGGATATGGGGATATATATATATGTATTCATTTTGTCATACAGCAGAAACTAACACAACAATGTAAAGCAATTATACTCCAATAAAGATGTTAAAAACAAACAAACAAAAAAAAGATGAGGTCATTAGACTGGGCCTAATCCCATATGACCGGTATCCTTAGAAGAAGAGGGCAAATTGGCCGTAGGCATGACCAGAGGGGAGACAGCCATGTGAAAATGAAGGCAGAGACTGGAGTAATCTAGCCATAAACCAGGGAACACTTGGGGACATCACGAGATGGAAGAAAGAAGAAAAACCCTCCTCCAGAGCCATCAGAGGAAGCATGGCCCTGCCAGCACCGTGATGTTTTTCACTTGAGCCTTCAGAAAAGGGAGAGAAGTCGCAACCCCACTGGCGACTTCAATTTGTGCTACCTTGTTGGGCGGCTCCAGGAACCGAACACAATCTCATATCAAGGCTCAGAAGTTGTACTGTTACACTCTCCATTCTACAGATGAGGACGCTGAGAGCCTGACGCCGGACCCTGCCCACGGGGACTCTCCTAAACCCTGTCAAGACGCCACCTCCCCTGAAATGAAGATGAGGCCCTGGAGGAGAGGTGGGATCTAGCAGAGAGGGCGTGAGGATGGAGAAGGTTTCGTCTGGACGTGGGGGTCCGAGGCACGGCCCTCTGAAGGCGGCTCTTCTGCGCAGGCTTGGGCCCTGCTCTCTCCTTCCACTGCCCACTCTGCTCCCGTCTCTCCCGGCGGCGTGGTGGCCCCACCTTCTCCTGCAGGCTCACTTCCCCCGGCAGACTGGCTGTCAGGCAGGCGGCAAGCCTGCATTCAAAGCACGGGGACCGCCGGGCTGGAGGACTCTCACAGTGTCCTCAC
Organism: Balaenoptera physalus; assembly: GCF_965194825.1. Lineage (NCBI taxonomy): Eukaryota > Metazoa > Chordata > Mammalia > Artiodactyla > Balaenopteridae > Balaenoptera > Balaenoptera physalus. The sequence continues at coordinate 133,505,280 of NC_138903.1, read as the reverse complement.
GGGCGTGAGTGTCTGTGCCCTTCAGGGCCCTGTGGATGACCTCCTCTGGATGCTTGAGCGCACGTGGCTTTGCACCCTGCTGCTGTCTTGTGAATGTCCCTTGGCTTCACACCCTGCATCCCGCCACCATCCCAGCCCTATCCCTGTGCCCAGCCCCGTCCCTGTGCCCAGCCCCAGCTCAGGGACCAAGGACAGGCAAAGGCCCGGGACCCCTTACTTGCTCACGAAGGCCCCTCAAGCAGCAGCCGGCGATGTTTGCCACAGAGGAGGGTAGGCGAGAGGCAGGCAGGAGGTCAGCGCTTTGCCAAGGGGGCTGGAGCTCAGAGCAGACTTTAGCTGGGGCCCGGGAACGGGGGCTTCTCGGGAAACAGGGCCACGGCTGAGACAACTCACACCAGCCCCTCACGGGGCAGGCTCAGGGCACGTAGAGGACGTCAGACCTTCCCGCTGATGGGCAGGGAGCTCCCGTGTGCTCTGCCCCGCCCTGGTCAGGACTGGCTGGGTGCCGGGGTGGTGTGTGCTCGTCCAGAGTCTACTGGGGAGGGTGCTGCTGCCCCCCTGAAAAGTGCCTCCCGGAATGTCCCTGGGGTGCTCTTGGCGTGTCCCGGCCGCTGCTGCCCTGCCTGCCGCGGCCGTGCCTGGGCTAGCACTGTCCCCCATCAGTCAGTTCACTGCACAAACGGGCACTAGGAATCCCTGCTTTCCCCCGGGAGCGCCCCACGGGGGTCTGGTCCTGGAGCACCCATTTCCTGCTGGGGTCCAGGGCTGCAGCTCGCCGGCAGAGGCGCCTGCTCCCACCGGCCGCCCCCGGCCAGCCCAGGGCGGGTCACACGGGGTCTGGTGGGCGCTGCCCCTTCCCCCTCTCTGGGGCGGCTGACCCTCTTCACAGCCTGCATCACCGGGACCCCAAAGCCCTCCCCTGCCTGGCTCCTTTCCACATCCTCATGCGGGTCTGCGGGTGGCTGGGGCCTGGGGGAGCGTCCTGGGGACCACCCCTGCCATCTGCTGCAGCCTGGCCCTCTGCTCAGACACCCTGATCGGGGACACCAGAGTCCTAGCCGGCTCTGCGCGGGGCTCACAAGACGCCCCTCTGCCTCTCACACTCAGGCTCAAAAACCAAAACCTCACGGTCACATTCAGAAGGCCATCAGTGTACTCAAACATTTGGGCATTACGTAGGGAATGATTTCAAAATAACTCGGAAGCACAGAGATTCGCCCCACATCCACGCGGCCATGATTATCATTTACCAACCACGAGGAGACTCGCCGAGTGGCTACATCACGTCCTGCCAGCTCCACCCGAAGCATGATATTGGTGGGAGGGGATGCTTCTCTGGCACTTTCAGATAAACACACATGCATGAGGTCATCAGGACCGGGGCCTAAGCGGCTCTCAGTGCGGGGACAGGCAGGGCAGAAGCCAGGCTGCGCAGACCGAGGCCAGGTTCCGGAGAGAGTGGGCGCTGGGGGCAGCGGGGTCACCCCCGGGGGGGACTCGGGGCTGGGCCCCCCGAGGACACCCCCGACCCCAACAGGGCCGTTTGGCAGCTGGCGGCTGCCCTCCTGACAGAGACTCAGCACAGCCCCGCAGGGACGGATGGGTGCAGCTCAGGGACCTAAGGGTGCGGGTGGCTTGGGGGAATTCCCTCCGCGGGCTCCCTGTGGGGCAGCCTCTCTCTGGAACACCTCCAACCCTGCCCAGGGCCTTAAAGGCACAGAGTCTGGCATCTCACATCTAAGGGTCAAAGGTGCAGGACTTAAGACCCTGGGGGAGGAAACACAGTGGTCTGTGTCTGTGTTGTCATGCCTTGAGGATTAACCCCCGGCCCCGCTGTGCCTTCTACACAGTTGGCCGTGACAAAAGTGCTTCTGCTCAGAATTCAGTGGCAAAAGGTCATCACATGACCCCTCCTAAGTAAAGAGGACTGGCAGTGCTGTGTCCCCATTTGTGCGGGGAGGAGAGGAAGACAAGATGGGGACGAGCACCTGACGTCTCTCCAAGTCCACACTGCCTAGTAGAGGCTCAACAGAAGCAGCGCTTACCATTTGTGATGACAAAATCCCCTTCTTTTCCGGCAGGAGTGTCTGAACACGTCACATTGGCCTTGAAATTCTCCTCCTTTTCCAAGTGCCCGCCTGCTATGTGGCAGGTGCTTCAAATCCAGGATCACACGTAACGTTCACGTTGCTCTACGGCGCTCAGCAGGGAGGGCTGCCTCTTTAGCCCCCGGCGCCTTCTGCACCTCCCACTGCAGTGACCTCACAATCTCATTAGGCCCAGAAGTTGCTCCTTCCTTTCGATGCCAGGTCACGGCCCGAACCTGTGGGTCTCTGATGCCGCCACATTTCTGAACCTGCCTGAACCCGGGGACACTGGCGGACATTGCTTCTTTAGTGGCTAGGACTTATTTCTAGTATTATTCTGATCCCAGACTCTGTCCCTCTTTCCTCTGGAAGTTCTTTTCTTTTCATGACATCTCAGAGAATTTGCAGCTCCATAGGAAACGGAATAGAAAACCAGCCAAAATTGCTGCTCTGTGTGTTTTACTCCTGGAGGATGTATTATTCAATTTGGACGTGTGTGTGTGTGTCTGTCGGCGGGGAGGGAGGGGTGGTGTTTTCCCCAGCTCGGCGCAGCTCACGCAAAGCTCCCAGGATTCCAGTCACACAGCGACTCCTTTCCGCTTTGGCAGCCTCTCTTCGTTCAAACCACCTATTTTCATCCATTTCATCCCAGTGAAAGCTAGACCTTGCTCACAGGTGGCCAAAGTGAACTCCAGGTGACTAAAATAGTCGTTTCAATATAGTTGGTAACTGGCTCTCCCAGGGCAGGGAGAGCAGGGCCAGCCCAGGGAATACTGAGCAGTACTTCAAAGCGCAAGATCCTCATTTCTCTGGAAATCCTTGCAGATGGTGGGGATAAAACACCTGCCGCTTCAGTGTGGTCCACCGCAATGCGACAAGAGCCGGCACCCGTTCCTTCCTGCCCCAGGACGGGATTCCTCTCGCCTTTATCCATGATCCAAAAGGACATCTCACAGCCATGTCGCATTTCAGACTTTCCCCCCAAACCCAAGACACACCCTCTGCAGGTCTGGCTGCTGCCACCACCCAGCTCCGTCACCATCACCTCCCACAGAAGGAAGCCCCGCTTCCCAAAGGCCCAAACTGCCCTGGCTCAGGGCACTTACACTCCAGGGCTCGCTCCTGGAGCCCCACCGCCTCGTCCCATGTTGACTTGTTCTGTGGGACTTGGGGGATGTCTCACCACCTTCCTCATGTGACTGCGGCTCCTAGACCATCCCCCTAGGTGTGGGTGTGTCCTGCTTTTCCTAGCATTCCCGCTACTAACACAGGCCCTTCCGGAGAGCAGAGGCTCCGTGGAGGTGTGCGGAATAAACAAGCCAGTGGGCAGGGGGCTTATTGACGCAGATTAATCTTCTCCTACTTTCTTAAAATACCCATGCAAATCCAACTGAACAGAGATAGTTAGTGTTATAGAATGACAGACAAGACAGGGAAGAAGCAAGAACTGGAACTACGATTACTTTTATTTTTCTAATTCTTCCCCCATCTATATTACTGCTAAGTACTTCCACATTTCCAAAAGAGTTCTAATTCTTATTTCCTGTTATCTTGTACACGGTCACAAAATGAACTGGGATATTTCCCAACCTCTCTTACAGAACAGCAAAACTCTTGTTCTTGAACTGGATTAGTACAAATACATGTGGGATCAATGTCATGCACAAAGTTAGACACTGAAGCTTGTTTAGTCTTCTATTAAAAGAACCAACATTTGACAAATTCCTAAAGAAAACAGAGATGAAATTCCATGTCAACATACACAACAGGAACCCAAAGATGCTGCACACCGGCTTCCCCCGACAGGCCCGGGCCCTCACTACTTAGAAGGCTGACCGCTCCCTCTTCAAACTCAGAGAGAAGGATCAGCCTCCCTTCCTGCCCCACGGGAGAAGCTGCTGGACGTGGGCCTGGAAGGAGCCTGGCTGCTGCTCTGGCTCAGGCCCCCTCTTCCTCATCGCTCACACCCTCTGCACACAGGGATGGGAGGGACCTGGGATCCAAGGGATTGACACTGGGCAGATGCTCCAGGACCTGACACTTGCTGGTCTCCGCGTAGGCCCGGGGACCCCACAGGAACTCGTAGCGGGCGGGGTCGCTGTGGGGCACCTGCCGGTACTCCAGGTAGCCCTCCTGCACCCACACTTTGGTGAGGAGCTCCCTGGGCTCCCCGTAGATGCAGTGCTCCCTCCCTGCATATACCCCCATCACGCTAAGTGCTTCCCAGACCTCCTCCTCAGGGGCGCGGTCACCGTACAGGGCGATCAGGCACAGGACCATCACCAGGAGGCCGGCCTTGGGCCTCTGCCCGTTGCTCAGCACTGCATCACAGGTGAGGCCCAGGGTGGGGACCAGGACGTAGGTGCACTCGCGGGGGTCCACCTCCTTCACGTCCACGCCAAACACCAGCTGCATGCACTCGCAAGCTCGGCTGAAGACCACGGGGAAGTAGTCCCGATGGTCACGGAGGACCATATTCAGCATCTCCGCCTTGGAGATCGGCTCCTTGGTGCGATACTTGAGGAGCAGGAACGCCACCAGGTCAGCCATCAGCACAGTAAGTGCCTCCTGGGGCAAGGACTGGGCATAGGCGGAGAAGGAGGGGGCGACGGGGGAGGAGGAGGACGAGGGGGATGCGGCCTCCTCCCCCGCAGCCCCGAACAGCTGCGCCTCCACCGGGCCCTGGGCCTGGACTGGGGCCTGAAGGTCTGCCTCAGGCTGGCGCAGCTCTCTCATCTCGACCGGGGGCCTGATGACTGGGGTCGGGCCGCCGACGGGAGTCTGGGCAGGGGTGACAGATACGGACCACGGACCTGGGGGAGAGAGGGGGTGTGAGTAGCCTCGGCTGAGAAACGCACCCTGGGCAGCTCTGACAAAGGCCACTTACAGGGCTCGCCTGGAGGGGTGCCCTCGGGCCTCACAGGGGCGCTCCTCCTGGGCGGCCTGTCCCCTGCCAACCTGAAGAAGGAAGCGAGGTGGCTCCTCAGGGTGCAGCCAGCGCAGCCCCAGGTACCGACCAGGGCTGAGAGGGGTGTGGGGAGGTGCGGTGACTTGAGCCTTGTGGGGTCCCCTCTGTTCTGGGAGGGGGAGCCCCTGGGTACACACTCAGGGCACGCACCTCACCTTGACTCCTGGCGCTGCCTGGGCCTCCTCTGCTCTGTGGCCTGAGGACACGTGCCTCAGACCTGGGCCTTCGCCTCCCGGTTCCTGGAGCCCCTGTAAGAGGAATGGAGGGCGCACCTCGGGTGTAGATTGTGGCACAGCCCTGGGCCCCTCGGTGCTGGCAGGAGGGGTGGGCCGGACTCTGTGGGTCCCCCTTTGTTCCGGGGATTGGGCTCTCCTCAGTCTTCTCTCGAGGTCCACACCTTGACCCCGGCAGATCCTGGGACTCCTCCCTCTGCTGACCTGATGTTTCCCCTCAGACCAAGGTCCTCCCATCCCTGGACGAGTCCACCCCCAACCACGTGGCAGAGGTGAGAGCCTGCAACGTCAAGTCAGCCCTGCCCGGGACCTCCCAGGGCTGACAGCATGGGCGAGCTCCTCTGAGGTCCCCTCTGTTCTGGGGTCCAGGGTCCCCTCTGTCCTCCCTCAGGGTCCTCACCTTGACCCCCGGCAGGACCTGGGATCCCCCCCTTTGCCCACCTGAGGCCCTGCCCCTTACCCCAAGTCCCCACTCTCTCTGGGACCCGGATGTCAGGAAATGCTGCCTGGGGTCATCCTGCCCCGGTGTTGCCCAGGGCTGACCACACGGATGGGTTTCTGTGGGCTCCCCTCAGTCGTCCCTCAGGGGCCTCACCCTCACTCTGGCAGCACCTGGACCCTCCCCTCTATCGATCTGAGGCCCCGTCCTTTATACCAAGTCCCCAGGGTCTCTTAGACCTGATGGGGAAATAAAGAAACAATGCGTGTGCTCATCCTGCCCCCGGGGCCTCCCAGGGCTGACGGCAGGGTCGGGGATCTGTGGGGTCCCCTCTGTTTGGGGCCCAGCACCTCCTCAGTCCTCCCTCAGGGGCCTCAACTTGACTCCACGCAGGACATGGGATCCTTCCCTCCGCCCACCTGAGACACCGCCCCTTATACCCGCTCCCCAGTCTCTCCGCGGCCAGGATGTGAGGAAGTACTGCAAGTGCTCATCGCGCCCTATGGCCTCCAGTGCGACCTGGAGCTTCTCGATGCCTCATGCAGGGGGCCAGAGCCCCTCCCTGGACCCCCACAAATCCATCTGCCATGGCCAACAGCCTCCACCGGATCACAGCAGCCCCAGCGCCTCCCCTCTCAGCATCACTTACGCCCCTCGTGGCCAGGCGGCTCCTCCCCGCCCCCCCCACTACATCCCCCCATACACCCTCCCCCACCCACCACCTGCTGGCGATCCGCTCTGGGCCCTGCAAGCCGGGCGCCCCCAATGCGTAGAGGTCAGACTGCCTCTCTCACCTCCCCACACCGGGGAGTCCTCCCCCGAGCACCCCCAGAGCCAGGGGCTCTCGCCTCTCGCACCCCAGACGCAGAGCTCACCCCTCTTGCCCCCGCCCACCCGGGAGCCGGAGCCCCCTTCCTGCCACGAGCGTCCTCCGCCCCACCCCACCCCGCGCCCCAGCGGGAGCTCCCATAACGCCTACCGAGCCCGCGCCCGGGAATCCTCCCCATCGACCCGCGCCTGCGCCAGGAGTAGCTCCGCCTTCCTCCCGCCACACGCAGCAGCCGTTAGCCCTCGCCTCGTGTCTCGGCCCGGGGAGGGGGCCCGAGAGTCCTCCCCATCGACCCGCGCCTGCGCCAGGAGTCGCTCCGCCTTCCTCCCGCCACACGCAGCAGCCGTTAGCCCTCGCCTCGTGTCTCGGCCCGGGGAGGGGGAGTGGCCCGCCCGTCGCGTCCTCCCCACCCCCACAGCCAGTCGTCCTCTCCTCTGGCCCCCAAAGCCGGCCCCACCCGCCCAGGAGGAAGCCCTCCGCTCTGGACCCCCCCACGCTTAGCCATTAGCCCCACCTCGGCAGCCAGCGGAGCTTCTTGATGCCTCATGCAGCAGGGCAGGACCCCTCCCTGGACCCCCACAAATCCATCTGCCATGGTCAACAGCCTCCACCGGATCACAGCAGCCCCAGCGCCTCCCCTCTCAGCATCACTTACGCCCCTCGTGGCCAGGAGGCTCCTCCCCGCCCCCTCCCCCGACCACATCCCCCCATACACCCTCCCCCACCCACCACCTGCTGGCAATCCGCTCTGGGCCCTGCAAGCCGGGCGCCCCCCATGCGTAGAGATCAGACTGCCTCTCTCACCTCCCCACACCGGGGAGTCCTCTCCCGAGCACCCCCAGAGCCAGGGGCTCTCGCCTCTCGCACCCCAGACGCAGAGCTCACCCCTCTTGCCCCCGCCCACCCGGGAGCCGGAGCCCCCTTCCTGCCACGAGCGTCCTCCCCCCCCCACCCCCCGCCCCGGCGGGAGCTCCCATAACGCCTACCGTGCCCGCGCCCGGGAATCCTCCCCATCGACCCGCGCCTGCGCCAGGAGTAGCTCCGCCTTCCTCCCGCCACACGCGGCAGCCGTTAGCCCTCGCCTCGTGTCTCGGCCCGGGGAGGGGGCCCGAGAGTCCTCCCCATTGACCCCGCACCTGTGCCAGGAGTAGCTCCGCCTTCCTCCCGCCACACGCAGCAGCCGTTAGCCCTCGCCTCGTGTCTCGGCCCGAGGAGGGGGCCCGAGAGTCCTCCCCATCGACCCGCGCCTGCGCCAGGTGTAGCTCCGCCTTCCTCCCGCCACACGCAGCAGCCGTTAGCCCTCGCCTCGTGTCTCGGCCCGAGGAGGGGGAGTGGCCCGCCCGTCGCGTCCTCCCCACCCCCACAGACAGTCGTCCTCTCCTCTGGCCCCCAAAGCTGGCCCCACCCGCCCAGCAAGAAGCCCTCCGCTCCGGGCCCCCCCACGCTTAGCCATTAGCCCAACCCTCTGCACCCCAACTCCAGAACGCCCCCCACCAGCCACCCCAGCAGCCAGCGGTCCTGCCCTCGGACCAGCACACTGAGGGACCCTTCCCCCAGCCCCCCTTCAGCCCGCTGCCCTCCGCCGCCCCTCCCCCCACTCCCCATCGAGCAGCCCGTAACCCTCCCCCCACCCCCACTCCTTCCCAGCGCCCCCGGTACCTGCGGAGTCCAGCCCCCGGCAAAGCCCCCGCCTGTCTCCTGACTTTCTCTGACTCTGTGGATGACGCCGGAGTCCCGCTCAGAAGGGGCTGAAGAGCTCGTCTCAGCACTGCAGCCAGGAACTGTGCAGCCCACTGTCCCAGGCACTCTGTGCGAACGCCACGTGGGTTTCCGGGTGCTCCCGGAAGCCCGAGGAAGATGAGGGAGAAAGATCTAGACGCCTCCTTACACAGAAAGTGGTTGGATCAGAAGAGCACGTGAGGAGGCGCTTTGCTACCGAAGCAGCAGTAGCCACGCGCACTGAGGGCGTGAGGTCCCAAGGCTTGGCGCCTCTGGAAGCAAAAGACACGCCCATTGGCCTTCCACCAATAGGAAGGCCTCCCTGCAAGGCTGCGGAGTTGGAGGAGCAAACTTGGAGATGCAGAGCCCATGGTGGCACATAGGTCAATCTGTCTTTACAGGTGGGTTTCTGCTGTGATTGTTAATGTCATAAAGCTATTCTTTTTTCTTTCTCTTTTTTTAAATTTTTTAATTTAATTTTATTTTTTTATACAGCAGGTAATTATTAGTTATCCCTTTTATACATATTAGTGTACATATGTCAATCCCAATCTCCCAATTCATCACAGCACCACCCCCCCGCCCCCAACACTTTCCCACCTTGGTGTCCACACGTTTGTGCTCTACATCTGTGTCTCTACTTCTGCCCTGCAAACCGGTTCATCTGTACCATTTTTCTAGGTTCCACATATATGCATTAATATACGATATTTGTTTCTCTCTCTCTGACTCCTTTTACTCTGTATGACAGTCTCTAGATCCATCCACGTCTCTACAAATGACCCAATTTCGTTCCTTTGTACGGCTGAGTAATAAAGTACTAGTAATAAAGCTCTTCTTTATATGGACTGATTTCTTGTCTAGTTGTTATCAACTAGCCATCTTCTCACATGGCAGAAGAGGATGAGGCAGCTGTCTGGGGTCTCTTTTATAAGGGAGCTAGTCTCATTCATGAGGGCTCCCCCCTCATGGGCTAATCACTTCCCAGGGCCCCACCTCCAAATCCCATCCCTTTGGGGGTTAGAATTTAACAGGTGAATGAAGGGGACAGGTTTACAAATATTCAGTCCATAGCACTGTCTGTCCAACTATTTTTGCTCCTATGTTCCCTTCTTCCTGCTGAGATAATTTTTTTAATTTACATTTTAAATTCTCTACTGCCTTTTTAGGCAATTATCAGTTTGTGCTAAAACTTTACAATTCACCTATGAAATGGAAGAAAAACCCTCACCATGTCTGGGTCTGCAAAGTGCCTAGCCTACCCTTTCACTGGAGAGGTGTCCCATGGGTGCTGAGCAGGAATCCTACTCTGGACCCCCGCCCTCACCCCCAGCAGCCCTTTCCCTCCATTGCCCACAGCAGAGGCCAGACTCAGATGAAAGTTTCAGGGAAATTTACTAAGAGAAACATTGACTGAAACCATTGAACAGAGGGCATGATAACACAGAGAGGAACTTCTAACAGCCACCAGATCCCTCAGGTCCCGGGCGCCCCCCCCAGGATCCCCAACAAGGTGCCTCTGCTACACCCCACCCGGTGGCCCTCCATCCCCACACAGTCTCCCTTCCTGAGGGCCCCGCGGGTGGCCTCTCGCCAGGAAGATGGGCGCCGGCAATGCCCGCTCCCCCCGGGGCAGCCCCTCCCCATCTGGCCCACATGCCCGGGGCCTGGCCCTGCCCTATGGTGGGCACAGGACAGTCCCACAGCAAGGCACGCACCACTGAGCCGACGACAGAGTGTCCCGAGGAACAATGGGGTGGCCTTCAGTTGTACTGCTAATTACTTTCACATTTCCAAGTAAATTCCTATTCCAATGCCATGTTATCTTGTTCAGGATCACAAAATGATATGGGAATCTTACAATTTGTTTTACACAATAGCAAAACTCTTGTCGTTCAACTGAATTAGTGCAAATACATGTGTGATTAATGTCATTCACAAACTTATATACTGAAGCTTATTAAGCCTTCTTTTAAGTGGAACAATATTTGAAAAATTCCTAAAGAAAACAGAGATGAAATTCCATGTCATCATACACAACAGGAACCCAAATATGCTGCACACCGGGTTCCCCCGACAGCCCCGGGCCCTCACTACTTAGAAGGCTGACCGCTCCCTCTTCAACTCTGAGCGAAGGATCAGCCTCCCTTCCTGCCCCACGGGAGAAGCTGCTGGACGTGGGCCTGGAAGGAGCCTGGCTGCTGCTCTGGCTCAGGCCCCCTCTTCCTCATCGCTCACACCCTCTGCACACAGGGATGGGAGGGACCTGGGATCCCATCCACTGGCCCTGAGCAGATACTCCAGGACCTGCCACTTGCTGGTCTCCGCATGGGCCCGGGGACCCCACAGGAACTCGTAGCGGGCGGGGTCGCTGTGGGGCACCTGCCGGTACTCCAGGTAGCCCTCCTGCACCCACACTTTGGTGAGCAGCTCCCTGGGCTCTCCATAGATGCAGTGCTGCCTCCCGGCACACAGCCCCGTCTTGCTTTGCACGTACACGAAGATCAGCTTGAGTAAGAGTCCTTCTAGTGATAAGCTGATCAAATCATGGAGACTCCTATGCCTCGATTTCTCCATCTGTAAAATGGGCCTCGTAATAGTACAAGGCAAAAGCATTGGTGTGGGTTTCCCATGATGTGACCTGTTTGTAAAAGGCCTGGGCCAAATGAAGTGGTCGGTGGATGTAGCTCTTGTTACTGAGTGTGTAAGAAAGATGTGCCCTCCCCCATGTTGTGAAGATTCCAAACCAGTACATGTCTTCTGATCCCCGCATACGTGGATTAGTGCAGTTTTTCTTTTCTCGTGAAAATTTGTTATCAGAATGCTTGGATTCGCCTTACTCTTTTTCTCGCTTGCCCCTGTTCACGATGAGGCTATTGATTTGAGGTGTTGCTTCCATTGGAACACAGGTGTTTGCAGCTTTAACTCCCAAGTGCCTCTTTGGCCACGAGCCATAAGTCCTGGGGGCGTTGGTATGTGTTTTCTTCATTTCAAAGTATTTTCTAATTTCCCTTGTGATGTCTTGTATGTTCCCTGGGCTATTGTTACGGACTGAACTGCGTCCTCCCAAATTTTGCATGTTGAAGCCCTAACCCCTAGAACCTCACAATGTCACTGTGACGGGAGTTAGTGGTTCTCAGGTTGACATGAGGCCATTGGGATGAGGTCTAAAGCAAGATGGCTGGTGCCCTTGAGAGAAGAGCAGATCAGCACATACAAGGAGAGAAGGCAGGGCCTGGGGGTGCGTGCACAGAGGGTGACCATGTGAGGGGCGGTTAGAGCACGGCCACCTGCAACCAAGGAGACCGGCCGCAGTACAAGCCACCCCTGCTGGACCCTCCCTCTCGGCCTCCCGGGCCCCACCACCGTGAGAATCTGTGTCTGCTGTTTCAGCCCCTCATCCTGTGCTGTTGCATTTGGCATCGTCCCAGACTAATGCTGTTATTTGGGGACGCATGGCTCAATTTCCCTCTATTTGCAGATTTCCCAAGTTTCCTTCTGTTATTGATGTCTAATTTCACTCTGTTTTGGCCAGAGAACATACTTTGTATGATTTCAGTCCTTTTGTTTGTATCCCCTTAACTTTACTGAGGGATGCTGTGTGGCTTAACGTGTGGACTATCCTG